>NC_136063.1:1435452909-1436652909 GCF_964261635.1 Lissotriton helveticus | reverse complement strand
TCGTTCACCTATCTCGATTAATTCCCTTTCTTGGGCTCGTTCTAAAGATTCTCTACTTAGTTCTGACTTTCTGATTTCTTTTTCGGTTCTTTTATGAGATTCTTTGCGCCATAACTCGATGGCATCTTTCTGTGACTGTCTGGCTTTCTTTTTCCACAATGCTTCTTCTACTCGCATGATGCACTCGGCATCCCATGTGCCTGATACAGGCCATCTATACTTTTCCTCTAACTGTTTGGTATACTCTACCCATAAATCTAGATATAATATGGCACTTATGCCATGCTTTTGATACATAAAATGACCTGGACTGTCCCTAGGCGGGACAGGAACTGCTGCTTCTAGCAGACCTTTTCTGGTTTTTAACTGACGTAGTTTAGAAAATAAGGGCATGACTGAACTGTAACCTAGACACAATACGCAATTACAATACACAATGAACACGATAAATACTCCACATTCATACCACGACATTACAATACATGAAAAACATTTAAAATAACAGTTCGAACAGAATACTACCTGGAATACTGGAAACAGAATACATGAATTTTCTCGAGAAACAGAACTGACTAGAACAGAAACTAGATGTACTGCTAAAACAGTACGAAACTCACCGGTCTCATAAAGAGACACGTTAGGACCCGCATCCACCAAAGTGGACACTTCGTTTTGGGTCTGTGTACCACCAACCCACGGACCAGAGTCAATTTAGATTGACCCTGTCTAGATACTACCCCAGCAATGGTACTCACCGGGCAGCAAGAACGGAAGGCCTCGGACTGGACTGGACTGCTTCGACGCCGGACGGACGAACTTCGGACTTCTGTTACGGGTGGGCCTCCGGATACCTCGGACCTTGGACTCTCGGCTTGGGCTCTGGTCGGGACTCGCCGCGTTCCTCCACCGCCTCGTCTGGATGCTGGACCGCCACCTCCGTCTCCTCCGTGGGCCTGAGGGATACTTGAAGCAGAAATATCTGCCGGTGCGCAGAAGAGTTCCGTCACGGCTGCAGAGGGTCAGGGGGCCGGCGTGGCTTCGCCGGCGCGTGGGGAAAGGGCAAGTCCCTATTCGGGCGCCATTATGTGGTATATAAATAAATAATACCGGATCTAGGTTTTACTGGACATAGTAATAACAGATAGCTCAATAAATAAGAGTCAAGATTCGAGGTAGTAGGAGTTTGCAGGTTTAATACAGCATAAAGGACAGGAACAGGACAACCTGCATAGGAATAGGATGGCAGGGCCCGGCAGCTGCCGGGGCTGGATATGGGATGAGCGCGCTAACTTTAATAACAGTACACAAGCATATATACTAAAACAGTTGCATTACAGCGAATACAGTAGGCGGAGCAGTGGGTGTGGTCAATAGCAGTCGCGAAAGATAAGAGTGAAAGTGGGTGTAACAAGAGGCGTGTACATAGACATGTGATGTAAAGGTAACAGAATATGTCATAAATGGGGCGGAAACATGGAGGGGGCTACCTAAGGAGCCGGGACCTCTGACCTAATGGTGCGCGCAAACTGACAATGACGTGTTACTAGGAGAAGCTGGGGGCTATGAACTCTGTGCTAGGAGTAGAGACTGAAGTCTGGAGAGTCAGGGCGACATGTACCTAAACCCTATCTAGTATCTAATGTTTAGAGGACATGTTGATATAAACTAAGAGTCAGGAGGGGAGAGGCTAACAGACTCTAAGACTGGAGCATGCATTATTCTACATGTAGTGCGTGTTGAGGAATATTAAATGACCATTAAATACAGTATTTCTCTTACATGGAGACGTAAAGGCTAGACGATGACGGAAACTATTGATGCGATTCAGTAGCTTAGGAATGCAGAGTAGGAGGGCTGGACTGATAACTAGAATCATAACATACTCTTGGCAGACTCAGAGGCAGAGCCAGGCCGAGCCGGGCACTGCGAGGCAGGAAGTAAGTGAAGGGTCGAGGATACAGGTGGGGGCTGTATCGCTCCTCAGCGAGGGTTCAGGAGACAGAAGCTGAATCTGGTGTCCGGGCCCATTTGAGGCCTAGAAAACGGGGACTTTACAATGAAATAACGTGCACACTGAGAAACGTGGCAACGTAACTTTACATAGGCCTAATATTCGTAGTATTCACGAGAACTGGAAACTGGCATACTAGAGATGGACACAACTATAATTGCATCTTAAATCGAACATGGGGAATACATATGCATATTAATCATGCACACATAACATAAGATGGGGGACACGTAGGGACACAGAACATGGCAAAATTTACTTTTCCACAAACCTCGCGGTCAATGCTATCTTTGGTTTGGCTTTATCAAAACATGTCGAGTAAGGTGTCATACGAATTGGAATACTACCCCCTCGCCAGTTCTGAAGAAGAGACCCGTGGAGGAACCGAGAGGAACCGAGAGACGTGGGACCGGCCATCTTGAAAGACCACCGAGAAGCTGACTGCGCAGCACCCGAGGCACCCTCGACGCTGTGCTTTGGGGTTTGAGAAGCCCCACCACCGAGCAGCATCTGCACCAAAGATCAGCCCCCCAGCATCTCCACGATCTGCGTGGGGCCCTTTTGCACTTTGCCACTCGACGCGTCATCCCGGTCGCTAGCCCGTTGGCTGGTGGCCATCTTGGCGACGAAATCTACGAACAACACCACTGGTCTGGTTGCTCCAGACTGGCCCTTGCTCCCCTGAAAAGGAGAGCCCGCTCTGACCTTGCTGGTCTGAGTAACAAGCTTTCTTCACTTCCTGCGAGGCTTGCATTAGCCAAGGCTTGTTTGCTCCAATCAAGTTGCCGACACCGCCATCAGCTAGAGCCTTCGTGGGACAGCCCGTGATCGACTCCTGGACGTCCTCGGCCTCTTCGTGTCCACGTGGCTGCAGAGACAAGCTACACCTCTTCACCTGTTGGCACCCGACATCGCCTGGTTCCATCCTGGTTCCACGGTAGTCACTGGCTAGTGACTTTCAACATTGTCCCCTCTGCTTTCAGGTCTTCACATCTTCAGATCCATCCTTGGATCCACCGGAACTCTCCTCGACGACCCGCCTGCAGCATCTTCATCTCCAGGCACCATCGACCTGCGTGACGAAACCCGACACATCTTCGCACCTGTGCACCCGCTTCCAGTGGGTGAGGTAACTCAGCAACGCCGGTGTTCCTACACTGGTACACACCTCTAGTGCCTAGATCTAAAGTTTTGTCCTTCTAGGTCAGTCGGAAGGTTCCTAAAACAGTAACTTTATAACTTTTACGCACCATTGACATTGCATTGGTGCATGCGTGTGCTTTAAGCGCTGCACCCGAGTCCCGCGGGCCTTTCCCAACTTCTTCACTGTTAGTCCCGAACAGCTCCAGCGATTCCCCAGGCACTAGGCCTATTTCCTTTCCCATTGGTGGTTCTTATACCACTATTTTAGTATATGGTTTAAGTGGCCCCTAGGGCTCATCCATATTGTGCAACTTTTGTATATTTAAACTGTGTTTTGTTTTAACGCATTTGCTTCTATGCTCATAAAGAGTATAGGGGAGTTTGTAGTAAATAAATATATAAATATTTTCAATATATATCTGTGTGGTGTCCTTTCATTTGGTATTCAAGGGGGATTGTGTATGGTAAAACAGCTTGCTTCACATGCCTTTACAGAGTTTAGCCTAAGACTGCTTTGTCCACGCTACTAGGATAGCTGGTCTATAAGGTTGACTTACAACCAATCATCATAAGGGTTGCTTGGCAAGGTACAAGGTGATCACTAGAACTAGTGAGCATCATATACCAGGCCAACTTCTCACACCATCCCTCCCACACATGGGAATCCAGAATCTTCACAAAAAGAGTCCAGAGGAAAATGAGCAAGTCATTGGACTAAAAAGACCACAAACTTACCATAATATGCTGAAATACTAAAAACAAAAGATGCAGGCTTGTAAATTCACAGTGTGGGGTAAAAACACCTCCTTTTGGGACTGGAGGACAGGACAGCTTAAGAGGGAAGTAGATGCAAGCTTAAGGGTCCGGACTATGCACCAGGACTTCAAAGTTCATTATTTGCTAAACATATTGGTGATCTATCGTATCGGGCAGCATGAACATCCACCTAGTCTGTTATTGTGGCGGATGGGAGACTAGAATTATCAGCATCTATTCACCAATTACTACCCTGTTGACCTCTGTATTAGTCCAAAGATACTCACTCTTAAGTACAAGTTCCCCAGGTCAAATCTGTTGTCAATTGGATCAATTTACAACTTCCCATCCTCCAGAAAATGCACCAATTCCTCAGAACCAACAATGAGGAAGTCCTAACAAGAGCCATTGTGATGGCACATCTCTAATGCTCTAACTTCATCTTAACCACCCCACGCTCCCAAAGAAGCTCACTGACAGGTTAACAAAGACTGCAAAATCAAGTGGCCAGAAGGGACATGAACAGGGGAAAATGTAAGCATATAGGGCCAGCTTTGAAAGAAATATGCAGGTTCCCAATGGATGCGACAATCATGTTTAAAGTCCTCTGTACCATCCACATGTCCAAATGGGAAACTTACCTGCGTATTAAATGGGCATGCATAGATGCCTGACACAGGAGAGCTCAATATGGCAGCAAACCTAGCTTGTGGGGCTGTCACATGCTTGAGACAGGATTATTTAAAGGGACACAGGGACAAACTGAACCCAGTACCAGACTTTAATACTTTGGAGTCCAAACTTACCAAGGAGAATATAGAGATTAAAAGCATTTTCAAGTTATTTAGAACCAGGGCTTAATTTGAGTCAGTGGTTTCTGGTGCCCAGCACCAGCACTTAATCAAACACTGGTGCTTTTCATGAACACCAGTTAAGGACATATTCCTTTATGGTAGGCACGGGGAGATTAAGTGATTTACCCAGAATCACAGGATGTTGAGCCGACGTCGAGAATCAAACCTGATTTCGCAGCTCAGTCAAAAGCTCTGGCCATTATGCCACATCCTCTACCCACTTTCATGGTTAGTAGTTGGTTCTGTTTTAGGCAGCGCTAACAGGAGAAATGGGCTGCTGCACGCTGCCTCCTGACGAGAGCCCAGCACTTTTTACAAATTAACCACTGTAAAGAACACTCAAACAACTCCCCAGACCACCTTCTGATACATAAGGAACAATGGGAACAAGATGTAGGCAAAATAGAGGAGGAGGGCTAGATAGATGCAGTAATGGTGGCTAGACAGGAAGCAATATCAGCACATGTATCATGTACTGATACTGCAGTACTGTAGTTTAAAGGCAACCTTACGAGATGCAGTCCATCCATATATTCTTAGGAGGCGAGGGCGTAGGTGGCAATATTCCCCATGGAATTATGGACATGTAGTTATATGTCCTAAACCTGCGGGCATGTGCAGCATTACAATACGGGAATCATCTTTTTCAATAATTTTTATTTTGAATTCCTTCTCTGTGTTTTGCTGCTATATTCCCTGTAGGACTCAAGGTATTTAATTATTTTGAAATAATAGTACTTATTTTAAGTGTGTTATTCCTACCACTGCTGAGAATAATCCTCAAAGAGACCCGTCATTATACAATTTTCATACCAGAAGGGTAACATTATAGCAGGGTTAGCATATAGTGCACAAGCGGAATGTACAACACAGGGCAACTTAGTAGGCAGCAAGTAGGGTTTTTTGGTTTCGATCTTCAGTCTTACAAGAGACACTCTTAAATATGGAGGTCTGGTACGACCTACTTTGACCTTGTGAGTCCATTGCACTTTGTCATTCAGGCCACACTCAAAGGTCCTTAATCAGTATATCCATCGCTGGTGGGGGGGGCGCGGCCAACCGCTGACAATGGCAGATGTTTCTAACTCCAGACGCCCTAGTAGCCTGCCTAATCCGCCAATCATGAATATGGTGACACCCCTCCACACCCCTCAACGAAGAGGAGCCCCAGCTGTGACTGCCAATACCTCCAGTGAATTACTCAGCTGCCTAGATGCTGCGCTGACTCGTCCTAAACTGGTGTCAGCGTGAGGTGCGGCCTTGCTAACTGGGACGATGTGACCCCCGGGGGAAGTGGGGTCAGCAGACCAGTCTCCGCCGGGGTGTTCGTGCGAGGACAGGGCGGACGTATAGGGTTAGGGGTGGGGTTTTAGTTAGGGTTTAAAGAGGGCAGGGGAGGAGTTGTCTGCCTCTTCCTGCCCAGAGTGCCGTTAGGGAAGGATCAGTTAGCTTTAGTTGATTAGTTTAGAGTTTAGGTGTAGGCCCAACTTGGCGGTTGTGGCGTTTTTTTGTGAGCAGAGGAGAGGTCGGGAGCGGTTGCGGCGAGGGAACGTTTTAATTGCAGAGGCGGCGCCGGACGCGGAGGCTGTCCGTGCTCGCTGCAGACTCTGGGGCCGCGCTGGGAGCGGATCTCCTGCGGCCCGGTGTGCTAGAGGAGGCGTTGGTTGGAATGACCTGCATGCCTTGAGCAGCGTCGGCCGGGGTTGCTGCAGCGGTGGTGGCGTGCCAGGACGAGGCCCCACCACCGCATAGAGGTATGTCTGGGTGGGGCTAGGGACAAATGAGCCAGGGAAGTGTGGGGATGGCGTAAGAGCCTGCCCCTACGGTTGCCAGGAGACGCTGTCACTCCTCTTGAGCCTTTGGGACCAGGGGGGAGGGGCGGGAGCAAGCCCACACATCACCGCACTGCTGAGGCGACGGCAGCAAGGGAGGTGGAGTACGGGGGTGGAAGCGGGGGGCCCACCCTCTTTGCATTGGAGAACGAAGGTCCTGGGTGCGGCTGAGGGGCCCCGAGGTAAGTGGGTAGGATTAGGTGAAGGGGGGATCCATGGCTGGAGTAGGGATGACCGCGACGGCACAGAGACCTGGCGGCACTGGGGCCCCCTCAGGTTCTTACAGCCGGGGGGGGAGTAGAGGGGGGGGCACAAGCCGGTGATAGAAGCTGGCAGAGGCAGGGCTGGGCCGGTGGGACGCAAAACTGTCATAGATTTTCTGCCATGATTCTCGGAAGCGTGGGACAGCGTATCAGTTGCTGGCGGTGTTGCGAATGGCGCTGAGACATTTGGGCAATGATCCTGCGCGGTATAGTACACATTCCTTTCGCATTGGCGCGGTGACGGCGTGTTTGGGGTGGTCTTGGGATAGGATACAGCAGATTGGGAGGTGGAGATCACTGCTGCGAGCGCTATGTGCGAAAATGAGTCCACTTTGAATCAGGAAAGACCAGTGACGGTTTTTGGTATAATGTTGAAGGACAGTTTGTATTAACATTCGTTTTTCTTCGTAGGTTGCGTTGGGGGTCCGGAGGCCAAGACGGTTACCTGGATTGTTGGGCACTCGTTTGTACATTGGGCTTTGAAGTAGGCAGACAGGCAGGTATACAGCCGTAGCCTGGGCCTGTGCAGCAGCCACAACGAGGTTCTTTGGTCGGGGAAGAGCAGGATGCGCTTGGGAGCACAAAGAGGTTGACTTGATAAAACAGTCTGGTGTGTCCGTGCTGCATTTGATGTAACGCAATTTGGAAGCCATGAAGAGCAATCTTGCAGGCGCATTCATTGTTTGGACAGAGTTTGTGCTGAGGAAAATCCAGAGGGGGCACTGAAGCCAGCTGCGATTGAAAAGGTGCAATGAGAGTCTTCTGTGGGAAGGCAGGCATCAAAGTGATTGCACATGTGGGTTTGCGGCTGGGAGAGCCACTCCTTTTCCGCGATGATGGTGTGCACCTTTCGCACATTGGTAAGGCATATTACATAATAGAAATGAGGGATGTCATCAGTAAGCTCTGGAACGAGTCCATTTGGTGCTGCCGGGTTTGAGGGCGAAAGGTGCACTGCAAATTTGGGGTGGGGCAGAGAACCCCCCCTACGGGGGTTCCCTGGTTGTCAGACTGTGGAGCGGTGGGGATGCGGCCCCCGGGGAAAGTAGGGTCAGCAGACCAGTCTTCCCCCGGGGTGTTAGCGTGAGGCCGAGGACAGGGTTAGGGGGTTGGGTTAGGGGTGGGGTCTTAGTTAGGGTTTAAAGAGGACAGGGAAAGAGTTACCAGCCTCTTCCTGCTCTCAGTGCCATTAGGGAAGGATCAGTTAGCTTTAGTTGATCCACCCGCCCACCCTCATGCTAAGGGAGTGGGAAGCGGGTTAAGTACCCGTTGGAGCGTGCCAGTTTAGGAAGAATTGAATTTTGGGTCATGCAAGACTGTGGAGGGGTGGGGAGTCTATGACAGGCATACTCATGCCCAGAGAGGGGGATACAGGTGCATGATGGGAGTGCGGGATGCAAGAGTGCGATGGCTGGAGATGCTGGAGGAGGTTGAAGGAGAAGTGTGGAAGCGAATGGAAGAAGGGAGGAGATCGCGGAGTGAAGCGGGATAGAATAACTGGAGTGTGGGAATGGATGATGGATGAAAGACATGACGTTTTTGGGGTTGTTGATAAGTTATTGATGTTTGGTTAAATAGTTTGTAGTCAACCCTTTCCTAATAAATGGCCTTAAATGCTAAACATCAGCGTAGAGTGGTTATTGCGCGATGTGCCTGTGCTGCGCTCTCCCTGGCCTGAATCGGACCACTGGCCCGACTGCAGGGTGCTCATTGCAGCAAACACAGTCCCCGACACCTCACCTCATCACCCTGGACACCTTCTGTGCCTCTAGAGCGATGCTCGTCGTGCCCCTGGCGGATGGGGCTGAAGGCAAGTGCTGCTGCCGCCCTGCAGGTTTATACCCAGGAAGCAGAGTCCCCTGATGGAAGCTGCATGAATCTCACTTGGCGCGGCTGCTGTCAGCTAAGGTGAGGCAGCAGTCCTTGCAGCGCCTGCGGAGCACGGCAACGATAGTGTGGGAAGGCGTGCGTCTAGAGGCAGAGGCCCCCCGAACTTGACAGTTGTGATGGTGGCTTGAGTGAGAAGTGGCGGTCTGCCCCCTGAGCCTGGATGTTATGGATTACCTGGGCCCTAAATGAGATTTAGAGAGGCCGGGCCCCACAGCCAAAGAATTGTTGGCACCTGCGAGACGCGCTGGGAGGCCCACACATTGATCATCAACTATGTGACTGGGGGGCACCGTTGTAGCGCGGTGGCTACTATGGACCCCTGAAAAATCTAAACCTGCCTGGGCCCTTGGAGTTTGTGGGACACAGGTCTGAGGCCGAATGAAAGGGCCCTCCCCACACAATCACTGCTGAGGCCTGGGATCAACAAAAGGCACTGGAGGCTAAAGGCGGCTGTGGAGGCCTACCACACCATACTTTAGGGCCTGTAGACCACGCTCTGGTGCCAAATGACTTCTCCGCATGCTGCCCATCAGTGTTGAAATATCAAAGTAATTGGGGGTCAGACCTGGCTTGACTCTCCCTGGTGAAAGGGTGCAGCTCTCCCATCGACCTCTCCCCACACTGGGCCCATCGTATGTGCGCTTGATTGTCTACCCTGCGGTGGGGCATCACTGGCCCTGTTGCCCCATCTCTGTACCAGTCCACATGAGGTGTTAATAGTGCACAATACATAGAGCCTGTTACCTCACAGGCCCGACAACCTGGTATGAGCTCAGACCCCTGCCTCACACAAGTTCAGCTCCTAAGAACAGTGTTTGAACCTACTGCTCATCCTGCCATTCAAATGATTACACATCCTCTTGAAGAGTGCATTCCACTTACAAACGTGGCTCCCCCCAGGACAAACTAAACGTGATTTTCCAAGAAATCTGTGAGCCTAGATCCACCATTGAACACCGCATTGAAATCCTGTCGCCCGATCTAGGAATTTTACAAAATGACCATCTCAAACTCTCAGAGAAAGTGACAACAGCCAAAAAAGCACATTGGCTACACTGGCCCCTCAACAGGCCTCACACTCTACTGCAATTGCTGAACTCCAAAAGCAGCTAACAGCACTACAGGACTACAGGACTGGGCAGAAGATGCAGAGGGCCGCACATGTCGCAATAATGTGCACATTGTGGAAATGCCAGAGGGGGGTAGAGGGCTCAAACCCAACGTTATTCATTGAACAATGGCTCCAGGTGACAGTAGCCCCCCAAAGACTTTCCAACCTTTTGACTGTGGAGAGTGCACATAGGGTGCCGACCAAACGCCCTTTCCCGGGAATACTACCACCCTCCATGAACGCACATATTCTCAATTTCAGAGATCGGGATGCTCTCCTCCAGAAGGCGAGGGCTCCCATAACAATGGACAAAGCTACGGTGTTGCTCTTCCCGGATTACACATAGCAAGTACAGCGCCGCCGTGCTTCTTTCCTGGCGGTCAAACAACAATTGCACACTGAAGGGCTCACATACGCCTTAATGTACCCGGCACACTTGAAAGTAATACATGACCAAAACTCCCTATTTTTTGACTCTTCAAACACTCTGTGGGAGTGGATAGAACAACATTATCCCAATGCCCTCCTGCCTCAGAGGAACCACAGAGGAAACCACAAGACCGTCCTTGACGCCATAGGCGCAGATTGACTCGAAAGGCAACCTCTAAGGCAGCACCATCCCCGCAACAGGCCCTGGACAGTAGGAAAGCCGTCTTGGCGACGATGTCCTCGATGGGATCACAATAGCAGCAGGCACCCTCCAGCTCCTCAGCAAGTGTTGACTGAGATTTGGACTTGAATGCAAGTATGGCTCTTTTCCCTACTATGACGCCACAGACTGTGGACATAGAGGACTGGTACCTACTCAGCATTGGACTACTCGGTTGTTCAAACTGCCACGTCTGGCAGTTGGTCCAGATAAGTTTCACTCTGCGATCCCCTGCCCCTTGTTTTCTATTGTTATCCCCTCTTCCTATATCCCCCCTCTGCTCCCCTTTCCTCACTTCCCCTCCCTAACCTTTAGGGCGGGTGTACGCGCAATTATATGCTTGTAAAGTCAAGTATCTATGATCCATCAACTTGTCTTCAATGACGTGGCCTGCATTGTTCACTGATGGCGTGTTTCTATTTTCTCAGGAGTCGCCGCTGGCACAACATATAGAGCATACACACTTGTTGTGCGGGTTAACTCACCATTAACTATCCTTCATTTGGTTTATTTACAGGTATTTGTCACTAATGTTCTTGTGGTGCCCGAGCAGTGCACTGTACCCACTGCTAAGGACACTCCGATTTTCCCCCCAGATACAGGTGTTGGCACCCTCCATAATCGGTTGCACTATGTATCATTTTGTTTTTGCTAACTGTTTATTAGTCTGTCTTTGTTAGGACGAGTGCTTTCCATTGGACCTAGCATTTGGGATATGTTCCTATGTTTGTTATGTTGGGTCCTCTGCCTGCCATGCTCATATATACATCATGAGGGTCCCCGCCAAGTTAACTAGTTGCGAAATGTTATCATGTTGACTGCATCACAGCACTATAAGATATTGACGCGGAAGATAAGGGGTATGGGGTCAGTCCATAAGCACCACAGAATCCTAGCACAACTCCATCACCGTAAGGCGCATATAGTCTATTTACAAGAGACCCATCCTTCGGCCCATGAGGCCGCTGAACTGCGCAACAAATGGAGGGGTCAGTTATTTACCCTAGGCGCTGCCATAGATTCTTATTTTACTGATATTGAAGGCACAGCCTCCCCACCACTTACAGAATGGGAGGTGTTGAAGGTTATGATAAGGGGAGTATCTATAGCTACCACAACAGGTGCTAGGCACTCTATACTCCGCAATTTGCAACATACAGAAATGTTGGGATCCCTTGAGCATGAGTCAATGCATGACCCCACATGGCCTAGAGGACCTCCAGAACACTAGGATATGGCACGCTGAGTTATTGGAACGTCTGAAAATAATTGACTATAGATCATACAAACAAAAGATCCACTCTGAGTGAGACAGGGCTGGAACACTGCTCGCCCGCATGATTAGACCGCCACTGTTTCCAAATCTTAACCATTCATCATGACACCGTCTGGAACAAACTGCACTACAGAAGTTGAGATTAATGATGCCTTCGGCCCATTATTGCACTGAGCTTTACATGGTTCTGCCTATACTACCTTACTCTGTCGGGGACGACTTCCTACTTAAGAATCCCACAATTTTCACCTGTAGCGCGGGCGTCGTTAGAGGCCCTCTTGAAGCCACCTGATTTACGACAAGCAATAAAGGAGATGGTACGTAATAAAACACCTGGCATAGATGGTTTGCCTATTGAATTTTACACTACCTTTGCCTCCCGACTAGTCCCACGCCTTGAGAAATTAAACACAGTGTCCCTAGAAGCAGGAAACCCTACCTCCGACTACCAAACAAGCCTTAGTTACTTCTCTGCTTAACCCCTTCCATGCTCAAGACGGAACGGTTCCGTCATGAGCGTCGGGTGAGCTGTGCTCATGACGGAACCGTTCCGTCATGAGCCCATAGGCTCAATAGAACCTTCAGCACAGCGCGAAAATTCGTGCCGCGCTGAAGGGGTTAAACCAGGCCGGGCCTCAGAAGATCTCTCATTGTATAACCCACTTTCCCTTTTCACTTATGAATATAAGATCCTCAGCAGAGTGCTAGCCCTATGGTTACTCCCCTTGCTCCCTGATTTAGTCCACATTGACAGCTGTGGCTTCATCCCACATCGGAGCACCTCTGTGAACATTAGCCGTTTATATCAGGTGATGGAAATATCACATTGTCCATTTCCGGACTGCTGGTTGCCTTTCATTGGACCTTCAACAGACTTTTGATTCTTTAGACTGGAACTATATGTTCTCAGTTCTAAAAACATTTAATAATCCTTCCACCTTTATTAATTGGATTAAACTATTTGACACCTCTTCCACAGTAAGAGCCAAAACAGGCACACATATCTCTGAGCAATATCTGATGCCCAGAGGGACACGAAAAGGGTTTCCATTGTTGCCTCTGTTATTTGTGTTAGCAATGGAACCTTTTGCACAGAAACTTAGACATGAGGACACCTCTGACAGGGTATCCTTCAAGACCTCCCTCAACCTTTACCACAACCTGCTGAGGGCAACATAGAAGACAGTCATAGCTGCACGCATCAAAGCCAGTGCCAACAACCCCAAGGAACTTTAAAGCATTGTTAAAGAATTCTCCAACCTGGCTGCCAGCGAAAACAACATTACACCCTCACAGGAATTGTGCCACAACCACTCTGACTTCTTCCATGACAAGAGCACAACTATATACAGAAACTTCGAACCCCAACCCACACCTACAGACTTCCTTGACAGATATGTCACCACCACAACCGACACGAACCACAGACTGACCACCTGGAACCTCCTCTCCACCCAGGTCACCATCTCCACCATGAAATCCATCCACTCGGGAGCTCCCATGCCGGCACCACATCTTCAACCTTGGAAAGCAAAGGATCAGCCAGAATCGCACCACCCTGCTCAACACCTCTATCACCACAGCAACATTTCCTGACACTTGGAAACAGACTGAAGTCAGACAACTACTAAAAAAAAACTCCGCTGCCCCCAGTGAACTCAAAAACTACAGGCCAATCTCCTTGCTCCCATTCCCAGCAAAGTGACTGACAAAGATCATCAACAAGCAACTCATGAGACACCTGAAGCAGAACCAGCTACTTGACGCCTCCCAATCTGGCTGCCGCAGCAATCGCAACCCACTGACGACATCCGAACCCTCCTCAACCAAGGAGAAACACCAGCTATGATCCTCCTCGACCTCTCAGCAACCTTCGACATAATATACCACCACACGCGGATTGAAAAACCACACCACATGGGCATCCAAGGGTACGTGTTCAGATAGATCACCTCCTTCCTCACCTGAAGAACCCAGAGTATCCACCTACCATCTTTCACCTCCAAACCCAAGGAGATCACCTGCATTGTCCCACAGGGCTCATCCCTCAGCCCTACTCTCTTCAATGCATATATGACCCCACTGGCCAACTTCGTCAGATCCCATGGTCTCAATATAATTTCCTAGGCAGACAACACCCAACTCATCCTTTCACTCACAGACACCCCCACCACCCCCACAACCAACTTCCACAGATGCATGACATGTGTCGCTGACTGGATGCAGAAAAACTGCCTGCAGCTGAACACAGACAAGATGGAAGTACTGATATCCGGCACCAGCAGCAACACATGGAACCACTCCCGGTGGCCATCAGACATAGGATCCACACCCACTCCTTCCGACCACGCCGGAAAACTCGGAATTATCATTGACAACAAGCTCATCATGAAATCAGAGCTCAACGCTGTCTCCTCTGCCTGTTTCCCTATTCTGCACATGCTACATAAGATCTTCTAGTGGTTGCCCCTAGACATAAGACACCGTGAAACAGGCCCTTATCACCAGCCGACTGGACTATGGCTGTGCCCTCTATGTAAGAATCACCGTACTGCTCCTACAGAGACTACAGCTCATACAGAACGCTGCAGCCAGACTCATCTTCAGCCTTCCTTGACAAACCCATATCACACTCCACTTAAGGCAACTCCTCTGGCTCCCCATACAGAAGAGATGCCAATTCAAGCTGCTGACTAACACACACAAGGCTCTACACAACCAAGAATCTGTCTACATTAACCACCGCCTGAACTTCCACCAAGACTACACTCCGCCTACCTCTCATTTGCCCTTACTCCCTGCATCTACTCAAGCACAAGTAAAGGACGCTCCTTCACCCACATCGCAGCAAAGACCTGGAACAGCCTCCCAACTCATTTCCAGACCATCACCTCACCCAACTCACCTTCTGAATGGCAATCAAAACCTGACTGTTTGAATAATCCTCCGGGACCCACAAGCGCCTGGATTCCCTATCGGGTGATTAGCCGCGCTTTATACATCCTGATTGATTGATTGAGGAATTGCAATTAGTTATGTTTTTGAGCCTCCAGGGTTGTGCGCAATTCAAGGTCCAGTTCTTTCATTTTTTTTGTGTATCTGCACACATTGCAATGCCCACTGGGAGAGTGGTCTACAATTGGGAGAAGATTCCATGATCTTGGTTTGTCAAGGCTGAAACTGTCCGATGTCAATTTGTGAACTTTGGCATCGGACAGTGGCAGCCTTGACAAACCTATGGTTTCTTTCAAGCATGGAAGATCTCTTAGAGACACTTTGGAATGCACTAGACCAAAAAAAGAGACAACTGAGAACACATTGTCAAGATCATGGAATCTTTCCCACCATTATAGGTCACTCTCCCTGAGGACGAAAAGAACACAAGTTTTCCTTTAATTGAATTTTTCCCATAATTCTTTGTATCCTGTGGCATGCCCACATTGACGTTGGAAAGCATTTCCTGTGTAAATACAGACCAACCCAGGAAGGGGGCATTTCAAGATACTCTAGATAGGAGGTGAGCAGGTTAGATGGTAGCGCCCACCTCTTGACGATGTGAGTACTTACATTTTCCTCTATTTATGGAGGACTGCTGAACTCAATTTGGGCAGTCTTTGATGGATTACTACACAACATATAATCAACTTGCTATTGCAATCAATACTTTATTGAAAGATATGCATTTTCGAGACTTAACAAAGGCTATCATTTAAACTATTTGTTGTCTATGTCCATGTGCATGTGACGTGATTACTTTACTGCACATTGTTTGTTTATACACTACTATGTCCAACATTCTCGATGACCTTGCTCCGCTAAAACTAAAAAGAGCCCCGATCAAAGACAGGAACCTCTGGTTCAACGGATCCCTCAACAATGAGATGAGATCCCTCCTGCAGACAGAACGCAACTGGAAACAGCACCCGTCAGCAGCCCATCTGAAACTTCTCCGCCAGCCCAGAAATCCCTACAATAGGAAAATCCTCAACTCAAAAAAAGAACTCTTCAAAATAGAACTGGAGAACGCCAAGAATAGACCTCGCAAGCTATTCGAGTTGGTCAAACACCAATCTAACAAACTGGCTAAAGCCTCCAAAGAAACCCCTAAAGCACTAATATCATGCAAGGAATTTTCCTCCTTCTTCTGTGACAAAATCTCTGCCCTAGGAAACGAACTTAAAGCCCCAACACACTCCCAAACCACGCTAGCTCTACCTCTTCTCTCCGCGTTGCCCTCCCAGATTTTACCCAAAAACCTAGCACACTGGTCCAACTTCAAAGTCTACGACAAACCCTCTCCCTCAAAAATTCTATCCTCCTTAAACCCGAACAATCATTACAACAATCCTCCCCCACTCTAACTGCCTAGCCGCCGCCACTCAAGCTATCATCCCTTCTTGGACTGCAATAATCAACGCATCCCTCCTACAGGGAACAATACATGACTCTCTTAAAGTCGGCCCCATCTTAAAAAACATACGCTGTATCCTGCACCCCCAGACAATTATAGACCCACATTCAACATCCAACTCCTAGCGAATGTTCTGGAGAAATGTATGCAACAGCAGTTGAGCCAGCACATCACCAACTTCCACGTACTAGATGACTTCCAATCTGGTTTCAGACCTGGTCACAGCACTGAAACCTCCCTCCTTCACATCGTGGATGATGCCCTCCAAGCCCTTGACCAAGGCAAAACCTGTCTCCTAATCCTTCTAGACCTATCCTCCGCTTTCGACACGGTTAACCACGAAACACTCTTTGAATGCCTCAAACTCAGGATGGGATTGCATGGCACCATTCTCTAATGGTTTAGGACCTTCCTCCAGAATCGCTCACAGAGAAGCCTAATCAACGATAACTTATCCGCTCCCACTCCGTTCACGGTTGGAGTCCCCCAAGGATCAACCCTCTCCCCAACCCTCTTCAATCTTTACCTTGAACCTCTCACAGAAGTGCTAAGCACAGCTAAGGGAAACATCCTTTACAACGCAACTTTTACCACGCAGTGCTTTTACATCGCAACTTTTACAACGCAAACCATTACAACGCATTGCGCTGGGGGGCGCTCTAGGATAGGGAATAGATTTAATTTACTATCCACCACCTTCCCTAGTGTCCACGGGGACTGGAGTTGGAATAGTAAATTAAACTATTCACTATCCAGCACCCCAAAGCGCTATGCGTTGTAATGGTATGTGTTGTAAAAACTGCGATGTAAAAGCATGCGATGTAAAAGCATGCGTTGTAATGTCATACATCCCACAGCTAATAATGCCTACCACATGTATGCCGACGACACACAGATCTACATTAAAATCTCTTCTCCGGAGGACGTTCTCTCCCTGAATGAGGCCTTGAAGCTGACTGTGCATTGGATCACCTCTAACCACCTCAAACTTAACGCAAAAAAACTAAATTTCTTCTAATCTCCCCAACCAAAACCAACCCAGACATTCAAGAATGGATCAAGGCTATCACAGCGTTAAACGTCCCCCCTACCATTGTGGACTCTGCTAAATCCCTTGGAATAACCCTGGACTGCAGCTTGAATATGCGTGGTAAAATCAACTCGATGGCCAAAACAGCCATATTTCACCTGAGCTACCTAAGAAACCTTAAACCCTTCCTCGACACTCCCGACCTAAAAATGGCAATCCAGGCACTAGTCATCTCCAAACTAGAATATGGATGCTCTACCCTCGCAGGTCTACCCAAGACCTCTTTGGCCCCATTGAAAGCCTGCCTCAACGCCGCTGTCAGACTCCTAACAGCTTCAAAGAAATTCTACCACATCTCTCCCCACCTGAAAGCTTAAAATGGCTTCCTCTCGAGGCCAGATTCCAACTTAAGCTAGCTTGCATCACTCACAAGGCTCTATACTCCAATTCCCCGGCATTTCTTGCCCAGAAACTCGCGATATCCAGAGGAACAAGAAACTCCCAGTCTGCCAGAGACCTTTTGCTCCAACCGGCACGGTTGCGGGAAAAAAAACGTACAATCGGGCCTTCTCTGGGGCCACTCCAAGAATTTGGAACTCTCTCCCGCCCCCCAACAAAAGACTTCCCTCTTTGGCACGCTTCAAAAAAGAGGCCAACACTTTCCTAATGGGCACATTCTTCTCCTAACGCTGGCATTACATTCACCTCAGTGACTTTGTTCCACCCACTATTACGGCATTATCCATGGTCTTTCCGGATGATAACAATGTGGTTTCAAGAGGAAAGTGTTAGCGCCACCACCGGATATTTCAAGCTTTTGCACTAGATAATTGGGTGTTTTGAGGTTGAGGGCTTTGTGCGCCAGGCAAGCAATCATTAGTTGACTACGAGCTTCGTAGGGCAACCTACTATCCTTGGCCCTTTTGCATTTTTTCGGCTCAGATGAGTCCAGTCAAGGTCATTGTAGCAAGGTGTTCACTGGAAAAGATGGGCAGAACTAGAAGTTGCCTGTCTTTATCAAAAAGAGAACCTGCCACCGAGCCTTCTCCAGTGCTGCCCCTAAGATCTGGAACTCTCTTTCACCGGAAGTACGCAGAATCTCCTCCACGGTTGCTTTCAGATTGGAAGCCTAAACATTCCTAATGAACAAGTTCTTACCTCAAATGAGTTAGGATCGTTTGCTCTAAGTCACTGACCCTACAACCGTTAGACCTTCATTGGATGCTTCTTTCCTTTACCTCATCATTTGCCCCCCTCCTAGCCCGCTATGTATCAGTTATTGTATTATTTGCCTTTGAACCCTTTGTCCTGTAATTATTTATGTGTGTTATCTTATTTGATGTAGATATTGCTTTTATTACCTTACTGCCATCCTTTTGTAAAGCGCTCTCATATTCTTCGGGATCTTGTGGACGCTATATAAAACTTTATAAATAAATAAATACCTACCCGGCACTTTGAGACTACTACTTCTTTTTTTTTTTGTATAATGTATCTACCTGTTTTTATCCCACATGTATCCTGGGATTGAAGTGGCTTGGTTTTTGGAATAATGTATGTACCTGTTTTTATCCCAATTGTATCCACTCCTCCTAAGTCTTTTGTATACCACCTGTCAATCCTGTAAAGCACTCTGATACCCTCTCGGGTCTGGTTCGCGCTCTATTAAACTCTAAATAAATTAAAAAAAGAATTAAAAAACTACAAAATGGGAGCATTTATCTGAAATTGCCACAATATCGATTCGTAAAGAAATAGAATCTCTTTTCATGACCAGAATTGAGCATGACCCTCTTGTGTGACAACACAATCTCTATATTTTGGTTGTGGTGTATTTGCATGAATTGTGCGTTATGTGTAATTATATTGCTTTGTTTAACAAACCTGGGCATACAAGCTTAATATCAGTCTTTTACTCCATAGGGAGGATGAATACATTTATGGATAACTTTAAGGTACCGCCTGAGCTATTCTGCATGGAACACAGCATGGTGAAAATCTGAAAGGCCAGCTCCCACTCCCAGTTTGTTTATTGGTGCCACCCTACTTATAGCAAGGATTATGACCCCTCTCAATTGAGCATCATTTGATTTTACAATAATAATTTCTCCTGTTTACTGTCCCAGAAAGGGGAAAGTGTTTTCTGTCACTTCCTTTAGGCACACGAGACGAACTCCAGATATAATTTTGAAGGAAAGAAACACCCGTTCTTTCATATGTAATCAGTGTGTGACTACTGAGGTGGTGCCCCCCCATCCAGTCTATTAGGCTCAACAGAATCCATAAGTAGGGACATTTCTCTAACAGCAAGGTATGAATGTTCTTCTACACCTGCACGTCTTTTCACAATTTTACCTCCCAGTCTTAACGCAGAAAAGATGTACCTCGGTCTACTGATTTGCGGTGCTCAGTATGGGGTGAGTACGCCTTCAGGGAAGTTAGTACGTATACACACTAAAACCTAAATGTCTGCTCTACGCACGAGTGAACTAAAGGAGAGCCATTCCATACTAATCAGTAAAGTTAAGATGAGGCTTTTTAAACTCTGTTTCAAATATGAAATGCCAATAGCATGACTGCAGCAAAAAAGGAAGGCAGATTTTTGTTTACTATGCATTCTTATACCATTGATCGTGTGGTTGTAGGGGGTAATACATCCACACACCTGCAATTGTTGGCAAAGACTGATCCAGACACTGCAGTTACTTGATGTCTACATTGGATCCTACCTAGATCATGTAGCCTTCGCATGAAAATAAGGCTGGACCAACTGCTGAAAAAAGGCCAAAAGCACTGGCAAGGCATAGTGGCCCGCAGGATATTGTGCAATTGCGACCTCTGTGTAACTGGCAAATTTTGCCATCTGTTAAAAAAATAATTAAATACATTAAGGCCGCACCTGTACTTTATTTTAGTAAAAGGTGACACCTGAAGAACACCAATTTCAACCAATCTGTTCTCTTTTGAAAATCATCTGACAGTGATATCAAGAGAACATTTTTAAGTAATATTGTTAAGTGACTATAACTGTAAATTAATAAGGAAAAGAATGTTAAATGCTACGCATATCTGTCGACAATTGAGATGTATTGTTGTTTTATATTTCGTTTATGAGGTCCGAAAGGCTAAAAAAACAATATAAAATATTAATAAAGCTACAACCAAATGACTGTATCTTTTTGGTTCGACTAAAAATGGGTATCAGGACCAGCGCTACCCTCCAATACATAAGACTTACGGAAGCTTTGAAAAGAGCCAAGATGACTACTTTGTCGATACTTCGAGGGTTTTAACATCATGAGGATGCATGGTTGGATAGGAGAATGCCCCACAGAGATAAAAACTCCAATACAAGCTTCCCTCTTAGATGCCACCCATTGGGCAATAAAAGACATTGGAAGCCACATTCCTAGGATTAGAACCACAAGACCTTCAGGGGAAAAATGGTGTTCCAAATAGAAATTAAGGTCACTCCGAATGCCCAGATGGCGAGTATCCTTTTCAGACCTGATCTTGGATTAGCAAAAAAGTTCAAAAAGAGCATTTATTGATTCAGATGGTGATCTGACAGACATTTATGAATAAAAATAAAAAGGGTCTTAAGAACTATTTTACCAGCGTGGAAAACCATACAAGTGTATGGTACAGAAAACCTCTACAACTCAGCCAGCCAGCAAGCAGATTGATCAGCAGCCAAAAAGCAGGATTACTAAGGCTTATAAACGGATTATGAACCAATGGCATAAAAATAACATTGAAACATGATGGCTGTCCCTAGATGATATTTGTTTAGGAGTCTATCAAAATACTTTTCATCAACTTTGTTATGGAAATAAATAAGTGCCTTGGTTTTGAAAAGGAAACTATACTTTTCAGAGAATCTCTATGCACCTATTCCAAAAATGTTCAGCCTCAGGGTGTGACCTATTTGCCGGGTATGGACGGACTAATAGAGCAGGCCAGCTACGGCATTAGGAAGTTTGGTCATTCGTTTTGTCCACACACCAAGGACAACATCTTGGTCAATTTTTTTTACTTTTGCTGCTTACAGAAGGTATCATTTTTGGTTGGAAGATCCAATGAGCTCATGTACCAGGTTAACATGCTCTTATGTAGAAAGCAAAAATGAGCAGCACAGCACCCGATGAGATGTGAAAACTGAAATAGAGTGGAAAAGTCAAACAGGATCATCCAGGTTGAGAAGGCCTACGCAGCATGTGGCTCAACCATGCACGGGTGCTATGCCCAGGAATCAGATATAAAAAGATTTAAAAAATTATGGGGACAGAACCGACAAATAGATGAGTGGGGGAAGGACCATGATAAAGACTAAAATAAAAAAAAGATGAAAACCTGTACCTAAAGGAAGACTTGAAACAAAACTTGCAGAAATGTATTTAAAATAAATGGCATTTGCCAAGCTGATATTATTTACCTGATAAATGAAGTTCGTTTTGAAGTTTTTGTGGAAACAAATTATACAGAATGGCTTAGTCAGAACTTTTGTTGTACAATGGTTTTTACTCAAATTCAGTGAGAAACGTAAAAAAGAGGTCCCAAAAGGCTTACAACAGAGCTAGGAGGTTGTGTTCGCTCAATTTTCAATGGGAGTTCCTTTAGACAATTTCAAAGTGAACCAGGTGGTTTTGAGCCATGCGGTTATAGTGCGCGTGCAAGCCCACCCCACAAACAGATTAAGAAATGAAATCCTATAATATGAAATTCATAGAAATTCCCTCAGGTAAGCAAAGAGAAGATAATTATGGCGTATCTGCAAAGGAAGGTTAGTCAGGCTGAAAAGCCAGGGACTGGTGACGCACAGTCTGAAGTTTCCATTTTCAGTCTCCATAGTAAAGATACACACACCCATAAACACACACATATAATGTTTAGAGTAACCAAATTGCATTGCTACATTACCTCAGGAGCTACGGATGCAGTAATCCAAGATCTTCAGAGAGAAGGCGGAGTTACCACAACTGGTCGACTCAGGGGAGCCAGTGTGTCTTAGTCACAAGGTACTTTTATGACCATTAAGCCAAGATGCTACTTCATAAAAAGCACGGTGTGATATCAAATCAAACTTTGCAAAAAAAATTATTCTCCAGCCAAATTAAACGAGTGCTGTAGGTTGAGTCACAAGCTGAACAAACACAAGGAGATGACGGACGGAGCGCCAAAACCTTTCCGACACTCACCACCAGTCACAGGGTTTAATCCATCATCGTTCTTTAGCTCACTTCGCCACCTCAGTTCAGACCCAGCTATATGCAAATCATTCTTGACCCTGTCCCTCATGGGAACAGTCCAGCCCGAACTACCAAGCCAGGTCTTCCCTGAACCGGAAACAAGCATCCTGGGTCTGGTTTCGGGCTAACAGCCCTCATCAGCCAGGCTAGCTTGAATCCAGAGGCAAAGTGAGCAAAGGACCCACATCTGGGCATACATTGCCAACTTAGGGTGAACAAAGCAAACACAAGGAGAAGATGGACAGAGGGAGGAAACTTTTCAGACCCTCACCCCCAGTTACAGATCTGGGTTGAATCCATCATCGTTCTTTAGCTCACTTCACCACCTCAGTTCAGGCCCAGCTATATGCAAATCAGTCTTGACCCTGTGTCTCATGGGAACAGTCCAGCCCGAACTGCCAAGCCAGGTCTTCCCTGAACCGGAAACAAGCATCCTGGGACTGGTTTTGCGCTAACAGCCCTCATCATCCAGGCTAGCTTGAATCCAGAGGCAAAGTGAGCAAAGGATCCACGTCTGGGCATATTCTGCCAACTTAGGGCAAACAAAGCAAACACAAGGAGATGATGGACGGAGCGCTGAAACTTTTCAGACACTCACCCCCAGTCACAGATCTGGGTTGAATCCTTCATCGTTCTTTAGGTCACTTCGTCACCTCAGTTCAGACCCAGCTATATGCACATTAGTCTTGGCCCTGTGCCAGGCCAGTGGATTCCATTCTAGAGGTTCACTGAGTGGAATGCAGCCTTCCAAGTGATTCCTACAATTGACCTGCACTCCTCCCTTGGGCTCTCACACGGATATGATTTAAGGGGAGGAGTGCAGCGTCTCCAATATGAAGGTGTGGATCTGTAGCACTGCGTTTTTCAGGTGACTCATGCAAGGTGCTGCATCAGAGAGACCTGGCCTACTGAAGCTGCGCATTACACAGAAACTTTAAGCACCAAGTGCAGAGGATGCAGTCACACCACAACTGGTGTGGTGAGTAATCAAACATTTAGCACTGGGCGGGTGGAGCTGCCGAGCAAGCTTGAAAGTGGAGCCCAAAATAGAAAATGTTACAACATTCATCACTTACAAGCTTTATGACTGTCACAATTACTAATGGCACACCTGCTTCAGTTTGTGAATGAGGATTTGTGCATGGTTGGACCTCTCCTCACACAGTGTACCATCAACGCATTCACCTGGAGGCCGGTCTGCAGCTCGGAAACCATCTTTGGCTCAATGTGCCCAGACCTTAGCCCATTTGCCTGCATGAGCTGAGAATATAACCGACATCTATGGAGTACTTAGAAAGTTACTCACTCTACTCTGGAAATTTAAGGGCCACTAATTAGTCATAAAACATTTCCAATATTAACAACCTGAGCGCCACTCAAGTAAGAATAGAATCTGCCCACTTCTGCCACTTCATGGGTGCCTAAGGAAAGTGTATGCTCTATCTGGCGAAACAAAACAATAATAATGGCATATTTCTTTGCTAATGACCTGTTCCCGATTGGTCAACCTGCCAGAATGCCGACTGAATCTGATTCTTATCAGCCTACACCCCGAGAAAGTTCTGACGGTCATCATGTCACTTTGAAGGAATGCATATACTTTACAACTTAATAACAACATGCGCACGGTCACACTCTCAAAAAGCATATTTACGGGTTACACTTATTATCTAGGCAAGGCAACTGCCGCTCAGACCAAATTGAAGTAAAAGATCTGAGAACACAAACTTACCTCGTTTTGGGTTCGCAGAGCAGAAAACTCGCTTTTCTCCAAAATGATCATATCCTTTTTCACCGAAGTAATTTGGGACATTACTTGCTGAAGAGTTATCTCCTAGAGCGAGATAAAAGAGACCAACTCACGTCAAAGACACAGGTACTTTATTTGGGGGGGGGGGGGGTGGAATCAGGAAGTTGTGTGTTGTATATTTATTTATATTTATTGAAATTTGAATACAAATTCTTTTCTAGGCCCCAAGAGTAGCTGCAAGAAACAAAAATACCTGTAACTTTATATTTACAGCTCTGGTTATTTGATGGTAGTATGGAAGCATATCTAGAATAAGCACTCACTAGTTCGTAAAGAAATGTGACAAAGAGAGAATCTTACCATATCTTTTCTCCTCATTATTGCATTAAATGGAAGTACATTGTTGCTATTAAGATCAAGCAGAGCATAGTTTACACAATTTTTCTCAAAACAGTACACTTATCAACAACGCCATACAGGTAGGTACAGTCGTCTTGAACGTTTGCACAACCTCAGCTAGTGCTACTGGTTAAGCCAAACTCCTGAGGACTCTGGCCCCTTAACTAATCTGACAAGGCAACGTTGCAGGGATTCTGCTCAGGAACAGAACTATGCTTGGGACCACAGAATGCTGTCAAGTAGGCACCAAGTCACAATAAGTACCACCTCGGCATCCCTGAGCCAGAGTCTGACTAGCTATAGTGTCTTACTTGCCCTCCTAACCATATCCAAACAGACAAGTGTGTTGACACCTCAGAAACAACACTTCTGACCCTCTCAGGGATCACAGTAATAGGGAACCCCCTTTTGCTCTGAAACTGTTACCCAGCGCTAACGCGCATTTGTGCATTTGTATTTTATAAACTATTGGGCTGGGGCTTGTCTTACCTGTCTCCTCTGCTCTGGACCCCGTTCCGCCCCGGCATTGTGCCGTTTGTGCGGAGGGTCGCAACATCGAGCACCACTTCCTGCCCTACCCCACTTCTGCCCTGCCTCTCCCTCGCGCAGGTCAGCGGTCTAGTGGCTCACTTCCCTTTTGGATATAATGGTGACCTGGTGGAAGCGCAGCGGACGAGCGCAGCGGACGAGCGCAGCGGGAGCGCCGACTTCGCGCCGAAGTTGCGCCAAAGTCGAGCCCGTCTGCGCCCCTCCGCGGCCGACCGGGGCTAGGGGCACCCCACTCTGCTCAGCTGATTAGATACACTCCATCACAGCTTTGCTCCTACTGGACCCCTGGTACCATTCCTCTCACTGTATTCAATCGTGTGACCTCCCTTGGTTTGTTTACTCCGTCTCTTTGTTCTCCTCCGGAGATTGTTACCCAGTTGACACTTTTGCCTTCTACCCTACCCCCCCCACCCCACCCCCTTCCTTCAATCCTCAAATACCGGTATTTAACATCTCGGCTGCCCTACTTAACACCCGGTCAGCTGTTCAACACCAGTACGAGCTATTTGATTATATTGACACGCATGAACCTGATCTCTTGTTTTTAACCGAGACCTGGTTCAGAGCGGACTCCCTGCCCAATGTTCTAGCTGCATTGCCCCCTTCACATTCTGCCATCCGAGCGGATCGGCCTGAGGGCAAGACGGGCGGAGGAGTAGCCTTGATAGCTCGTGCTGACTTGCACTTTCAGATCCTTCCCTCTCCTATAATCCCTGAAGTTGACTACTTGGTAGCGCGCTCGACCTCATACCAAACCCCTTTGACCTGCGTCCTTGTCTACCGCCCCCCTCAACTCACTTCATCTTTCATTCCTAGTTTTCAAGATCTCCTGGCTACTCTGGCGATAAATAATTCGTCAGTCTTAGTCCTAGGGGACTTTAATTATTGGCCTAACGACCCCGCCGAAACCTCTTACTCCAAGCATTTCAATGACCTCATGATTAGCCTCAACTTTGTACCTCACATTCATAGCCCCACTCATATTCATGGTCATGCACTGGACCAAATCTGGGCCCTAAATGTCCCTACAACGCCCCCCACCATCTCTCCCTGCCCTTGGTCGGACCATTCTCTCATTTCCTTTTCCCTTGCACTATCCCCTGAGGTTAAGCCCCCGCTCCCCAAGAATACCTGGATCAGGAAATGGGGCAAAGCCGATATGCCGTCCCTCTGCTCGTCCTTGTCCGAGTCCAGCCCTGACCTCTCAGGCCTTGCAGCCTCAGACCAATTGGAATCCATCAATAATTGGCTGATTCAATCGGGCGACGAATTCGCTCCCCTGAGGCGGATTACGGTTAAGCGAGCCCATGCAGCTAATAGGTGGTTCCACTCTGACCTTAAGGTGAAAAAACTAGCTGCACGGAGAGCTGAGAGAGCTTGGAGGAGAGCCTATAGCCCTTTACTGAAATCTGCATACCATTCTGCCTTACAGACTTACAAAAAAGGCATTCTTGAGGCTAAAACAGAATACTACTCAGGAAGGATTTTAGAGGCAGAGTCCCAGTCCAAAGAGATCTTTGCTACCGTCCATGAATTGGCAGCATCCGATAGAGTCACGACAACAGTCCCTCCCTCTCAACATCTCTGCGATTCGCTAAATGAATTTTTCATCGAGAAGGTCGCACAGATAAAAATTAATATACCACCTCCTTCGCTAACCTTTGTTAACCCGCCCCCTCTACTTCCAAACTGGCTAGCATTCCTCTGCTGACCAAGGACTCACTCCTCCCTCTGCTTCGACTGGTGAAGTCGGGCTCCCCCTTGGATTTTGGTCCCGCCCATGTTTTAAGAGAGATCTTCTCGGCCTGTCCTACCCCTCCCCTCACGTTTCTGAACGACTCACTAAGCAATGGTGTGGTTCCCTCCTCTCACAAATCAGCAGTCATCATCCCGATCTTAAAAAAAAACTGGCGCTGATCCCTTGTCCCCAGCTAATTACCGCCCCATCTCCCTCTTGCCCTATTTGGGAAAGATCTTAGAAACCCACGTCACGAGTACCCTGAGCACTTATGTGGAGGCAAATCATTGTCTCTCCCCTTGCCAGGCGGGCTTCCGACCTCTACACTCCACAGAGAAGGTAGTGATCTCAGTGATGGACGGACTCCGTGAGGGTATTGACATCAACCTCCCGCAAGCCCTTGTTCTCTTGGACCTGTCCGCCGCTTTTGACACAGTGGATCATTCCATTCTTCTCACTCGTGTCAGGGCGGCGGGCATAGAGGGCTCTGCCCTCTCCTGGCTCAATTCCTTCCTGTGTGACAGGGCACAGGCTGTTCATCTTGCTGGTTTTACTGCCTCCTCACGAAAGGTGGAGTGCGGCGTCCCTCAGGGCTCTTCCTTATCCCCTCTTTTGTTTAATTTATACATCTATCCCCTTATTTTTTCATTGCAGCAGCTCGAGGTCACGGTGTTTAATTACTCCGATGATCTCCAGCTTATCTTTAATCTCTCTCACTACCCCTCCTCTGTTCAGAATTTTCAAACCGTTATGTTATTCATCCAAGATTGGATGAACTGCAACCACCTTAAACTCAACCCTGACAAGACAGAGCTGGTCTTGACAGGAGGTGGTTGCAGCCCCTGGTCCCCCTCGTTTTGGCCCCTTCACTTGGTGTCCCCCCCCCTCCCGGTTCCTAAAGTTAAAACCCTTGGGATCTTTCTCAATTCCCAACTATCTGTAAACCCCCAGGTCAGTTCGGTGGTTTCCTCTTGCTTTTTTTCCCTCCGGATAATTAGGAAGATATCTCGCTTCTTCTCCCTCCCGGCACTGAAAATAATTGTGATGGCAATGGTGCTCTCGCGCCTTGATTATGGGAACATAATCTATAACGGCGCACCGGCCTATGCCATACACCGATTGCAGCTAGTGCAAAATCAGGCTGCTCACCTGATCCATGGGCTGCCCAAATTCCATCGAGCAACCCCACTGCTGAAATCATTGCACTGGCTACCTGTGAGGGAGCGGGCCTTATTTAAACTAGGTTGCCTCACCTTCCAGGCTAGGATGGGCACTGCCCCCGAGTTTATATGCTCAGCCATCAAACCCTACCTGCCGGGCAGAGAACTCCGCTCTACCCACATGGCACTCCTGGTCACACCTCGCTTTAAGAAAAAGAAAGCAGGTGGGGCGAAATTTGCGGTCCTTGCTCCTGTCTTCTGGAACTCCCTCCCCATGACACTCAGATCCGCAACCTCCTATTTGGAGTTCCGGAAGAATCTGAAAACCTTCCTTTTTTCCAGAGCTTTTGCTGCCTAACCTGCCCCTCTTGCTGCTGTTGCTAGTAGTAGCTCCTATAGCGCCATGAAACCGCTGGGTATAAGCGCGCTAAATAAATGCTTTTAAATTCAAATTCAAATTGCTCTCCCACTCGTCCACAATAACATATAACAGAGACAAGAAGGAAGTTTGTAATGTTTATTTAAACTATTGTGCTCTAGAATGCAGTATTTGTGCCACAATCAGAAAACAAATGCTTAACAAAAATACCATCAGCATGGTCAGTAAAGCCCGGTCATATTAGAAGACAGATAAAGCCTAACCCCAGTCCCTTTTACAGAAGCGGAATGATTATACATCAAAGATCTCTGGGATTAGCAGCGTACCCATACCGTAGCATACATAGATGGACGTTCTAAATCTCAGGTACAGCTGTGATCTTCTCTCAGAACGTCTGACTAGGCACATATGCTCACAAACAGCTGGCCTCATTTGTTGTGTCTAGGTACTAGTGCCTGACCAGAACGCAATAACAAGGGACATTGTTGTTTGACCTTATCTGCTGTGCTCAGACTAAATCCCAGGAAAGAACAGAACGTGAAAACAGGTTTGTGCGAAAACAACTGCAAATTCTGTGAGCAAATACAATGTGGCACAGAAATAAACATGTTTATATAGTAACGTGCGCAAAGCAAATGCGGCCTGTATCATGCACTGTTAGGCTAACACAAATGTCACCAAATTCACAATTGTATAGGTTGCTTTGGTTTTGAAATGTGTCCTTTGTTATATTATATTGTTCCCAGCCCTGAAGAGTCACAGGTAGCGACCTGTTGACGAAACACGTGTCGGCTGGCGTTGGTTCTCTTTCAAGAACATTTCTACATAAAATAACCCTCATGAAACTACCGGTGTCGACTAAACTATATTTTCAATTTTGTATCAACTTTATACTTTATACGTGTGCCCAGGACTTGTACAAATACAATGTGGCACAGAAATAAACCTGTTTATATAGTAACGTGCGCAAAGCAAATGCGGCCTGTATCATGCACAGTTAGGCTAACATAGAGAAAACTACAATGGGCAATGCACTGAACACGACCGTAATAAACATTTTATTTATTAGGATGCCTGAATCGTCTGTCTGAAGTGTTGTACCTCGCAATGGTATATTTTTGGAGGCAGTTGAGTTTACCTTAAAGATTTGGCAGTGCTAAGTAATCTCGGAGTAATGATGACACAAACACCTCCACATCTCCCCCTCAGTCCTCCAATGATGGTATGTTAGTACACAATTAAATGGCTACAAATAGAGGCATCTTTGTGGTAATGATGTCTTATGACAACATACTGGCGAGTGGGCAGGTTGCATTTCTACATAGCCGCGCGGGACATTCAGGTATCACTCTGGATATAAGAGGGTTTCAAGTTTTTGATTAAAAGAAAAAACAAAACAGTTCATTCCTCAGTAAATAGACTGCATGGTGGTTGGGTTGTAAGTGAATGATCATGAAAATGGCCGATTCCTACAATACACTCATCTTAAAGCCTGCTTGGTGTCTTCTTCAGAAAGGTCAAGCGAGGCCTATATTTATTCGCCAGTCGGGAATTTCCAGCTTGAACAGCAAACAACTCCTCATGTCACAGACCGGATTCAGGGATGGTGTGACCCATCAATAGGACTGCTCTTTCTGTACTTGTGAGAGAAATACTTGAACGAATCCAGTCCTTGAATTTATTACGCATGAAGACATTTCAGTGTATGGACCCCGACACTGACAATCAGGCCGACAACCCTTTTCCATGATACCTGTATATCTAGGCCGAATTGAGCCAGTTGACATTTCTGGGCACTGCACAGGCATCATTTACCATCTACAAGGCTAGTAGATGTGACTGTACTAGAATATCATTCGGGTTGGTCTGTAGAATGTTCATGTGTATTTCGATGCCTTTGGCAAGCTCCACCCATCAACCTTTATTGGTTGTCACCATGTTTCAACTTTTTAATATTAGTCCTCACATCAGAAATTGCTGTTTTGTGATGGTGGCAGTAGTGGGTTCACTGGTCTCGCTAGAGCCCAGATGGCTACTTTTAATGATTAGAAGTGACTCAGACTGGACTAGGCACAAGGAAATCTGGCTGGCACTGGCGGCAGGGGTGGCAAAAAGGAATATCGCAAGGGCCTGGGGCTCGCGGACTCCGCCCCAGTGGGACCAATGGGTGCGAGAAATAGACTGGTGCCAGAGGGCCGAAGAAACCATCTACAAAAGCAGAGGATGTGCCAAGAAATGGCGGATAATTTGGGGGCAAAGGCGGAAATACAGGAAGAGAAGGGGTGGTTTGGGACTGTAGTACCAACTGTCATTTGTCTCACTTGTGCCATCAAAGGTCCGTCATTGTCCTGTGAACTGCGGTTTCACCGCATGCACTGTGCTAAATGTCCTGTATTGTTTGATGATATGAGCAATGTTAATAAAAAGATTCCTAAAAAATTTTTTAAAATGCTATTTTGAAGCCGCGCTAAAAACGCACCTTTTGTGATCATATTCCTCCAATTTGCTGGGTCTCCTTTAAGCTCTCGGTGAGCAGTAACTTTCATTGATTTATCTTTTCTACTTCAGGAAAGTTACTGTTTATTAACTTCAATAACACTTAGATAATTATGCCCCCCACCCCCACCAGAAATACCTTGTATTCTTCAAATATGAACAGCAACTTCTGTTACTGCACAAAGAGGAATTATGAGTCGTGGACTCAATTTGCAACAGCTGGGTAAATTTTGGCAGGCCAAATCTGATGAAAGTTATTGGGGTAAATATATCTGCAAAATACTGGACCTGCACATATTGGTGCAGTAAACATAACAAAAACCAGACATGGGAATTTAGGTGTGATAGGGAGCAAAATACTGAACACATGAATTTTGAAGTGGTATGCACCAAAATCTGAATGATATGCCCCATTAGGCAGACACAACTAGTAATAGGTGTTAATTATCACACATGATAAAGTCCGAACACCTCAATGTTGGATTTCACATGCCAAATAATTATTGAATGAATGAATGAACGAAGGGAGACTTATACCGCGCAACTTAGCCCAAGGGCATCAATTATTGTGTGCAATGGGGCACTCGTAATGAGGCCCTAAGCTTCCTCCACTAATGTGTTGCACCACTGCATTCTTAAGGACTCAACAAGAAAAATTGCAAAGCTCCAAGTAAGAGATCAAAGGGGAATAGCACATTTTCATGGGTGCCGCCAGTGAAACGCCAAACACAAAGGGACTCTTCTTGTTTGGGCCAGCGGGCTAGAAATAATGCTCAACCCACTCACAGGGAGTACGGCCAGTACTCAATATAACCAATATTGTTAAACTGCAAGACATTTACCGCTAAATGTAAAATTCCTACGTTATTTTACTAACGACCAGTGAACAATCTAGAACATTGCAGTACCACAAGGCCAGCACTTAATAGTGAAAATAACTTATCAACACGTCGTTTCCAGAGGTTGCCATGTTCTAAGGCTGAGTCCACCCTGGGCTTATACGCATGTTCATAAGGATGTAAAAACCACTGTAAAGTAACAAGCTACTCTGCTGTTTTATCCTTAGACAATTAGCCCACTAGATTTCTACTCTGTATGCCATATTGCTTTCAGAACATATTATCGCCCATACAGTTCCTCGTTCCCAGGACATGGAGTGAGATGTTACCCCTCTGCCCTGCCTACCATGGATGCCACTTAACCTCTCATGCAACAGACACACCTAAGCAAGACAAGCGTCATGCAATCTACCCACGTATACTGAAGACCATGTAGACCTCTGAATACAGGATTTCACCTCCAGGGAGGTCACTGCATCTTTCTGAGGATAGAAGGCCCCATCTATCTGCAACAAAAGCCTTCATCACCGAGATTTTGATACCCACAGCTCCACATACCACTTCACTTCAATCACCAAGATATGGACTGACCTGAAAGATTACTCCCTAACTCAACGTTCCTGCATCTCCTTATTTGACTCCTGCTCCTATACCTTACTGGTAGACTTGAATCAAATTACTGAGCCTAATATAATAATTGTCTTGGCAAGAGCGAAACCTAAAGATTGTCCTATTCAGCCTCATACTCTCTTTATAGCAAAATTCAGCTTTCCTCTTTTTCCCCATCTTCTTCTCCTATTTAATGCTTTGCTCTTGTCCAGAATTTGAACTGCCTCCTATGTATCAGTTAGTGTCCTGCCAGGCAATGCTAAAAAAACCTTAATTGGGTGCGACTGATTTATCTAATTTCCATCCGATCCCCTTTCTCCCTTGGTTAGCTACAATTCTATAATGTGTTGGTTTCTCTCAACTGTTCTCTTTTCTAACAATATATTTTCCTGCGTACAATTTGGATTTTGTCAAGCCTATTCTGCTTAGGCTGCTTTATTTTCAGTTTTTAATCTTCTGCAGCATGTTCATCATTGAGAGGTGTGGCTCACTGGTTAGAGGCGGCAGACCCGGAAGCAGAGAACGGCCCGGGACCAGGGTTCAATTCCCGACGCGGCAGGGTCGTGGACCAGGGTCAGTGGACTCGACAATTCTCGCCTCGGTGCCTACTCTAACCAGGGATCACACTCGGCAACTCTGGGCATTAAGCTTGCCTCATCTCTACAACGGCCCCCCACAGACGCCGGGGATGCCTGGTTTCACCTTGGAGATACCCAGAAGGGACCATCTCACAGGGAAAGCCAGGACGGGTTCCCCAGGGGTCTTCAGCGCCGGGACGCTCACGGGCAGCTGTGCGCTTTACAAGTCCAACACATTTACATTACAGCCTGTCCTTTATTTATATTCAGTTAGGCCTCTCTGCATTGTTTGGGTCAGGGTTGACTTTGGAGAACTCTGCTAAATGAGATTTCTAATACATTATCCAAGGAAATCTTGTATTCTGCCAATGGCGCTCTCACAGTTCAACACCCCAAAGACTCCATTGCCTACTGTTGCTCTCTAAGGTAAGGTACCAAGCAGTTCAGATTACTGCAAGGAATTCACATTCTAAATGTTACTGTATGTAGTAATGGTTCAGTCCGAATAAGTCGCTGCTTTGAATGACCACAGCTGGCGAGAAAGCATAGGTTCTCATCCAGGCACAGGTTTTGAGAGGACAGGTGCAACCCCTTGGGCACCTGTGATCTTCCAACTATTGTGTTCTAAAGAAACTCCGACATAACACCAGCAAGTCCTTGTCCATCTCGTCTGTTGCACAGCAGGAGTTAAAGGGCAGCATCCTGTTCTGCTGTTCGTGACGTCAGACAAACTGACAGGAGAAAGAAACACTAACAAGGTTGCTTTCCCTCGCATTGCACACAAGGCGCTCTGCAGCCAAAAGGACTTGACATTAAACAACAAGCCAAGGTCCCTCTCGCCCCAGATAGGACTGTTGCTCTTTCAGATCCAGGAATCTTAGAGTGCAGGACGATTCCAATTTCAGAGGAAAAATACAAAATTACAGAAACCATCCGTATCCATGAATTGCAAGGTTCCTCGGGGCAATGTTACCTTTTAGTACAGAAACTGTCCATTTATTCTGAATGGCAAAAAGGATGTGGTGTAAGAAACAAACAATAAGCCCGATTAAAAATTAAAAGTTGAAACTGTAAGGACGGTCACATTACACTGATAACTGCAGAGGCACAGCTGTTCGAAAGTGTTTAGTAGACAATAAAGGACCAGGAGAATGATCTGTTGGGAAAGAGCTCTGTTTGCCATAACTGTACAAATGTAAAAAATGTAAAAAAAAAAAAAAAGCTGTAGTGTTTAAGCGTTGGTTATCACGACCTAGGGAAAGAGTGTACACTCCTATACATTTTACGCAAAATATATCATGCTCTCAATACTGAGTTGAGACGATGCTTGTTTCCGGTCCAGGGAAGTCATGGCTTGGCAGTTCGGGCTGGACTGTTCCCATGAGGTACAGGGTCAGACTGATTTGCATATGGCCATGTCTGAACTGGGGTGGCGGAGTGGGCTAAAGAACGGTGATGGATTAAACCCAGATCAGTTGACTGGGGGTGAGTGCTTGTATTGTCGGCGCTCCGTCCATCACCATCTTTGGTTTTGCTTTGTTCGCCATAAGTTGGCAGGGTATGCTCAGACATGAGTCCCTTGCTCACTTTGCCACTGGATTCAAGCAAGCCGGGCTGTAGACAGCTGTAATGCCAGAAGCCGGTCCTCGGAAGCTTGTTTCCGGTCCAGGGAAGGCATGGCTTGGCAGTTCGGGCTGGACTGTTCCCATGAGGCACAGGGTCAGACTGATTAGCATATGGCCATGTCTGAACTGGGGTGACGGAGTGGGCTAAAGAACGGTGATGGATTAAACCCAGATCAGTTGACTGGGGGTGAGTGCTTGTATTGTCGGCGCTCCGTCCATTACCACCTTTGGTTTTGCTCAATACTGAGTTGGCATTCTTGGTGTTTGTGTTTATTATCCATCCGTGCTCAGAATGCAAATCAAGTCCTGTACTCCTAAACAAAGTAAGGAAAAAATCTAGATTCAAGAAAAAATGTGGAGGTGAATGCTATAACAAGCAGTGGCAGAACCCAAAGGTCTGCATTAGCTGCCAGTCTTTTGGCTTTCAGGCTGTTTTTAGGTCGTGCCTGTCGTACGCATCGCGAAACGCTGACGCCAGCGAGGGTTGTGGACTTGCCTCGGAAGTGGGACAGGAGATGGTCAGCAGGAGTACAGGGTCATGGTGGGGTGGAACAGTATGACCGGGATGAGTATCTAGGGGGCCGGTTGGATTTCAGTGGGCCAGTTGGGAGGCAACAAGGTGAGAGTGTTGTTTCTAGGACGGGCAGGAGTTGGGGTCAAGCTTCCGCGGCGGTAGGGTCTAGGTTGGTTTGGAGTTATGTTGATGAAGGGAGGTCGTATTTACCAGTGGCGAGTACGGGCAGGATTGTGCAGTCAAGGCGGATAAGAAGGCGGTCGGCGGGCACGGTGGTGTCTAGTTGGCAGGGGCCAGAGTCCGTTTTTTTTCTATTAGGGGTCCCAGCATTTCAGTCCAAACTTGTTCTTTTCAGGATTCAGATCAGCGTGGCGCAGCAGACTCGGTAGGGCGCGGTTCGGCCCAACTGCGCAGAGGTGAAGGGAGGGTAGAGCCTTGCGCTGCACTTTCCATACCACTGAGGGATCACGTCGCGGTCAGCACACAAAGGTCAGGCGCGACGTTGCTGGCCCCAACGAATAGCAGGTCTAGGTGGTCTACTTTACCGTCGGCTATGGAGCTTCAGAGTCAACGCTTGGGGGAGTACCGACGGGTACAGTCGGCTCCCCAGCCAGGAGGATGCCCAGAGGCCTTGAGGGCCAGTGTTGGTAATACGGGGTCTGGTAGGACCCGTGAGGTTGAATTTGATAATGAGGGGCTTCAAGTGGTGGAGCCGATTTTGCTTGATTATGATGATGACAGCCCCGAGGAAGGGGAATTGCAGGATATGGAAGGAGGAGGGCGCTCTCACGTATCTCATAGTGTTTTACAGGTTTCAGGAGTGGTACAGAAGCCAAGGAACAGACGAGAGCACAGACCCTTGGTGAGGGCTCCTCGGACAAGGGACAGAGTGGAATTATGGGCTCGGCAGTCGGAGTCCGGTGGAGCAGCTTCTTTAGAGCCAGGTGAGACAGCTCATACACAGGCCAAACCAAAAATGGTGTCTGTGGGGACTGGGGTAGAGGGGGTCGGGGGGATGTTGGAGGGGAGATTGCTCAAAGGTAAATATGTTAAGGACGCGGGAGTGGGCACTGAGGATGGAAATGTGGCCTTGGGCAATAAGGTGGAGAGTGGGACTAATACTGATGCAGCCGTGGGAGTTAAAGAGCCACTTGATAGTAAGGAATTAAACATTAAAAAGCTGCCTTACATGGGGGTAACCAAGCCGTTGGGTGCTCATTTAATGTTGGCAACCAAGGAGCGCATTTGGAAGGGTGAGTATGTTGAAATATTGAAACTCCTGCACAGGGAGGTTAGGTCTAAGGAAGGTTATAAGGAGGAGGAGCATGAATTGGCTAAGCGCCCTAAAGTGCTGTTGACTATTGAGAACTGGACGGCAAAGTTTTTAATTTATGCAAGCGTATATTGTGAGAAATTCCCGGAGCGCAGCATGTCTATATTTAAATATATGGATGTGATTCGGAAAGAGCAGATTACTGGAGGAGGTTATGCATGGGCGCAATACGATGTGGAGTTTCGGGCTCGGATGGCATGGAATTCTGAAGCAAAGTGGGGGGAGTTAGATACAGATTTATGGCAGCATACCATGGGAGCGGCTGCAGGCGGCAAGACCTTTTTTTACAGCTAGCGGGTTGCCATTAATTTATCAGCCCTTTCAGGGGAAGCCCACCTGGGGTGGGGTGGGAAGCGGAGCGGCTACACAGACTGGAATGGGGGCATGCTGGGACTTCAATAAAGGATTATGCACTAGGGAATATTGCAAGTACAGACATGAATGCTCCAACTGAGGTAAGCGCCATCCCCTTGTTAGATGTTGGGGACCTAAACCGCAAGGTAGTCAGCAAGGGAATCAGACAAGTGCAGGTACTTCTGGCACCTCACGGCAATTTCAGGGGGGACGAGGTGGGAGAGGGGCGCAGGGCCCTGGGCCAAAGGGCTCCGCCAGTTAGGCTGTCAAAGCTTGAACATGCAATACGGGAGTATGAGGATGTGGGGGTGAAACAAAAGCTTTTGGAGGGTTTTCAGTATGGATTTCATTTGGGCAATCAGGGACCAAGGCAGAGAAAATGGGCAGATAACTTAAAGTCAGCGGCGGAGCATAGCGGGGTGGTGCGAGAAAAACTGAGTAGAGAAGTGCATGAGGAAAGGATGGCAGGCCCTTTTGATGACTGGCCAACAGAGAACTTGATAATATCACCTATTGGAGTGGTGCCCAAGAAAGAGCAAGGGCAATACAGGCTAATTCAGCATTTGTCATGGCTGGAGGGGTCTTCGGTGAATGATTTCATTGATGAGGAGGCTGCCTCAGTTTCTTATTCCTCGGTTGACGTGGCCATGTCACTAGTGGTGACTGCGGGCGCAACCGCAGAGATGGCAAAATGTGATATTAAGTCTGAGTTTCGGTTGCTTCCAGTCCATCCAGATGATTGGGATCTTCTGGGTATCCATTTCGAGGGTAAATGGTACGTGGACAAAGCATTACCGATGGGTTGCTCCATGTCATGTGCTCTATTTTAATGTTTCAGCACATTTTTGCAATGGCATTTCACGCACTACACAGGTCACACCTTGGTAACACACTATTTAGATGATTTTTTCTTTGTTGGTCCCCCGGGCTCCGCGGAGTGCCAGACAGCTCTGGACACTTTCCATGAGCTCATGGAGGACATGGGTGTGCCCTTAGGTCCTGAAAAAACAATGGGACCCGCTACAGTTTTATCCTTTTTGGTTATTGCAATTGATTGAGTGGCAATGCGGGCTCGCTTGCCGGATGACAAAAAGTTGAAAATGCTAGAATTGCTGGTCAGTATGCTGTCAAAACAGAAGGTGAAGGTGAAGGAGATTCAGGTGTTGCTGGGACATCTTAACTTCGCTTGCAGGGTGGTCAGGGCAGGGAGGACTTTCTGTAGGAGATTGGGTAGAGCTTTGGCTGGTCAGCATCTGCCTCACCACCGTGTCCGCATGTCTGTGGGAGTGAAGGAGGATTTGCGTATGTGGTCCGTTTTTCTTACTTCCTTTAATGGTGTGCCACTGGTCAGAGAGAAAGATGTGCAGTGGGATGTGCAAATGTTTTCGGATGCAGCGGGCAGTGACGGTTTTGGCCTATATTGGCGAGGCAGGTGGTGTGTAGAAAAGTGGCCACAAGACTGGAGGGATGGAGGGAGGAGCATAACATTTTGTTGAACTTTTCCCATTGTTAGTGGCATTGACCCTTTGGGGGGAGGAACTGGCACACAAGAAGGTTCTTTTTCGGGTGGACAACATGGCAGTGGTCGAGATCGTCAACAGGCAGTCAGCTAGAGATGAACAGATTTTGAAGGTAATGAGGGTTTTTGTTCCTGGCTGCCTGAAGCATGACATTACATTTCGAGCTTTGCACATTCCTGGTGTGGACAATGACATAGCTGATGCTTTGTCTCGTTCGCAGTGGGGGAGATTCCGTGGGCTGGCCAAGGAGACGGACAGGACACCGACCCCAATGCCGGAACATCTGTGGTATGTAGGCAACGTCGGGTATTACAACTGGTGGTAGGTTCTTTGTCTGCGTCCACGTGAACAGCATATTCCCTGGCATGGAAGGAGTTTTTGGCGTCTGGGGCATGTAGACGGAAAGAAGCTTGGCGTCGTTCTGAAGATGTAGTTCAGTTCATTTTGGATCTTATAGAGAGAGGCCTTTCTCGGGTGACCATCGCAGGGAAGTTAGCAGGTATCTCTTTTATGAGGAAACTCTTTTGGGGTTATTCTCCTTCGGCTGGCGAGGTTGGGAAGAGAATGCTTGAAGGTTGGGCTAGGGAGCGGGGAGTTGTTCAGTTTTCCCGTGCTCCCCTCTCGTGGCAGAATTTGGCTCGTTTGTTGGAAGTTTTACCTTTGGCTTGCAGGAATGACTTTGAAGCTTGTTTGTTTGCCGCTTTGATGGCATTCATGTTTTTTGGGGCTTTTCGAGTCTCAGAGCTATTGGGTTCCAAATCAAAAAAGGGAATTTCTTGCCAAGAAGTGTTTTTCTCAGAAGAAGGTGTGCATATTTGGCTTTCTAGTTCTAAAACCGATCAGAGGAAGATGGGAAAAGGGATTTGGTTGGAAGGGAGGACTCCTAAGATTACGTGTCCATTGTGTTTGGCCCATCGCTGGAAGACATTGTCAAGGGGGTCAGAGTGCGATCCCGTTTTTCAGCACATTAATGGGGCGCCAGTAACAGCATACCAACTGCGCATGGTGTTGCGTAAAGCTTTGCAGATGATTTGGTTGGACGGGGAGCAATATGGAACTCACTCTTCTAGGATAGGGGCAGCGACTGAAGCGCAAAATAGGGGATGGTCTCAAGGGGAAATCATGCGGTTAGGGCGCTGGTCGTCAAATTGTTTTCAGCGTTATGTGAGGGGCAACGCGGGGGAGGTGCATGCGTCATCCTCTTTGCTTTGAGATTCATTGTATTTTTCTCTTTACATGTTCTGTGGCTGGACCCCAGTCTAAAGAAGTGACGGTTTGGATAGTGGGGCATTCGTTCATCAAATGGGCCCAGGTTCAGGTGGCCCAAAGTTATTTTGGAAAAATGTTGGGTTTAATGACCAAATGTTTAATATTGTGTGGAAGGGAAAAGGGGGTATGCTTTGGAGAGAAATCATTCCATGTTTGAATAAGGCGATGGTGAGGGGCCCATGTCCGGATATTTTATTGATACACTCGGGAGAGGACGATCTTTGTGGGGTAAAAGGTGTGGTCTTGCTGCGGGCTATAAAGAGGGATTTATCTTTAATTAAAGAGCGATGGTCTGGTTGCCATGTGTTATGGACAGTATTAGTTCCGCGAAGGATCTGGATAGGGGCGGTGAACCCCAGAGCCATTGACAGGGCCAGGAAGAAGGTGAACTCAGAGATTTCAAGGTTTTGCCGTCAGTTGGGTTTCGGGAGAGTGTTACACCGGGATATTCGCTTTGAGTCAGTTGAGTTCTTCCGTGACGAAGGAATTCATTTATCCAGGTTCGGAATGGGTCTTTATTTGTTGGAGATCATCAAAGTTTTATCTAGATGCTTGAATGTTCAGAAGTGAGTTTTCAAATGTTTCCTACTGTGGGGGGGGGGGGCAGAAAGGGGGGTAGTTTCCCTCCCCCGTCTTTCTGGGTGGCGGGGTCTATTTGTTTTTGGGCAGTTTTGGCAGAGGTTTGTTGATTAATGGGTAACTTGTGTTATCGATAGGGAAAGGATAGGTTGGTCGTTTTTAGTTTGGTTACACGTTTTGGGGGATTTGACAGATGTGAAGGGGCAGGCATGGGAGTTGGTTAACGAAGGGCTTGTATTAATATAAGTTATAATGGTTGATATGGTGATGTAATGTTTGAAATGTTGTATTGTATGGGTGGGGACGGGGTCATGAAAATTTTAGGGCGGGGGGCTGGGTTAGGGTTGTTACGTATTTAGTGAGGCTTAGTTTTGGAAGGCTTTTTGCAGAGGTTTAATAATATGTGATGCACACCTGTTCCAATAAAAGCGCCCTTTTCCACATATTCCTTGTCGTGGTCTGCTTCACCCCCCCTCACACCTCCCTCCCAAGGTATGGGGGTAGGTTGTGGCGCATTTTCCTTTTATTCTCCTGCAGTGCGGTCCTGTTCTACACAGACTCGGCATGGGGATTGGAGTGGCGGTGAGCACTTGTGTGCCACTTTCTATTTTTTCTGCCTGGCGACATGCATTGCCCTTGCCCCGCGAGTTTGGTCCCACCTGGCCGTTCTAGGCGGCTTTGCCTGGGAGTCCGGCTGTAGTGGACTCAGGGGCTCCTTGGTGATGGACTCGGCCGATTTCTTTGTTTGGGCATTCGCACCTCCGTGCAGGCTCTTTACATGTTTTTTGTCCTGCTAAGCAGTTCTGTGTTGCTTGTTTTTGGGGGGGGGGAGGGGGTAGAAGGGGTCTTTGTGGCATGGTGGCGTGCAAAAGTATTTGGTAGGCACTTCTCGGCACGAGGCCCCACCCCCTCCTCACACTGTGAAATTGTTCTTCAAGTTGGCAGGAATGTTTAAACCATTAAACTAGAGTTGAGTCAGTTGATGTAAACCAGAACTACAGACCCCAGAAGGCACCATGTTAATAAATGAATGCCCAATGCTGAAACCTGATGACATGAAGTTCACTGGCAGCGGTACTTTAAACCCCTCACTCCTCCGGAAGTCTAACACTTAATTCGATCTTGCAGTTTCTTTGGGTTTCTGTAGGCTGTATGGTAAAAATCAGTGGGGTGCCCGAATTTAAATCCAGACACCCACCTTTCTAGCAATAAAGCTTTACGGCAAGTGATTAATTGATCACAGCACTTGTGGGTGTTTTTTAGGCTTTTTTGTAAAATGTTTTTTTAGCACGAAATGGGTGCTCCCATCATAATGGATCTGATTTCGAGGTAAAATATAGCACTAAATGTCAGTTTGGCTTATATGTTGTGGAATTTGACTTAATTACACAAAATAAATTTTCAGACACCCCTAAAAATATTAAAAGGGGAACGCAGAATAATATAATTATGTGGTGAGAAATTGGAATTGATTTCACGCACTGTTTTCAGTGTTGTATTTTAAGACGAAGACCAGTGGCTTCGTGGGTTTTAATACATACAGAGACCAGAAAAGAATCCTTTTGTAATGGGATATTTGTTTTCCTGGATTTCTTACTTCGGAAAGGCGAATCCCTTTCCCTGTGTAATATAACTGCATGAACATATTACTGCCATCTTAATGAGGCCTTTAAGAATATTTACGAAAGGCGTTTTCCATTCTCGTCATCTCCTGGTGTATATATACTTTGACGTATTACTCATCGCTCACAGGTGCAGTCAAAGTGGTAGTTTTAGGAAAGAACTATGTGTTCATCTGTTCCTCAAACTTGCGTCCACATCTTGTGCCAAGTTTGAGGAACAGATGAACACGTTAGAAAACGAGTTGTTTGTGGTCGTATTTTTTTTATTTTTATTGAATCCTACAAACTAGCTCACATCAATGACCGCTGTAATTCTCTTGTATGTTTTCTCCCTTTTAAATGATTGATTTTGTGCATTTGCTATGCATTTTTAAAGAATTTTGTGTCTACCTCTTATATTGAATTGATTTTAAGCTTTTGAAAGTCTGCAATATTTGCTATATGGACTGTTTTTAAAAAAAAGTTTGCGACAAACATTTTTAGTTAACCTTGTAGTATCTGGCTCATTCAGGATTGGGGTTATGAGTGCTTGCTTTGTGGGTATCCGTGTGTAGAGCTGGTGGAAGACCAGTGGTTGTTATGTTATGTTAATTTTATTTATATAGCACGTTAACCGCATGCGTGCAGGCGGAATTCCGCTCGCACGCTGAGATTTTGTAAAGTGCATGTTACGTGACGAGCTGGGCTCGTCATGAGCGTGCGAGGAGGCTACCTCATGACGAGCCCAGCTCGTCATGAGCGTGGAAGGGGTTAATGCCCAAGGGCGTTCCAAAGGGAATTATTTATGACTTGACTGTCTTTCATGGAGCCCTGTCCCTTTGGACTGGGGGTCCCTCCCATTGCATTTATGGACGTTGATATTATACTGCGCTTCATACAGCATGGTCAGCGCTCAACAAATAATAAAAACTGCCAGACGCAAGCCCAATCTATTTTTGGTTCCCTCGCATTATTAAAGTTTGAGCTATTGGCATTGCTAAATAATGCAACAGCAATAGCTCAAACTTTAATACTGTGAGACCTATTGCATTGCAAATGCTTGTTTTGTTTTGTCATAGTTTTTGCAAACGTGTATTATTAGGGATGCTGCCTAGCATTCATAAATCTAAAATACAAACAAAACCATTGGCTACAAGCAAAAACATGTTTTTAGTCTCAAAAAGTGCACATTGCCATGGCACTGAAGATAACTTCTCTGTGTGATTTGTATTATGAAAGATCAGAATGCCATCCCTTGCAGTGAAGTCAGCCAATAAATGAAGTGGGCTGATCCACTGCCGAGGATGTATGTTGTAATGTCCCATAACAATGGATTAGGAGGGCTGTCTGAAAGCCACTAGGAGTATGGAGCGAAGAAAAAGCGGAGCAGTTTGGAGCATGGCAGCCCGTCTGGAAGGAAGGAAGTAACCGCGAGGACTAAGACAGCAACCTTGATCTACGAGGCAAGAGAAACCTGGAAGTAAACTAGTACCAGGAAATTTACATTATTGCCCATCCTGAGACATTTCAGGCTCAGAACGACAACAACTGTTGGAAAGCTGTAGTGTCCTACACAAAAGTAAAGATGCCCTGATGAATACCTTCACCCAAAACACTTTTTTTGGTCCTCCTTTGAAGGTTGAAACGTGTCAGCTTTTGTTTTCTGCAAGGTCAAGAGTAACCATATAAGAAAAGTGCAAAGTCTGGACTTGAGTGAACAAGTGTAGGTATAGAGTCATTTGATCAATAGTCTGACCTCTTTAGGACCCATAAAGTCACCTGGCATCGTGGATCTAGTTACAATAGGTCCCGATAATGTATAAATAATTGAAGGACAAAGGTTATTTTTTCATGGCAATTATGTGTTTCGTGTAACACCATATGTAATAGTATATGTTGTGTCATGCACTGACCATGTCTTCATTCGTGACTTGTAAATATTGTTATATGTTTCTCCAGTGTTTGTGTACATTTTTAATGAGGAGCATGCTGTAAATATTGATTCAGAAAAAACTCAATGAGTATAAGAGAGAGTTACAAAAAAAGAAACCAACGAGCCCAGTGTTAATAAATATGAATTCTGAAGACATTATAAATAATGTTTGATTTGGGGTGGGAGAGGTATTCTTTGTAAGACTATGAGTATACTAGACATACAATTTTAGTTATATCAAAAGGTCATGCCTAATGGCAGACATTAAATAAAAATAATAAATAACTACCGTAACCCAAAGTTTTTCAGGGATTCCTGGCACCGCTGCTGCTGAATGCCAGGCTTGCCGAATATCAAGGCAGACTTCAACCACCTGCATGTATGTCTCAAGTTCTGTAGTAGGGGATCTCTGTGTATAGTCATAATCTAGTGAATAGTCCCGCCCATGTGCGTGGACCCCGGAGCAATCAAAAATAATCTCTTACATTGTCAAAAAATGCAGAAATGCATAGACACTTAAGAGAAAATTTTAAAGAGATAATGCAGCCTAAAAAGGCTACACTGTCCAGTACTTCAACTAGAAATTCCACCATAAAATCCACAAAACAGCAAAAGCCTGTACAGATTTCCATTGCTTTAATAGCAAACTCCCTCAGGAATGATAGAGAGAAGAACCTGGACAGACAAGCCCCATAGGCTGCCATTATGTGGCTCAAAACATGATACTGTGCCTTTAAGAGAATCTTCCAGAACCTTCTCCCAGTATCCCAGAATGCATAGCAGGTCCAACTTACTTTCAGTTCTTTTTTCCGGCTCCTGCAAGCAGGACCCTGGAGCATTGAGCTCTCCCTTTTCAAGGGTTTTGTTGGTGTTTTTTCACTAAATTCGATTTTGTGTACTTTTAAAGTACTTTGGTGACTTTCTTCTTGGTTTTCTGCACTCTTTTGTTGTCCATAATGCCTGCATTATTTGACAAATGCCCAGAGTGCTCCAGGAAGAAGGCCAAGTCAGACCCCCATGAGGTGTGTATCCTCTGCCTTCCCTCTTCCCACATCCCAGAGGAGTGTGTGATCTGTAGAGGCTTCTCTGGCAGGACCCTGAAGGACAGGAGGAAGATCAGACTTCAGGGACTTGAAGAAAGAAGACTGAAGGCTCAAGGTGGGTCTGGAGGGGCTTCTGCTGCCCATGCTGAGGCCTCTGGGGGGCTCCCCAGGGGCCGGAAGTCCAGCAAACGTCCAAGGTCTCCGTCTGGGTCTGTTGCTATGACCACGACGTCGAGAGGAAGGTCCACGGCCAGTTCCCGGTCTCCCCAGGGCTCTGGGTTGAGAAAACGTCGCCCGTCGACGGACGTATACAGGCCGCCATCGAACCCGGTGTCGATTTCCTCGTCGCCGGCGTCGAGTGGACGGCATCGGAGGGCCCGGCGTCGGCGACACCGCCGTTCGCCGTCGAGGACGAAGACATGTCGTCGTCGAGGGGATCCTCGTCGTCGAGGTCGCCGTCGAGACGGAAGAGGTCTCCGGCGCTGAAGAAGTCGACGTCGAGGCGGTCGAAGAGGTCGGCGTCGAGGCGATCGAAGAGGTCGTCGTCGAGGCGGTCGAGGTCGCTGTCGAGGCGTCAGCGCCCGTCGTCGAGGTTTAGAGGTTCGTCCATCTGGTCGGGGTCGACGTCGAGGCATAGAAGCCGGTCGACGCCGAGGAGTGTGAAACGGTCGACGCCGAAGGGCCGCTCGACGTCGAAGGAACCACGGTCGACGTCTGAGCACCGGTCTTCGACGTCAGGGGGTCGTAAGGACAGGCCTAGGACTGTGGGGGGCTCCCCTCAGTCAGGACAGGATGGTGGCTCGCCGGGAACGGCGTACTCTGAGGTGTATACCCCTAAGAAGACTGTTGCACCGCCTCCTCTTCCTCCTTTGCCTAGGGGTCCTCCTCCGAAGGCTTAGACTCCTCCTCCATTGCCTCCTCTACCTGCTCTTCCGTCAGGACCGCAGGCCCCGGTGCCGGGTGCTCCTCCTCCGGTTCCACAGAGATCGGTGTCGATGCCCAGACTTCCGACACCTCCGAAGAAGACTCCTAAGTCGAAGGTTCCTCCTAAGCCCAAGACGTCCGACCCGGGGAGGCCGGCGGAGCGTCCCAGACCCAGGAGATCGAGGTCACGCTCAGGGAGAAGGGACAGATCTAGGAGTGGACACGGATCCTCCTCGAGATCCAGACATCGCCATAGGAGGCATAGGTCCAGGTCGCGTTCGGCCTCTGGGACCCGTTCCTATTCACCTACATTGTCGGATTCGCCGGAGACGAGGGTGTCTCCGATAGATGACATTGGCACGTTCCAGGAGGTTCTCCTGCGAGGGGCGGCGAAGTTGGGGATCAAGGTTACGGCCCCTACGCCCTCAACTTCTGTGATCTTCGAGACGTTGCATACGAAGCACCTGTCTCGCCCCCTACTGCCTTTGGTGCCAGGACTGGTTGAGCCTGCTGAACAGCTCTTCCTTACGCCGGCGGTGGTGAAAGCTGCCCCCTCCAGGCTTGTCAAGAAGTACAGGGCTCCAGAGTCGGACCCGGCCTTCTTGCGGAAGGACCCGGTGCCGGATTCGGTGATTGTGACGGCAGCTCGGAAACTACATGCTACCTCCCCGTCCTCCACTGTGCCTCCGGATAAGGAGAGTCGCTGGATTGACTCTGCTGGACGGAAGGCGTGTGGGACGTCCTCCACGACGATGAAGGCCTCCAGTGACTCGGCGTTGTTGGGACGATACGACCGTGCACTGTGGGATTCCATGGAACAGTTTGCAGACCTTGTTCCGCGCGACAGGAAAGAGGACTTCATGGAGATCGTCCAGGAAGGGATGCTGGTTTCGAACCAGGCCATCAGCGCCGCGGCGGATATCTCCCTGCTGGCCGCGCATTCCCTCTTTAGCCACCGTGGGGAAACTCACTGCACTTGGCATCCTACGCAAATCCCCCTCCCTCCACGACTTCTGCACCCCCCCGACTGTCCCTTTAAAGAACCATATCTCCATCCGGGTATTATATTTAAACACCCGTTCAATGGTGAGACATCAGGCAGACATCTTCACCTTGCTGACGCAAGAAAACCCTGACCTACTCCTGCTGACTGAGTCCTGGCTCACGGAGGATTCTCTCCCCGACATCTTGGCTGCCCTTCCCCCAGATTATTTTATCCTCCATGCTGATCGTATCGCTGACCACCCTGGTGGCGGGGTGGCGGCTATCATTTCAAAACGATTTCATCTTATTTCCTCGTCCTCATTCGTATTATCACAAGTTGAGAACCTGATTATTAGTCTGGGAACGGAAGCCGGGGCTTTCTCTTTTGCCCTTTTATATCGCCCTCCTCGACCGATGCCGGATTTTGCAGAGAAACTATGCAAACAATTGACTGCTCTTCTGCCATCATATTCCAGTTTCGCCCTCTTTGGGGATTTTAATTACTGGTTTAACGATGTCAATGCAGGGGCACAAGCCACGGCATTACCCGAGACCCTGACAAGTCTGAATCTGAGTCAGCATGTTTCTTCACCCACTCACGTAAAAGGTCACATATTAGATCAGGTTTGGACTACTAACTTAACCCTTTCCCAACCTTCTACACTTCCATGTGTGTGGTCGGACCACTACATAGTCGACACGACCATCACTCTTAGTGGGCGGACTAAGGCCCCCATGATGGCAGGTGGCTCCTCACGCAAATGGAATAAACTCGACTCTAAGGGATTTTTAGCAACCCTGGCCTCTACCTGCCCGATCACTTCCCCCTATGATGATGTTAACAGGATGGACACTGACATCGGTGGCTGGTTAAAAGGGGCCAGCGACCAATTTGCCCCAGTAATTAAGTTCCCCTGTACCAGACGTCCTAACGCCAACCGGTGGTTCTCTGATAACCTCAAGCAATTAAAGCTTGAGGTTCGCCAACTGGAACGTATATGGAGGCGGGATTATTCCAACTCATCTAGACAGAGATATGCAACAGCTCGCAGAGAATATAAATTAGCTATTCTCTCAGCTAAATCGGAGCATATCTCCGATAGAATCCTCTCAGCTACTAATAAATCTCGAGAGGTGTTCAGGATTATGAATGAGTTGACTACTGACGACAGGACTCTCCCAGCCCAAACACCGACTAAGGAGACCTGTGAGGCCCTTAATCTTTTCTTCATCGAGAAGATTATTAAAATAAAAGACTCCATTATCCCTGCCTCACAGCCGTCATCACTCCTCGACGCTTCCCTGAATAACCCTCTATCCTTTACTCTGTTCCCTACCCTAGACGCCTCCACTTTAGCGAAATTAGCCACCCGTGTAAGATCGGGGTCACCGAATGACCACTGTCCTCCCTCGGTACTGCGGGACATCTGCCTTAAGTTGCCAGAATGCATACTACCTCTCCTGAATGCATCCCTTATTTCTGGCACAGTCCCCAGCTCCTTTAAGGAAGCAATTCTGGTGCCGCTCTTGAAAAAGCCAGGGGCGGATGCTGCTGAACCCTCTAACTATCGACCAATTTCCCTGTTGCCCTATTTGTCAAAACTCCTCGAAGCCCATGTCACCCGGTGTTTTTCCAACTTCATCGAGAGTTCTTGCTTCCTCGAGCCCAATCAGGCCGGCTTTAGGCCGGCCCACTCAACGGAAGCTGTTATTCTGGCAGTCATGGATACCTTGAGAGGGAATGCAGACGCCAAGAGACCACAGGCCCTTGTCCTTTTGGACCTGTCTGCCGCGTTCGACACGGTGGATCATGATATCCTTCTCCACCGTGTCGGACAGGCAGGCATTCAGGGTCCTGCTCTTAGATGGGTCGAGTCATTCCTCACAGGCAGGTCACAAGCTGTACGCCTAGGTCCCTTCACCGCGTCAAAATCTTCCACTACTTGCGGAGTCCCCCAAGGCTCTTCACTTTCCCCTTTCTTATTTAATCTTTATCTCCGCCCTTTAATTCGTTCTCTCCATAATTGGGACGTTACAGTCTTCAATTATGCAGATGACTTGCAGCTCGTCTTCCCACTTGATTCTCCACAGGCGGTTAACAACTTTCACGCCGTTATGACTTACATCCAACAATGGATGAATCTAAATCAGTTAAAACTTAACCCTGGAAAGACTGAGCTGCTTCTCCCTGGTTCAAGTGCTGCATATTGGGGCCCGCAGTTCTGGCCCCCTGACTTCGGTCCCCCTCCTACACCACTCAAGGCAGTCAGGAGCTTGGGGGTGACGATCGACGCGGAGCTGTCACTTAAAGCTCAAGTGGGTGCTACGATCTCTTCGTGCATGTTCCAACTCCGAAAGATCCGGAAGATCAGGGACCTACTCCCACATGCGGCCCTATGTCAGGTCGTCATATCCCTTGTCCTATCGCGCCTTGATTTTTCCAATTCCCTTTACCATGCACTCCCACGATTTCTTCTGCACCGTCTTCAGGTCGTGCAGAATCAGGCAGCCCGCCTCATCTTTAAGATCCCTAGGTGGCAATCTGCGAAGCATCTGCTCCGCAGGCTCCATTGGCTGCCAGTGAAGGAGAGGGCAGCCTTCAAGCTGGGCTGCGTGGTATTTAAATCCTTCACTGTCCTTGTCCTGCTTTTCTGAAATCCTTGGTCACTCTGTATCGACCTGCACGCTCCCTCCGTTCAGCTCATCATCACCTGCTTGTCACCCCCAAATTCAAAATTAATAAATTTGGGGGTCGTCGTTTTGTTTCTCTTGCCCCTAAATTTTGGAACCCCCTCCCTCAGACCATTAAATCCAGTGCATCCCTTCTCCAGTTCAGGAAACTTCTTAAAACTTTCCTGTTTACTCTTTCTGGGTAATCTTCTCTTCTTTTTTCCTTCACACGTCCCTCCAGCAAGCGCCAAGAAACCTTCGGGTGTTAGTGCGCTCAAAAAGTGCCATCTAACATAACATAACATACTGCCACGGTATCAATCAGAGACGCCATGCTTGGCTCCGGCTGACGTCGCTCAAGCCTGAAGCGCAACAACGAGTGGCAAATCTGCCGTTTTCCGGCGACACCCTCTTCGGGAAACACTCAGATGACGAAATGGCCAGGATGAAGGCCGAGGCTGAAACCCTGACGGCTGTGGGCTTGGAGAAGCCCAAAGAAAAGTAACCCTTCCGCCAGTTCCAATGACGGTTCGGGTCGCAGGGTCGAGGAAGGGGACAGTCTTCTGGGCAACATCAGCAGCAGCAACAACAGCAGCAGTACAGAAGACCCTTCCAGAAACGTCAGAGGGGTAGAGGTGGACAGCAGTCCTCTACCGCCAACAAGGGCCCGGCTGGGTCTCGACCCTGAGCGGTTACTTCCCCTTCGTCCGTTACCCGCTCCGGTGGGGGGAAGCGTTCAATTTTTTCTGGCAGAGTGGAGAAAAATTACTCAGGACAAGTGGGTGCTGAATATTGTTTGCAATGGATACAGTCTTCGGTTCATCAGCCCTCCTCCATCGATTCCTCCGGTCAGCTCGCAGTATCAACTGCGCGAGCTCCAGGGATGTACCATGTTACTCCGCATACTTTTACTCCGCATACCGTTACAACGCGACTTTTACAACGCATACCATTACAACGCATAGCGCTTTGGGGTGCTGGATAGTGGTAAGTATAATTTACTATTCTAACTCCAGTCCCCGTGGACCCTAGGGAAGGTGTTGGATAGTAAATTATACTTATTCCCTATCCTAGAGCGCCCCCCAGCGCAATGCGTTGTAATGGTATGCGGAGTAAAAGTCGCGCTGTAATGGTAGTGCGGAGTAAAAGATGCGTTGTAACGGGTGTATACCGAGCTCCAGGCGGAGGCCGACATCCTTCTAAGGAAAAGGGCGATAGAAGATGTACCTCTGTCTCAAAGAGGAAGAGGTCTGTACTCCCGGTTCTTTCTGGTCCGCAAGAAGGACAAGAACGAGTTCAGGCCCATTCTGGACTTGCGACAGGCAAACAAATGGATTCGCAGAGAAAAGTTTCGCATGCTGTCGTTGCATCAGATTTATCCTCAGCTGCAGCGGGGAGACTGGCTTTGTGCCATAGACCTACAGGATGCGTACTTGCATGTGCCCATTGCACACAAACACAGGAAGTTCCTGCGATTTCAAGTCGGCACCAATCACTATCAGTACACGGTACTTCTGTTTGGGCTGAAGTCTGCGCCCCGGACGTTCTCGAAGTGCATGGCAGTGGTAGCGGCACACCTGAGGAAGAACAAGGTGTTTGTCTACCCGTACCTGGACGATTGGTTGATCAAGGCCTCCTCCTTCTCGGAAGCTCAAGCACACTTCCAGAAGACGTGCGTTCTCTTGAACAAGCTGGGGTTGCACATCAACATGTCCAAGTCTGTCCCGACTCCGGTCCAGTGCATCCAGTACTTGGGAGCCTCCATCGATACGCTGTCGGCAAGCGTGTCTCCTTCGGAAGAGCGACGTTTATCACTCCTTCGGAAGGCTCAGGCTCTCATGTCCACTCCATCCACGACAGTGAGGACGGTGTCTTCTCTGCTGGGATCGATGGCCTCTTGCATCTTCCTGACACCGCATGCGCGGCTGCACATGCGACCGCTGCAGGAATGCTTGGAAGATCAGTGGGACCAGAGGAGAGGATCTTGGGACGACAAGATACGACTGTCTCTACATGCTCTTCAGTCTCTGAAGTGGTGGTGTTCAGTGGAGAATCTCCTCAGGGGGGTTCCCTTCCACAAGGACATTCCCACTCAGACTATCGTGACGGATGCTTCTCTCCTGGGTTGGGGAGCGCACTCCGGAGACCTGCAGATTCAAGGGACGTGGTCCCCGTCGGAGTCCACGTACCACATCAATTTCCTGGAACTCAGGGCTGTTCACTTGGCGCTGAAGGCTTTTCACCCGTCCTTCCGGACCGACTCTCTGCTTGTACAGACGGACAATACGACCACGATGTATTACCTCAACAAGCAGGGGGGCTCTAGATCACGCACTCTGTCTCAGGAGGCGCAGGCGATCTGGCATTGGCTTCTGGCTCGAGGACTCTCGATAACGGCCACTCATCTGCCAGGTGTGCAGAATGTTCAGGCAGACGAGCTGAGCAGACTGATTCAGGAAAACCATGAATGGGTCCTAAACGACGAAGTACTAGGAGAAGTCTTCGCAAGGTGGGGAACTCCAGACATCGATCTGTTCGCCACCGCCGAAAACAGCAAATGCCGAGGCTTCGCCTCCAGGTACTACCAGCCGGGGACGCTGGGGAACGCGTTATGGATCAACTGGTCGAACAGCTTTCTGTACGCTTTTCCACCCATTCCCCTGATTCCAGCGGTTCTCATCAAGCTCTCCCAATCCAGGGCGAAGATGATTCCGATTGCCCCGGAATGGCCCAGACAATGGTGGTTCACGGATCTGCTTCACCGGTCTCTCCTTCCTCACATGAAGCTGCCGTGCAGGCCGGACCTTCTCACGAAGTTCGGGGGGCGGATGGTGCACCCCAACCTCTCGTCTTTGAGTTTGGCGGCATGGCTCCTGAAATAGTGCAATATGGCCATTTGAATCTCCCAGAGGATTGTATGGACATACTGAAGGAGGCTAAGCGACCTTCCACTCGGACTTCTTATGCTTACAAGTGGAAGAGGTTTTGCATCTGGTGCCAGTCTAAGAACTATGACCCTACGACATGCAAGGAAAATGTCATCCTTCCATATCTGCTACATCTGGCGCAGTCTGGCCTTAATGTCCATTCCATTAAGGTTCATCTGGCTGCTTTGACTGCCTACAGGAAATGCCCTTCACAGACTTCCTTCTTCCAGATCCCTGTGATCAAGGATTTTTTGGAAGGCTTGAAGAAAGTGTTCCCTCCTGTCAGGCTTCCTTCGTCTTCATGGGACTTGAATGTGGTGCTGTCCAGATTGATGAAGGAGCCTTTTGAACCTATTCATAAGGCTTCGTTGCAGCACCTGTCCTGGAAGGCGGCGTTCCTCGTGGCCATTACATCGGCCCGCAGGGTGAGTGAAATTCAGGAGTTGTGTTGCCAAGAACCTTATACTGTATTTCATGCTGCTAAGGTTGTTATGCGTACTCACCCTAAGTTTCTTCCCAAGGTTGTTTCTGATTTTCATATCAACCAGACTATAACTTTGCCTACGTTTTTTCAGAATCCTTCCTCTCCAGCGGAAAGGTCTTTGCATTCCCTGGATGTTAGGAGGGTGTTGAAATTTTATCTGGATAAAACCAAGGATATTCGTAGGTCAGACCAATTGTTCATCAATTATGGATCAGTCAGGACGGGTCTTGCGACCTCTAAACAGTCTATCTCGCGGTGGATTGTGTCCTGCATACAATTGTGTTACCAAAAAGCTAATAAGACCTTAGGAGGTAAGCCTAAGGCTCATTCCACCAGGGGCAAGGCTGCCACGACAGCATTGCTCCGTAATGTTCCGATTGAAGAAATCTGCAAGGCGGCCACTTGGAAGTCGGTTCATACCTTTGCTAAGCATTACTACCTGGACACTGATGCCAGGGCAGACGCTCAGGTTGGACAGGCTTCGCTGCGAAATCTGTTCGCACAATAGTGGTGTTAATTCTCTTTTCTCCACCGCCGCTTTGGTGTGGGGATGGGCTTGCCATTCTATTCACTAGATTATGACTATACACAGAGATCCCCTACTACAGAAGGAGTAGTTTCTGTCCTGTAACTCCAGTTCTGTAGTAGGGGTATCTCTGTTATAGTCATAAGCGCCCGCCCTCCTCCCCGGTGGAGAGAGACATATTCCTTTAAGGAATGCTACAGGTCTGGCGTGTGACGCCTTCAAAAAGAACGGAAAGTAAGTTGGACCTGCTATGCATTCTGGGATACTGGGAGAAGGTTCTGGAAGATTTTCTTAAAGGCACAGTATCCTGTTTTGAGCCACATAATGGCAGCCTATGGGGCTGGTCTGTCCAGGTTCTTCTCTCTATCATTCCTGAGGGAGTTTGCTATTGTAGCAATGGAAATCTGTACAGGCTTTTGCTGTTTTGTGGATTTTATGGTGGAATTTCTAGTTGAAGTACTGGACAGTGTAGCCTTTTTAGGCTGCATTATCTGTCTTTAAAATTTTCTCTTAAGTGTCTATGCATTTCTGCATTTTTTGACACTGTAAGAGATTATTTTTGATTGCTCCGGGGTCCACGCACATGGGCGGGACTATTCACTAGCTTATGACTATAACAGAGATACCCCTACTACAGAACTGGAGTTACAGGACAGAAACTACTCCATCTCACTCTTGCAGGTTCTTTTTCACCCCAAGTTACTTTCTTTGGTACTTCTTTTCTAATGTTCTCATTCTTCTTTCTCGCTTTCCTGCTTTTCTCTTGCTTGCTGTGTGTCAAAATCCAAAGATAGAAAATAAGCCTTGAGGGCTTATGCCCACTAACTGTAACCACCTGCACAAACTAGGCACTGCATAACTAGGTCCCCATGAAATGAGCCAGCCCCATCACCAATGTCACGAGCTGGAAAAAGCTGAAGGTTGACGAAAATAGAGGTGAATGTGTTACATCCAACTGTGGTCCAAGAGAATGTTAGGCGGTATACTCTGGAGTTAAACATCTTCAGAAATGCAAAATTCTGAATGCTGCTGTCCTACACTCAAGACATCCATACCAGCTGGGAACTTTCGGAAGCTAGAGAGAGATGGTCTGGCAAGTGACTGGGAGAAGTTGACAATGGAATAATGTAAGCACATGGTGGTGAGGCAAATACAGACAGGCACACGAGAGTTGAAAATACAGCCCTACAACATTGTGGGTACTTTTTTCAAAGTGGTTACAGAAGATGCGGACAATCGTGGGAGACTCAATTTATGTGGGTTTTAGAGAAAAAGAGAGTGTTACTTGGTGATAAACCTAATTTATAGGAGTTATAAAAGGGACCAATGCTCATACCAGCACGGACACACACTTATGCTGAGCTGTTCCTGGAGGCTTGGACACTCCTTTGCCACTTTTTTCCTACACGAGTCTAGCATATTGGTTTAATAGACTGACTTCCAGTCCATCAGAGAACTCCTGTCAAAGTGTTATATGTGTTCATGAATGCTTCCCTATTGTATCCAGGTACATACTCTTTCTTACATGTTCTGTGAATAAAATTTGGTGTTCAAAATACCAAGTAGTAATTTTATTCTTTCTGCAGGAAGTACACTAATGAAGGCAGTGTGTGGTACCATCCAGAGCAGCACCTGCAAGCTACTCAGGACCTGGTTATATAGGGAATACCTGAATGACCCTTTCTGAAACTGTCTATATAATTATGTAAAGAACAAAAGAGCGCTCTATAGAGATAAATCCATTGTAGGTTTTTATACCGCAATAGCGGAGTACCTCACTACCGTGAATCCATTACAATTCTGTATTTAATAAACCACTTCACAATTATTGCCTTAGTAATGAATTCCCAATAGTGACTGACTCCGCCATTCTGACACAAAAACATATAATTAATTTATCCCTATAAAAAGCTCCTTTGTTTCTTACATATTTTACTTTCTGATCAGATTCAGTTTAGCTTAATGAGGTGTGCCACTACATGGCTTATGATCAAGGTTTTAGCAACTGTTCATCAAGGTATTCTTGACAAAGCAACAAATGCCATTGTGCTACATCTTTCTGAAGTCGCTCAAACAAATAGCACATATTTGGACACTTCTCAAAAGCACTGTTAAAAGCACAAAGAGACAATTCAGTTTGTGTAGTGAGTTACTGAACTGTTCAGTAATAATAAATGGATCCTAATAATAATTAAACTCTGCATAACTACGCTAGCGAGTTCAAGTTCAGAACCTTGAATGTGTTTTTGATACTAAAAGGTAAAGAATTGTATCCTTAGCCTACTCAACGATACTAATTTTATCGATTTCTGAAAAATGAAAAACAGGTCGGGCCCTCCAAGATTTAAATTGGCAACCATTGGGTCGAACATATATCTGCCCAGTTGATGCATTATGCCACTACACCACCAGATCCTTCTTATGCATAAATCTTTGTCTGTGAAATGTTGGTGAGGGACATGGAGAGCTAAGGACTACATAATGAGGAAAAGCCTACGTATAGGTTAGTCAGTACCCATGTGTGCCTATTACAAATGCTTGCCATATCCACAGTCCCTTCCAGAACCGGAGCCTAGATGATTTGTTCTTTGTCGGACCTTGGGTTAGGGAGAAATAGGACCACTTATTGGCACACGTGGTCCGGGAATACAACAGACTGACCTGGCAAAATCATTCTGGTGAAATAATTGGAGGGATGGCCATCATCAGCTGCCGTCTATCTGCTACCAACATACATTTTACCAGCGGTGGCAAATTTAAATTTGTGGCAAAATAATCTACACCTACTGGACACAGGGAACATATACGAGCATTATGAATATGTGCCTTGTCCATATTGACAAACTATCAAACACATACCAAGGGATATTGCTTAGATGCCATTTTATCATGGGGATTAGGATACACCTCACGAGCATTATTTCTATGGCCTGGTTGACATAGCACTCGGCTGATTTAAAAAATAATATGCAATTCTGTGCCAATAGAGAACACAGCAATCAAACAAAAGGAAAATGTAGTATCTTCCAATGTGAGAGATGCTAAATCTCTTGCTGTGCGATAACATGAGATTCACTGTAGTCTTTTATATAGGTGCTGAAGTTTAAACAGAACATCTCCTTTAAAGATTGGCATTCAGGAGTCCGGGAAGCACATCTTTTTAAGGCTACCAGCCATGGTTAAGAATATCAGCAGACATAAATTTAAATTTAAAACTACCATACATTTAACGGACTTAAAACAACATTTGACAAGTTATATGAAAGACATTTACCCTGCTAAACCTGAGCTCCTAGGCAATAGAGTCTCAGCGGCCAATCTCACTAATATGTGCTTTTCTTACGTTTTTCCAGCCACACCAAACTTACTAAACCATTTAACTGGTCCTTTTCTGGTTTGGTTGCCACAGAAATTGAATTGTAAATACCATTTCTCTGGGATTACCAAATTGATAAATCTATCTTTAGGCAAAGGAATTGCCTTGCTTGCACGAAGAAAGTTGGTCTTGGCAACACTCTTGATAAAGCCATTTTGAGATGGGAGCATGATAAGCAATTAGGGTTTAACTTCTCGCCTTCCCTGTCTGGCTGAGAATCTAGAACGAGTGGTGGCAAATCAGTTTCAGGCGTCTGTAGAGCGAATGAATGATGCTGCTACACATACTAATACCACACGTGCCATTACAATGCGGGTATTACTACGCCAGCACCCCTACAACGGCCTTCCATTACAACGCATACTTTTACCACGCATATGCCTTTACCACACATGCCATTACAACGCAAAGGCATGCATGCTAAAGGCATAAACTTGGTAAAAGTGTCCAAGGTAAGTTACACTACCCTGCTCTACCCTAAACCCTAAAACACTACTTGTGCACGACCCTCCGCGACCAACAGTCCTCTCCCTACCGTAAAACACTACCCTGCATGACCTCCCCAACCCTATCCTAAACCACTACCCTGCATGACCCTCCCCAGTCCTCCTCTAACTCTAAAACACTACCCCTGCACGACCCTGCCCCCGATTCCCAGTACTCTCCGTAACCTAAAACACTACCCGGCACGACCCCCCCGACCCTCCCCTAAACCCTAAAACACTACCCCTGCCCGACCCTCCCCCAGTCCTCTCCCAACCATAAAACACTACCCATGCACACAACCCCGATCCCCTTTTACCCTAAATAGTAACCCCCACCCCCGCCCAATCCGCCCCTTACTTGTGTCTCCTTGTGATTCCTCTCTCTCTTCACGGTTCCTTGTTCCCGCGGTCTGAGGGGCTATGCACGTCGTTGTGAGGAAACAGAAGAGCCTCGGTTTCCTCACAACGATGTGATCACCTATATTTTTTTACAATGTGCTTTTACCATACATACCATTACAACAAAATTTGTTGAAAAGGCATGCGTGGTAAAAGCACATGCATTGTAAAAAACAAGCATAGTAAAGACCAGGCGTTGTTACAACGCATGCGTGGCAACGCTTGCGTTGTAAAGGCATGAGGGGTAGCAGCCACGATGTAATGGCTGTTTCCCCAGCACGTGTTGTAAAAAAATTAGTAGTATAGACTGCGTTATTACAACGCATGCGTGTTAACGCTTGCGCTGTAATGGCATGAGGGGTAGCAGCCGCGATGTAATGGCGGTTTCCCTTGTAGAGCGCCATAAGTACCCCATCAATCAATATTTAGACTGTGACCTGTTAGGATAAAACACAGAACACATCTACTGGCAGCTCTAGACTAGAGTCATTTAGCTCTCCTAATCCTGCTTGATTTATCAGAAGCTTTAGGCAACTCCTATGTTTTCTTTTTTTTTTTTATTCTCGAGTATGGTTGGTCAGGTAGAAGAGCCTGTACAGTGCTGGATTCATTCAGAGGTGGGAGGGTGATATTGAGTAACGGTGAATCATTTTTAGTATCAATGAACTTCGTGGTGCTTCGAGGTTCCCGATCCCCTTCTTTTAATGTTTAAAATATTTATGATTGCCTTGACATGTTTACGATAAATGCATGTTAATTGATTTTTTTCTTTAGAAACTTTTGTTTACGTGTAGAATATTTCTACTCATACTTTAATTATGGACGGCCCAATACTTTGAAAGCTTCTGAAAGCTAGAAAACATACGTAAGGGTACATAGATTGAATGATTTACACAAGAAGTATGGAAATGTTTTATTTGTTGCAAAATACGCATAATGTTTTGCATAATTAAGTGAAATAAATGTTACCAGTTTCTCAAGTAACGTTTCTCCGCAAGGGTATAAACACAAAGGGCCACATGTATCAAAAAAAGAGTTTTGCGATTTTTAGCAAATCGCAATTAGAGAATAGAAAAATGCGATGTATGTAGGATTTGCTAAAAATTTTGCGAATCCTACATATTCCTAAGAAATGTGCACAGAAATGTGCACAGGCTCCCGGTGGTGCAAATATTCTTTCTTCTTATGTCATCCACACTAACTCTCACTTTATGTATATTTCTGAAAGTTGGCGTTATGAGGTCTCTTTCTGTGATGTCATTGGGCCAGAGGTCATACAATGTCTGAGATTATATAAAATCACTTCCTGTGGTGCTAATCAGGAAAACACCAAACTGACAATGCTGCTTTTTTTTGGCATAGGTTAGGGAACCTGCATAGGCCTGAACATCCAGAGAAAACTAGAAAAATAGGTACCTGGTGAACCACTTCATAGATCTTATACATAACGTGTATACAACAAAATGGTTGCCAATGGAGAGGAACGAACCAGCATTTAACGCAGCTCCATAGACTTCTTAACATGCAAGGAGCAAAATCGAAAACAAAATCAAATATTAATATTTCAAAGCATACTAGAAATAAGCTATAAAAACCTGTTTATGATATCACTAGAAGCTCCTAAAGAGCCCTCCCAACACCCCTGCATGCCTTTTACCTGTGAAATTAAGGACGAAGATCTGACCATTCACAAATAAAATGACCCCTGCTTATAGTCTTGTGGGGGTTTGTGGCTCTTAAATAGGCAGTGAATTAAATATCTGTCAGTTTAAGTACTTTCGCATCATCTTAGATAAGAGGACGCATAACACAGGTGCACTATATGTGTGTGCTGCGCATAATTTCCTGTGCATAACATTCCATCAATTTTGTAGGCTCTTGGAATAAGTACTACAAAACATAAGTCATCAGGTGTTCCATTGGTAAAAGTATATGTAAAAAATATTTGCATTGTTTGGGACAGAGTAAAATGCTAAAGGTGCACCACAGTCGTCCACATTTCAGGGGGGTGATGCCCAACATTTCCTGCTGTTAGATCAAGTCAGAAGCAGAGAACCTTCATTTGATTCGAAGAGTAGTGTTTTGACTGATCACATAATATCGGCACTCTTGCAGATGTGAAGCCAAGCCCAGTGGCAAACCAAAGGCATAGCTTCATAATAACACCCAACAACGCTGAGTCAGGCTAAAGGGTCTGCCACATGACCATCTGTCTTCATTCTCAATCTAGTGAAGTCACAAGGAGAAACTAGCCATGTTGTAGGGCCTGCTCTATCAGCTAAACAATGTGTGTGTGTGTAATGGGGCATGAAAGAAGAGTGCTAGCATAGCCTACTCACAAATAAGGGCAATCTCTCAAACCATCCTAATTTATTACATACAATCCTTCTCTCCACGACATTTAACACACTGTGGTGAAGATCCGACTTCCGAAAAACCAAAGGTGGTGATGGACGGAGCGTTGACAATACAAACACTCACCCCCAGTCAACTGATCTGGGTTTAATCCATCACCGTTCTTTAGCTCACTCCGCCACCCCAGTTCAGACATGGCCATATGCAAATCAGTCTGACCCTGTGCCTCATGGGAACAGTCCAGCCTGAACTCCCAAGCCATGTCTTCCCTGGACCGGAATCAAGCTTCCCAGGACCGGTTTCTGGCATTACAGCCGTCTTCAACCGGGCTTGCTTGCCTCCAGTGGCAAAGTTAGCAAGGGACTCACGTCTGAGCATACCCTGCCAACTTAGGGCGAACAAAGAAAAACCAAAGGTGGTGATGGACGGAGCGTTGACAATACAAACACTCACCCCCAGTCAACTCCCTCCAAGCCCACCTCTCAGTCTATCAAACCGAACAATAGGTTGTCTCCAAATGAGGTGCTATAGAAAGAGAACAGCAGAGGACCAAGAACAGATCATTGAGGAACAAAAATAGAATGACTCATTGGTGGGAATCTACTATTTCAAAGAGACAACAGGCTTCTGACTTTCCACCAAATCTGTACACCACTGCAACCAACCACATCATTAAAAAAACAGCTTTTGATACACACTATCTGTTATGCGTATTCTCTTAACCAACTACAAGCCTATAACCTTGGATTACTCTGGCGTTTCAATACTGATAATCAAGATGAGGGCACTTCTGCCGTCAAGAACTAGATTATAACCCTGAAAACCCCGACATCTAGAAACGTTTCTTGAACACACACCCTCAATCTCTCGACAATGCCAAGTGCTCTTACTTTGAAAACAAAAGCAGAACACTATGTTTTCATTCCAGTCTCTCACGTACTATTAGTAACGTAATCCCACCACAACATCCACCATCAATGAATCCACACTCTGATCCATCAACTGAACATCATACCTCTCCTCCAAGCTCTCCCTCATCAGAGATGCGCTCAATAATTTACTTGCATGCAAATCTTCTTGTACCACATTCTCTCCTGACTCCAATTGTGCATCTCCAACTGTCTCATTGCAATTCAACACTGGACGGCCCACACTCATCTCCAAGGCAGATGTCCTCCACCTTCCATCCTCCTCTGCTCTCATTCACTCACTTAACTCAACTTCCCTCCTGACTTACTGATTTTTGCCTAAAAATCTGGAGGTTTTTTTAAACCCTCAGTGCACACAGAAGTGTTCATTGCTACCACCGCCATTTCAGCTTGATATGAAGTAATATACAAAAGAAAACTACATCCATGTCCCCCGTTCCTAATGATACGGGACATTCGCAAAAGTACTTTGCCTACTCTTAAACAAGCATTGATAAGGCATGGGTTTCAACTATGTAATGAATAAAGAGATGTTTTCATGAATCAGTGTCCGAAAGAAGGAAAGCGCTCCCAGACAGATGACACAGGAGTGGAGCAGCAGCCAGAGCTGCAGACTCGAGAGCAGGGAATGCCGTTTCAAGTCTCGGCGGCACCGCACAACATTCTGTGATTCTTAGCAAATCACTTATTCTCTCCAGGTGATAAATTGTTATATAAAAATGCTGCAAGACGAAAAGGCAAAACTTTATGGAAATATAGTTCCACTAAAGCGGACGTTAATAGTATTTCGGTGGCGGGAAACTGATAAGAGAAGCAGACGAGGAACAAGCATTGGTAAATGCATGAAAATATGCTACAACGAATTGAAATGGAGGAAAGGTAAGAGGCATGCCCAGGAACCAATGAGAAGCCAGGAAAGAGAGGCGAAGAGATGCAAGTCCCTTTTAATTTTATACTAAAAACAATAGATTTCTCAAGCACAGTGCAAGCGCTGTGCTGGCAAAACCTAAAAATGAAAAGAAAACTTTTCATTTTTCTTTTTCAAAACATCCAGTTTTCCTTGAAGGAAAACTGGCTGAATTTCAACAATAAAAAATTGCTTCATTGAAAAACAATCACACACATTGTGGTCTGCTGATCCCAGAAGACCTCAATCTCTGTGATTTTTGCAATTCCCAATCAGTTTCAAAGCCAAGAGCTACCTCATGAGTATTAATAAAGTAGGTCTATTTGCAACCCACTGGGAATTGCAAAATGTATTAAACACACATGTACATGGATGTTTGCAATTACCAAATAACGAATCACAAAAATGTGCTACTTGGTAATTGCAAACACTTTTCTGCGTATATCTGGCCCTTGGTTTATGCAAACCCGAATCTGCTAGTCGCACCGAAACCACATTTTGCAGCAGCCAGGTTCCAATCTGTCCATCTAAATGGACACCAACACTGGGACACACTCCTTCCCGACATCCCCACCTGAGCCGCATATCAATTAGCCCAAAATCAGCTGGAAGAACCATTTCACGAGACTGGCGAGATAGAACAGCCATGAAAGCACATGGTTATTAAATTGTACCTGTATCTATTATGAATGTACACCATGTATGAGACCTGTCTATATGCCATTTCTAATGACGTTGTGCACTTGTCACACCACAGTATGCTTTTACAATGGCTAAATCGTAAACAATGGTTTGTGTTACTCACCCTGTCTGCTATGTACCGCCTCTGTCCTTTTGTACAACCCTTCCGCTACCAATATAATTTCACTTGTGTCAAATAAATAAACATATATATATATTTCCCTGCAGCCTCACCTAATGATTATTATTAATGACCGGCCAGTAGGTGGTTTTAAACTGGGCAGGAGCTCGGGGCATAGCGTGGATGTTATACATTGGCACTGCTGGGTGGTACAAAGGGACACCCTTTCTCCACAAAGTCTCGCCAGTTTGCAACAACATCAGGCCTGCTCCTCAATTAATACCCACTGCCAGGTAGGGTGAACGACGGATCCACAGAGGTCACATGCACCCTCCTCCATGTAACCTGCTAACATCACCAGAACATATGTTCTCCCTTTGATCTCACAAACTAAACAGAAAATTACCAAGAGAGTAGATATGTAGGCGAGAAGTAGAGCAACTTTGACATGTAGTTGAGAGGAGCATTGGATAGACGGCGTGGGGCAAGTGTGGTGTGTATTGAGAACATTCCGCCATCACTTGAGCATCTACACACCACCTAATGCTTGGAGCTTTGACCTGCTTCCTACTGGAGTAAATCAATTCATATGAAACTGCCAGAGCACTGAGAAGACATCAAGGTCTTCCTGAAGAGAAGCGCTGCATGCGTCATGGTGCTTAAACTTTTAACAACATTGATCACATGATACTAGTTAAGTGTGCACCTAGTACCAACCCATAGAGCCAAGTCCTTGTCCAGATCATCTGCTGCACAGCAGGAGTTAAAGGGCAGCATCCTGTTCTGCTGTTCGTGACGTCAGACAAACTGACAGGAGAAAGAAACACTAACAAGATTGCTTTCCCTCACATTGCACACAAGGCGTTCTGCAGCCAAAAGGACTTGACATTCAACAACAAGCCAAGGTCCCTCTCGCCTCAGATAGGACTGTTGCTCTTTCAGATCCAGGAATCTTCGAGTGCAGAACGATTCCAATTTCAGAGGAAAAATACAATATTACAGAAAGCAATTGCATACAAGAATTGCAATGTTCCTGGTGGAGTGTTACCTTTTAGGTCAGAACCAGTCGATTTATTCTGAATGGCAAGACGGATGTGGTGTAACAAGCTAACAAAAAGCCCGATTAAAAAATATTATTTGTATCTGTAAGGACGGTCACACTACACAAAGTGCAGGGGTAGAGATGCTAGAACATATTTAGAAGAGAATAAGTAATTAAAAGGAGATTGATATGTCGAGGAAAAGGATTCTAGTTGGCGTAACTCTACAAATGCCAAATAAAACGGCTGTAGAGTTTAAGCAGTGTGTAGACTGGCCTAGGGAAAAATAACACACTTCTTATACATTCTGTGCACGATAAATCCTGCTCTCAATTCTGTAGTTACCATTCTTGGCTTCTGTGTTTATTCTCCGTCCTTACTCGGAATGCAAAGCTTATTCTCAAACATGAGCCAAAAACTTGATTTAAGTAAAAACTTACAGACAAATATTAAAGCAAGCATTGGCAAAGCCAAAAGGTCTGCAGTTTTGTTTTTTCATGGTTTTTGCAGACGTTTATTGTTAGGGATGCTGCCTGACCTTCGTCAATGTAAAATTAAAAAACATAAATTCCATTGGCTTAAAGCAAGAAATTTTTTTCGTCCCAAAAAGCACATACTGCCATGGTAGTCCATGCCATTCAAGGGAACTACTTTGTGTTTGATGTGCTTCTTTTGAAAGAGCAGAATGACGTCTCTCACAGTGAAGTTAGCCAGTGCCTGAAGTGGGCTGACCCACTGCCCCATGAGGTCTGCTGTAGTGTAGTGGGCGGCAGAGAAAAGTGAATGACACAATCACATAACAATGGATGAGAAGGGTTGGCTGAAAGCCTCTATCGGTATAGTAAATATACAATTTTAGTAAAATCAACTATATCTGCAAACTTTTGAATAAAACAATTAATAAAAAAAAAAAGGTCAAGGTTAACGCCAAACATAAAGTAATAATAAAAAATAGGAACAGTGGCCCAAAGTGTTTCTTAGAAGCCTGGAGACGCTGCTGCTGAATGACAGCGTTGCCGAATATTTAGGCTGCCTCCAACCACCCCACATGCAGGTCTCATTATCTCAACTCTGGCAGATTCTTTTTCACCCCCAGCTACTTTCTTTGTTACTGCTTTCCTATAAAAAAAAATCATTCTCCTTTCTCTTTTTCAGGCCTTTCTTTCACTTTCTTTGGGTCAAACTCCTAAAATGGAAAATAAGTCTTGGTCCCAAAAAATGAAGGCTGGTGCCCACTAACTGCAATCACCTGCATGAACTAGGCACTGCGTAAAAGGACTTCAGAAATTGAGCCAGCCTTCTCCCCCAGTGTCGCGAGCTCGAAAAACCTGTAGGCTGCAGAAAATAAAGGAGTATGTGCTCCAAGAGAATGTTAGGTGGTACACTTCAGAATCATAAATACAAAATTCTGAAGTTGTTGCCTGCATGCCAGCGGGGAGTTTTCGGAAGCTGGAGACAGGTGGTCTGGCAAGTGACCGAGAGAAGTAGACAATAGAATAACAAAAGTACACGGTGGAAAGGCAGCTACATATACGCACAGCAGAGTCGAACATATAGTCCTACAACATTGTGGCTATTTGATTTTCTAAAATGGTACAGAATACGTGGATAATCATAGGAGACTTAATTCATACGTCATTAATGATCTACTTCATTTATTAGAATATAAAACGGGTTAGTGCCCAGACCAACATAGACACACCCTTCTGCTAAACTGTTCATGGAGATTTCGGGCCAGATGTATGAAAATACAATTTTGCATTTCCCGAATAGCGACTCCATGGGAATTGCTATTTAGAAATTGCAAAATGATTTGTATGAAATTACCGATTTCCTAATAGCGATTCCTACAAAGTAGCGATAGTTATTAGGAAATCTCATGCCATTCGTACCAATGGGTTGGTTTTGCATTTTCCAAAATAGCGAGTTCTCATTAGGAAATCACTATTTTGGAAATGCTAAACCGAGGATGGTTATGGACATAAGCCCCCCGTGATGCACTCCAAAAATAGCAGTGCACATGTAGAGCACACACATGCTGTAGGGCATGGGTACTCACAAACTTTCTCTCGGGGGCCAAATTTACAGTGTGGTTTGTGTCCGAGGGCCGCACCGGTGGGGGCGGGGTCAGTGGAGGAGGGGGCGGGGCTAGAACAACAACAAAAACTGTGACCATGAGGTTGTTCACAGGTCCCTGCAGCGGACGCCTTCGTCCACTGAGCCACCAGACCCCGCATACACACATCACTCTCTCTCTCTCTCCCTCTATCTCCCTCTCCCTCTCTCTCAACCTCTCTCAACCTCTATCTCCCTCTCTCCCTCTCTCCCTACCTCTCTCCCTATTTCTCCCTCTGTCTCACTCAGACTGTCTCACCCCCTCTCACTCTCTCTCTCTCCCTCTCTGACTCCCTCTGACTCACTCACTCTGACTGTCTCACTCCCTCTGTCTCCCTTTCTCTCCTTCCCTCTCCCTCTGTCTCCCTCTCTCCTTCCCTCTCCCACTCTGCCGCCCTCCTCACACTGTCGCCCCTCCTCACACTGTCGCCTTCCTCCCTCTGTCACCCTCCTCCCTCCCTCTGTCACCCTCCTCCCTCCCTCTGTCTGTCACCCTCCTCCCTCTGTCTGTCACCCTCCTCCCTCCCTCCTCCCTCCCTCTGTCTCCCTCCCTCTCCCTTTCTCTGTCTCCCTCCCTCTCCCTTTCTCTGTCTCCCTCCCTCTCCCTCTCTCTGCCTCCCTTTCCCTCCCTCCCTCGCTCTCCCTCTGTCTGCGTCCCTTTCCCTCTCTCCCTCGCTCTCCCTCTGTCTGCCTCCCTTTCCCTGCCTCCCTCTCCCTCTGTCTGCGTCCCGTTCCCTCCCTCCCTCTCCCTCTCTCTGCCTCCCTTACCCTCCCTCCCTCGCTCTCCCTCTAACTGCCTCCTTTTCCCTCCCTCCCTCCCTCTCCCTGCCTACCTTTCCCTCCCTCGCTCTCCCTCTGTCTGTCTCCCTTTCCCTCCCTCGCTCTCCCGCTCTCTGCCTCCCTTTCCCTCCCTCGCTCTCCCTCCTTTTCCCTCTCTCCCTTGCTCTCACTCTGTCTCCTTCCCTTTCTCTTACTCCCTCTATCTTCCTTCCTCCGTCACCCTCTTCATCTCTCCCTGCCTGTCTGTGCCCGGGCTGAGACAGCTTCGGGGCACACACACACACACAGCTGCACGAGCACTCCACAGGTCTTTAAAAGACCATTTGTATGTTAATGAGGCTTTTGTCTTTCACCTCTTAGCGCCCCTGCCCCTGCAGCTCCACTCTGACTATCACGGAATGCCCGGGCCCCTACAGAGCAGAAGAGTCTCGGCCCCCAGTGTTTGCAGACACTGTAAATGTTTGTTTTTTTTAACACGGGTAAATTGTCTGCAAGGTCCGCGGGCCGCCAGGGAAGGCTTGCCGGGCCGCTGACGGCCCGCGGGCCGTACTAGGAGTACCCATGCTGTAGGGGCATGTGTGCGCTCTACTGCACTTTAAAAAAGCTTTTTTCAGATTGCATTTGGTTACCATCGACTTTAAGTCTATGGTAAATGCTTTTCCTAAATGCTCATTTTGCATGTAGGAAATGCTTTGTATGTGCAAAGCACATGTGTGCTAAGAAATTGCAAATAGGAATCCCCATTTGCGATTTATTTAGGTAACTGCAAAATGAGATTATAACTGGGTAAAAATTGCATTTTGCTGTTCCCGAAAGGCCGTTGTACATAGAAAGAGGCTGTTTCTTAACATGCTGGAATTGCAGTTCAGCCCGTTAAGAAATGCAAAAGGCCTTTGTGCATCTGGCCCTTTGATACAGGGACGAATTTACTTAGCCACTTTTTAGGTCTCGCGTGTGAACGCAGCGCATGCGCTGTTTCGCTAGCGAGACTATTGTTGCCGCTTTCTGTGCCGTAGGGAGACAGGAGGTGGTACGCGCGGACAGGAGATGTGCACTCAGTACACGTGCACATCTCCTGTCCACGCGTGCCACCTCCTTTCTCCCTTCGGCAGAGAAACCGGCAGCACAGTGCGCGCATCGCCTCTCACAGCACTTACTGCCTTATCCCCTGGCCCCACGGCACCGAGGGGAGGCACAACCTTCCTCACATCTGCTGAGACAAATCAACAGGGCTAGAAAAAGAGGGGAAAGGGAAAATAAACACAGTAAATTGCTTTTTTTGCAACATGTCTTGTTTATTAATTCTGGATTCCAAATCCGAGTCTCAGGGCTGAATGCCACCTTCACCCATCACTGTTGGTGACCCCTCCATCCTTGCGGGTTAGATTTGTGAAAAGCAGGCATGAGTGGCGTATGCAACTGGTGACCTGAAGCTGCAGAGAGTGGTGGAGGACATGTCAGGGAGGGGGTGGTGACGGAGAAGGGGGCGTCACCATTCCAACACATGGGGGACGATCATACCGAAATTGCCTCTTTCCTCTGATTTAAAGACTCTCTCCCCCCCGGCTCCTCCCTGAGGCCAGTTAGCGACTGTAATTGGATTCCTGATGGGGCTGTAATTAATTGGGAGATTTTATTAGTGTCAACTCTGACGTGTGGCTCTGGCAGCCGAGGTCTGGGGGGTGTACAGAGATAAGAAAGGGGGGGGGGGAGACGCGGGACACCTAGGTGTAGTTTACCAAGACCTTAGGGAGTCGAGGGTGAGACAGAGGGGCAGTGGGAAAGTGGTAGTGCTCAGTGAGGGGGTGGAGCAGTGAGACATATGCGCAAGTAATGGGGAAGTATAGGGATACAGTTGTGTTTATCCAGAAATCAGGCTCATGGCGTGTTGTGATTTCCCGAGGATCACACAATGTCATCAAGTGGGAACGCCAGGATTATTACTCAGGTCATCAGAGAACGTAGAATCCAGGGGACAAGATCTCTGCTGTAACTATCTTGTGGATCCACTAGGCAAAACCGCCTTTCACCTGTGTCCCTGGCCGGCAGCGTGTGCCCACATTCTGTAGCCCCACCCACACTCTACTCTACTTGCCCTGCAGACTCCAAACCGGGTGTGTGCCCCCTACCCAGCTCTGGGCCCTCCACTCAAACACTGCAGTAGCCATCATGGTCCAGTGGTCTCCAAGGCCATTTGCCCAGGCTCTGTGCCCTCCACCCCTGCTCGGAAACCTTCTTCCAGGCTCTGTGCCCTCCACCACTGCTCAGAAACCTTCTTCCAGGCTCCGTGCCCTCCACCGAAGCTCTACAGTGTACGTTCAGGCCCAGTGACCCCCCCCAGCCTCTGTAGCCCCAATCCAGGTTCTGTCCCAGAGCCAACATAAGAAAAGAGAGTGACAAACTGTGCATTTTAAACATAAGGGCTAAACAGTTTTAGAATAAACCTATACATGCAGGTATCACCACAAAGGAGAGCCATAGTATCATTAATGTATGTTGAACTTTAAACCGGAGATGATCCAGCACAAGGGAGGCTTAAGGCAGTGTTACAATAGCTGCAAAAGCTCGAAAAAAGAAATTTCTGCACTATTTTCAAGAATATAAACAACAGCTAGAGTCCAATTCTACCAGAGACGCTGCCCCTCGTCATGAGGGAGAGGCGAAAAAAATCTTTGCTGGGTTGACGAGGTCAAACTCACACCTATCAGGCTGTGAAATCTTTAGCTATGCACATTTCGGCTCAGGCAGCCAGGCACCTGTTTAATTAGCGTATGTACAGCGCCTGGATCCTTGAGCTAAACATAAAGCGTGTCTTTAAGGCTGACCGTTGCTCATCCTGAGAGACACTCTTCATGCATCAGAAAAAAGTAGAGACATGGACCCTCCGCCCTTAATGATGGGCCACTACTGTCCAGAGGAGCGCCAATGAGCACTGTCAACTCAGTGAAAACGAATGCCTAGGGCCGGAAGAGTTAGGCGATTATGTGACTGAGGCATCCACATTGGCTCTGCCCTTCCCTTGCAGACATAGCCGCCTCCACCTCGGCTCAGTTGCTCCTCCCCAGGAATCTCTGTAGCCTATACCCAGGCTCTGGCACTCCAACCATGCTCTCCTTCTCCCATGCCATCTGTCGTGATACCAGGCATAGTCTGCGCATTGCGTGCAGGACTTGCCACCACCTCGCTATGCCAGAAGCACGGACCTGGTGCCTCAGGCACAGACCCAGCACGGAGCCTATCTCAGTGCCATGTGCTTTCAGTCTGACACCTCCGATGGCAGCAGCTGTTCACTCATTGGCATCTCTGCGTGTGACAACTGCCAGGCTACTGCTAATGAGAGGTGCCATCATCACAGTACCCTTCCACAGACCCCCACCCTCCCTAGACCCACCATTAAAGAATCAGTGATGGTTCATGAAACATAAAAATCCTCAAACTGTTCACACCTCGTATATTCATGCCGAGAAATCACCTCTGCCAAGCAGACAGCCCCCAACTAGTGTCCTGTGGAAAACCACCACCAACATTCACATTTAAGACCGGAGTTAGAGTTGGCGGACAGGTTACTCTGTCACAACTTGACGATTATGTCCACGGATATAATGCACATGTAATAAGGCACAGGATTGGACTGGGACAGAAAATAGGCCCTGGCACCAAATTATAAGTGGCACCCATTAGTGAATTAGATAGCTTAAAAATCCAGCATTTGCAATGCAATAGGTCTCGCAGTTACCAGAGTTTCACCTATTGGCATTGTAAATAACAATGCCTTTTATTTATGTTTTAAAAACAAAAACAAAAATAAAAGGCATTGTTATTTGCAAAGTCAATAGCTCAAACTCCCATAAATGCGAGACCTATTGCATTGCAAATGCTTGTTTCCTACTTGAGTCTAGTCTAAGGGCTAAATGGACTGACACCCAGTCCGCCAGAGAACTCCCATCAAAGTGTTTTATGTTCGTGGACGCTTCCTGCTTATATCCAAGTACATAATCCTTCTCACATAATCTGTGTTGAAAGTGTGGTGTTCAAAAGACCAGGCAAATTAATTGTTTTCTGTTGGAAGTACATCATTGAATACACTGGGTGGCAAAATGCAGGCAAGTCTCTTCCAGTCAGTGCCACTCAAGTGTGGGTCAGTGTATCGTAATCAGGTGTGCCACTACCTGACTTATGATCAATGTTTTAGCAACTGTTCATTGGGTATTCTTGATAAAGCAGCAAACGGAATTGTGCTGCATCTTTCTGAAGTCTTTAAAACTAATCGCACATAGTTGAACAATACCCCAAATCATTGTTAAATGCACCAAGAGACAATTCAGTTTGTGTGGTGAGTTATTGAACTGATCAGTGATAATAAATGAACACTAATAATAACTAAACTCTGCATAACTAAGCAAGAGGAGGGCAGAGGCTAATTTCATACCAATGAATGGGCAGGGGCTACCGAAACATAACAGTCATTTATCCTTACCCCCCTCAATGATACTCATTTATTGATTTCAGAATAAAAGATTGTGTGGGCCCCCCAGATTTAAATTGGCAACCACTGCACAGAGACTCGGCAAGGCTAATGGAGAAGGTATAAGCAAGCCACAGAGCAGAGATTAAGTTCTAAAAAGAATCTATAGCGGTTCTACAACTATGGATATGGCACTCGTATGACACATTTTTTAAAGTGATACCCAACATGAGGATTATCTACTGAGTATACAATAGCCACAGCGACTAATGCAGTAATGGCACACATGGTTTAAAGCCAGTTTCAATCAGATGAGAAATTAAAAAGAATTCAGCAGCCAAAGAAAGGATACTTTAATTAAAGGATTACAGAGTGCCCTAAGGGCAAGGACAATTGACACAAGCCAGACTTTGCCATAAGGGAGATCAGGGACAAAGAAGAACATTGGAGTGCCCATACTGTGGACATTTGGCAGAGATCGCTGTTAGCATTTAGCTGAAGCCATCTTGTTTCTGGCAGCCATCTTGTTGACCATGTGCTCCCCATGTGCTCTTTCCTTATTCGCTGTTGCTTGCCTTTGTGCTTTGGTCAAGAACTGGCTATACTTCGCCCCTGCTACTCTGCACATGCTCAGAAGAGTCTGTAGCTGCCCATGCACCTGCTCTAGTTCATTACTGTCAGGCTGTTTTAACTGGAGGTCGGCAATCAATGGCCCCTCCTTCTTTGTTGACTCTGCATTCTCTGTATGACCATTTATGTGTGTAACTCTTCCTATGTAAACTTCTACCGCCTCCTTTTGAGCTCCTGTGTGGGTATAAAAGACCTATGGTTCTTCTACTCCATGTGCTACTTCATACACTGCCGAAGGGTGTTGTGCAACTGTAGTTCCACCTCATGAGCTTTATTAAATTGTTTTTTTGACATTTCAGTTTCCGTGCCAACTTCTATTTGCTGGTCTGAGGACTTGTGTGCAGAGAAGGGCGAACCCCTAGCATCGGTAGGCCTTGCTGAGGTCTACTTCTACAATAAGTACTACTGCAAATAAGCAGGACTAGGACCAACGGATCCCCTACCATACCTCTACTGCATTTAAATTTACAATAGTAAGCGGTCCTGAAGAAGGTGGTCCTAATCAGCTTACCACCGAAACGTGCGTTGGCCTGGTTGTTGCCAGCAGGCTGCATAACCATGGACATTTAAGAAGATTTAATCACCATGAGTTCTGATCAGCAAGCCATTTCCTAGCTGGAAACTGTTGAATGCAGTGTGATGTATGAATGAGTTTGTGTGGTATGTTTTGATTGCATGTGAGGTTGGTATGATTGTGTTTCTGGTAGGGTAATGTTTATACACTGCTTTGTTAATTTGACAATATTTATTGTATTTATTATCATATTTTGATCTGCTACTTGGTCATAGGTGTCATTATGCCTATCTACATTTTTTGCATACAGATTGTTAAAAAATAAAAAAATGTTTGTCTCATTACTCATGAAATGGTATTATAAGAACAAATGAAAAAATGAGATAAAAGAAAGAAAAGAAAAATATTTTTCCAAGAAAGAATACATTCTCTGCAAGTATAATTGCTGCATTTCATATCATTGAGGGAGAGCCCAATAGACCCAGTGTTGGCCAAAGAGAATTAGTGAGTGGTCGAGTAGGAGGTTTATATATTTGCAACCACTGCATCAAAAACATATCTCCTCAGTTGATGCATTATTCTACTCCACCATCAGATCCTGCTCATGCATAAATCCTGGTCTATGAAATGTTGGTGAGGGACACGGAGGCCACTTAGCCTGAGTGTAGGTCAGCCAGTACCCATGTGTGTCTATTTCAAATGTTTGCCCTATCCAGTCTCTTTTAGAACCGGCGCCTAGATGATTTGTTCTTGGTCTAAACAGGCGTTAGGGAGAAATGTGGGCACTTATTGGCACCCATGGTTCGAGAATACTACAGAATTATCTGGCAATCATTCCCAGTGAAATAGGTGGAGGGTTGGCCATCATTGGTTGCAGTCTTCCTGCTACGAACATACCTTTTAGCAGTGGAAAATTAAATGTTTACGCTAAATAACCTACACCTCTGGATACAAGAAGATATGTGAAATTTAGGAATTATGCAAGATTATGCCGGTGTAATACAAATGTTGAGAAGTCCAAAAAAGAAGAGCATAGGATAGTATGCAGTAGGAGGAACAGGGTGGTGTGCAAGAAGAATGGCTGATGCACTGTAGTCAGCTTGCTTCCCCAGCCACTCCTTCCCACCCTCCGCCGTCAGTTTGCTGCCTCTTTCCTTCCCATCCACCCTTCCTTGTTAGCTTGCTGCCTCAGCCCCTGCCTCCCGTCCTCTATTGTCCATGTGTTTCCCCACTATGTCTCGCGTGCCCTCTTCCCCACCTGTGTCCTTCACTCCTGCTCTCCGTCTATTGACATTGCCTCATCCTCCACCCACTCCCCTGTTTGTTTGTTTTTTAATAAAAGAGTCTGTGAGACCTGGAAGTCACAGTCATTTAAAAAAATTATTTTTAGCCGTGCTGCTGCATACCACTGATAATCATTGCCAAAGCCAATAACTGTCATAAGAAAGACCTGCTTGCTTTGCCCATGCTTATTCTCGTTGGAACCAAGACTGAAACATCCCCATTAAATGAGCAATTCTGAGTCTCAATTTACATTCCCAGTAAAATAGCAATTCGGAGTCCCAGTTTAAGATAAAGCATCACTATATATGGTGTAGTGTCGTGAGACTATGTCTGCTAGACCACTGCGGTTCTGGCCGGACTCAATAAGGAATTATGTAACTTGCTGGGAGGTGTTACGGTATGGTTATTAAGGGTTATGACGTACGGAGTGTGGGGGTGTGCGTGATTGTATGTTGTGGAATAAAGACGTCTACTACAGAGCTCAGAGTGTGCCATATTCATTTTGCGTGCTCCCAGGCTGGGGAGGATGCTTTAACCACTTGGCTGCTAAGGGGTGTGCGAGGGGTTCCATTGACTTTCCATTGAAATCAATGGAAAGTCCATGACGAGTTACCCTTGTCATTAGCGCTGAAGGGGTTAAATGAGGACAAGTAGGGAATCTGTGCCCCCAAAAAACGAGACTGCTCTCCCTGAGAGTTTGCAATGCTACAGTAAATTGCTCATGGCAGCCACGTGTGTCCAAATTAAGGAAAAGTAGTTTGCAGTTGGCGTGTGTGGAATTGAAGCCCCGCTGAAACCCACATACAGCCCTCAAAGAAGTTGAAGGTGTTGCAGAGGTGCACATTCAAAAAGCCCACCAGAAACCCACTGCTAAGACCAAAAGAAGAGATATTGTGCCACATCATAACACAGAGCCATCATTGATACAAGACAAAACTCTAAAGGCAGCCACAACCAAGTACAATGCAAAAAGATAAACCCAACACTGATCAAGTGCGAGAGTTGGAACAGTCATCAACCATCGAGGAGGAAGGAAGCGCCATACATCCTAATAATGGTTACAGCGGCACAAGGAAATTATTTAAAGGAGGAGCGGATTTAGGTGCACAGCAAAAGCTGTCTGAACAGCATATGGTTTAAACAGCAGGAGAGGGGGGCGTGACCAAGATGGCGGTGTGAGCAGACGTGCTACACCGTCGCTCCCGCCGATGGCCCAACACAGCACCGGCTTTCAGCCTAATTAAGCTACAGACCGATCTTGGAACTGGACTGGTTCGCGTGCGGGCACCCCAGACGCACTAACCCGGTACACACCGGGCCGACGGGGCTTGTCTTTCCGCGGATCGAAGTGAACGAGCGGTGCGGCAGCCGGACCATGAGGAGGTGCGGCGAGGTGCGGCAGTGGCAGCCAGCGGAGACCCGAGTCCATCCTGCAGGGATGAAGGCTTGTAAGCGACCGGCTGGGGGTGCATCCGCCTGCGATGACCCCTCTTCCCGGAGGTCCCTATATGTCTCGGTACAGCAGAGGTTGAGCTCCTCGAGGAGGTGGAAGCTGGTGGGAGCTGCGTCCGCCCACGATCTTGAGGAGGCCTGGTGTGACACCGGTGACATCGGGCTGGTCGAAGGCCCCGTGATCCTACCTGTGGCCCTCCTGCCCCAACGTCCGCAGGCCTGACCCCACCCCAAGGCGGCGATCAGTAAGTGTGCAGCGGTGGAGAGAGGAGCCGCAGAGACAGGTGCCGTTCAGCCGCCGTGGCTAGGGGACCTGCTATGAGAGGCCCGGGGTCTGCCTGCAGGACCAGCAGCCGCTTGCGAGGGAAGAGAGATGAAGGACGGGCCCGGTGTGACCAGTGCCTACACCCTCGGCGGCGGGGTTCTTGTCAGCCCCATCGCAGCGATGCCGCGACCGGGACCAGAGAGGAGCAGAGCCCACCCGCCATCTTGAGGTGCCCGGCTGCGCCCGGGTGGATCTGGGGTAGGTCGAGGGTCCCGCGGCCCGCCCGGGACTCTTCCGCCCTGGCGAGGACAGGCAAGTGGTCTCTGAGGGGGGCCACTGCGTGGCGAGGGACACCAGAGGGGAGACACGCTGAGTCGGGTGGCGGTCTGCCATGGGCCACGTGGGGCCCAGCAGTGAAGCAGGGAGTCGGGCGGCTGGTCTGGTCACCGCCCAGTGGAGGTGAAAGCCTATACCTGCACCTATCATCCTCTGGAGCGCCTTGGGGGCCCCGCAGTAGTGGATAGCGAGGAAGTGAGACTGACTAACGGGCCCAGAGGGGGGATATTTAAGCAGACGGCTTGGTGGTGACAGAGGGGGTAGCGACATGAAGGCAAGGAGAGGGAAGAGACGACACAGGTTGTCACCTGGGATTGGCCGGGCCACGAGGGGCCCCTATCAGTGAAGCAGAGTCTAGCGGCTAGTGTGGGGATTGCCAGGTAGAGGGGAAAGACTGCTGTGGCGCCCGTAAACCTCTAAAGCGCCCAGGGGGCTCCACCTTAGTGGCTGGAGGTGAAGCGAGGCGGCCCCCCAGTGACTGGCGGCCCCAGAGGCGGAAGATTCCAGCGATCCGCTGGGTTGGTGGTGGAGGGGACGACGGCTCTGAGCAGGGGAGAGGAGGCGATAAGGTACCTGTAAACACATGGGATTAGCAGGGAGACCCTGTTCTGCTGCCTCTACTTGGACAACATCACAGCCTGGCCCCCCACGCCTCGTGACGTGTGATCTTGCTTCGTGACGTGGCTCAAGAAGAAGGCGCCGTGTCTTGCGGCCTATTGACCAGACTTAGACTGCGGAGCGACATGTCCTCCTCCCGGGGGCGTAAGGACAGATGCCATAAAGATTTATTTACGAAGGCGCAAGCCGTTCAGCACACTGGTGATATGGCAGCGGGGACAGGGCATTCCGCACCCACACGTGGCAACAATAGTGAACCGATCACCAAAGCCTTCCTGGAGTCCCTGTTTGTCGCACTGAGGGAAGATCTGCACACCCTCAAGCGAGAACTCACAGCAGAAATCAAAGATGTCCGTAGGGAGATGGACGGCATCGGAGAGAGAGTCGCCGAGCTAGAGGAGAAGAGCAATGGGAGAAATACGGAGATGGTGGCTCTACAACAGGAAATCCTCAAAATTCATGACCAACAGGTAGACCTCCAGTAGCATCTTGAGGACCTGGAGAACCGCTACCGTCGGCATAACATTCGGAAACGATGTGTAAAGACGGATAAGGAGGCGGATGACCTCTTTAAATACACCAGGGAACTCTTCAACCATATCCTGGGCCGACCAATGGATGTTGACCTACGCCTGGACAGAGCGCACAGAGTGGGCCCACCACGGGCCGTGACGGCCCGCCTTCTGATATCCTGGTTTGTGTGCAGGACTTCCGAACTAAAGAAGACATCCTACAAAAGGCGCGACAAATGCACCCCCTGTCGTTTCGGGGTCAGACCCCTGTTCTTTACCAGGACCAAGCAGCGCTCACCTTACAAAAGAGGAGAACTTTCAAGCCTATTACATTGTTTCTCCAGCAACACAAGATTTCATACAGCTGGGGTCACCCATTTCGACTGGTGTTTCGCAAGGATGGCAAATTGTACCAGCTGCGCTCCCTAACAGAGGCATGCAATTTGCTTGGCGTGGACCCCCCCCCCCCCCCCGAGGACAGTGGAGACGATGGGCCTAAACTGAACATGGATGACGACAAACCCCGTTTGCGCCAGCAAGGCCGGAGGCGCCGACCGAGAAATAAACCACCTCCTGCTGAGATTTCGCAGGGCCAGAAGTCGGCCCTGGAAACCCTATCCTTGGAACTGGCTAAATCACAGCCTGGCTGACTCACACGGTCCCGGATGTTTGATCTGAGGGAGTTATCTTACGCAATGGACCTCGGGAGGGGAGGGGCCGCCTTTGTCCGCAAAGTTCCCCCCATGTTACCTTTCTTCCTTCCTTCCGACCATCGAGGGATGATGGACTACGAGTTACTTCTTTCTGTTTCTTTCTGTTAAGGCTGCATATTGCGGAAGGACGCTCAATTGACATTTGGTTGGGGTTTTTGTTTTTTGGGGAATTTGAGGTTCCTTGTCCACCTTTTTTAATCCGCCACATATTCTCGCTTAGACACTATCTCCTAATACACCAGTTGTCATGTTCTTGCAATTCAGAGGATCCCGGATCCTGTCTAATGCCATTCATCTCTCTTAGGACGCATGCCCCCTACTACTCTTAAAATCCTCACCTTGAATGTGCGGGGTCTTATCAACCCTGTTAAGGGCAAATCGGTCCTGTGGTGCTTAGAAAACTCCAGAGCAGACATATGCCTACTCCAGGAAACACACTTATTGCGTAAAGACTGCCACTGCCTTAAATCTCCCAGGTTCCCGACCCAGATGTTTTCATCTGGCCCTGCTAAATCAGCGGGGGTGGCCATATTGGTCGCGAAGAGATTCCGGGGAGATATCCTCTATAAGGAAGCTGAAATTAAAGGTGACTGCTTACCTACCGATTCGCTTTAGGCGGCCTCACATTCACGATTGGTTCAGTATACGGCCCAATGAAGGGCAAGAGAAATTTTTGCACTCCGCATTCACCGAAGCGAAGGCCACGACGGAATGCAGGATTTTACTGGGGGGCGACTTAAACATGGTCTTCGATAACATTGCAGACAGATCTTGCCAGCGTACTACCCATACAGGTGCACTCTCCGCGCCAGGTTTGACCCGATTGCGCGAATTAGATCTTAACGACCTCTGGTGATGCGCTCATACGCATAGCTGCGAATTCTCCTACTATTCCAACGCACACAAGACATATGCTAGATTGGATTATCTGCTCGCATCCACTCCCTTACAGGCACTAGCCGCGACAGTGGAGATAGGCACAGCCTCCCTGTCGGATCATGCACTGGTCATTGCCACCTTCACACTCCCATTGCCACCTTCACACCCCCCCCCCATGCGGCGTCCCCCAAGGGTGTGCCACCTCCGCAATACCCTCCTGCACCGCGCCGCATTGGTAGAGCAGATACAGCGCACCATAAAAGATTATCTCACCCACAATGCAAACACCGACATTTCACTTTCCACGCAGTGGAGGGCGCTTAAGGCAGTCATTCGGGGGGAAATTGTGGCCATCTCGACGGCGGAGAACATAGAGCGCAGGCATAAGAGAGACGACTTCTCCCAGAAAACGAAGGAGTTAGAGCAGATACATTAACATACGGGAGCACTCTGCGTCTGGTGCCAGCTCAAAGTCATGCGACAACAGCTAGCCGCTCTAGACCAGGATAGAGCGGAGTATGCAGCCCTCCGGCTGCGACACGTTTACTATGTTGGGGGAGACAGATGTGGCCGCCTACTCGCCCAGAAACAGAGAGACCCGCCAAAAGCAAGGGGTTAAGGAGATCCAGCGGGAGGATGGCATGCGAGTCTCTTCAGACGCAGAGATTGCTGAGAAGTTTCGGGATTTATATGCCCATCTATATACTAGCTCCCCTCTCTCCCCCGCAGACGGCGCAGACTATCTTGCCCTTGATGGCCTTCCCACTCTGACCAAGGCTCAGGCAGAGCACCTCGATCGCGACATAGGGATAGAAGAGGTAATTGCGGCCATCTCACAGTTCTAACTTGCCAAAGCCCCGGGACCCGATGGCTTCTCTGCTACATTTTACAAAATGTTCTGTTCGGCGTTGGCCCCAGTTCTAACCAAATTGTTAAACTCATTCGCTGAACCAGGGACGATCCTAGCTGAAATGCTCGAGGCCTCCATAGTGGTCATCCAGAAAAAGGGAAAGGACAAGTCAGTATGTGGGCATATCGCCCCATCTCCCTTTTCAACGACCTCAAGTTATACACTGGGATTCTGGCGACCCGTCTCTTGCCCTATATGCCCAAGCTCATTGACCGAGACCAGGCAGGGTTTATTCCTCAACGGCAGACAAGTGACAACGCAAAACATGTTTTTCACCTCATTGAAAAAGCCTCTCGGTCGCAAGGTGAATATATGATGCTCACCATCGACGCCGAAAAGACCTACGATTGGGTTCACTGGCCCTATCTAGAACAGGTACTTGCCCAGGCGGGACTTGGGAAAATAATTTGGACACTTATCCTCAATTGCTATAAATTCCCATCGGCTACAATGTGGATCAATGGCAACACATCATCTCGTTTCCCAATAGAGAGGGGAACATGTCAGGGATGCCCCCTGTCGCCGCTCCTTTTCGCCTTTTATATGGAGCCGCTGGCCCACCGCCTCCGAACTCATTCGGAGATTGCGGGTATTCGGTTCGATGGATACACCCATACGGTCATCTGTGTGCCGACGATGTCCTGATCTCTCTGTCGGACCCCCTCCTCCCATTACCACCATGCCTGGCTGAGCTGGACTTGTTTGCGTTGGCCTCGGGATTCAGGATGAACATGGACAAATCGGTCGCTCTGGATCTCTCCCTCACGCCCTCCACCTGTGCACACCTCATAGACCCCTACCCCATACAATGGGCGATAGACGCGATCCTGTACCTGGGGATCCAACTGACTCGCTTCCTAGAGGAGATAGCATGTATCAACTACACAAGACTGCGGAAAAAAATACGTAAAGAGCTGAGCCAATGGAAGTGTTATCTGCCATCATGGCTAGGTAAAATAGCGGCCATTAGGATGACCATTATGTCTCAAATTTTATACCAGTTTCACACCCTCCCTCTCCGACCCCCAATAGGCTGGATTAAACAGACACAATCCGAATTGGCACGCTTTATATGGAATGGTCGCAAACCTCGGATGAAGCTGGCATTGACAATGCTCCCTCCGGAGGTAGGGGGTCTTGGTGTCCCTGATCTCCTTCTTTACTTTCAAGCAGCCCAGCTACGACACTTAGTTGAGTGGAGTCATTTGGAGTCAGAGAAACACTGGCCCTTCCAGGATCAGGCAATTGCTGCCAAACCCTTGCAGGGTATACCCTTCTTACGTAGGAAACAGAGGCCACCCCCTCTCTATGAATTCCCACATCACTCGGGTCTTGCTAAACACATGGGATCATACCAATCTTAAACACAATCTCACTACCTTCCCCTCGCCGTTCACCCCGCTGTTAGAGAATCCTGACTTCCAGCCGGGTATGACCATCGCCGCCCGATGGAGATCCTACGGCTGCCGCTCGGCGGGCCATCTTTTTGATCTAGACAGAATGATCCCGTTCCTTTAACTTAAATTGGATTATGAAATTCCCGAGCCAGAGAGACTCCGATACTGCCAGATGCGGCATTGGGTCCTCCACTCCCAGATGAAGCCCTCCGCCAGCAGGTTCCTGACTCCATACGAAAAGTGGCTTGTTAACCGTACATCTGATAAAAAGCTTACTTCAGATCATTATAAAATGCTTATAGCCCGGAACACACACATGCGTAGCGCCAGCCGCACGAGGTGGGAAAAGGACCCAGGTAGAGCACTCACTCACAAGGAATGGGAAGGGATATATTATAGAGCCCGTCATTCAGCATACCACATGGGATTGACAGAAACCTTCACCAAACTTGTCACCTATTGTACTATACCCCAGAGAGGCTACACTCTATGGACCCTTCTCAATATGCCACCTGTAAGCGGGGTTGCGGGGAGGTCGGCACTTTGGTTCTTCTGCTCTAGAACTGTGCACGCATACAGGGGTACTGGACTCAAATCTTGGATGAAATAGACACACACCTAGATACGCAAATACCACGCTTCCCAGCCTACTTTCTTTTAGGTATCCCAAATCCTGTGACCTTCCCACTTAGATCCCGTTGGGCCGGCTGATGGCGATAGCGCTGGGCTCAGCAGCACAAAATGTTCTAGCACACTGGCGCACTGCCCAGCTCCCTACTCTCAAGGGCTGGCTGCACCGACTATGGTACGTCCTGGGGATGGAGTAGTTAACACTGACTATGGCAGGGAAGTGTTCCTCGCTTGCTGAGTTATGGCACCCATTGTTGTCTCTTCCTTCCTCAGAGTTCCTAGGTACCTCTGCCTGTTGCGGATATCTGACAATCAGAGAGACAGAGAGTGAGGCCCGACTTACAAATACGAGAGCCTAACACTGAACATCTTCCCCTTTCCTTTTTAGTTGGTGGGCAAGGGACGGGGTGGGGGAGGGATGCGAAAGTTTCTTTCACAGTATATGTAATGTATTGTTTCTTTTTTTTTTTTTTTAAGTTTCAAAAACCTTTATTGATTCATAGAGCATGGTACATCAATGCATGAACTTCGAATAATGACATTAAGCATTAGAAAGCATATTTAGGCCATCTTCCCAAGCTGTGTCGTAGTAGTCATTAACCTAAGATGAAAGGGATTATCAAAAGTTACCCTAACCCCTCCCTCCCCCCCTTTACATAACATGGATGAATTCGTAGGAAGCAAATGTCCATAGTAGTCCGGAAGCAGTCCATATGCATAGCAAATGTACAAAGAGCGATGTTAGGGTGTCGTCCATCTCCTGCAACCCACCCTCCCAGCTGCCAGTAAGGAGGCATAACAATCAGGTCTTGACCCCGACATAGAAATCTTAATTAGGCCTAGTCCCGTATGAAGACAGAACGAGCAACAAATACAAATACAACCCTAATAGCCGGTGAGCGGTAGTAGAGTGTGTGCGGATACGGATTCACTCAGATGTTGTAGTGAGTAGCGTTGCAGTGGGTAGAGCCTCCCCAGCCTGAATTTCTTCTTCCTCTGCACTCAACCTAAGAAGATATGCCGTGAGTGGTGCCCATATGTCTTTCGGCTGTGAGGTGAGGGGTAGGAGCTCAGCTTAGTCGTGTAACCTCTCTCGCCATGTGGACAGGGAGTGAATCCAACATTTAAACTTGGGGGCGCGGCCCCTGCCCCAGCGGCATGCAATTAAACGCTTAGCAAGCAACAAACTCATGGCTAGGATTTTTTTGTGTATGGTGACCACAGATTGTGTTAGTCCCAACAGTGCCATGAGTGGACAGGGGGTGATTGTCACACCTAGCATGCTCGTGAGTCCCTCAAATACCTGATTCCAGTATCTAGCAATGGGGGCAGAACCAAGCTAAATGAATGAAATCGGCTCCAGCGGCGCCGCATCGAAGACAGCAGTCAGTGTCTCCTAAGCGAAACCTATGTAATTTGGCAGGTGTGGGATATAGCCTGTGAAGAAATTTATAATGAAGGAGCCGCAGCCTGTTGTTACTGGTAATTGCCTGTGTTTGAGTGCAGCTAGTTTCCCACTGTTCGTCAGTGAGGGGCGAGTCCAAATCTTTATCCCAGTCCAATCTAGATCTAGCATGGGCAGTAGTGGGCGCATTCAGCGCGTGTTTATAAAGCATGGATATGACGTGTCGTGGGGCTTCAGGTTGTACCAATGCATGAAGGGGGGCAAGTGTATCAGGTTCAGCGGGAAAAGAGGAAGTGAGGGCTTGCACATTTTGCCTCAGTCTGGTAAATAGAAAGGTATCCATGGTAGAAGGTGCCACTTCCCCGAAAAATTGTTCCGCCGTGCGGAATGTACCCTGTACATAAAGGTCTCCCCAGCACCTGATTTTAAATTTACGTAGCATTACGTGACATATTACCTCACATGTAACTCGGAGCCTAGGATCATTAAGCAAGGGTAGGTTGGGTGAGTAGGCAAATGGGTTACCTAGTGCAGTGAGAAGACGGTCCCATGCCTGTACAGTGCAGTCCACAGTGGAAGGGTCACGGCTCCTCTGACTGACATGGGTATGAATGTAGCCGGTGGGGACAACAGGACTCATATAACCCTCCTCAACGGCCAAATGGGCCATATATGGTGGGGAGTGATACCAGTAAACCGCAAAATGGGCCTGTGCGCAGTCATAATACCTCTCAAAATTGGGGACTTCAAATCCACCCATATGGAAAGGGAGCATAAGAGTGTCGAGGCTGAGTCTGGCTTGTTTCCCTCCCCATATAAGACGCGAAAGCTGGGAATTGAGGGTGCGGAAAAAAAGGCGCCAGGGTTGTAAGGGATGTTAACTAAGAGGTATAGCAGCTTGGGTAGTATGTTCATTTTAATCAGCGAAATACGGCCCGCCATGGAGAGGGGAAGGTGTAGCCATTTCGAAATGTTGTCTGTAATCTTGTCCATTGTGGTGCCATAATTGGCACGCATCAGTGCTTCCTTGTCCCTTAGTATATGGACCCCCAGGTATTTCACCTCCTCCTGCTCCCACAGCAATGGGTAGTCGAGTTGGAAAGTGTGCGTATTATCGGTGAGTGGGAAGACAGCAGATTTAGACCAATTAATCTGAATGCCAGTGACACCTCCAAATTTAGTAATTTTGCGAAGTATCGGGTTTAGATTCACGCTGGGCTTTTCGATGTACAAGGTGATGTCGTCGGCATTGAGCGACACCAGGAGAGGCCGGGAGCTATAAATAAGGGAGCGGTGGTTGTGTTTTTGCCGAAGTAGTGCAGCTAGGGGCTCAATTGCCAAGGCAAAGAGGATGGGGGACAGTGGGCAGCCCTGTCGGGTCCCCCGCTGGACATGAAACGGGGCGGCCCTAGAGCCATTGAGGAGTACAGTAGCAGTGGGCTGATGATATAGTAGTTTCACCCCGTCCAGGAAACTGAACGGTACCCCCATATATTGCAGTGTACCTAGCAAATAGTCCCATTCAAGGGAATCAAATGCCTTGGTGGCATCGAGAAAGACCGCAACGGCATCACATTTGGGGTTAAGGTCTTGGATCACGGCATGAAGTGTGCAGAGATTATGGGAAGTAGCCCGATTGGGCACGAACCCAGCTTGGTCAGGAAGAACTAAACGTTCCATGAGGAGATTGAGTCTCGTGGCTAGGACCTTGGCTAGTATTTTGGTGTCATTATTCATGAGGGAGATGGGTCGGTAGGAATCGCAGTGTGAAGGGGACTTACCAGGTTTAAGTAGAGAAGTAATAAGCGCCTCCCTCATGGTGCAGGGCAGGCTGCCCTCCTCCAGGGCTGCGTAATATACCCGTTGTAGGATAGGGGCTAATATAGGGGCATAGAGTTTATAAAAACCAATAGGGAGGCCATCGGACCCTGGGGCTTTGCCAGAGCGCATACTCATAATGGCGTCCGTTATCTCCTCGAGTTCCAATGGAGCATGTAAGAACTTTTGTTGTCCCTGACCCAGCCATGCCAGCGCAACGTCTTCGAAGTACGTTGGGAGGTCGATGGGTTCCCCTCTGTGTGATGTGTACAGTGCACGATAGTGGTCTCGAAATACGCAAAGGATATCATGGAGGTTCCTGTGTACTTCCCCATTGTCATCCTGTATCTCTGTGACGTAAGTTGTAAATCTAGGGGGTTTAACAGCATTCGCCAACGCTCTCCCCGGCCTGTCCCCTTCACCATACATGCGTGCCACGTGTGGGCGCCCCAAAAACTTCCCCTCCTTGTCCGCCAACTGTGTGTATTCAGAAATGTTGTTACGTAAACGCAGGAGAATGTCGGGGTCATCTGGGCTGCGTGTTCTGGCCTGCTCCAGCTCTTTAAGCTCGACGTCTAGTGTATGTAGTTCATTGCGCAGAGACCTCAATACTCCACCTCCCTTTGCGATGCACTACCCCCTGACGGTAACCTTAAAGGCCTCCCAGACAGTGGACATACTTTCTACAGAGGAGATATTGCGTTAAAAAAAGTCGCAAATATCTTGTTCCAGTTCGGCCTTAAAAGCAGCGTCGCGAAGGTGAGCAGGATTGAGCCGCCACGAGAGGTAGGGGGAAACATTAAGGGGCAGCTGGATCTCTACAAGGACCGGAGAGTGGTCCGAAAATGTGCGAGCAAGGTGTACCGCTCGGGTCAGCAGAGACAAACACATAATCAAGCCTTGCCCATGTAGAGTGTAGGGAAGAGTAATGTGTGCCTTCTTGCAAGGTAGGGTGAAGATGCCGCCACGTGTCCACTAGGTTGTTATCTGCTACGACCTCGCACAAGGCGCGCTGCATGTTAGTGTAATGTGTGGGGAGTGGGCGGGTCCTATCGATAGACGGTTTCATAGCAGTGTTAAAATCCCTGCCTAGAATAACGTGAGTAATGCCTAAGGTGTGTATCTTACTCCATAACATCAGCAGGGAGGATGGCTGCTCTACGTTGGGGCCATAGAAGTTGGCTAATAAGATATCATGTGAGCATAGACGGCCCCATACCAAGCAGAATCTACCCTCTTTATCCGAGTCGCATCCAGTAGGTATAAAGGCCACCCCTTTTTTAATTAAAATCGTGACCCCCCTAGCGTAGTTGGAATATTGTGAGAAGGTGCGACAAGAGGCCCATCTAGTTTAAAAGTGGGGGATTGGCCAGGGGATAGGTGTGTTTCCTGCAGAAGGGCCACATTTACGCCCTGTCTATCAAGGTATCCTAGGACTTGTCTACGCTTTCTAGGGTCATTCAAGCCTCTTATATTCCAGGACAGTAACCTAACGCTTTGTGCCTGAGCGGTGCGGTTCATTATGGTGGGGAAAAGAGTATGGTAGAGAATGGTGGTGCAGCTGACGAGTGAGTGTACACAGGTGGAACAACTGCAGTACTAGCAATACATAGCATTTGTAAATGATGTGGGAATGGTGCTCCGGACTTAGGACAACTATACTCCCCCCCCCCCCTCTCCCACACTGGCTACCCCAACATGCCGGGAAAAAGCCATCCCTCCCCCCATAAACCTTCCACTGGGAAGCTGCTCCCAGCAGTAACAGTCCCAACAACAAAAGAAAGTCATTAAGTCTCAACGGGGAATGCCCTTAGCAGGGGAGGCCACCAGGGGCTCCCGCCCATAATGCTCCCTCTCCCTATTTCACCCATCTACCACCACCTGAGTCTCAGGGGCGGAAAACAACGGGGTGGAGAGGAGCAGTCCAGGGACAATAGAAATTCTGTGAACTACTATAGTGCAATAAATCACCGGTCAGCAGGATGGCGTCTTGGTGCCCGAATGGAGAATCCCACCGCTGGATGAGTGCATCTTGACAGGGGCACCTCAAGAGGGTTCCGACATGGGTGAATGAGAGCGGGACCTCCGCCCGGCCGCCGCTTCCCGTGAGACCGACCTTCTGTCATGTTTTAGGTACACTTCAGCTTGATGAGGCATTTGGAAGATGTGCTGGCGGCCTCGGTGATGGACCCGCAGACGTGCAGGATAGAGCATTGCATACTGGATACTGCGAGATTGGAGCTGCTTCTTTACCGCCAGGAATTTACGTCGGGCCTCCTGCACCGCCTGTGTAAAGTCTGGGTAGAAGGATAGTGTGGTGTTCTCAAAGCGAATCTCCCCCTTCTCTCGTGCCAGTCGTAGCAAGGTGTCCCTGTCTCGGTAGTTGAGAAATTTCATGATAATCGGACGCGGTGGCGCTCCAGGAGGAGGCTTGGGCACCAGTGACCTATGTGCCCGTTCAATAACTAGGTGCGCCGAAAAAGAGTCACGGCCAAAGATGTCGTTCAGCAAACGTTCTAGGTAATCCTCTAGGCGGCCAGTGTTCGTGGATTCTGCTAGGCCTAGCAGGTGCACGTTGTTCCGTCTGGAGCGTGCTTCCAACTCCTCATTTTTGTCCGCAATCACCTTCAAGAGTTTGTCCATCTGTGCCACGTGCTGTCTAGTTGTGGTTGCGCCATCCTCAAGGCTTGAAATCCTTTGTTCAGCTTCATGTAGACGCTCCTCGTGCCCATCCAATTTGGCCACCACATTGTCCAGACGAAGATTCATAGAATCTATCTTGGAGTCTATTGAGGTCAGGCTTTTTTGCATGGTGACCAGAAGAGTCTTCCAGCCATCATCTTGCGTCTCTGGGGGGTCCGTCTCGACTGGATTTTTGGAGCTGGCACCCGGTGTCCTCCGGCCTTCGAATGGCAATTTCGACTGCCTGGGTTCAGTTTTCCCCATCTTGACGGTCTGGGCCGAGCAGGTGCGCTGCAGATCTGGGTTCCGGACGGTCAGCCCACTCTCCCCCACTCGGCTGCGTAAATCCAGCTCAATCGTGCTCAGGGCAAAGCACCGGCTAGCGTGGCAGCCGGGCCGGCAGTGTCAGCAGGCGCAGGTAACCGGAGGGGCAGGGTCTTAGGTCTCTGACGGGCCAAGTGTGAGCAGCCTTGATGATCAAACTAACTTACCCCTTGTAGGGTTTGAGGCGAAGCACTTGAAAGGACCTCCAGTAAAAATAGCCACAGACAGCGACGACGGCGCAGGTAGCAGTAACGTTCACCTCTCCCCAGGTTCAAGGTCGGCGAGTAGGGCCCCCAGGGGCCGGCACAGTTGGAGGCGTTCCAGGAGACCACGGAGGCAGCAACAGGGCCAGACGTGTTGTAGTCTTGTCACTGGGCGCTACAAAATGGTGGCCGTCGCACGGGAAGGCGAGAGAGGAGCAGGGGTCTGGAGGCTATTTCCGCAGGCGTATCACTTTCAGGACAGTACAGTTGTGTGAGTCCGTATATTCGGCGGGGCACAGCTTGGTAGGTCCCAGGATATCACGGCCTCCGACAAGGTTTGTAGGAGTCCAGAGCCCAGCCTCCAGGAGGACAACAAAATGGAGGTCGTGGGTCCCCACTCCCCAGCGCCTGTGCCCTCAGTGCCACAGGCGCCTCGCTGTCTTTTGCCTTCACCTCTCCCACCGCCCCACACCGAAGCAGCCGTACGCGGCAGTGTCTGGTGGGCGGGGGGGGGCTCCACAGGACGTCTCGTGACTCTGCCGTGCCGACCTGATGCAATCTTCGGAATGTTGGTGGCTCGAGGGGGGAGGGGAGGTCACAGCACCGGCCCACAGCCGCCGAGATAAGCAGATTCCTCCACAGCCCCGCCCTGCGGCAACTTCGTGCACGCCTCCCGGGCCCACCGTTGGTGGTAACGCCCTGAAACCTCGACCGAGTGTGGAGAAGGACCCATTGAAGGGATCGCGGGTATCTGTAGTCGCCTTTATGTAGCCAGGATGGGGGTTATGTGTGTCTTTGACCCGGCCGGGCAGGAGCTTTACGCTAGAGCGGCCATTACGCTCCAGCGCCACCTAGCGCCTATTGTTTCTTTTTCTACGTTTCTTATTTCCTACAGCCAGCCACTCCTGTTGGCAGTGAAGCTCAAGATGGCTATTTTTCAGCCTGACACGGTGGAATGTATTGTTTGATGATAAAACTCAATAAAAGATTTAAACCATAAACAGCAGTAGAAAAGAGTGTGAAATACGATACAGATGTGTTTCCAACACCATCACCGCTTTTCAACACCGTCAAGAAGCAGAATATTGGCGCCATGTGGACTGCATGGATCGAGAAGTTCTAGGACTTCATAGATGCACTAGAAAAAGCAGACAAGTATATAATTAAATTGCAGGTACAGAGTGAAAGAAGTGCTGAAGAAGATATTGCAGACTGATGTAATATCGTACCGCCAGATCAAAGAAGCATTGGGAACTAAGTTCAATCCGATGCTGAATGTCGACTATGAAAAGTACATTTTCAATTAAACGAGACTGCGAGCTGGTGAAACGATGGATGAATTGGTGGAGAGACTTGATGCGTTATCAAACACAGCAAATTTAGTGAATTTAATGATGAAGAAGCCATCGCTCAGATTTATTGATTGCTGTTTTCTAGACTGGTTTAGAAGGTGCATGTTGAGAGAGACGCTCAGTTTAGAGATAGTACTAATGGCTACAAGGGCCGATGAAAGAGCAGATCGACAAGTTGCTGATATGGAAGCTAGAACAGCGAGAAATAAGTTGGTGTTGGTCATACAAAATGAGCACAAGTTAGATGCATACAAGTCAACGCCTTCAAAGAAGAAAAAGCTGTGTTTCCAATGTGGGTTTTCTTTTCCCCATGAAGGCAAATGCCCAGGCCTAGGACAAATGTGCAAAGGTTGCGGCAATGAAAATCACTTCATAACAGTTTGCTAAGTGAAATAGAAAATATGTCACTGCGAGAAGAGAAAATGGACGCCAGAAGGTTCCAGAAGGATTCTCACTAACCCTTCTAGGCCAAAAAGCAACATCAGTTACGACAAGTAGAAACTAGATAATGTCGATCGTTGTCAAGTTCGTCCTACAAAGGCTTGTGAAAGTCATTAGCGAGCGCCAGTGAAGAAGATGGATATGCGACGATGGCATCAACCAAGAAATGACAGGCAGATGTTTGACTGCTTACAAAGACGAACTAAAGACAATGGTGAACCACCACACGAAACAACAGAATTCATTTGGGCACTGACCCAAGATTACAATAAAGGTCAAATGTTGCCTCGTAACCTTTATCATAGACAGTGGTGCACCGATTAACATCGTGCCGATCTAAAAGTTCAACAGCCTATCTCCTTTGCTACGCCTCAACCTTTCAAACACGAAAGTTGCATGTGGGCAGCTTCTAAACCATTGCAGAGTCAAAGGTCATTCAGTGCTACAATATGACATAAATCAGTATCAGTGCAAGCACCAATTCACGTTTTTCCAGGAGCTCCCTCCAGTGCATGCCTACTCAGTCTTGCCAATGCTGTTGACATGAAACTGATATCTCTCAATTACAACCTTAATACCCAATCTGAAGTAGTGAGTCAGTTTCATCCGTCATTTCAGGGCCTAGGAAGGCTCAAAACAATAAAAGTGCAACATCATATTAATGGGGACATTCGCCCTGTTGCCCAGCGGCACTGCAGAGTCACTTAACACCTGCAATAGGCTGTTGCGAGAGAACTAGAAATGCTGTTGAAGCATGACATCATTGAAGCCTCCACCAGTCCTACACCATGGATCTCGCCCATAGTTGTGATGCCAAAAAAGGACAGTGGAGGTGCAGTGCACATCTGTGTTGACATGTGCCAGGCCATCGAAGCAATTGAGAGAGAAAGACATCCTGGTTCACACATAGCAGACATGATCATGCAACTGAATGGTGCTAAAGTATTTTACCGTCTTGACCTGAAGAATGGATACCATCAACTCGAGTTGGAAGAAGGCTGCAGGAACATCACTATTATTTTGGCTACAGTGAAGACATACTGCTTTTGGGCAAAGCAAAAGGAGCATGACAAGTATGCCAGTTACTTGCTGATGCAGGTCTCACTTTAAATGCAGCAAAGTGTGCATTTCACAAGACCAAACTCAAATTCTTTGGGCACATATTCTCTGATGGGGGATTGACTCCTGACCCAGATAAAGTGTAAGCGCTATCAGCTACCTGCCCCCCACAAGCTGTCGTCATGCTGCTATCCTTCTTAGGCATGGACAGTTATTGCTCAAGATACATCCATGACTTTGCTACTGTGAATGCCCCATTGAAAGACTTGACAAAACAAGATGTTCCTTTCCAGTGGTCTGCTGAATGTGATCAAAGCTTAAAAAGAATAAAACATGCGATTGAAAAAGCAGCCGAGATGGCCCATTTTGACCTCAAGTTAAATACTGAGATCAGTCTATGCAAGACTGGAGGGGCTGGAGGCAATCCTTCCTCAACATAATGGGCATCCGAATGCTCCGAGACACATTGTAGCCAATGCCAGTCGAAGCCTGCCTGACACAGCACATGCCTATTCTCAGCCGGAGAAGTCTGACTGTAATGTGGGCCTGCGAACATTTTCATGTGTTTCTATACAGAAAATGTTTCACTATCATTACAAATCACCAAGTGCTGCTCGCTATTTTTGGAAACCCAAAAGCCAAGATGCCCCCTCTCATTGAGAGGTGGGGGTTGCGACTGAAAGAATAGGACTTTGAAATTGTACACAAGACAGGTAAGGATAAGAACCCTGGTGATTACTTTTCACAAATACCATTAGAGCAACACAGTTAGGCATCCAAAAAAGGCTGATGAGTACATTAACTTCACTGTGAGGTGCAGCACGCCAGCAGCCCTATCCATTGAACAGATTATTGCAGCTACTAATGATAAGAACATGCTTATCCTCAAAGACATCATTTCAACTCAATTGTGGAAGAAACTTACTGGATCTTTTGCTGACGAAGTAGAATTAAAAAAATGTACAGGATGAACTGTCTGTTACCAAGAAAGGTGTTGTTTTGAGGGGCACAAGGATCGTCATATCTGAAAGCCTAAGACTGCAAGTCATTGAACTTACCCATGAAGGACATTGTGGCTTTGCACCCATCAAAAGAACCCTAAGAGACCGAGCTTGGCTCCCGTGCCCAGATGAGCGAGTGGAGAGGGAACTAAAAAAAGAGTACCATCTTTGCAACTGCCTTTACCCCAAAGGGACGCAGCACCCACTGACAATGTCTGATCTTCCTCCATAAGCGTGGGAAAGAGTTGCAGTTGATTTCTGTGGAACTTTAGAAAATGGAAATCATCTCTTCGTAGTCATTGATGAGTATTCACGTTTTCCTTTAGTATAGGAGTTATCAATTACCCATGACAAGGTCATCGAGCAGCTGGATGACATATTTGCAGCGTGGGGTATCCCCACCATTCTCAAATCTGACAATGGTCCGCCGTTCAATAGCAAAGAATTCAAGAAATTTCTGCTCAGACTAAATGTCGAGCATCAAAAGGGTACAGCTCTGTGGCCCTAAGCTAAAGGTTTTGTGGACCGATTCATGGGTACCCTCAAATGGGTAATTCAGCGAGCACTGATCGAGGGAATCAAGTTAAATTAGGTTCTGTGTCAAGCCCTCCATTCGTATTGTTGAACTCCTTCCTCTACAACTGGTGAGAGTCCTGCCACCTTGTTATTTGGGAGAGTGATTAGAACTAAACTGCCCCTGTGGACAGTAGACTGATCCTTGAACGTGGATATGGTTTGTGTCACAGACACTTCTCGGAAGTGCCACATGAAAGCATAGACCGATTGTCACCGACTAGCTAAGGAAACAGTCTTCAATGAAGGTGACTGGATCCCGGTCAAGCAGAAACGAAAGTGGAAGACAGACACTCCTTCTGCTATAGATATTCTGAGGCTTGTGCTGTGCAAAGGACATATGGTGATGGCGCATCACCCCAGAAAGTCCATCACGCCGGTCTTCACACTTTAGGCACCTACCTCGACAGTCGTCAGCTCCTACAATCATGAATGAGCCTACCCCGCCTAACAGTCCAGATCAAGAATCAGAACCTGTGCCAACAAAGCACAATAAGAGTGCATCTCAACCATCTCAGACCTCTCGATCTCGACGTCTACTACAGAGCTCCATGTGTGGTGAATTTATTTTGCATTATCTCAGACTAGGGGAGGATGCTACATATGGCATGTTGACTTCTACACCAAGTACATAAATTACGCTTTTCACTTTCTTTATCAACAATTTTATCTGACACGTTTGTGCTCTTTTTGTAACTGAATAATCAAAAGGCCTTGATAACACTAACTGCATGTTTATCATCATATTCAACAATCATATAATCAATCCTACACAATTAAGTTTAGTAGCCTAACTGCTTGGACACTAACAAAATACTTTAGCAGTCTAAAACGAATAGCACTGGAGTTCCTGGTACATCACCAGAATCCTCCAAGTAGATTCCAGAGGTGAAGCCAAGTCCAGTACCAAACCAATGGCAGAGCTTCATAATAACACCCAAAACATGTTGTCAAGTTATGGGGTCTGCCACATGATCAACTGTCTCCATTCTCAATCTAGCTAAGTCACAAGAAGAAACTGGCCATGTTGTGGGGCCTGCTCTATCAGCCACACAATATTGTGAACAATAGGTTGCACAGTGCTGACTCACTAAAGAGTGAGATTGCAAGAGCCAGAGGGAAAACATGTTAGTTGGGTGCATGATCAGCTTAACAGCTGAGGCGAGCAAGGACATGGATCCAGAACAGAGACTAATAAGAGCCTCATGTGCATTAATCTGTGTATTCATAGTTATGCTTGTGCCTGTGTGTGAAATTGTGTCCCTTCCTAATAAACAGAGTTGCTCCCTTGAAGCTATGCCTGGTGCCCTTATCCCTCTTCATATGGGATTAATTCTCTGCAACATTTGCGTTTGTTCATAGTATTGTGACAATAGCAAAATAACTCTCATCCTTGACATCGTTTGGGCATTCTTGGCCTAGTTGTGGCATACTGGCAGCCATTAAAGACATATCAAGAGCCTGACTATTCTAATTCAAGGGACCCTTTACCTGGCGTCTGCCCCTTACATAATAATGGCTGTGGTTGCTATATGGTGGGCATCCTGGCCATCATGATGTCCAGCATTGGCACAATTGTGGACCTGGTAGAATGGTGGGTACTGTTGCCCCATTACAGGCGTACCTGGTGTTCTGGTGAGCATCCATGGCCTACGATTGTAATAGTGGGCATTTGAAGCCGAATCTGTCCATGTGAGTTATTTGTTTATGTGAGTACTCAATGAAAAGTACAAGCTGACATTTGGGCAGTATGAATTTCTAAAAATGAAAACGGATATTTTGAAGGCAAATTGGTTATTTTTCAGGATTTTTTTTCTTTTGCAAATCTGTGATTGCCCAAAATAGAAAGTGGGATTTGTTAGAACATATGTGTCAAATTAGGGTAATTTGTTATCGTCTGACACCACAACATTCTCCTATGTTTTATCTTAACAATTAACAGTGGACTATTTTATAACACAAGGAAACTGTAATAAATTGCACTGTTTAAGAAATCTTTTGCAGACAGGAAGTTCATTAAATAAATGAGAGACCATAATTGATAAATAGAATGTTTTAGGGTGTCCTCTAGTTCCAGATCATATAGCAGCATAGATGAGATCAATTTAATCTTCCTTTTCAGAAGGATACTAAGGATCGTGAAGTGCTTAAAAGTGTTCTAGTCGTCCGGCAGGTCTCCGTACAGCATAGTATGAGAGTTAGGGTTATATTCTGAATTTATGGTAAGGCAGGGAGGAGGCCAAGGTCTTTTAATGGCCAGTCACGGCAGCAACAAAATAAGGGATGTAGAACTGTGTAATAAACTACTCCTTAAAAGGAGTCCTTTTCCTTGTATTGTTAGTGCTACTCATACGCAGATAAGTGCAACATACTAGTGGAATGTCACTGGTTAAAATAGGAATGCAAGTTATTACAAAAAGCTACGAAGCCTGTGATTTGCTGAGCTATTACTATTTTTTCCAGAGCACATTTTTTACTTAATAACACGTTATGAGGTGACTGTGACAGTATAAAAATGGTGTGGGGTTTTGGCCAATGGGACAGCTTTTGGTTTCTGGGAAGTTAATTTAATTAATCCAGTGTTTACCGTATAGCATTCAGTTGCGTAACGGCATTTGAGGGGGTCCCCTGCAAAGTACATGGCGAGGCCCCTCTCCGGACTCATGCAAGAGTTCTCAGGCCAGTGTAGTGTGGTGAAGGGGCCCAATGGAGCTCAGGGGCCCCACCGCACCGTGGAGACCTTTGTTACGCCACTGGTCCCATTAGTGTTACCGAGGTGGCTGGGTGGCAAATGCAGGCCTGAGACTTGTAGGTTGGGGATTAACCTTCTTGAGGGTAGGGCGAGCGGGGGCAGGATGCTGGAGGACGGTATGCATGCAGTGTCCAATTTCAAGGCTTTGGAAAGGCAAGCCTTTTTAAACTGGACAGCCATTTGAATGTCTTAGCATAGGAATTATGGGTCGACGATATTGTAAAGGTGACACAACAGTCATGGCAGTAAAGTGGGGGTCAAAAGGATTTTAGACTGCCGTTGTAAATTGATCAAATTATTAGAGTAGCAAGGTTAAAAGAGTGGGTTTGACAGAGTGGCAGAGTAGAACAATGAGTAGGATTTGGACACGAGGGCTGCAAGGAGACTAAATAGGGCAGTCGAGTGAAAGGGCGATAGGCAAGAGGTTGGAAAAGGAATTTAAAAGACTGATCCCATTTCTGAGGGGACAAACAGAGGTAGTGTAGGACTGGGATGTGTTCAGAGGATGAAAGGCTGTGGTCAGCAGTGGGTGGGGAGAGGTCTGTAAGTGACAGGAGGAGCTGGAGAATGGCGTCCAGGAAGACGACAACTGTTTGCAAAGAAGCGTCAAAGGAGCGCATATTAAAATGAGGGCGCAATGAAGAAATTTGAAGAAATGGGAAAAGGAAGTGCTGAGGGTACACATGGTGGCTGGAGAAAAAGCACAGACGGGAGCAATTAAAGAAAGGTTTTAAACGATAGAATGTATAGTAAGGTTTCTTCTGAGCTGTCCTCTGAGGAGCAGAGATAGAGTTAGCTGTTCAGAGTTTGACTTCAAGTCTGACTTGGATTCAGAAAACAATTTGATCGGGTAAGAGAATGAAAACAATGTATTGTTTGATTCTCTAGTCAACAGTATGTGGGACACTTCATTGATAAATATCCTTTGTTGTTGGAGTGGTGTCCAATTTAGCATGTGAAGGAATATTTAGAATTTTGGTTAAGATGAGAAATACCGAGGTGAGAATTAGGTTGAGGTTTTAGCACCCATGATCACTGCTTCTGAATAAAACGTCTATAATTCCAGAGTTGGATGCCAGTAAACGTTCTAACATTTACAGGTAGAGGGAACAGGGACACTTATAAAGGTCTAAATGAAAGCATTAGAGCTTGGCAGGATTGAGTTTGGATAAAACACCCCATTGACAGAGGGAGTATGTAAATAAAAGGCAGATTGAAGCAGAGGATTTGTGTCAACTGGTTCAATGTATGATTTGCCTACCAAGTACGTCAAATACCACTTTGTCAAAGGAGAAACTGGAAAGTATACTGACAGAGTTGGCAAATAAAGAGAGAGGTCCAACAGCTCAATGTAGGCTATTTGGATACAATTTCATTGAGGGTGTGTCTAAACATATTGGGGTATGTATTCCAACAAAAAGCTCAGCCTGACATTAAGAATATTTTCAATGAGAGCAAAGACAGAGATAATTCCCTGGACAAGAAGACCCTATAACTTAACTTACTTAGTCCAAGTGGTAAATCTTTTTATAACATAGAATTAAGTGGATCTGCATATTAGACATCAGGGTTTTTCCCACTAAGAAGGACCTTGAGGGACCCATTACACAACATGAGATACACGTTGCCATTAAGTCCCTGAACCGTAACAAAACACCGGGCATGGATGGGCTACCTGTGGAGTTTTACGCGACCTACTCAGACACCCTGGTACCTGTATTGGAAAAGGTGTCCCGGACGGCGTTGGAGGAAGGCCATCTACCCGACTCCACTATGCAAGCATTAGTGGTCCCATTGCCGAAGCCTCGTAGGGATCAACTCGACATGTCCAATTACAGGCCCCTATCGATGCTCTCCACCGAGTACAAAATTCTTAGCAAAGCAATAGCCCAGAGGCTGCAGGCCCATCTCCCTGCCTTAATCCATAGAGACCAGTGCGGCTTTCCCCCAGGTAGAAGTACCTCAATGAACACGAGGAGATTACATGCTATCATGGCAACAACCCCACAGACCCTCCCTAGAGCAGGCTGCATAGCCTTGGACCTTAGGCAGGCCTTTGATTCCTTGTCCTGGGCCTTTATGTTTCCTTGCAAAGGTTTGGGCTCCCAGACTCCATCCTGGCGTGGATCAGACTACTCTACACGGCACCTACGGCACAAGCACGCACAGGCCGTCATGTGTCTGACACATATGCGGAGCACAGGGGCACCAGACAAGGCCCCCTGTCCCCAATGCTATTTGTTCTTGCTCTGGAACCCCTGGCCATAGCCCTGCGTACGAAAGAAGGACAAAGAGGTATACCGCATAACGGTACATACGACCTAATATCGATCTAAGCAGACGATATTCTGTTATACCTACGAGACCTGGGGGCGGATCATACTGCTATCTATGACATATTTGAGCACTTTGCAGGGGTCTCAGGCCTGGCCATTAACCCGGAAAAGTCCAACAGCTTCTATTTTCGGGACATCCCAAATCCAGGCCCCATTCCCTTTGGGGCCCATCTTATCCCAATAGCTCCAATTACGTTTAAGTACCTGGGGATTCAGGTGTACAGGACACCTGAGGACCAGATAGACGAAAACATCAAGAGGGCCATTACATGGCTCCGCAGCTCGGTAGGGTTCTGGACTGCGTTGCCAATCTCGGTAATAGGCCGGATCGCAATTTCCAAAATGGTGATGCTTCCCCGAATACTATACTTCTTTGTTAACCTCCCTGTTAACTTGCCTCAGTCTATTTTTTACTCCCTTAATACGTTACTAGTCACTTTAATATGGGGGACTGGAAGACGCCGGATAGGCCTCAGGAAACTGCAGCTGGGGACTAGAGACGGAGGGCTGGGGGTCCCAGATTTCAAAGGTTATTACCTGGCTAGTCAGCTTCAATGGCTCTCCTACTGGATGGCAGGGCAGAACCTACACGAAATAGGCTACACACCTGAGAGGCTGAACCGAGGTGAACTACACACATTATTACTCCCATGGAGCCGCATCCCCATGGACTGCCATCCACTCCGCCGCACGGGTTTAGTATGTTGGCCGAGGGCCCTGGCGTACACAGCCCCAACGGTGGCGTATGCGGATAATATCCCTCTATTGGGAATCCCGACGCCACAAGGTAAGCTCACTGGCAGAACAATGCGCCCTTGGCAGGAGGCTGGCGTAGTTGAGGTGGGTGATTTTTTCGGGGATGACAACTTGTTGGATCATGACGTCTTCCGGCAGGCCACCGGTGCCCCCCCCCCACAGTTATATTTGCTTCACGCCACTGTCACACATTTCATACGCACTAAATGGGCACCGCAACGTCTCCGACCCCCACAACATGCATTAGTTCACCTACTATACTACATGGGCACAGGGGGTCACCTAGTACGTTGGCTGTACACTGGCATCAGGGCACACGCCGCAATTCTAACCACAACACTAAAACACACCTGGGAGCAGGACACGGACAGGATAATGACAGAGAAAGAGTGGTGTATGGTGCTGGAGCATCCCCGGAGGGTATCGCAAAACGTTAGGTTCAGGTTCATACAAGTAATGATCTTGCACAGGGCATACCTAACTCCTAAAAGACTACACTTGATGTTCCCGGACGCCCCCCATAGATGCCCGCACTGTGGGGAGGATGACGCTGGGTTCCTCCATAAGATCTGGAGTTGCACAAGACTTCGGGAGTACTGGTCAGAGGTGTGCCGGGTGCTCCATACGGTCACAAACCTACCGGTGCCGGTCGAGGCACTGCCATGTCTGCTGGGGCTGCGCAGACGGCCTAAACCGCAGAAAGCCCGGCTGAAACTTTTGGACTTCGCTATACTACTGGCAATATGGGCATTAACAATGAGATGGAAATCCCCTAGGGCACCGGGAACACACATATGGCAAACTGAGGTATAGAAATGGGGCAGGGCAGAGGGGGCGGTCTCAGGAAGGAGGAAATATGGGGCCACAGAAAATACCCCATATCCCAAGACTGGGAGGTCATGCTCATAGCACTTGAAGATATGGACCTGGCCCCGGCACCTGGACTTGGCTCTCAGGGTTAGGGGGTGGGAGTTGGGGACAGTAAAGGTGGGATCTGATGGCCCCCGTGGGTCGTACGTCATGCAAGAATACAACACTTATCATGTTACGTGAAAGCCAGTACAAACCGAGCTCAGACGTAAAGTGAGTTGCATAGATCACCAGGGGACGGGGAGGGAGGGGAATGTGCGGGGGAGGTGAGAGGGAGGGGGAGGGAAGATGAGTTAGTCATTTGTTAGATCCCACAAAATTACAGAAAACGAATACAGACATGTGCATGAGTTGTGTAACACGCCGTAATTAGACCAACTGTATTGCTGATGGCTCCCCGTTTTGGAATAAACATGACAAAGTGGGTTGTTGTAGTTGGGGGGGAAATGAAAAATACCAGCTGATGTAACGCAGACGTTTATTGCACTGTCATTGTTCTGATGATACAGCTGTGAATAAAGGGTATATAAAAAAAAAAAAGACATCAGGGTTTTTCCCTTAGAGACCTTCAGGATGGAACTCATGCGAATAGCGATGTGTAAGAGGCACTTCAAGTTTGTTCAAGGTTAGCCTGCTCTTCTATCTATAGGTGGAAGACTTGCTCACTTTAATGGAAATAATAATTCAAGATCTGTGGGTGTTGGGCACTGTGCAGGGGTTCAGGATACATTTTATGGTGGTCCATTTCAGCCAAGGGTCCCTCGGCAGTTAAGGTTCAACAACCAGGACAGGATTTACATAGAACAGGAGATAAGAGAGCTAATGTTAAAAGGCACTATAGGTCAGGTACAACACAAGACATAGAGGTTTATGGGCACTATGTTTGTGGCAGAAAAGAAGGAAAATGGCGCAATTTCGGGGATCAATTTAAAGGAACTAAACAAATGTATAATGTATTATTACTTCAAATTTGATGGGATTAATTTTCTTATTAAATTGTCGCTTTTTATTAATTGACATGTTTAGATCTGAAGGATGCATGCCTTTCTATCCCAATGTGGCATCCTCATCAAGGATATTTACAGTTCCTTTAGGGTGGAATGATGTGGGATGTTCATCAGCTTTCCATATGGTCTGTCATCTACCTCGTGGTGTTTTACAAAGTTGTTGGGTCCTCTGGTGACATAGTTTAGAATCAGATATGTAAGACTGATTACTTATCTGAACTATATTCTATTTATGGGGCAGGACAAGCAGGTGACTTAGCAGATCCAAATGACAGCAGAGTTTTTTGGAGCCTTTGGATTTGTGGTGAACAGAAACAAATCAAATTAAGTACCAAAATAAGCAACACAGTTCCTGAATTTTATGGTTCATACAGTGGAAGGGGGGTTAAGATTAAAGTTAACAATAAAGAAATTGAAGAAAATAAGGACAAATGAAAATGTGTCTGCGGTGAGATATGCAAACAAAATAGAGAGACCTTGGTGGTCTGGCAAAGATTAAGTGATTTTCGGATTTTGTTTTGAAGAAGAGAATAATGGTGCGAGCGCAGCATATTCTAGGTTCAAAGAATAGTGTGCCGGACTGGTTTTCCAGAAAGGTTTAGAATTTGAGTGACTGGAGTTTGGACAGGGCAGTGTTTCTGAACATACAGAGGAAATGGGGCACACTTAGGGTGGATCTTTTTATGAACAGATTGAACACTCAGAGTTTCCTCAACTGGTGCCCAGAAGCTGTGACAGTGGAGTCATTTCAACAGAATTGGTCAGTTATGGTGTTGTATACGTTACCTCCATTTTCAGTTATTTCACAGATGTTGTTGCAGATTTGTCAACAGGGGTACCATTGGTGATGGTAGAACCTTTGTGAGAGGCACAGGCATGGATTCCAATTTGATGGAAAAGTCCATAGATTTCTTATTTCTTTTCCTTAGTTGCTTGAGTTATTAATAAGTCCCTTTGAGAAGTTAAACAAGATGGTGAATTTTGGGTAATTTAGAGGATACCAGAGCTTTCAAGAGGAGCATCAGTACTTATTTCTGAATTGTTGGCTCCAGACACAGAGTAAATCGACTGGAGTGACAGAAATTAGTTTGCTGGTGTTTGGAAAGAAACACTGATCCCACTTCAGCTCATACAGTTCAGATGGTAAACTACATTACAGAGATATCTGAGAAAGTGTTGCATACAGGACAATTATTCTTTACATGTCTACATTGCAGCAGACCATGGGTAAGTGGGGTTCCTGCCGGCAAGATATGCTGGTGAAGAGGCTGCTTAGGAATGTTAGATTATCCTGACTCCCATTCACCAAGTATACTTCATTATGGGATGTGAACCAGGTACTTCAGCTTTTCAAGTGCTGGGAGGGTAACAAGGTTCTTTCTTTGAGTAACCTGCCCTTTAAGCTCACAATGTTATAGTGTTTGGTTTCCTTTACGAGGGCATCAGATAGCAGAGCTTTGGAAGTTTCTAAAATTGTTTCCACTGGAATGTGTTCGTTTTACTTTATCTAGGAGAATGTAGACTTTGGCAACCAACATTTTCTACCCTAAATTTACAAATAATGCAAATATGTGTGAGTTTTGTGAAAACAGACAAGAGATTTGAGATCAATGGGTGTTTTGCAGCTATTACTTTTCAACACAACATAAACTGGTGCCTTCGCTCACTTTATCTAGATGGGTGAATTAAGTTAAGACGATAACTGCTACCAATGTGGTTGTGTTTGAAGGACATTCATTATGGGGAACTTCAGCTTTTAAGGCATTTATGTTCGGTGGAAGTTTGCAGGATATTTTACATACAGAAGATCGGTCAAATGATTCTATGTTCAGGCAATTTTATTTTAAACTAGTTGACAGCACTTCAATTGTATGGTTGCAAGGTGTGGCCATGTATCAAGTTAGCCTCCGCACCATACCCTAAAATTACTATTTTAATGGTGAATATATAATCTGGATTTTATTAAAGACACTGAATCTAATATTATCCTGCCCTTACTTCAATCCTCCATGATTTGTGTAACATGTTTTGTTTGCTATGTGATGTCCGAGGCTGTGCAAGGAGAGACGATGGGGAGGGAGGTTTTGAAGAATTTCCAAAATTTATGAGGAAGATTTGCATTCAAACCAAGCTATGATGTGTTTATACTAGTTATTGCTGGCTTTTTATCTGTTTTTTTGCAGCAATGTGATTAAAAAAAGAGGACTGTGTGTGCTGTGTATTTAAGGAGTAGTGAGACATTCGACCGTTCCAGGCAACTTGTTTTGTTGCTGCTGAGTTTGGTCACTTAGAGGATATGAGCAATATTAACATTTGTGTATTTAACAAAAATCTGGAACAGTTTAGCAATAGAATACATGTTTTCTTGGAAAGAGCAATACTTGATCACCAAATACTGTCTGGTTATCGGACATGGATTTGAGATACTCTTATTTGCCTATGCAAATAAATATTTTGAAAGTCCTTAAAACTAAAACATCCCACCTTGCAACCTTGCCAGGAATTTATAGAGTCGGTCAGTCTTATTTAAACCCTAAAAAGACTCTATAACACATTAAAGCTTGGTGACTAAATATAGGAATATGCTCTTTCATTGCCTAGGACATGTACAGTGAAAGGTAAAAGAGTGTGTGTGGTGGAGAAATGCAAACCAAGATTCCTCGACTGTCTGTGAGATTGTTCACCAACCACCATAAATAACTTGCAGGAGGTGGAAGGAGAGTGTGCTTACCTACGACAAGAGGCTTGTGAATCTTCCCATTGTAAGATCCCGTGATATAACTTTGGCCACTTTGCTTTACATGAATTCTCGGTTTAATTTTCAGCATTAACAAGGTTCCGAATTTGTTCTTGTGTAAGGTGGACCGCTATGCTCACTTCTTCCATCTAATCCCGTTTTTCTTAAAACCTTCTTTTTCTAATTCAGGCATGACTCATCTCTACATGGAGTTTAATTAGTTTCTGTTCCACTACCACAAGCCACCTCAGTGAGGCTCTACACTCTGACAGCCTTATGCAAGTCACCTTAATCCCCTTGAGAGCCAAAGAACTGCTGTTGGCATCCTGAGGAACACCTCTCCTTGAATTGTGACACCTCTGCCCTGCCAGAAGTCAGTGCACCTATGGAAATGAAGGGAAGTATTCCATTAACTCCAGCTCCAATGTTCGTATTCCTTCTCTTCAGCTTTAAAAAGAGGTAGCTAGCAGACAATAGGGGGTAGAAGAGGCTGATGCTTTGCCTTTTTACTTCTCTGGGATCCACCAAGGCATATATCCCTCTGATCCCGCTGACAGTCTCAAATTATATAACAGGCCGGAGAGACAGAAAAACAACCAGCAACACACAAAATTCCCACTCACTCTGTAGGTCTTCCTATCCTTTTCTCTTTTTGAACAGAAGCATAATAAATTGTACGTTACGCACATTCAGATCAAGAAAGCCCTTCAGTTCCTTATTAGACGTTGAAGATGCTATACCAATGTCACTCACATAGCATAAATCTGCGATTGCTCCTGTAAGATCAGTTTTCTTACCATTAATACAACCAAGGACAAAAGCAGAGCATCCATTAGCTCAATATTCAGTTTTTCTGTATTAATTGATGCTTTAAGCCAAATCATATGACAATGCGGTAGGATGTGCATTAGACCTGGGCAAAATTTAAATTGTGCTGGCGTAATTTGCATAAATCCAGGAATTTCATGTTACGCTTGTGAAGCAAAATTCTCAAAATTAGGCTATTATTTCACTTCGCATATGTATGCATAGATTGTGGTAAAAATGTACTGCAAATGGCACAATTCGGGGTAATTCGTAGTGAACAATTACAGCAAACATACCAGAACAACATAAATGAGCAGGTGTTGTTCGTGGTGCTCTTGTTTAAGTGCATCCTTGCGCCAAACATTGACATGCGGATCCACTTCACGCTCAAATATAGCGCAAAATGACGTGTTAGCATTTCTAGTAATTACATACAATTTTGCCAAATTATTGTGAAATTACGTGAAAGTAAATTACTGGAATTTTGCACACCACTTATCTGTATGTCTGGGAAGACTGCATTTCTTCACCTTTTGCTTGTCTCCGACAGAACAACAAAGTGTGACTACTCACCCTTAGAATATTGGAAAATGCCACTTAACACCACTCAATATATAAAATTGACTGAGTACTCTATAGCCAACAACTGCATCACACACCATTGTTCCATTCCTATCTACAAATATTCATTCTCCACCCACTTGTCATCAGGTGCAACAAAACAACGCTAGAGCCTTAATTATGGGACTGTCATGCGTCACACGAAAATACCCTCGAGAAACGTGCAGAAAAAAATATGGACATAACCTGGCGGTGTTGCTCGAATCAAAAAGCGCTGAACTCTGGCAGACCAAAAAACACAGAAGTGATCTTCCAATCCAGACAAACACAGAAAGTATTTCGGCACATCCCCCCATACACATAAAATACCATAAAGATCTCCCTACATCAAACTCACTTTATTGCTGCACTCATGCACACACACTATTTCGAATACTGACATTGTACAAACTCTCTTCTAACCACATACAAACACCAACAAAACAACAGACACTATCAAACCATCGATAACCTTCCAGGCCCGCACTAACATGGAGAATGCACGTCAATGTCATAATAATGGTGGCTGTTGCTATTCATACACAACTAACCTAACATTAAGTGCCTGTGCTGCTGTGATAGAATATGTAGTAAACGTGGGAGGGTCATAAGTGAATCTATTACAGAACAAGCAGGAAACTGATGGTTACCGATAATCCTTTCATTTTGCAGCATGCATATATTACATAGAATCACAGTCTATCCACAGGCTATAAAGCAGTGCTCCGCCTCCCTGAAAGGAGGCCCGAATTATATGTTACAATTCCATGCAGGTACTTGTCCTGTCTGCCACTACCATGTCAGTTACCTGCTGCAGTTTTGTGACCATGTCCTTGTAGGCCCCATCCATGTTGCGGTTAGTGATCTTCATTAATGCAGATTCAAAGATCTCCGACTGTTGAGTAGTGAACCCTAAGAAAACCATAACAAAAAGTTAAATTGAACAAACCCATTGGGTGATGACAAACTCTCAGTGTTTGTTGCAGATTCACATGATCATGATGTCACCAAAAGGGACAAATCTCTCCCTTAGGGTGTCTCAACAACAATGTACAGGATTTAAAGCTCACTCCATCAGGCATCAATCCCACAAATGTAAGTTTATTTTTCAGACGGTTTATATGGTGCTACATGAAAGTACAAGCGTCTTGAGGGAGCTCAAATAAGCTGAGCTAAGGTGCGATGGCGAATCTTTAATAGTTGATGCTATGAGCGTTCCTGAAAAATGACATCTAGATATTTTAATAACTATTTGAATCTTACTAGGTATGGCCAATGAAGAGACAGTGGCCAGGGTGCCACAGCACTGCAACCAGGCACTTGAACAACGTTTCATAAATATTTCCCAGTAGTCCATTACTGCCACCATAAGTCCACTGAAGCTCTGAGGTGCTAATGTTTTTGTATCAATGACATACGTAAAACACCCTAAAGCACTGAATGACTGCCTTGAATGCTCCTGGGGCTAAATCAGCCGGGGGATCAAACAGGACGTTTCCCCAGAATCGGTGGCAAGAGCCTAAAGCTACTAAGTCTCTTCAACCCCAGCAAACAAACAAGCTAAAAAACATAACTGGGCAGGCACCTCTGACATCCTAGTAGAACATGACTAACTGGATTGGAGATAGAGTACTTCTCTCTGATGCCCAAGATTGCCTCTCTCTTATATCCCAGATGACCTGTGTGATGTTCTATGAAATAATACTTGAAATGGGCAAAAGTGAGGTTTCCTAGGAAGGGCAATGCAAGTGGTACATATGCACACCAATTAGAAATCATGTCTTTCCTTGAATGAACTGGGGAGTGGAGGAATAAAAGATGGTTGCATTTTTTGCAGCCATAGCAACAAGCATTAAACAGAAATGTGCCACAAAATGGAAGGGAGACAAAGTAAGTAGAACACTGAAAGTCTACAGGATAAAAATAGACCTTTCAAACCCCATGGGATTTTTCAGACTGAAGTGGCTCTTTCACAAATAGTGAATAGGTTTTCAGAGGAAAGGCCTAAAAAGCAAGGCATACAGCCATCTTTCTCCAACAGAGAAGATACTGTTGTGTTGTCAGTGTAGACTAGAATGATTTGCATTTCGCCAAATTGAGGAGGTCTCTCGATGCTAGGAAAATTACAACCAATTCTAAAATACTAATATGATGATTCTTTACCTATAATCCTGGATCTGCAACCCTCCTAAGGTAGCTAACCACACATAGTCGGAAGTATCCTATGTGCTGAAAACCTTTTATTCCGACTAGAGAACAGTACTGTGACTCAATAGTCAACCATGGGCTCTGAAGCCCTGCTGCAGATACTGTTGCACTTGAACTCTTTCAAAATAGGAAGCAGTTGACTGTGGGGGGAGGGGATTAGCTTTAGCTACTGCAGCAGAGAAACTGCTTGAACAAAGGGCACCACCAGGCCTGTAGCCCTGCAAAGGCAAAAAATGTGATAAGAGAGTTTGCCGGTAAATACTGGAATGTTAGCTGCAAAGCAGCAATCCTAAGGTGATGGAAGTCATATCTTCTTCACCACTTTGTACAGAAAAGTATTAATAAAAGTGAGGTGCTCCTTTAGTACCAGGGGGACTCCGACACATTCACAAGAGAGTTCTGGACAGGAAAGCAGAGATCAGCTGATGCTACTTATCTTCTGGGCCCTCGCCAGCTAGTCATATTGATGGGGGTTACGTTGCATCTCACTATAGCACGGAGGCCAGCATCACCGCCACTGCTATACCCATGACCATGAAAAGGGGAGCAAACTCGCCCATAAAGCAGCAGCATGTAATCTCACTCCGCACCAAACCCTCTTCTTGGGCAGAGGGCCATGTTGAACTGTACACCTGTTTATTTACAATGCCCAATCCTATTTCACTGCTAAAGCAAAGACAAGATTTGTGCTACAGACACAGTATAGAAGGACTCTTTAAAGGGGTAGAAGGCTGAAGTGACGAGTTTCCATGATGTCCCACTGATCCCAAATTTTGCAAGCGCAGAAGTCCGGATTGAATTCTGCTAGTGGCAATAGCTCTATAATCCTCAGCACCAGGAGTTTTCTGGACCTTGTGCTGCTTGAATTAGAAGTGAGGGTCAGATAGTTGAACAGGTGGGAGATGATGGCTTAGCTTCTTCCGCATTATAGGTAGAACCAACAAGGAATAGGAAGTTTGCCCCCAAGCTTTGAAGGAGTAGATTCTTCTAGGATTCTTTGATTCTCCCATCCTGCTGCCTCCTTAACCCTCCTCCTTAGAAGTTGCAAAGAAAGCAGAGTTCACATATCCTCTGGATGACTTCCAATTCTTCCCTTGCTGGTCACTAGGGGGCCTGTCCTATATGAAAATGTAAGCTGTGTTCCTGTCTACATTGGAGTGTGCCTGAACCCTGGGAGGAATTCAGGGAGAATTTGAGGAGAGAACTGAGAGGGTGTTTTCTATCAACACCAGGTTATACACTAGTGCAAGATCTGGTCTGTGAAGGATGGATAACAAGAAAATGTCAAACCCCGTTGGGGCCACAGGGCAAGCAGAGGCTATTGGGCCTTAGATGTGTGGCTTGGGTCATTTGCCTCTGATCCTCCAAGGCCTGTCCTACTATGGCTCTGCAACCTGGTCCGAGTAGAACCCCTTCAGTATTTTATTCTCAGTGGGAGTGATGGTCAGCAATCGGAGTCTTCTCAGGGAGGTAATTTGCGGTGTACAAACTCAGCACTCAACAATCACCCAGCAGTGCAATAAATGAATGTCCAACACAGTGTTTCTATGATAAAAGAACAGTACTTAAATCTACACACTTAAAACGCCATACTTCACAGCACATAAAACAGGCACAATTCTTGAAATGGTTTACTGCGCCCTGTGTTAGGCTCCACCCCACTCCTCTTTCAGGCATTACTCCGCCATTGGTCTAGCTCAGTCTCCCGCCTGGGTTTCAGCATCTCGCAGGCAGGTATTAAAACTTAGGTGTTGATTACCCGTAAATTCAGTTCCTATTGTTCAGCACCTTTAGAAAGTCTCAGAATTTCATCTCACCACAGTGCTTCCGATTTGAGGCAAGATAGATCAGCTGGAGGCTCGACCTCTCCAATTCAGGGCAGATCACAGCAGAATGGCAATGGGAGCCAACATCGGATGTCCTCACTATCAGGTGTCCACTCTGGTGAATGAAGGACCCTCTTATGGGAAGTACGAGGACAGCACTCGTTGAACGGCAGAGACATTTTGCCTCAGCGCAAATTTCTGGATGGAGGTACACTATGCCTTGAGCACAGAACTTGTGGTTGGGGGCACACTTCACTTTGGGCACAAAATTCATGGGAGCAGCAGCGATGACCGCTCTCCACGATTCCTTCAGGATTTGTCAACAGGGACAGTCTGCAGCCCATACTCCTCAGGGCACTGAGATTACTTTTCTAAGCTTCCTTTGGCTGATGGACAAACACAGTAACAAGGGTCAAGCTAATCAGGTACTTGACACCTCTGTACGGTTGTCAGGTTACCTTAACAGCAATTTGGCTTCAGGTGTTTCAGGTCAGACATTCAGCTTTTTCCAGCCAGGCCAGACTCCAGGTTATGGCCCCTCACTTTTTGGAAGTTGGCTGTTAGGCAGACGCCAGTTCTGGTTTCACAGTAGTCCTCTAAGAACTCCTCTTCAAGAACTCTTTGGTGCATTCCCTTCTCGGTCGAAGAGAACTTGCAAATGGAACAAGTGGGTCATTGGCTCCCACATTTACACAGTCAAAGAAGCCAGGGTATGTCGACAGATCCTCGGTCTCCATTGTCAGAACCAGAATGCGGTGGTTCTTCTTTCATCTGTCCTTCTGTCCTTCTAAGCTGTTGTCCAGGTACAGCCTTTGTGCAGGCTGGTTTTCCTCACAGCAGGGTAGTCTTCAGTACCCACAAGAGACACACAGAGTCTGAGCTTTCTGCACCAAACTCAATAACAGCCAAGCTGACACTGATCACGAAAGAAACAAAAGGCTGGCCTCACATGAAGGACCCTTCTCACCTTTAACAACTGAAACTGCAGTCCCATCTTTCACCCCCAGACTCCACCAACTGGCAGTGGTCAGGAAGGCTAATCAGCAGATCTTGTAAGCAAAAGGACACTAACCAAATTTCTTAAGACGCTGTGCCTCCTCTTTCTTTACGTCAGTGTCTAGGCCTCCTCCATCCAGCTTCAGGACTGTCAACAATACACTTCCAATTTCGGGGAACACAACCTCAACTCCATCCTATGCACAGGGAAAGGCCAGAGGCTTCCAAAAAGTAACCCACAGGCCTCCATTATTATCATTCACTCATACACACAATGCATGTCCCTACAAGCCACATATATACACACTTATAACATACAATTGGGAAGTTAGCACTACTAGGATCAAGTTTAGCAGACAGAAGCAGAACTTCAGATGAGTCGCCCAGTAGGCCTCCACTCCAATGACACAAATAAAAAGGTCTGGTCAAAACTAAAGATTTACAAAACATAAAATGCGGTCACCACTGCTCTACATCCTAAACCGATATCAGGGATGATAGTTCCTGGTCAGTTAAATGAGGGCTTGCTTGGTGCTCCTCTCCAGGTTATAGAACAGGTCCAGGCCCTCACTCATGTCAAGAGACAGATTAGGGTGAGGTTGAGGCCAAACTCAAAAACCAGAATACCAGATACTTGCAGTGAGGCCCTACAGACCTTACCATTAAAGGAAACGTCTAACATTCACTCCTAAACCTCATTTGTGGGGCAGGAAACATAATATCAGGCTTATCCATCACAAGGTCTGGGTGCCATATTCAGTTCAAGGGAACGCCTTTTTTAGTGTATGCATACGTAGGAAATGGTGCTGGAAATTGTTGTAAATGGATCTCAACACACTTCTAGTTATGTTACAGGTAGCTTTATTGTAGACACAGCAGAGCGCACAACTCGCCAGCTGACCAGACCATCAACTGACAAGAGTGGAACACTCCGGTACAAGTTAGAACACTCACAGGTATTCTGAGGGGCCAAGGAGGTAAGAACAAAAAGTAAGGGCTAATGACCACTGTCAGCCATGTTACATGAAGAACTAATATACAACACATCTTCCTCCTTTACAGAGAAAAAGTAAATCACAAAACAGGAAGCTTAATGTATGGAAGACAACAACAAAAAAAATTAAGACAGGTAGAAGGTCTACAACGTCGTGAACTATTTTAGTTCGCGAAGGCAAAAGAGCGTTTAGGGGTAAAGAGTGTCAAGAGTGAAGGGTGAGGTGAAAGACATCACCCAAAACAACTAACAGGCATCACCACCTACTCCTATTAGACTGACAAAAACAGGAAAAGACAGTCCACTTTCTCCAAACTGCCCTTGTCCAGCAACAACATGAAGAGACAGTTCACTTTCTTCAATCTGTTTCTGTCCCCCACCGCTTTCAGTTCCAAGTTGAAGATGAACAGCTCAACAGATGCCTCCATGCTGTAGTTACAGATTCCTTTACTGTTAGGTTGTGAGAGCCGTAGAACTCCAACAGCAGATACCACAGTCCTGGGTACTCTTCAATATTTCCAAGTGCAGTACCGCATGAGATGTTAGGAGTTTTTTCTAGCTTGAAGATTACTTTTTTCGAGGGTGGACCCTTAGCCCTAGTTGTGATTCGCTCTGTCCATTTTTTTTGTTCTCTTCTTTGGTTCTGGGACTATGCCCAGGTTCTGGGTTCTTTATCGCGGGCCTAAATTTCTTTTTTCAAAGATTCTGGACTCATAGACCCGGTTTTAGTTCGCGGCTTTGGTTTCCATTCTGGGCTCTCCGCCCTAGTTCTGGAACGTTTGCCCCCATTTGGTACTGGTTCTGGGACCTTCAGTTCTGGTTCTAGGACCTTTCTCCCAGTTGCCGGTTCTGGGACCTTTGTTCCCTCTGGTTCTGGGACCTTTGTCCATTGCCGGTTCTGGGACCTTTGTCCCCTCTGGTACTGGTTATGAAACTTTTGTCCATTGCCGGTTCTGGGACCTTTGTCCCCTGTTGCCGGTTCTGGGACCTTTGTCCCCTCTGGTACTGCTTCTGGGACCTATGTCCCCTCTTTTTTCCGGTTCTGGGACCTTTGCCCCCTGAGCTGCCAGCTTTTTTTTTTTACTACATCTACTGCATTTGAATTGTCTTCTTTTGTTACTTTTGCGGCCATATCATCGCTGTCCCTGTTCAGGGCTCATTCTAGAACTTGGTTTCTAGGATGACTTTGTCCCGGTTAATTTTCTCTGGTACAGTCCCCATACTAGGCTCACTTTAGACTCCAACTCCTGTTCTAGATTTTCTGCCCACTTTTCTATCTCTCTGTTACCATTCTGGTTTGTGGGCACTCAGACTCACTGCCTATATTCACTCATCAATATTTCAAGAATCCGTCAGTTCATTTTTTTTTTTTTTTTAAATCTTTTTATTGAATTCAAATAACAAGAAACATAGAAATAAAACAAAAGCAAGGCAAAATAGTACAAATGTGTCACTTCGTTGCTGGGGGGGGGGGTTACATATGCAAATCAAATGTCAGAAGAATACGATGATTGAGGGGGGGGGGGGAGGAGACAAGAAGCAAACAAGACATCTAAACTCCTACGGAGGAAACGTCAGGTTGGGAGGATGACAGGTCAGTATCCAGTTCCGGACGGGGGGGGGGGGGGGAGTACATATATCACCACGGTATGTGTTCCATTGAGTCCAAATTTTCCCCCATTTGCGGGGCGTGCCACAGGAAACATAAACAGTCTTCTCTCTAAACATGCACCAGTCCATGTTCTGTTGCCACACCAGAACTATCGGCGGCCTCTGGGCTCGTCAGTTCATTATTAACACTATAGATGTTAGAAATAATACAGTTGACATACGACGGCAGGAAGAAAACTGTTCTAAAACTAGCTACACATCTCTCTGACTCACTGTCAATCCCCGCGCAGCAATCTGGAACTTCCAATTAACTTAATAGTCAATACCTGGTCGTATAGACTGTGTGAGCCTGGGTTAACCATAAACGAAATGGAGGCAAACATAATAAACAGAACCCAAGCACAGATAAAAATCACAGAAAGAAATACCTTAAATGGGAAAGCAGATTTGTGAGGAACGGTATACCTGAACTCACGCTGGAACTTGAACAAGAGATGAAAGTGGTGTGCGCATCACCTTGAGCGCTGTTAAATGTGAAGCGCAGGAAAAGCGATGCGATGAGTGAAGAAATCAAAGATGGCCGCTCTACGCAGCGTCATGATGTTTTTGACTGTGTAAGCACAATTATTGATGCTGAAACGCTGAGGAAATGCTCTTCTCAAAGACGCCGCACCATAGTAACACTGCTGCTTGGCAACCTTTTGTAGATGCAGAGATCACTCATGCAGATGGAAGCGTGAGTACTTGGTAACTGACTCACGTTTTGGAAGAGTGACGTCAGGGGTGCCTCATAATTCTAATTGCCAAACACGTTCTAAGACCACCGGGGCTCGATGCTTGCCCCCGATCGGCGCATTACAGGTGCGAGTCCTCAGAGTGCCTGACCTTCACACCAAGGCCCGATCCTTGCCCCCGACCAAATCATCTCATGATGCAAATCATCACTGCCAAGCAGCACCAAATGGTGTTGGGGTCTGATCATTGCCCTCGCTAGGCACTTCCAAAGTGTAAATACACTGTCTTGTGGCCAACAGTTTATATGACATTCAGGGAGGGACACGCATAAATCAGCAATTGACTCATGGTTGGAGCGAGTGGTACTTGCTTCTTCCTTTCTTTTCCTTAGTTTCGTTTTTTGTAGTTTCCCCTCGTTTCTCAGGTATCTGACTTCTTTTAACCACTTTACATGCAGTAGATGGTTAGACCGCTGTGGGATCTTGGTGCGAGGTGCTGCTCCGGCTGTGTAGGGGCGTTCCCCCTCTGGTCTGGTCAGTCAAATTGTCGCCCAATTGTTGAAATGGATCTCAGGAAACTTCTACGTATGTTACAGGTAGATTTATTATAGACACAGCAGAGCGCACACCTTGCCTGCTGACCAGACCATCAACTGACAAGATGGGGACACTCTGGTACAAGTTAGAACACTCACAGGTATTCTGAGAGGCTAAAGCGGTAAAAACACAAAGGAAGGGCTAATGACCACTGTCAGCCATGTTACTTGAAGAACTAATATACAACAGAAATCTTCGCAGAATATTTTGACAACGGTCCACATCTGGAGGTAATACTCACATAAATACAGCATAAATGTGGCTTTGGTCCAAATGGAGAGAGGAGTTCTGGTAGAATGCTGTCAATATTATGCAGGAATTCCCCTCTGTTTTCGGTGGATCAACAGATTAAGAAGCTGGCATTTACACCTCTCCATCTTATAGGGAAAACCTCATAAAGAGAGCAGTTTTGGTGGGAGTAAACACACAGTGCTTCATCTGAACTATTTGCTGATCTTTTTAGCAATCACATTGAGTTCACTTCGAGACATCCTTCTGCAGAAATAATGAACAATGACCATCCTAGACCAGATTGTAGCAGAAACTAATTCTTAAAGGGGGAGGATGAATGCAGTATCATCATTAGCAAATGATGGCATACTACATTATTGTGTTCAGATTGCACAAGATTGTCATGCTCCGAATCCACCCGGTTGTCTTAGTCTAAGTTTATGAAAAACTGGGTTGGCAGGGAGCAGTTATCCCTGTCAGTTAAGTGGTGGGTGGCTGTCATGTAAGGCCCAGACCTGGATGGTAACATTAGCTTGGGTCAGTCAGCCAAAGGCACAGGAGCCAGGGGCATGGGTAGCACTGAAGAAGGAACCCAAGTGATGATCTGAGTTCAGCAGAGTGCAATAAAAACAAGGGAGAGGTTTCCTGAAATTTATAAGAGCTCACAGAAGGTCCTGCACACTATAACTCTGAGGAGAGTTAACTAGAAATTGCCCTGGTGAAGGCTGAACTAGATGATGCCATGGGCTGAGTGGATGAGGAATTGGCAGCCATGCAAGCACACAAGGCCAATACTACAGCCTTTTGTAGGTTCTTATATTGATTTCATGTCATACTTTATAGATCACTGTATTATTTATAAGTGTAGAATTCTGTATCTCTTTTTAGATTTCCAGAATGTACACAGTGAAGTAAAATAGTCTTCAACTTTATCCACGGTCTTGTTGCAGAAACAACGAAACAGCTCATTCCTCCCCCTCCCACCAGCTCTGGAATGTGCCGCTGCAGACTGCCAAGCGAAGAAGAGCCTCTCCGGTGACAGGATGTGCCAGATCCTTAATCTGCCTCCTCGCTACCATAGTAATGTTACAGCTCAATGAACTGCATCTTTGGACGGCCTTATTCCTACTACTTTGTCCCAAACCCGTCTGCTCAGTGCTCACCAGTACACCTGTCCTTTTCCATGTGCAGATGATACAGTGCACACAAGCAAAAGGGTTTTCTTTCCATCTCATACTAAAAGTTTAGATAATGGTTCTTGTGATAGTAGAAAGCACATGCGCTGTCTGGGTCTCTTTGTTTAATGTGATGCATTAAAGACACACATTATAGCCTTGAAGTTCTGAGCACAGCTGACCATGCACGCCATGTATGTTTATGCTGACTACTATTAAATATCTTCTCAATTCTTCCAGTCTTTGCATTTGTTACATCTTGCATTTTGGCTATCAACAAACGATTGACTCATCCACAAACAAGCAGAAATAAATTACCACATTTATGCCCACGACACGCAACTTTACTAGAAAATTAAACCCCACTCCGATATCCTTCACCTAAATGACACCCTGACCAAGATCCAATATTGGTTCCACCATAATCATCTCAAACTCAACCCCAAAAAAACAGAAATCATTCTCTTTGCACCTAAAAACAACACACTTCCCATACAAGACCGGATCTCGGACCTTAATGCTCTCAACTGCTCTTTCACCACTTCTAATTCAGTTAAGTCTCTAGGCATCACCATTGATAACAGCCTTAACCTCACCTCCCACATTAAAACCTCAGCCAAAGGAGCACTCTTCTCTCTCCGTCATCTCAAGAAAATTAAGCCCTTCATTCCGGCTGATGACTTTAAAACTGATGTCCAATCGCTGGTCCTGTCGAGAATCGACTATGGCAACGCTATCCTCGCTGGAACACCTAAAGTCCACCTTGCTTCACTCAAATTAGTACTCAACTTAGCTGCTCGACTTATCTCCGACTATAAATGTTTCGACCACATCTCACCCGCACTAAAAACCATCAAATGGTTACCCATCGAAGGCAGATCCTCCTATAGGATTGCATGTATCACGCACAAAGCCCTTCATCAAAACACCTCACGCTACTCTTCTCCTCATCCTCCCTCCCTGCTTTCTATATCTACTTATGACTCCCAGCCCTACGCACGACCTTTCACTGATTCACTACTCCTGCTACTCCCCTAACTCCTACTCTCTTCTTCCCCTCCTTTTTCTCTTCTCTATCACCCTCACCCACCCTCCCTAACCTAAGTCCTCACTACCCATGTTAGCTTAATACATATGTTCTGTAAATAGCTTTCGTAAATTATCTGCTTTCTTTGTTATATTGGCTCTTGTTTTGTTTTAATGTTTTTGAATACTGTACCTCATCACATACCTATATAGCGCTCCGATACCCCTGGGTCTAACCAGCGCTATAGAAAACCTTTAAAATGAATAAATAAAAATAAATAAATAAATACATTTGACTGAGAAGGCAGGAGGAGTAGCACAGTCCCAGGAATTCGGAGATTTTTCATCACGTAGCTCCTTAGAAGAGAACAACCATTTTCCTTGAGAAGGATTTGGAAAAGCCAACCTTCTCAAGGAGGTAGAGTAGTGGCTGGTTTCCCCAGAGATGGAGCTACCAGCAGTTCCCATCAAAGGTGGGTTTGTGGTGTTAAAGCTGAAAGCTCTCAGGCATGGGATGCACAGCTAAAAGGAGACTACAGTTCACTGTCAGAGTTCTGACAAATATAAGTAGACCATCCTTGAACAAACGTAGGTGCCAGAGGTGTAAAAGTGGGTCTAAGTTTCACTGGTGGCCCAGATGTAGGCAAAAGATGCAAGTGGCATTATAGACAGCAGCAATCTCCTGCATTCTGCACCAGAAGCACCCAGAGGTCCAGCTCCCTTTAAGAGGTACAAATCTTGGCAGATACCGCTCACAAGGATAATGCTATGAATCAGGTCAAATGGGTAATTCTGAACAACTCCTGTCCAACGACACACCTATAAGAGCATGGAGATAATGACCTGTATAGGAGACTAGCCAATTTGCACCAATATATATTTTCTAGAGCATACCATTTTATGCTTATAGTGTTAGGAGGCTACTGGTGGGCCTCTCATGCTGTGTCTAGTATAGAAGCATGGACAGCAATGGATTTTGCAAGCATTGCAGGTTTCCCGCCCTGTCCACAAATGGACCCATACGCTTTAGACATAGTGAAAGAAAAAGAGTGCAGAGTTTTTGGATCCAAGATGGTGGTTGTATATTGCTATCTGCGTGGCCGGCCGAGTAGTATATTATGTAGTGATGGCGTAGGCTTGGTCAGAGTACAAACAAAAAAGCCATGCTATAGTTTTTTGAGGCACATACTATTTAATGTGTCTTCCCATATTAGCCGAGCTGTGCCGTCCAATTGCCCCATTGGACCTTAATACATGGATGCAGTTGATCTAACTGACCTGTGCTGTGGTTTGTTCCACTGTTGTTGATAAAAGGATTCACTCTGCAAACAAAGGGATTCATGGTAAAAACTAAAATATATTAATATAGTAAACCTTAAATTAACTACAATCTTTCCAAGTGATTTTTTGAGTAGGTTAGTATCAGGCAGCTAAACTTCCTATCAGAGGGCCTGATTACGACTTTGGCACTCCTACAACGGACGGGGAAATGCGCCGTCCACAGTAGGACTGCCAGAGCCATGGTGCTGCCGCCCGCCAGATAAGAACTTCAATCCTGATCTGGCGGATGTTCCTGCGGCAGTTGGACAGCAGTGGTCTGTTAGGCTCATAGAAGAGCCTAAAAGCAAACCGTGGCTGCCAGACCAACGACTGCACCTTCCTGCACAGTGTGCATACATGCCACACAGTGCAGGAGCTGGAGGTACAAATCCAGGGGGCACAACATGTGCCCACATGCATACATCCGCAGAGGCACCAGGGGGACCTGTAATGCCCCCCCCCCCTTGTTGTCTCTCAGCCACCTTTTTCAAGGCAGGCTCACTACCGTGAAAAGGGAGGCGGAGAGATAACTCAAAATATACTCGGCGGTACCGCTGTGGCACCGCCAGCATATTTCAGCCTCTGACCCCTGCGCAACTGCCTTGGGATCCTGGATTCCCGACGGTCGCATCAGTCCTGTGTCGGTCTGACAGCCACATGTGTAATACTGTGGGCGGGCCTTCAGTTTGGTGGTGGTAGGACTGCCACCATGAGTATGGTGGTCATATGGCCTGCCGTACTCGTAGTCATGCCCAGAATGAATAGTGTCATGATAAATGTGGAGCAAAAGCCTAAAAGACTGTTTTGTACAACAAACCCTTTGCATTCATTAAGAAGCATATGATAAGGGTCATTGATAAAAAGCTGAGCAAATATATCACACCAGAAAACTTTTAGCATGAAAAAGAGACCAGAATATGTAAAAAATTAAAGAAACCAAAGAATGAAAGAAACCAAAGTGTGCAAGTCACATATCTGAAAGAAAACAAACAAATAGAGAAATAGTAAAATATACCCAACATACCTTTATCCTGATCTTTTATAATTATGTAATCAATTGTTCAATTTACCTAAACTAAGCAGTTTCGTGAACATTCTAGAGAAAGGTTTTTAAGCTTTGAATTTAGAAACTGTACTACAGGGCTTTAGATGATAAAAGCGTTCTGCCATTTAAATCCAGTAATTTAACCAGGTGTTTTCAATATCTCCACCAGAAATACAAGCCCTCTCTCGAATGATATGATTTGTGTATGGTAAAGGTCTAGACATTGAAAGATAGATGTTTTTCTGTCGTTTAGGAAGCGCAATGTGAGGTTCTAGGGTATAGGACCAAAAAAATAAAAACCCCACAACACACTCCCAGCTTGTTACTGTTTTCCAGCTGGTGGCTTTGGTTTCAGGGTGCTGTGATAATCCCCTCACCACACCCCAGTATGCCAATCGCAGATGAAAATGAAAGATGGTGCAATCCAAGACACGTAGTTTAAAGTGGGATACAATGACATTATAAATTGACTTTTAATTTAATTTTGAATGTGTAACCAAAATGTAATAAATTGCGCAGCATATCTGGAACAATTCAACTAATATGTCACAAGTCATACTGGGTGTCCTAAATGTAGAAAACAAAAGTATTGTTTCACTATCTGTCTTAATTTGAAGTTTCAAACAAAGATTACCTTTCATCTCCAGATGACGAACTAAGGCATGGGTGTCGTAGTATAATCTTTTCCCCTCAGATGAGAAATAGTCCCCTTTTCCAATGTCATGCCGCAGCAATAAAGTAGAAGTATGAAATTCTAAAAACAAATAAGAAACATATAGTTAAGTAGGTCTAATTAAATCAGTAAATAAGCACAAAATTAATTGTTACTGCTCATATGGACTTAATATGATGGGTATCCAATTTGCGGTTATGGTTCAATCACATGAATACATCAATATCTGCTCTGATATGGCATAAAAAAAATCAAACCCTGTAGCTTTTCAACTTGACATCTTCTGTAACTCGCAAACAATAAAGAAGCAGCCAGCATTGGTATATATCATTGAACAACCTCCTATTCAAACTCTGCCACTCAGCCCAAGTTAGTCAAACAACCACAATACCAACTACATGAACCTGAATCTAGGAGTCAACAGAGGCTTTAACATGACTGTCAACACCCTCATTTTGACCGCTTCACCGCCCACAAACCCCGATTATAAAAAAAAGGCTCCTTGGGACCACCAAAACGAAAGAAAAATAATATTTTCCGGAAAAAATACATTTTCTTAATGCTTTGTTTTCACTCTTAAACAATAACAAATTTACAAGGATTCAGGTTGCAGAACCACTTAAAGCCGGAGAGTTTAGGCCCATTTCCCTGCTCCCGTTCTTCTCCAAAGTGGCTGAGAAACATGTAAATCAACAGTTATCAAACTCCATGGAAGCGGCAGAGCTGCTTCATGAGACCCAGTCGGGCTTTCGCCTGCAGCTCAGTTTAGAGTCTGCTCTGCTACTAGCTGCACTAATAATGTAGGACCTAACTGCAGTCTTTGATACCGTGTCCCAGGGCATTCTGCTTGAATGGCTATGGAACTACGGTGTCAGTGACATGGCTGTACAACGGCTAGCCTCCTTCTTACAGAACCGCACCTTTTAGGTGGTTCAAAAGCTGGGTTCATCTGAGCTCCTTTTGCTGCGACACAGGATCTGCATTGAGCCCCATCGTATTTGATCTCTATATGTACCCCTTAGCGGATGTCATCGAGCATTACGACTTTAACATCATGTCCTATGTCAATGACACGCAGCTTATTACCCTGTCCCAGGATGAAGGAGACACTGCACCTCGGTTAAGATCCTGTCTGTCTGAACTGGGAGGATGAACTGTAGCTGCCTCAAACTAAATGCAGGAAAAACTGAGGTTCTTGTGTTAGGGAAGCCCATAAGACCCTGTTGAGGAATTATAAAAGGGAAATCATAAAGGCCAAACAAGAACATTTCACGGCCTTGACAACCTCTTTGACCTCCCCTAAAGAGCTCTTCAGGGTAGTGGACTCCCTCATAACGCTTCAAACTCCAGATCCCGTAGTAGCTTCCCAAGAGCTTTGTAATAACATTGCCTCTTTTTTCCAGGAGAAAATCTTAGACATACACTCTGCCTTGGAGACACAAAGATCTCTTACGATTGGGCCCCCTGCCCTGGGAGCTATGGACCATGCCCCGGCAGAACTACCCTTTTTAAACACCTTAGATTCTTTTCCCCCTCTCTCTTTGGAGGACCTAGACAGCCTACTAAATAAAATTAAATCTGGCTCCCCCTTGGATGTATGTCCTCTTAGGATCCTCAAACAGTGCAGAGACATTTTTCTGCCCCCGTTGGTTGACATTATGAATAGAGCCATTAGGGATGGCCTTTTTCCCACCCAATGGAAAAATGCGGTGGTAAAACCCTTACTTAAAAAGGCCTCCTTGGATCCAGCAGTTCTAAAAAGTTTCCGACCCATCTCACTCCTTCCAGCCCCTGCAAAGATGCTAGAAATACATCTTAATAAGCATCTGGCTGCATTTATAGAGAACTCGGGTTGCCTCGACTCTTCCCAACATGGATTCAGGAGGGAACACAGCACGGAGTCGGCCCTCACCATCGTGTTGGATAATATCCGCACACGTGTGGATGGGGGCCAGACCTCCCTCCTGATCCTCCTGGATCTGACGGCGGCCTTCGATACCCTGTCTCCCTCAGTATTAACAGCCCGGCTGAGGGAGATCGGGATTCTGAGAGCAGCCTTAGAGCTACTCACTTCTTTCCTCAACCATCGAGTGCAAAGAGTGAAGTTGGGGGAGTACCTATCTCCATCCCTGCCTGTGCAATGTGGGGTCCCCCAGGGGTCGGCTTTAAGTCTGACCCTATTCAACATCTATGTGACCCCACTTGCCAGGCTAATTAGATCTTACGGGATGGAGATAGTATCCTATGCAGATGACACCCAGATCCTCGTCTCTCTCTCTCAGTCAGATATCCCGACTGCCTCTAATTTTCGATCTTGCATGGAAGCAGTCGGGCAATGGATGATTTATAATTAGGCTGTGGGGTTTTAGGTTTAAACCTATAATAACTGATAAAACCCCACTGAAAGAAAAATAGCCCTCACCGGTGAAAACATATAAACACTGAAAAAGCACCTGGACAACCACAAACTAAATGCCATTCAAAGAAAGGAAAAAGAGAGTGAAAGAGTCATTTGTATCTTCCTGAAGGGGTCAATACAATGAAACTGTGTTATACAAGTAGCAGTAAGAAAGACTGGCTAACATTATTCTGCTTGAGTTTTGTTCTTTAGGGATTCTTTCACCGATAGGTAAAGTGGCTGGTTTCATACAAATCTTTCCTAATATGTGTCATCACATTTACCCACAGAGAATGGGTAAAAACCCTTAATACATCAGACCATAGTTTCTAGTGGGTCAGTATTGATAGTAGGTGAATTGCCAACACCTCAGGCTTTAAACACTCAATGCAAGGTATAGTGACAAATATGTATAACACCAAGCATCTGGGATAGTGGTGAAAACATGACACCAGACTTTTGGAAAACATGGAACGCAGTGTCACTTGTAATGCTCTGCAAAAAAGGTTCTTTCCAAGTTCAACAAAGATTGGAGTGATATTGTTTGTATTTGCAGTGATTCAGCTACATATATAAAAAAAAGTTGTGTGATGACCTGTCAAGATTGATACCTGAGCTGAAGTGATTCCCTGTAGTAGATCCTTGCCACTTGTTAAATGGTATGCTGAAAGAATCTTTACAATCTTAAGAGTTAATGAGGGATGCTATTGACTTTTTAGTCCATTATGGTGCACTGGTTTCTAATGCACAGGAACTAAAAAGCAAATATTTATCATTTCGTGCTTTATGTGGCATCAAAGAAAGTGTCATCCCAACTGTGTCCCTTAGCTGATGGTTCTCAGCCCAATGGGCTAAGAATGCTGAGACGGCCTTTTCACAGAAGTTTACATGGGAAGGAAAGAGCGAGCGCACATGACCCAAAGACTCACTGAAGATGTATTGTATGGTGTACTACAATAAGATGAATTTGCAAAAACCTATTTGGACCTCATATACACTATAAGTACATTGTCTATATACCATGTTCTTTCAGTGCAGAAAGCAAGCAATAATAAAAGCAAAACATTCTATAAACACCAGAAAAACACTTTTTCAGTTGTTTTTAGTGGCACGAAAATGTGTAACCACTGATAACAACTGTTTTTTAAGATATTGAAAACACTGAAAAAACCCCACCAGAATTTACTAAAAATAGAAACTGAAAACAGGAAAGCTTATTTATAATTCATTGAAACTGAATGGAGAGAAGACGGAGGTGATGGTGTTCGGAGGGAAAGAGGATGTATGGTCATCTGTTTGGTGGCCAGACTCATTAGGAGCCTGTCCCACTCCCACCTCCTCGGCAAAAAATCTAGGGGTTATGATTGATCCCTCCCTAAATCTGGACAAACAGGTCAACAGAACTATCTCCACTTGCTGGGGCATTATTCATATCCTTAGGAGGATCAGGCACTACCTGTCATTACAGGCAAGAAAACAGCTGGCAGTGGCCCTCATTGGCTCACGACTGGACTACTGCAATGCGCTGTATGTGGGACTGAATAAAAGTCTACTGCAGCGCCTGCAAGTAGTCCAGAACGCTGCTGCCAGGTTTGTCCTTGATCTCCCCAAACGTGCCTCAGCTACAGCAGCTAGAAAGCTGCTGCACTGGCTTCCCGTGGAGTACCGTATCCATTTTAAGATCCTGTGTATGACCTATAGGGCATTGGCTAAAAACAGTGCCACGGGTGTAGGATCCATCTTGTCCCGCCATACTCCTGTCAGGAACCTGCGCTCTTCGAGTAAACTTCTTCTGTCAGCCCCTCGCTTTAGGAGGGCTAAATGGGGGGGTAGGGCTTTTTCCACCTTGGCGCCTAAATGGTGGAACTCCCTCCCTCTAGATCTAAGATCTCTACCCACTCTTGAGGCCTTCAGAAGTGCCCTGAAGACCCATTTATTTGTGCAGGCCTATCTGTAATGGTGATATGTCCATGTTTATGATATATTTTGTTAGGCGCCTTGATACCTTCGGGTTATTGTTTGCGCAGTATAAATTTTATTCAATCAATTCAATCAATCTATCTGGTCCACTGCTTGGTGGCCGGATTCACTTGGACCGCTACCAGACCCCACGTCTGTGGTGTCGTCTAGCTCAGCCTAGAAGGTTTCTTACCGACACCCGTGACGTCACCTTTGGAATGTTGAGGGGGGAATTGGATTGTGGGTGAACTGTGTTTGGCAGTTGGCAGCAGCTGCGGTGGGACGCACTTGTGTCCCGCACTAACTCCTTATATAATAAAGAACTTAACCTACGCCTGGCCTCAGAGTATTCTTCACTACAAAGTCGAAAGTGAAAAATCTCGTCATTTGGTTTGAGGCTAGTCTGTCATTTGACAGTCAGATCGCCAGCCTGGCAGAGAATTGTTTTGGAATTTTAAAAACTTTGAAGAAGATCATTGGTTTGATTCCAGCTGCCAGTCTGTAGTCCAGGCTCTGGTAATATCCAGACTGGAATATTGCAACGTGCTGTATCTAGGAGCCTCACAATTCAGATAAGGGAAGCTCCAGAGGATGCAGCATGCAGTAACTCGCCTGATGCTCAACCTCCAGAGGTGTTCGCTTATGGGTCCAGCTCTCACCAAATTACACGGGCTGCCTTTGAGCAAGAGGGCCTTTCAAAGCTATATGCTTCAGTCATAGGTTCTTGAATGGGAAAGGGCCTCAGTATCTGCACTCTATTGTGAAGTCTTATCTACCTGGCAGAAGCCGGAGGTCTGCAGGGGCCTCTTTAGCCATGATTCCCACAGTGAAAAGAGTACAAATGGAAGGATGCTCTTTTAGCCTCCAAATTATGGAACACCATGCTCCTGACACTGAGACAGGAAAGTTCTAAACTAGCCTTGCAAAAGAAACTTAAAACCTGGCTATTTAGACAAACTAAAAAGCCATTTTGAGCATGATGCATAGGTTCTTTCTCTGTGAGTGAATTTTTTGCACGGGGACAATTCGGCTGAAGTAACCATGCGTTCTATAGATCATTTATTATTAAGTACAGTAGGTCCCAGGGAGTCAGGGACATTGGACACTCAACTCTTACATATACTTTCCTCACCCCGCAACTACCTTCGAACACAAGCTTCTATGTATTATCCATCCTAAACCCTCCATTGATTCTCTGAATTAGTTCTCCAGCTGACTCTTCTTGATCGGAGCAGGGCAAAACCGTTATATTCTTATATTGCTTAGCACCTATGCATGACTATCTTGGCTTTTAGGCTTTTTCATCACAACAGGCAAATTAAATATCCATGTTCGAATCACACATTTTAGATCAACGTACTAATCAACTGATTAAACATTATTTTTCCTTGAGGCTGCTTTTTCTAAATAATGTTTTTAAGAAGCTTTAGTTGCCTCTGAAATACTTCCAAATATTTGTACTCGAGCCAAAGGAGTAAAAACGTGCAAGTAGAAATGTACCTACGTTGAGTTAATGTTCAAAATATTAGTTAACATTGTGCAGTTCTATTCCCCTTTTTGAAAGAGAGGCTGCAGTCCATTTCTTTAAAAAATGCTTGCCATGTTTTTCAACAGACGTCTTGTAAGGGGAGTATGAAACCTAAGGTTGACTTGAAGAAATAATTACATTTAACCCAGCCGGACCATGAGGACAATATTTCAATGAGAATTATCTACAAATAGCTGATCCCTTTATTAGGGCCAGATGTACAAAAGGTTTTTTTTAGGTCACAAAAAGCACAATTTTGCACAGCTAAAAAGCTTTTTTTAATGTACAAGATGCAAAATGTGATTTGATAATGTAATTTGCATTTGTGATTCAGTATTTGGAAGGGGCTTGTTTAGGGCATCCCTTTCAAACATCAATATCGAATCGTAGTTCTATGTATTTATGTTTTGCGACTGAATTCCAGTTGCAAAACATTAATACTTTACCACCAATTCTTCACTTGGTAAACACGTGTATTGTAGCTTTAGGCTGCCCATTTTGTAACTCCTAGAGCAACCATCGCAGCCAGGCTACCTAAATAGAAGGGTTTTACCCTCCTACTTAAACAGATCCCTGAGGGTACCCAGCTCGTGTCCAGGGAAAGGGCCACAGTTTGATGGTGCTGACTGGGCATGTTACGGCCTAGGGTGAGAAGCTTTGCCTCTTTCCCCCTAGACCACCAGGTAAGAAGCTACTCACCACCAAAGGGGATAACTGCTATTGGGCTCTAGGTTACTACCACATCTGGGTAAAAACTCTCACTTGGCGAGGATCCCATGTACTGGGTCTGGGGGGCTATCACCCCTGGGTACAGCCCATCATCAGGATTATAAGTGATTTTCGCTTCTAGACGCAGCCCTCTGATTGGACTCTAGGTAATTATCACTCCTGACTGTACCCGACCTACTGGGATCTAGGAGCTTATCACCAGGGTTACAGCTCACCAATAAATCATCTAGGCATATAGCCACCCCAGGTGCATCTCCTCTCCAGTTTCACAGGGAGAAGACAGTCACCACTAGGACAGCAACCCCTGATTCAGACTGTTGTGCATCGATATGGTATATGTGTCTGCCTGTGTGTATGCATTTGGATGAGTGTCTGTTTTGTCGGGTTTTGTGATTGGGTTCATTAGTGTTGTCCAGGTATTGTTTTTGTCAAGTGTTGGACTTGTGTACTTTGACTAACAGATTTCTTCTGTCAAGGAAAGGAGACGTGTTGCAAAATCTTGTCTTCCATTATAATGTTAATGACCTGCTGGAATTCCAGTGTATGATTCACTGCTTTCCATTCTTGTTGAGATTGGAATTCTTCTTGCCATTTTGAGCTTGTGACACCTTAATTAAGACCAGGCACCACAGTTCAAACTGACAAGTAGAATTATTCGAACCTCAACAAGAATGGAAACCAGTGAGTCGGATGCTGGAATTCCAGCTAGTTATTAACATTCTACTGGAAGACAAGACTTTACAACAGTGTGCAAGACATTCGGGAGCCCTTTTTCTGGATGTCTTTGCTTCCAAGGACAATGCCCACCTTCCCAGATTCTGCTACCGCAATCTGGCAAAGAGATCTGGCTGGTGCTTGCTTGTTCTGTGAAGTGGTCCAAAAAATTGTTGTACACCTTTCCCCCCTTATTCTTGATTGCCAGATTGGTATTAAAGATTCAGAAGAAGGAGGAAGAGATTATTATTGTGATTCTGTTTGACCTCAGAGGATGTGGTGCAGTCCTGCTGAATCATTTAGTCCTCTCGGCTGTATCATTCTAGTGGCTCTGGCTTAGAGATGTGTCCCGGGCAAGTTATAATTCTGGTACTGGTGAATGATTTTGGCTTATGTCAATCCAAATGAAACTGATAATTTATTTTATAGGCTTAACTGTATAGACCTACTTGAACTGTCGCCCCTACCAGAAGGGCACATACATGCAAATGGAAACGTACAAATCAAAACGTGTACCTGACCATGACTTCTATACTGCTGTGAGTTGGTATGTAAAATCTTAATAACATTTTTTTTCTTTTAAACTGTATACACCTAATATTGTTTTATACTGAATCTAAATAAATATTACTGGACACAACCACTCTCTGCAAACCCTCGTGAAATTTCAGAGCCATGGGGAAATGCACGTTCCAGATAGCCTGTTAAAGTGCTTTAAAATTGGTAGGTACTCAGCACCTGCACTTCTTTAATTTGAAAGAGAGCAAACATGCACTTCTTAGACTCTTAGGGCAGGTGAAGTACCTTTAAGGGGAGAGGACCTGTAATTCTCAGTAGAAAACAGGTATTATGGGATATTGAGTACCTACAATTTCATATTTCTATTTCATGCACCAGTCTGCTTTTCGGGAGTACATTGCGTGGGTGTGCTTCCAGCTTCAAGCAGGAACAGAAGAGAACAATGCGAGGCGGCAGCAAGGTAAGTAATTTTGATGTTCTTCTATTTCACCCCATAACGTCCCCGCCTCCCAATGTTACTCAGTGGAAGCTGCCATTGGAGCAAAGTGCACAGTCCTAAGGCCCACAAAAACGAGATCAGAAAGATATGGAGAAGTAAGCCAAAAGATTTGGGGGAAGACCACCCCAAGTCTAACAGGTCTAACACATACCAGTAACGTATGGAAGATATATGAAAGTATGTGAAAGTATACCCATTCGTATCCCCTCCCTATGTATATAGAGATAACTCTAATCACTAGTATATGCAGTAGACCTTTGTACTCTCCACCATTCCTATGTGGCTCTTAGAGTATATCCACCCGTATCCCTTCCCTATGTATATAGAGATAACTCTAATCACTAGTATATGCAGTAGACCTTTGTACTCTCTACCATTCCTATGTGACTTTTAGAGTATATCCATCCGTATCTCTTCCTTGAGTGACTCTACTATTGGTACGTCTGCAATTTCTCTTTCTGTTTGTATCTCTTCCTTATGTGACTTTGCATCTTGTACATTTGCAATTTTTTCTGTTTGTATCTTTTATGTAACGCATGGAATCCTAAGTCCTTATGTTTTTCAACTGGTTCTTATGTAAAGCGCTCTGACACCTTCGGGTAAAGTTCGCGCTATAGAAAATCGCATTAAATAAAAAAAAAAAAATATATATATATATATATATATATATATATATATATATATATATATATATCAACTTCAATCAATGACATTCAAAACTGAAGTCTTTTAGCAATGCATATGCCTAAGCGGATGGTTTAACTTCGATCTGAAATAAAAGATACAGCCAGATTTCAGTTGTAACTGATACAGTAGCTAACATTTTGTTGCGAGTAATGTAACTGATAGACTGAAAGCGTGTACTATTGGGACATTTAAAGAACTCTTCAATACAGTTGCGAACACAAGGATTTTAAGTCAGAGAATCTACTGTTATGCTATTTGTCCCCCAAGGCTGTACATGCTAGTACAAGTACCAAATCAAACAGTGTGATCTTGCGCAAGGAATCCAGTAATGTATCCGTTTACAACCCTACCTTCTTCTCATTGGCCCGCCCCGCCCCTCCATGCTCACCCGTCCTGCTGCAAGCTGCTTGTAATCTGCTGTTCTGGGCAGACAAAAAGGATTCGGAATAGGCATTCAGGGGTGACAGGCATTTGAAGTTGAATACACGCCATAGCGAGCACCCTCTTCCTTCGAGAATTCTTCTGCCTGTGATTACAGCAGCAGGAGGCGCCATAATACAGCCACAAACTCAAGGCATCCGCAAATTGTCCCAACTCCCAGGGCATGTCATGAAAACAAGCACAATTGATTTTCAAAACAATCCATTAATGGCAAAATATAAAACAAGGCGAAAACAAGTCCATCCCCTCATAAAGAGAAAGAGTGGCTACTAAAACACATTAACGAAAAATAAATTGACCATTAGGTAACTAAAGTGTCTCCCAGAGGCATTTTCTCCTTATTAAACATAATACAATGTTTGTCAACAATAACGTTTACATTGTAACCTGACTGCTTTCGTGCGCAAAAGTGCACTGTGTAATTGGGGGCCATGTTGGTAAGGAAACATTTTAATTGAATTTGACACCAGCAGCGGATGTGGGTTACTCGGCTAAAGGGGACCCTAACACTTTGGTCTTTTAAAGTTCGTTCTTTGAAATCAAGTATTGCAGTAGCAGACCTCAAATATATAATTGTTTTATCCTAAATACATTGTCGTGCTATTTTTAGTAGGTAATTATAAACATATTATTTTATGTAAAGTCATTTAATTGATAAATACAAATACTTAGTTGGTAAATACATCAAAAATAATGCACGTAATTTGCCTTTAAATTCTTGCCACATAGCAAATCCAGTTAAAAATGGCTCACGTTTTAGGAAGCATGGGATACAACAACCTTCACAATAGCTTGCCTTTCATTTCTTTATTGACTAACGTGGCCGGGAACACGCTGTCTGTCTACTGGCTGCTATTAGCTAATCATCGCCTCCAAATATCTTTGTGGGTGGAGTGGAGTTGATCATGTATGTTATGTGCAGAATAAAAAAGCTGCTGGAATACGTTGTTCAGATTTTTTTTAATGAAAAACCGGCTTAAGACATAGAAGTAGGACTATAGTTTATCAGGATAGTAGTCAATGTGTGATTAGACCTAGGAGCAGGCTACAAGTGATCCCAGTCTTGAGTGATCGGATAGTGATTGTACTCCTGGGGAAAATTTGCAGAAAATGGTGCAAAATGATAACTATTATAGCATGTTTTAAAGCATGGGTACTCACAAACTTTCCCTCGGGACAAATTTACAGTGTGGTTTGTGGCGAAGGGCTGCACCGGTGAGGGCGGGGTCAGTAGGAGCGGGTCTAGAGTAAAAAAAAAAAAAAAAAATTGCTACAGTTTCAAAACATTACTGGACAAAATATACACACACAAGCGCATGTTCACCCATAGGTATCTTGGCGCTAAATAAGAGATGTTTATTGTTACCCAATTTAATAGTACTCATTTTATCAACCTCAGATGGATGAAAGGTTGAGTGGACCTGCTGGTATATGAACCTGGGACCATGAGATTGAACACAAGCACCTGCATTAGACACATTAGTCCACTGAGCCACCAGACCCAGCATACACACACAGTGGCGCAACTAGCCCTGAACTTTGGGGGGAGGTTAACACTCCCAGCCAAGGCTGGCCCTACACTGATCGCACACGGTGCAACAGTCTTTTTTGGCGCCCGCCCCATTTCCTCCTCCTCCAGGAATTCCCTGACTACCACTCACCAAAAATGCACCTCATCTCTCTATAGCACCTTTCTGACAAACATTTCATTTGTTATAGCACTACTCATTGTTTACTCACACTCAGTTGTGTGATCTGCATGATAGATGTTCTTTGTAGCAGGCACATTAACCTTCTGCACTGTGTGTGTGGCAGGAGTGCCTATGTGAGTGCATGGCTGGCATTTTTCTTTTGGCAACCCTACTTTACATTCTTTTTCATTAAATGCATGCTCACACTACAGCAGTAAATGTAAAAAACAAATGTAAGGAATAGGCAGAGTGGCTACCCAGGGGGGATTGGAACCATAAAAAAAACTAAGCCACTTACCAAATGAAGTGCAAGCCGCAGGTGGAGACAAAGCTGCTGCGGTTCGGAGATGAAGCTTCTGTGGGTAGAGTAGTGGCTGCCGACGGAGAAGAAGTGTCCGGTGGGGAAGAGGCTGTGGGCGGAGAGGACGTTGCAGCAAAACAGAAACAGGATGCTTCCCAAAATACCCTTTAAAAGTTAACTGTGAAAGCACTTACAACTGACTTTTAAAGGGCCTGTACTTCCCGCTCCCTTGACGTGTGTGACGTCACAGGGGTGGGCACAGTCAGAGGCCAGCAGTAAACACGGAAGATGGCCGCAGGAGCATACGTAGTGAATACGTATTTACCATGTATGCTCCTGCGGCCATCTTCTGTGTTTACTCACTGGAAATGTAGAAACGGCAAGGCAGGGTCAGCAGGCCATCAATGAAGGCCTGCCGGGCCGCTGACGGCCTGTGAACCGTACTATGTGTACCACTGTTTTAAAGGGATTTGGCCAAAAACGACACATTTACCAGTATGGACCTATTTCCCTCATTCAGCTTTTACATCTTCTTTCTTTCTTTTCACACTTCTCTGTTCCCACTTTCCATCACCTTTCTTTTGATTTTATGTGTATTTCATTCTTTCTTCCCTCATCCCATTAGTCCTTTTTTCTAGCTTTCTCAGCATCTTTATATCAGTTGCTCCTGTCATTCTTTCACACCTTCTTTGTATCTTTTCTTTTTGTGTTCCTTACATTCATTAATTCTTTCTTTCTCTCCTTTCCTTCAATCACCCATCCTTTCGTGTCACATTTTCTTTTTTGTTATTTCATTATATTTGTCTGCTTTCCATCTTTCTCCTTTCATTTTTACTTTCTTGTCTTTGATCTTTCCTTTTCTTCTTTCCACCCTTCATTCTTTATTTTCTTCCTTACCTTTCTTTTCTTACACCCTTTTTCTTGTTTCTTCTGTTAATTTGTACCATTTTTCCAGCATGCCTCCTTTTTAGGTCTCGCCTGTCGATGCGCATGCGCATCGAGCTTGTGAGACTATTGGGGCTTAACCACTCTTTAACTAACTTGCAAGGAATCGTGGCGATTCCTTGCAGTGCCCGTGACTTTTAAGCTCAATGCGCATGCGCATTGAGCTTAAAAGCGCGTGCACATCAGTTCCCTCAGCCGCACTCCAGGCCCCTGCTGCTTTCACACCCTCTCCCCGCCCCCTCCCCTGCCCGCCGTGTCGCATTTCTCCTCCCCCCTCCCCTTATTTTTTTACCCGCTCCGCCCCCTCCCCTGCCCGCCATGTCGCATTTCTTTTCTCCTCTTTGCTCCTCCAGCAGTTCTCTGTCACCTTTCCTTCTCTCCTCCCTTGTCCACCTTTTCATTGTTTTTGCCCACCTCTCCTCCAGTTGAACTCTGTCACTAGCTCCTTTCAGCCCCTTCTCATTCCAGTGTTTTCGGGTCCCATCTCATGCTTGTTATAAAGGGGCTGCCAAAAGCGTACTTACTCCCCTCACGACGCTCCTCCCGCTCCGCCCCCTCCCCACTCTCTCTCCCGGCACACCTCCCCCTCCAGCATACAACACGAAATTCAGGCTCCGCCAGCTCGTCGATTTATTTTAGTACCAACCAATTGAAAAGTCGCCAAACATATGCTTTACTTGAAGTTTGAATTATTTTACTTAGCTTGGGGCTGACGATTATTTGACAGTGAGCGCGACACGCATGAAAGGGTCTCCTTGAAGGAAATTCAGTTTCTTCAACAGGCACTCCGCTCCGCCCGCCCTCCCCTGCCTGCCGTGTCGCATTTCTTCAGGGCACCTCCCCTCATCACTTCCCCAGCAGCATCTGTTCCCCAGCCTGCCTAGAGCAGCTCTTCCTGCTCCGCCCTCTCCCCACTCTCTCTCCCCTCACGACGCTCCTCCCGCTCCGCCCCCTCCCCACTCTCTCTCCCAGCACACCTCCCCCTCCAGCATACAACACGGAATTCAGGCTCCGCCAGCTCGTCGATTTATTTTAGTACCAACCAATTGACATGTTCCTGTAACTTATTTAAAACTACCATATTTTATAAAACACAATTACGCCCAAATTATTTACTCATCACTTTCGCGGTGGCAAGTTTGCAATTCATGAAAGGGGGAATGGGACGTCACCAAACATATGCTTTACTTGAAGTTTGACTTATTTTACTTAGCTTGGGGCTGTCGATTATTTGACAGTGAGCGCGACACGCATGAAAGGGTCTCCTTGAAGGAAATTCAGTTTCTTCAACAGGCACTCTGCTCAGCACCCCACCCTTCCCACACACGTGACTGCTGCCTTCTTTTAAGCTACAAATGAAGCGTACTTACTCCCCTCACGACGCTCCTCCCGCTCCGCCCCCTCCCCACTCTCTCTCCCAGCACACCTCCCCCTCCAGCATACAACACGAAATTCAGGCTCCGCCAGCTCGTCGATTTATTTTAGTACCAACCAATTGACATGTTCCTGTAACTTATTTAAAACTACCATATTTTATAAAACACAATTACGCCCAAATTATTTACTCATCACTTTCGCGGTGGCAAGTCTGCAATTCATGAAAGGGGGAATGGGAAGTCACCAAACATATGCTTTACTTGAAGTTTGACTTATTTTACTTAGCTTGGGGCTGTCGATTATTTGACAGTGAGCGCGACACGCATGAGAGGGTGTCCTTGAAGGAAATTCAGTTTCTTCAACAGGCACTCTGCTCAGCACCCCACCCTTCCCACACACGTGACTGCTGCCTTCTTTTAAGCTACAAATGAAGCGTACTTACTAACACTCAAACCTTCCTGCCTGAACAATTACCTTAACCGGCATATTACACCAGGCTCCAGCACGTGTGACGTGTGGAGTTCAATCTCTTACCTAAATGTCATTTCAAAGTCACATCTGAAAAGAGCTTGCTTATAATGTATAATGGCGCTGACGCATGGCTGATATAGTTCACGTGATAAATAATGATAAACTTGTAACTTTCATTGTTTTACGCACAATTTCCGCAGGAGCATGATAAAAATTAAAACGTAGGCACTCACCCACGCAACGCCACTCACCCACGCAACAACACTCACACATGCAACGCCACTCACCCACGCAACGCCACTCACTCAAAGCAATGCCACTCACCCACGCAACGCCACTCACCCATGCAACGCCACTCACACACGCAACCCCACTCATCCACGCAACGCCACTCACACATGCAACGCCACTCACACATGCAACGCCACTCACACATGCAACGCCACTCACCCACGCAACGCCACTCACCCACGCAACGCCACTCACCCACGCAATAACACTCACACATGCAACGCCACTCACCCATGCAACGCCACTCACCACGCAACGCCACTCACCCACGCAACAACACTCACACATGCAACGCCACTCACCCACGCAACGCCACTAACCCACGCAACGCCACTCACTCAAAGCCACTCACACCCACGCAGTGCCACTTTCACCCACACTGTACAGTGCACAATAGGTCTCGCAGTAGGAAAGTTGGAGCTATTGGTTTTGTAAATGACAAAGCCCTTTATGTTTTTAACATGAAAACAAAAATAAAAGGCATTGTTATTTGCAATTGTAATAGCTCCAACTTTCCTACTGCGAGACCTATTGGCAACGCCAGTGCTTGTTCCTTCTCTCTTTATTTGCATTTTACTTGCTTTCCTTTGCGCTGTCTCACTCCATTGTAGGGTGACCAGATCTTGAGAACTGTAAACCAGGACATTTGGGAAAAAAGAAGAAGGACTGCACTTTTTCATCCACGGAATGGCGCAGAATGACAGCTGTCATCAACATAGAATCACAAAAAGATGCATTAAGAAAGTAAGTAAAATGTCATTTCTACAACCAAAATCTTACCTATTAATTAAATTTCTTACTTATAACAATTGCTAACTAGCAAAGCTTTAGAACACCCCAAAAAGTGCCTTTCACTGTTTTCAGTCAATTCCCTCTAAAAACCGGGACATGAGCCAAAATTGATGAAATCTGCTGGGACAGCTGGTGAAAACCCGGGCAAATCCGGGACGTCTGGTCACCCTACTCCATTGGCCTCTTTTTTTCTTTGTCGTTTTAATACTTTGGCTTTCTCTCTGTCACTGTTTTAGACTGTTTTACCTTTTCCTCTCGTCCCCACCCACAGCTGTGTTAATATAGTGTTTCTTGTAGAATTTATTAGTTTTAACTTCTGACTTGCTGTTGACCTGGGCCATAAAAAAATGTAATCTGCCTCAGTAGCACCCCCGCTTAAGCTGGTATAGGAGGTTGTTTACTATGCCCTAGCGTGTGACACACACTAACAGCCAGGGGTGCAACTAGACTCGAACATCGGGAGGGCTTACACTCCCAGCTAGGGCTTGCTTGAACGCTGGGGGTGGTCGTGCAGACAGTCTTTTTTGGTGCTCTCCTCCCCTATATCTTCCTTCTCCATGAATTGCCTCACTACCACTCTCCAGCAGTGCCCCTCATCTCTCTATAGCCTCTCTGGCGTACATTTAATTTTTTCATAGTGCTACTCGTAGTCCACTCATGTTCAGTTCTTTGATCTGCATGGTACACATTCTTTGCCGCAGGCACATTAACTCTCCATGCTTCTTTATAATGAGCCAAATCTGCACCTAGACAACATTCTGAACTCTCACTATCAAGAACATTAATCACCAGAGTTATCTTGATATTTTTCTTGTTGCCTGGAAGCTCATGTGTTTTTAAACCAAAAGTCTGCACCCCTCACCTAAGTCAATGCCAGGTGCAGCTGCACCAGTCGCACCGCCCTAAAGACAGTCCTGCTTCCAGCAACTTGGCAGGACACGCATTGCCAGAAATGGGGTGAGAGCTTACCTCATGCCTATTATATGAGGAAAAAGATCTATGTAACTGGTGTGGTGTGATGCTTCCCCCAAAATCCAGCAAGCAAAACAAGGTAATAGATTTTTTGTAGATGATTTAAGGGAGAGTTGACTTCTCACCTGAGAACTTTCTAAAAGTTTCGGAATCAAATTTGCTAAAATTCTGCAGACCCTGATGGGCATTCGTGAAATATTTCAGTACTTTCATGGTGCACCAGAGAAACCTAGCCTTTCCTAGGAGTAGATCTATTTTTTTCAAATGTTGTTAGTCAGAAATTACCTCCATTATACGAAGATCCTCATTTTTTCATGGGTGATTAAGGGGAAATGTAAAGCCATTTGCCCAAATATTTCACTGTACGAAGATTCCCTGCCACAGTGGATGAACTAATATTAGTTTTCACAGTGAGTCCAGTATATCCTTATGGAATATTTTATGAATGGTTGCAATTTCAACAGTTTGATACTATTACTGGCCATTTTGCCACATATAAGCCTGCACCAATTCATGCATGGTATATATGAACACCAGGAGATCCTGTTGAAGAGCATGGAATATAGTTTGATAGAAGATTACCACATGTACACACATATATATATATATATATATATATATATATATATATTCACTGAAAAAACCATAGGTTATAGACCATATATAGTTAGGAATTAGCATTTAAAAAACCTTATTTTACTCACACAAAACCATTGAAATTCCATATATAGTTAGTTGCACTAACTATATATCGCGCACCCGCAATCCACTGCTGATGATGTCACATATTACATCATTCATGACATGGTCAGTGACATCACTGATGACATCACTGATAACAACATCCAGTGATTTTTTGTTTCTATAAAGTTTAAATATGTCTTACATATTGAAGAATGAGTGGATGTGTAAGTGTCTGGACGAAGGATTTAGTAGGTGCATGACTGACTGTATGAGTGAGTGATTAAATGTGTCTCACTGAGTGCATGGGTTAGTGACTAAACTGTCTTAATTTGTGCATCATTATGTCTGTTGTTCTGTAAACTGCTGCATGTGTTGATCAGTAGCTATATGAGTAACTATATGGGTTATTGATTGATTGCCCAAGTATTTGTATGGGAGACTGAGTGTGTGTGTGGCTAGCTGGGAGGTGTGTGACTCTGTGCAGATCAATCTGTACTTGTATCAATGATTGTATAAGAAGGTAAGTATGTGTTAGTATATGTTTGAAAATGTAAGGTGCTCTATGTTTAACTGTATAGACAAGAAAATGGAAGTCTCATTGATTCTTTAAAGGACTGACTAGGTGTGTGAGTAACTCCATGGATGAGTGGCAGACTGTGAGTGTCTGTATAGGTGTATGAGTGCATATGATAGTGTTGTAAAGATGAGTGATTGTATGTATGAATGATTGTATGGGTGAATGAGTGAAGGTGTGTGTAGACGTAGCAATCAGTGAGTGCGTATGTAGTAACTAGTATTGGTGTGTCAATGGTTTCAAAAATTATACTCTTTTTAACACTGGGTGAAACAGAGGTTATATTAAAATGTGAGGAGATGCATTGTATTGTCACATGAATGATATCATCAGTGATGTGGTCATTGATGTCAAATGAGATGTCATCAGTGATGTCATCAGTGATGTCATTTGAGATGTCATCAGTGATGTCATCAGTGATGTCACTGACCATGTCATGAATGATGTAATATGTGACATCATCAGCAGTGGATTGCGGGTGCGCGATATATAGTTAGTGCAACTAACTATATATGGAATTTCAATGGTTTTGTGTGAGTAAAATAAGGTTTTTTAAATGCTAATTCCTAACTATATATGGTCTATAACCTATGGTTTTTTCAGTGAATTTCAATGGTTTTTTAATAGCAAATATCATAAGCTGTCGAATGTCAAGTACGTGGTAAGTAAAAACATTTTCGTGTTTATGCACACTGATCTGCTTTGAATGCTGCTCCCCACCCCTCATTTCTATTAGGAGTACTCTCTCTTTGCAGATAGTGAAGGGTAGTTAACGCAGCCCTTTGCCCCCTTTGTAATCCGTCGTGCCTGCTTCTCTCTCCATTTGATTGATTGTTCTCTTTGGTTCATTCTCTATTTACAAACAAGCACAGAGTCGCAATACTCTGTTTAGTCTTTGCAGATAGCGAAAAATCGTGTAAAAAAACAAAAGGAATCGAACAAAATCAGTAGGCCACTAATGGGATCTCTTTTTGACCTCGCTAAAATAGAAACATTAGGAACAACCTGTTGAAAATAGCAATGCGTATGTACATAAGCGGCGTTCATTTGTGTTCACAGTACCCCTTGTTGATTGTTTCAATCGAGCATTGAATTGTTCGAAGTTGGTTCTCTTAAGGATCTTCTCTGCCTGCAAACGAGGAAGAATAGGAATATTCTCTCTCCCTTTGCAGATAGTGAAGGGTAGGTAACGCAAGCCTTTAACACATCGTACCTATTTCATTCCTCATTGATTGATTGATTGTCCGAACATTGACTGTTTGGGAATTAGTTCTTTTTGGAGGTATTCCCTGTTTGCAAATAAACGTAGGAAAATCTTTGCAAGTAGTGAAAGGGTACGTAATGCGGACCTTTCTCCCCCGTTGTAATCTGTCATGCCTATCTACTCCCCACTGATTGATGCACCTGTTTCACCCGGACCATTTACTAGAGATACGTTATCTGGCCCGACCAGAGAGCACCCCTAGTGAAAAGGACATATGCAATAATAACGAAGTGATCACTGTATCCTGTTAACAGAAACTTTAGCATGAAACAACCTGGAAAGAAAAGAATAGGAAAACGAAAATCAGTAGGCCACTGATGAACATGAACTTTTATTAAACAACGAACAAAGAAACGATAACATAACGTAATGATAAAACCTATTAATGTCCTAGAAACAAGAAAACGTTAAAATATGCCAGTGGTGAGAGACCAGAAAAACAGTAAGAGAAACCAAATCACCCCTCGCTGTCCCACCGCCTGCCACGCCAAAAAAATCGATAGACTAGGGAAAATGCAAGTCAGTAGAACATCCGCCCCCACTCTGGAAACTTCCATGGTGGGGCAGGGTTGCGGCTACGCCCAGCCGGGAGCAGCCCATATAAGGCAGGTCCTGCTGCCACGCCTCGGCCAGGAGATCCTAACGTAGGGTGTAGCCGGAGGAGAGGCCGAGGCCAGCGGGACCCGGCCAGGGGATTGCCTTTACAACGCTGAACAGTTGCAGGGGGGGGGAATGTCTCCTCGACCCTCCCCTCTCTCTCCCAGTCCGGCCGCGGTGGCCCTTGAGAGTTGCAGGTAGTCCCGCCACATGCTCTTCCGGTCCGGCCACCAACGGTCGGGGGGCCGAGGACGACGGGATCCGGCTGCAGCCGATAAACCAAGAAACCCGTTCATGGGGCCAGAGCCAGGGGCGTCCGGCCGACATCTACCGGAAGCCCGGCCCGAAGACGGACGGGACACTTCTTCTTTCTTGAATAATGGCTGCGACAACACTGGGGGGGGATTTCTTGCACATGCCTCCGACCCCCCCCCCCTCGTCCTCATCGCCTGGTCCGGCCATAACAAATCTCAAGCGAGACGCCGTGGGGTGCACTGGGAGGGAGAGACGGTGCGAACAGGCCTCTCCCGCCTCCCCAGGTGGAGGCTTCCCAGCTGCACCCTCAGCGCTCCAGGCGCCCGGAAAAGGGTTCTTCCACTGTGGCCATGCTGCAACGTCTCGCCCGGCAGGGTGGAGCCAGTCCGCTCATTTGACCCCGCGATCGCCAGTAGCTACCGAACTCTCAAAATGGCGGTCGACCTGGCAAGACCGGGCCCAGCATAAAGAAATGGCCCGGTCACTGCTTGACTCCACCACCGTAGTCCTCCACGACCTTGAAGATTCTAGAGGAGCCGCGGGAGTCTCCGACCCCCGATGGGGAATGACTGCCATGATCGCCCGTGGAGTGACGAAACTGTATCCGCGGGACGTCGGCGCTCCCATGCTGGCGCCAGCCTCACTTTGAATTACTAGAATCCTGCAGACCTCAGTTCCGGTGAAAGCACAGTGTGACCCGGTAGGAAAAATTGTTGCACCCCCTCCCCTTTTTCACTGATAGTTCAAACCACCGATCCTTTCCTTTGCCCTTTTAACGGAACTTTGGACTGCCTCCCCCTCTTTTACATTTTCTAGAGAAAACAAAACATTAACCACTACATTAGCATAGCAGTTGACACCAGAACTGTTTTCAAATTTAAAACCAACAACATCTTCAACAAAATCCTTTTTGTTTCTGCTGTGACCCTGCTACAGCACAGGCATTGTCCCCAGCAGTAATTCTGCCATGCCGGTAAGAATAGCTGTGGTGCCTACTGGACTCACTCACCCCCGCGGCGCCCCACGCCGTTATTTGCTGGGCGGCAACTTACTAGACATCACTTTCGTGCCATCTAGATTTCAGCGCGTTCTGCTGCCTTGTAACTATTCGCACAACAGACCGCTACTGACAAGAATATTTCATTATTGGTGCTGTCAATTTCAATAAATCTATTGGATAATTCAAAAGAAATTGCCACGGTCTCTTCGTTGTTTAAATGTTTTTACTGTTTTTGTTTTGTTGTATATATTTATATGTTATTAAAGTTTTATATTCCTACTACTTTGTTGGAGTGCTATATATTTTTAATGTGACACATAATTGTAAAAACTTTGATGTACAAAGAGTCATCCCTGGAATCTTCCGCTTCAGGCTCGGTCCCCTCCCCAATCACAATACAGGATGGTTTTCAGATAGTAGGAACGCGTGTGGTGTGACGGATCTCATCGGGTGTGGGCCTTGATCTACTATAACTCCTTTGAAGAGGGGTGATTCTTTACAGCTGGGGCCATAAACTACATCTGCAGGGCTAGCTGATAGCCTGGACAATCGGACACAGAGGAAGAGGAGTGTCAGAGGGTGCGGTAGTGAATAGGGCGAAAGGGAGGTGTCGGGCGGGCACAGAGTGTGATTTTCAGGGAAGAGCAGCGCAGATGGGGGGAGGTTTATTGCCCATGCATAAGACAGAGAGCGGGGGTGACCAGTGCCTGGGGAAGATGCTTGCGAGGGTGAGGAGCCATGCTACGAATCGACAGCGTGCAGAGAGTGGGTCTGGTCAAGACATCTAAAATGGCTGCCGTGCACCACAAAAGTGTGGCATTTCAAAAAAGGCAAGATGGCGCAAACAATGTTTTTCAACACTTCCTCATTTCCTTCGAATCGAACGTTAACAGACGTTGGGGCATATTACCAAAGTTAAGCGATATTTATCGCTAACGATGCTTACCAACGAATTTTTTACCGCTAAGCATCGTCAGAAATTATCGAAGATAAACCTTGCTATTATCAAGGTTTATCGCAAATGCGATAATAAACGGCCGCAATGCATCAATATCGCTAAAAACTCAGCGATATTCATGCATTACCGAGCTAATGCTCTTAGCCATGTTATCCACCTCCCATTGGATAACATGGCTAAGAACTGCTCAGGGCAGGTGTTACTTTTTGGAGATATTCGCGCTTAGCGCGAATATCTCCAAAAGGAGATAGATATCTTGCATGTTGTAATGCAAGTTATTGTGGTATATGGAACTCATACCATAATCTCTCAGGAAAGCAGAAACTGATCCTTTTGGGACCGCCTAAAAAGGCCTAGGGGGTGAGGAGTACTCTACTTTGCCCCCTTTTCACGTTCCGAACTATTTTATTTTACTCTCTTCTGTAATTACACAAAATAGCAGCGATAAGATGCATCGGAGACACAGTGAGAGAAAGGAGGCCGGAGATGAAGAAGAGATGTCAAATACACATTGGAGATAATATAGTGGCAGAAGGGAAGTAAATATGAGTAAACTTACCATGTAACATAAAAATGTTGCACTCTATACTATAAGTCTCATTTTATACTACAATCACTTCGCTACAACCTCATAAATTAAAAATAAAAATGAATAATGTCTCAAACAATTTTTGATTTCTAAATATAAATTTATTCTTCAGAATTTTCTAAATTTGAAAGAACTAGTAACATGTCCTCATCAGCAATGTCCTCATGAAAAGTCTGCAATGATGATTCTTGTAACTCTATGGTCTCCAAACATTCGATAAATTCGCCATCAAGAGATTGATCAAAAAAATCATTCAAGTCATCTCCTCCTTGTGACAATATTTCATTATTGGTGCTGTCAATTTCAATCAATGTAGTGGAATCATTCAAGTCATCTCCTCGTGACAATATTTCATTATTGGTGCTCTCAATTTCAATCAATGTAGTGGAATCATTCAAGTCATCTCCTCCTTGTGACAATATTTCATTATTGGTGCTGTCCATTTCAATCAATCTAATGGAATCATACAAGTCATCTCCTCCTTGTGACAATATTTCATTATTGGTGCTCTCAATTTCAATCAATGTAGTGGAATCATTCAAGTCATCTCCTTGTGCCAATATTTCATTATTGGTGCTGTCCATTTCAATCAATCTAATGGAATCATACAAGTCATCTCCTCCTTGTGACAATATTTCATTATTGGTGCTCTCAATTTCAATCAATGTAGTGGACAATTCAAAAGAAATTGCCACGGTCTCTTCATTGTGAGCCATTTTATTTTGAAATTGCTTGCTGTAAATTGCAGAAAAAAATAATCACTTTCATTTATCGTTTTTAGTAATACATAATATAAAACTAACTTTATCAAGTATTTAGTATAACAGAAAGGACTGCAAATAAATAACAGAAAACATTTTTCAAATTATCTTCAAGTGTACAACATAGTTCCCCTTACAAATTAACAACTCACCTTTTTAAAAGTAGGAGAAGTGTTAGTACTGTGTAAATCAAACACCAGAAATTCACCACCAAAAATTCCTCACAAATGTACCTCAGACAGTAGTATCACAAAATGGCTGTGGTTTCCTCTCATTTGAAATATATACATAACCAATTAACTTTCATCACACACAAATACAAAACCAAAGTAACATTTTAATTGGTTCTAAATTTCAACACTTTCAAATGTGTTTTCCCCATGCAATTTTCCATAGGACATTTACATACGTCTACAGCCTGAATGGCTGAACGGAATTACACCAAACTTGGCAAAATGGTACATCAAACCTAAGAGGTCAGGAAGGATCTACTATGCCCCCTTATGGTCATTTCCCCCTTCGCTTTGGCCTCCTCTTGTCTCTCAATCCTACCGAGAGACAAGATGGCGGCCGCTACGGACTGTTTGGAATGTTGACAGACGCCGGAGAACCAATCAGCTTCGCAAAGCTCCGTAACGCGAAAAGTACGCGAAGCGGAGCGCTGTTACAGATATATATCTTTTTTTGAACGTTAATTTCTCAAAATCCACTGGAGCACATATATTGAGACCTAGCAAAGGCACATCGGGCTACCAGTCCCTAATATTTTGCCAAGTTTCGTGCAAATCCATTCAGCCGTTCGATTATTATTATTATTTTTTTTTTTGCCCCGCGGGGCCCTTTTAAAACCTTCACATCAAACGTAGGGGGTCAGCGAGGATCTACTATTCCCCCTTATGGTTATTTGCCCCTTCGCTTTGGCCTCCTCTTGTCTCTCGATCCTACCGAGAGACAAGATGGCGGCCGCTACGGACTGTTTGGAATGTTGACAGACGCCGGAGAACCAATCAGCTTCGCTTCACAAAGCTCCGTTGCGCGAAAAGTACGCGTCCTGGAGCGCTGCCCGGTCCGCTGTTACAGATATATATCTTTTTTTAAACGTTAATTTCTCAAAATCCACTGTAGCACATATATTGAGACCTACAAAAGGCACATCGGGCTACCAGTCCCTACAATTTTGCCAAGTTTCGTGCAAATCCATTCAGCCGTTCGGGCTAAAAGTGAGGCCAACCGCCCTATGGAAAACTCAATGTTAAAAACACGTTTTGGGACCCCCCTTTTTTCTCAGCCCCCCCTTGACGAACCCCCCCCAAATTTTCAAGGGCTGCTCGGAAACAAAATGTGCCATTTTCCTGAAAATTTCAGCCAATTCCGTCCACAAACGCCAAAGTTATTAGACATAGAATTTTCAAAAAACCCATAGAGGAAAAATCCTAACTATATATACCTACTGGCGACCGCCAGTAGGTAATATATATATATATATATATATATATATATATATATATATATATATATATATATATATATATATATATATATATATATATGCAAGTTACCAAAAGAAGATCGACTCGCACTCACAGGGGGGTTTCTAAATCCAAGTCGGATTTATTTGCACAAAGTCACAAGAACAAGACGCGTTTCGGCGGTACGCCTTCGTCAGTATATATATATATATATACGGAAGATATGTACATTTTTTTATAATATCTATTGTTCCCCACATTAGTATACCCACCTTTCCTAGCCGGTCATTCTACACATGTTTAATCTGTATATTTTCATGAGGCAGGTTTAAATTGATTTTGTTTACTTTTCTGGTCTTAATTAATAGGTTCCCTATTATTCAGAACAGTATGAAATGAATTGGATTATATAATCACGATAACTCTAAATGCCGCCTGTATTATGAAAAAAAGAAGAAAAAAACAAAATATATTTTATCACCTCGTTTTTGCACTATTAACTGATATGATGAATTAAAAAAAAATATTTATATGATTTTAATAATAGGAACCAGCAATGGCAATTTTATTGTTAACAATATTTATACATTATATTTAATCATACAGTTTGCACTTTAAATAATGTTTTGCACTATTTTGCACAGTTTTGCACAGTACTATGATTGCTGCTTTGCTATCAATTTTTGCACTTTAAAGGATAGGCCAACCATAAGATACTGTCTAAATCGATCGATAAAAAATCATGCAATTGTTAATTCAACCTATATAGGGTTAGCGGCTAAAGTTATGGGATTTATCCCTACTATGAAGAGAACCAAGAACTTTTCCGTTTGGTACTGACTGGGTTCAAGTAAAAGACAGACACACAACAAATTTAAAAAAGATAATAATTTTTGGGAAAAGTCTTGTCTCTGATCTATGTATTTATACAGATAGAATGATCACAGGAGCCCCATGCAATGCGATTCAGGCTGCTACTCAAATAATATTATGAAATGTATTTTTATAGTTTTTATATATGATTTTATATATTTATCTATTTTAACTTTCTATTGCATATGTGAGCATTTAGAATTCCGAGATATATCTCTGCATTCCAAAACTACAATCAATGTAATGCTCTGAATATTGAACAACAGAATATTTTTTCACTTTCTATGGTCACATGACCGGCAATGTGATGGTTGGGGGTGTGCACCTTTAAACATTTAAAATGGAAGCATGGTTACTGTAACCCGCATGTGAACAAGGGCTCGTGGCCCAAAACGCGTCATTGCTGAAAGTATCTGGGCTTAAATAAAAATGCTATCTTGCCAGATCCTGTGGTCCGTCTCCTTCCTCGCCAGTCTCTGTGGACCAGAGGTTGTTTGGAGTTGTTGCTGCATATATATCTATCTATATATATATATATATATATATATATATATATCTATATCTATCTATCTATCTATCTATATATCTATATATATATATATATATATATATATATATATATATATATATATATATATATATATATTATATATAAAGAAGCAATCCTAGTCCCGTCCAATAATGGCGGAACCGTGTAGGTCCAGACCTCAGAAGCCTCACATCCAGCAGTGAAATACAGCCTCAAAAATACCAGGAATCCAAGAATGGATAGCAGGGAAGACGGTTTATTCAAATAAGGATGACGCGTTTCGCTCCACAAGGGAGCTTGTTCACATAGCGCGTCAGGAACAAAAAAAGCATTTAAATAGTGAAAAATAAAAGTAGGACAATGCACAAATTACAAATGGTGAACGCCTTCTCTAAACTTCACAGTAAACATAGTGAAAAGACTCACTAACTGACAAGTGCATAAAAAAATAATGACGTGGAATCCATATTCAAAAGTGAGTAAAGCAGTTCATAAATCAGGGTTCATTCAACAGAAAATTCGATAGTCATTGTAACCAACGGAAATATATTCTGAATGAAGCAGATTAAAATTCCAAACATGGACGAATTAAAGTATATATATAGAGATTTCATATCCACCTAATACATGTAAATTAACGCCCGCAGTTCATTTGAGTGAGTAATGACATAGTGCCATATAGATGAAAAGAAGCATAACTATTCACAAGTAAAAGAACATCCATGTTCTGGAATAGATGGGAATGCAATAACTAATATAATTAACGCATGTGACTCAATGACCCTAACTGTTGCTAATTACACAATGGATAAAAAATCAGATATAATAAAAGGAAGCGAGTGATAACAGATTAAACATAAAATCAAAAAGATGAAAGGAAGCGAACAGAAAATGAATAGTGAGAAAAATAAAAAGCAAAAAGAAAATGAAGAGTTGAATAAAAAATGATGAAAGAGCCAAAGCTGCAAAGCTGACAAGATGAAAAAAGAATAATCATACCATTGTTATATTTCATAAATCTGGCGTACCAAAATTCACTAACCAAACATATGATTATAATAATAGAGGGTCAACACCAGAAAAGAATATATAGAAAAGCAGAGACAACCAAGTGTCCAACAGGGAAGTGGAAACCTGAATCACAGTGGAGATAACATCATAAAGAACAATGGGAAACAAGATCACAGTAATACAAAAACAGTTCATAAGAAATTACTACGGTCTTCAGTCAAATTCAGCCCATTAGGGGCCTTGGTATCTAAGGCCAGAATCAAATGTGATTCCTTCTGTCTGAGAAGCTTCATACGATCACCCTCCCGGCCGGGTTGGGGTACCGAACAAAGAACTGTGTATTCGAAGTCCTTAAGCTTTTTGTCATGCACTGAACGGAAGTGTCTAGCAACAGGGTAACTACTATCACTATTAACGATTGCACGAATGTGCTGCAAAATACGTTGGTGAACCGGAAGTTTAGTACTTCCGATGTACTCAAGATTGCACGTACACTTCAATTTGTACACAACATACTCAGATCTGCACGTGAGATGTTCACGGATAGGGATGGGTGTGGTGCTGAATGCAGTGACATAGTATGTACTATTTTTGGCAAAGGTGCAGGCATGACAGGAGGTACATCTGAAAAAACCAGTTTTAGTTACAAAGCTTTTTTTGAGGGGTCCCTCTGGCATGGGTCTATCGAGTGCATCACGCATCGTAGGTGCCCTTCTGAATGTGATGTTAGGTGTGCTAGGAAGCAGTGGCCCCAGAATAACATCAGTTAGAATTATGGGCCACTCAGAGCAGATGATGGGCCTGATTTTGCGTTCCTGTATACTGTAGTTGGTAATGAGACGCACACTACACTCTGAGGTGGATATATTGGGAACCTTGGGTGCTAGTAGTGTCTTGCGTTCGAAAGTGCAAGCCTTCTGAAGGGCTTTTTCCAAAATGGAATCAGAATAGCCCCTATTGATGAATCGTTGTTTAGACTCACTAAGGCACTTGTCGAGGGAATCTTTGTCACTACAGATCCTGCAAATACGTATGAACTCCCCATAGGGGATGCTGCAGATGGTGTGGGCCGGATGGGCACTACGGGCATGCAAAATTGCATTACCCGCTGTGGCGTTTCAGTGCAGACGGGTTTCAATTCTGTTGTCTTTAATGAAAATAAATACATCCAAAAATTCTGCTGCATCAGCGGTGACAGTGGAAGTGAATTTCAGATTGAAATCATTAACATTCAAATCGGTAACAAAAGCATTAGCTTCCTCTGATGACCCATTCCAGATTATACAGACATCATCTATGTAGCGCCAATAGTGCACAATATTGGATAGCCAGCGTTGGTGTGCGGTCCTGAGCTCGTGTTCCTCCCACCAGCCCACATGCAAGCATGAGTAACTGGGGGAAAACACGAGCCCATCGCCACTCCACGCAACTGTTGGTATATCTGGCCCTGAAATCTGAAAAAGTTGGTGTTAAGGCAGATTTGTATCATTTCCATTAACATGGCATTGTGGTCCCGGAAACGAATGTCTCTTTTGTCCATATAGTGTTTGCACGCCTGCATGCCGTGCTGATGATGAATCGACGTATAAAGTGACTCAATGTCCATTACCAAGAATAGAAAGTTGTCACTCCATTCCACTTCCATGATTTTGTTTAAAAAGTCAGTGGTGTCCTTCAAGAAAGTTGGGAGATTGTGCATATGAGGCTGCAAAAAGTAGTCCACATATTTGGAGAGGTTCTCATTCATGCTGCCAATTGCAGCAATGATAGGACGTCCTGGAGTGGGAGTCACTTGTTTATGCACTTTCGGAAGAAAGTACAGGACAGGTGTGATAGGGTAATCTTTGATCAGAAAGTTACATTCACCTTTAGTAATCAAACCCAATCGCTTCCATGAGTGGATTGTTTTGCGTGTTGTATCATAACTTTTATTCATAGCGAATTGAGTAGACAAAAGATAACACGAAGTGTCACTTAGATGTCTTTCCGCTTCGATGATGTAATCCTTGGTGCGCCAAAGCACCGTATTACCTCCTTTATCTGCATTTTTAATTATGACATCCTTGTTCTTTTGGAGCCTGCTCACAAGTTGATGGTACTGACTGTCATTGTAATTAGTTTGTTTCCTTTGATTCATGGTTACTCTATTGAGAGCTTTCAATTCTGTAATGACCCTGTCGCTAAAAACATCCACCGCATCACGGGGCATGATGGGTAGAAAGGTAGATTTGGGGCGAAAGGGAGTGACAGCTGAACGTCCAACATCGATGCTTTGACTCACAGTGGGTGTTGGTTGTGAATCGTTGTCAAAGGCTAAATCTAACAGGTTCTGTAGCCTATATATATCCGCAATACCTCGCAGATTACCCTTGCATAGATGCGAAATCACGAGCGTGGACCCACACAAATAAATCCAGTACTCCTGATCTTGCACTGGAAAGACGACACCGCAGTCACCACCTTTCGGCAGGGTCCACTGCCTTGATCACATACAGAGCCATTTTTACAAAACTCTTTTTAAAGACACACCTATGACAATCACATGACCCCATGGACATAGAAAACATACTCCAGTGGGTCGCAACATTCATTATTTCTAAAATGCATTGACATTTTTGTTTCTTTTGTGGTTTTTACACTTTTTTATATGTTTTTCTATTTTTTATCTCTTAGTACAATTGATTAAAAAAAAAAATCATATGTCAACTAAACTTTATTGTACCACAATCACGAGCCCTTGGGTGTCTGTTCAGTTTTTTATGGTGCATACATATGGCTGATGTTTAGAATGTTTCCATCCTCATGTCATCATTGTGTAACTGGCAGGGTTGGGTCAGGTGGGATTTGATTGTTTTCTCGTTACCCTATCATATCGCAAGTTCCGGATGGTATACCATTGAACTGTGCAAATAGGGGTTATCCCCACAAATGTAAACACTGTTTTGTGTGCTTATTGTTATTCTGCTAGGCAAGTGCCATTAAATGGCCCATCTAGGTGATATCTTATGTTCTTACTTCTTCGAGATATGTATTGTTCCAGTTCTCCTCGCCTGCACACCCTGACTGATGCCATTTGTATATGGCATATGTCTAATGGGTATGAAAGACTCGATGTGTTATGGGGATTGAGAATATGACCCGGTTGTTCTTGCCTGTGTCTGCCCAAGCTGGTTTAATAATGTTGTTCTTTATCGCCATGTATGGAAAATGCCTAGAGGTGTTGATGCATCAGTGCATATTGTTCTAGGTAAGGACACATATGTATCCCTATCACTGCCCAGTCGTTAAGGCGCTTTTGGAAATGTGTATTTTCACAAAATATGTTCGCTTTGCATGTGCAAATTATCTTTGTTAGATGCGGGTGTCTTACTGGGCAATGTCTCTCTTTGAGCAGCATAATCCTTAACGGTGCAGTTTCTTACTGGAAGTGTGCAAATACGCAATAGCAGCTTACAGATTCGTGTATGGTTGCAGTAGCATCATATTTAGTAACAGCTCTCTTCTAATTACAACCATAGGATGTCCGCAAGTGCAAGTACCTACTAGGTATTTGCAAATATACAAAAGTAGCTCATAATTATGTGCAAAATTGCACACCAGCCAGAATAAATGTGCAAAGTTACAATAGCAGCTACCATGACCATCAAAGCACAAGTGCAAGTGCAAAACAGTTTCTTCCAGTAAAAATAATCTGAAATACTTTAACACCAGCTAAAATATAAAAACCTTCAATCCTTAGTAATGCTATTACTTCCCACACTCGGTGTCTTCCTACATCCCTTTCTCCTATTAGAGGAACAGTGGAAACTTTAATTAAAGAAAAATATCATCCCTCGACACCCTTCCATATGTATTTGGTACAAACAGATGTCTATTAACAATACTTAAAAACCTTTTCATTGTCATCATAATTGTGTAACACAGACAACCCCCTCTAAGTTTACATACACAGTATGGTTCAAAATTGACCATCGGGGTATAGGGGTCATGGGTCACCTTTTCTTCCAATTTTTTCAATTTTTAACAATATTGTTCACATTCATTATAGACTTTTACTACTGTTCTTCTTCCCAAGTGTACATAGAGATCTTAATCTGAGTTAAGGCCATTCGGGGTCTTGGAGTCGAACATTAAAATATATCGGGACTCTAATTGTCTCAACCTTCCCTCACGGTTTCCCCCTCTCCTCCTTTTCGGGGCCGAATCGATTACAAAGTACGATAATTTCTCGCTTCTGCCACCATGCACCTCATTAATGTGGCGAGCTACTGGATACGATTGGTCCCTGTTGTTAACTGCTCTGAGATGTTGGAGGATCCTAACGTGGGCCATATGTATGGTGGTGCCAACGTAAACCATGGGGCACATGCATTGCAGCATAGTCACTTCTGCAGTTGAAAAACCGAGGAATTATCCACGGTTTATGCATTAGGGGCAGCTGTACTCCTTTCATGTTCACTCCATGCTTACATGCCTTGCATTTAGAACAGTTATTGAAACCTGGATTTGTTTTGAGCCAGCTCTTGGATTCAATTACTGCAGGGCTACTATTTACCAAAACTTGTCTCATGGATTTAGCTCTTCTGTATGATACAAGTGGTTTTCTTGAGACTAGATCTCCCAGTGTGGAATCTCCTCTAACCAGGTGCCAATGCCTATTCATGCAGTCTCTCACACTAACATGATAGGCATTGTACTCGGTTATCATCCTTGCTACTTGAAGTGAATTTCTGGTACTTTTTTCTCTCTCTTCTGGTGCCCAATAGAATTTCTTCTCTTGATAACCTGTCAACTTTTTCCGCCACCTGGCTCAATACTACCTGGCTATAGCCCCTCTCACTGAATCTATCTGTTAAGTTATTGATGGAAGATTAAATAACACACACACACACATATTTGGGGGGATTTGTAATGCGCACAGCTAGACAGAGGGGTTTCCCGGTGCAGTATAGATGCAGATAGGATGTCCCAGAACAAGTATATAGTATAGCCAAGTCTTCAGATTTCTGTGAAAGACAGGCAATGAATTGCAGTTTCTAAGATGAGCAGGCAGAGAATTCCACAATTTTGGACCAAGGTAGGCTAAAGAGCGGCCCTTCATACGGGTTAGATGGAACCTTGGCACAGAAAACAAAGCAAGACTCGAAGATCTCAAGGATCGAATAGGTTGATAAGGAACTACCAGTTCCTAAATGTATAGAGGAGTCATGTTTGGCCGTGAACATATAATACAGTGCCTTAAACTCAATGCGTTTAGCGATCTTGAGCCAGTGCAGTTCCTGAAACAGATCGGAGACTGAAGCATATTTCGGTATTCGAAACAGCAGCCTAGCAGCAGCATTTTGAACAATCTGCAAGTGGTGGATCGAAGTCTTATCCTCACCCAGGTACAGCACATTGCCATAATCCAATCTGGGATATGACTAGATCCTGAATTACAGTCCTTTGAGCCGCTAGGGGAATTAACCAAATAATCTTTTTCAGCTGGGCAGAGTCCCTAAGGATTCTGGCCAGTGTCTTGGGCTACAAAGAGAGGTGTTGTTACCCAGGACCATGACCTCAGTCTTGCCACTATTGAGCCTGAGTGAGTTTTATTCATCCATGGTTCAGTAAAGAAGGGTCATGGTTCTGAGCTGATAATAAAGAAAAAAGTAGTGTGTGTGTTATCAGTATATGAAAAATGGGTAAACCAGCAAATCTCTATTAAGTCCACCAATGGGTGGACATAGATGTTAAAAAGCAAGGGGCTCAAAATGGAATCCTTTGGAACACCAGAAGTCAGGGTTTGTGGCTTTGATCTCAGATTAGCAGAAAAGACCTGATAAGTACGTTCTTTTAGGAAAGAAACACGCCACCTCAAGGCAGAAATTATGCTCTAGTCTGCCAACCAGGATAGCATGAGCCACTTTGTCAAAAGCCACGCTAAACCCAGAGGAATGAGCGCAGTAGTACCTCCTGTGTCCAGATGTTTTCTAGGATGTTCTGTCACACTGAGAAGGGCAGATTCAGTGCTGGGCACAATCCTGAAGCCAGACTGCGTGGGATGAAGAAAAAATGGGTCTCAACTAATGCAGCGAGTTAGGTGTTGACATGCTTTTCCAGGATTTTGGAAAAGACTGACAAGATAGGGGATAAGGCAAAAATTCGAAAAACAAGAGGGATCCGAATTAGCTTTTTCTTAAAGAGGAAGAACCAAAGCATGCTTCTACCTCTGAGGCACAATCCCATCCCCCAATGATGAATTAAGGCGCTCCAGAATCACAGTTAAGACAGATGTATCCTATAGACTGATGAGGAAAGATGCAAGACCCAAAGGAGACCAAGCACTGATTTTGACAGCACCCTCAGGCTTATTTGCTGGGTGATTAGCCTCTGCTAGAAGCATAACAGAGATGTCCATATTTGAGTTGGCTTTTGTATTCACATATTCTTTAGCCAGTTGTAAGTGAATCTTGTCCACTTTTTGCTTGAAAAAAACGGATGTACGTTGTTACAACGCAGGTTGTAACAACGCATACCTTTACCACGCGGCCGCTACAACGCAAGTCGTTACCACGACTTACGTTGGAGGGCGCGGATTTAGGATTTTTATAATTTTATATTCCAACACCAGTCCCCGTGGATACTAGGGAAGGCGTTGGAATATAAATTTATAAAATTCCTTATCTCACAGCGCCCTCCAGCGCAAGTCGTGGTAACGACTTGCGTTGTAACGGCTGCGTGGTAAAGGTACCGCGTAGTAAAAAATTCGTGGTAAACGTTGTTTACCGAAAAAAACTGCCTAACTCATCACACTGGCCCTGCGAAAGAGGGGGCAAGGGCAAGATGTTACTAGCATCTGATAATTCTTTCACCACCTTAAAAAGTGTCTTCTGACAGTGTTGGCATTGGCAATTTCTTCTGTTTAGTACAAAGCGGGAGCAGACTTACAGAGAGCATGATAACCTTTTAATGACTACCTATACTCAGACTTGGCCTCATTATCATACAACTTCCTTCAGTGTCTTTCTAACGCTTTACAGCGTTTCTTTTCTAATCTGAGTGTATCAGTGAACCATGAAGCTGGTGGATGAGTACCGCCCATGTATTTATTGGTTGTTGGTAGGATGATATCAATAGCCTCATTGAGCCAGAGATGAATTAAAGTTTGGTCCAAATCCATGTAGTGGAGCCATAAGAATGAGTTTATAATTAATAGAGGTAAATAATAAGTATCTATACCTATGGTACGTGTTCTTGTGTATTATGTAGAAATGATGTAATAGTTTGCGTCATTCGTAATAAAAGGAAGAAGTAGGAGAGAAATTCTTCCCAGAGGTTGAAACTACCACATAGCCTCATCTTGTGAGTAAACTGGAATAGTAGATATGTTTGGAGTATACACAGCGAACAGATAGGAGCAGTCGTGTGCAGATGCCCCCCTTATTTATGAGACAAGATTAGTGCATGTGTTTTACAAAAGAAATTTGCAAATCATAACAATAATTGCAAAAAATGATGGAAAAATAATCACTATAAAATGAAAATATATTCTACAGGCCAGAAAAGATGAGCAGAGTACAAAGATAGCGAAAGTTGTGATAACAGAGCAGGAGCAAGAACCAAAGTGGTGGAGGGCTCTGAGTCATAAGACAATGTGGATGATGGTGCAATGAAGCCAGTGAGGTTACAGATGTGATATGTGATGAAAAAAATAGTCCAAGTGTTGGACCAGTGGCTTCAATGCTGATGAAGGTATTGACTACAGCAAGGAAGTGGTTTGATGCAATGAGCCAGTGGCAGAGACAAATTACTAGGCTGATGATGATGCAGACCATTGAAAAGGCTGGTGAAGATGTGACAACTAGGTACAACCAATAGCTATCCGGCATAGGAAAAGAAGTCAAAAGGGCAAATTAATGAGGCATTCTTCACTCGACAAGCATAAATATACTCATAAGCCCAATTGAACATAGACTGTGTTTGTCCAGTAGCAGTTATAGACCTCAATGCCTCTATGTGATGGAGGACCAATATGTTCTTTGATGCTGTGCTCCCACTCTGGAAATCTATTCAATTTATTAGTGCTGCACTGCTTTCTTAAAAAATGGGAGAAGACCCTTCACAAGAGCTACCAGTGGGTACACGGATACAGTGTTCTCGGCTTCTCTTCCTTGGTGTGCTCCTTAGATCAAATTCAGAGGAAGCAAGTGGGCGTGAATTGCATTTCATATAAAGGCCGATCATCACTGATGCTGGTTTGTCTGTGGTAACCACTCATACTCGTGCAACCCCACCAGTTTGGCTTACTCACTTGTGTTATAGCTGGTGGGGTGCTGTTTGACTTATTGGGTCTAAGGGCCTGATTTTTGTGGATGCGTTACTCTGTCACAAATGTGAGGGATATCTCATCTGCCATATTAGAAGTACAATATAATAGAATTGTATTAAGGTAAACAGGTTAACTGTCACTTTCATGACAGAGTAACCTGGTCCAACAAACTCTAAATCAAGCCCCAAGTCCCCATATAATTATGAATGTGCTATACTCGTCATGCCAGGGGTTAAAAATGTGTCAACGGTGGTGCTTCCTTATTTTTATGTACATGCACTTTCACATATTTAAAAGCAAAAAGACGTGTAGACCTCAATAGGGAAGGTCAAGATGTCTCGCTTCCCAAGAGTTAGGGCAGATTCTCCGGGGCCGGAGGGTAAAGCTAGAAACAGTGCCTCATTCATGAAAAGTGTTGCATCGCTGCGTGAAGACAGTGATGTAACGTTTTTCAGTGAGCACTCCTTGCGACAACGTGGATGCGCCATATTTACTGTACGGGGCTAATGTCGCAAGAATTTACAGATATGTCAGTATTCCAGAAATATCTGTAGGAGCAAAAGTGGCACATTGTTGGGGCGTGTCTGAAAATAGATGCAACTCCAGCAATGTGTCGTTTCAAATGGGGCAGGCCCCATGTGAAAGCGCCTGCGTCACTCCTTATGCCTGCTGTGAAACAGGCTTAAGGATTTGACTCAGTGGCGTCCTAGAAGCGATGTAGTGAACTCTCATAGAGTTCACTGTGCCACTAGTATGAGCCTTTTTTGCGGTGGAACGCCCACCCTGCATAAATTATACCTGGCGCAGGTATTATGAAGTGCAGGGATTTACAAAGTGATGCATCTGCCTAATTGCGTCACTTTGTAAATATGGCGCATATTTTACGCCATCGCAGAGTCACAAAAAGTGACGCAACAGCAGCGTAAAGGGGTCATAAATAAGGCCCAGTGTCTCCCAAGTTTATGGTTGTGATAGCTGCAAAAATAATAGGTATTTTCCTAGTAATCAGCACCGTGTAAATCGTCACCATTAATCTAAGGTAATATGACAAATTGTGAGTGGATTATATATTTGCAGCCACTAAGGTGCAAAAAGAACAGGTATTTTGCAAGTAACGATCATGGTATGAATTACAATGTTAAAATAAGATAATATGATCAATTTTAGGGTGATTATGTACCTGTACCCTCTAAGATAATAGCATAATAGTGGGGTCAAACGGTCTAGTTGTGCTGAAGAAACTTCAAAATTCTATTGATTTTGTGCCTGATACAGGAAAAAGAGAAAAACACTCTATCAATATTGTAAGGATAGTTCCACTGGGAAAATTTGTAGAAAGAAGAAGGTTCACGTAAACGAAACTGGGCTCATGTTCTATACATAATAAATAAACGTTTCACATTGTTTGTAGTTTGAAAGGATGTACCGGTAGGTAAGAGTAACATTGAAGATGGAGAGCAGTGTGTGCTCTCTAAATGTAGGCAGAGTTGAACACTGTTTTGTCATTGAGCCCCCGTGTAGTTATTTTAGCTCACAAAGCAGAGAAAGCTCTCTGCATGGGCGTTCAATGTTACAGCACTTAAAAGAGGATAGCCTACTATCCCCTTAAAAGAGGACAGTCCACTATCCCCGTAAAAGAGGACAGTTCCCTATCCCCTTAAAAGAGAACAGTCCACTATCCCCTTAAAAGAGGACAGTCCACTATCCCCGTAAAAGAGGATAGTCCATTATACCCTTAAAAGAGGACAGTTCACTATCCCCGGAAAAGAGGACATTCCACTATCCCTGGAAAAGAGGACAATCCACTATCCCCTTAAAAGAGAACAGTCCACTATCCCCTTAAAAGAGGACAGTCCGCTATCCCCTTAAAAGAAGACAGTTCCCTATCCCCTTAAAAGAGGACAGTCCACTATCCCATTAAAAGAGGACAGTCCACTATCCCCTTAAAAGAGGGCAGTCAACTATTCCCTTAAAAAAGGACAGTTCCTTATCTCCTTTAAATAGGACAGTCCACTATCCCCTTAAAAGAGAACAGTCCACTATCCCCGTAAAAGAGGATAGTCCATTATACCCTTAAAAGAGGACAGTCCAATATCCCCGTAAAAGATGACAGTCCACTATTCCCGGAAAAGAGGACATTCCACTATTCCTGGAAAAGAGGACTATCCACTATCCCCTTAAAAGAGAACAGTCCACTATCCCCTTAAAAGAGGACAGTCCGCTATCCCCTTAAAAGAGGACAGCTCCCTATCCTCTTAAAATAGGACAGTCCACTTTCCCATTAATAGAGGACAGTCCACTAACCCCTTAAAAGAGGGCAGTCCGCTATCCCCTTAAAAGAGGACAGTTCCTTATCTCCTTAAAAGAGGATAGTCCACTGTCCCATTAAAAGAGAACAGTCCACTACCCCATTAAAAGAGGACAGTCCACTATTCCCTAAAAAGAGGACAGTTCCCTATCCCATTAAAAGAGGACAGTCCAGGCGTGGCCAAGATGGCGGCGAAGTAGGACGTGCTTTCGAGTCCCTCCGGCACCGTGCCTTCTATAGCCTTGTATAGCATCCTGTTTCGGGCTCGTTTGTGACCCTCTCGGTCCCCCTGCATCTCCTGGGGGCCCGTCTCCAGCTATCGACCCCAAGCTGCCAGCAGAGGCGCCCCGGGGACAGAGGCAGACTTGGAGCGGCCGAGCCGCGCAGATGGGAAGTAGTGGTGTGCGGTCCCTGGAGGTCGCGAACTAGTTGGACGGAGTTGTGGACCGAGGCTGCCCTAGAGGTGTCGATCGAGGCCGCTAGGAAGAGCGAGGAGTGCCCAGGACACGTTTGCGGTCCCTGGAAGAGCTGCAGCGACGGGGTCCAGGCGTGAGGGGGGCTGCGCCATCCGGCCCGGCTGCCTACGCAAACCCGAGGCTTGCGGCCTGGATACAGCGACGGCAGGGATTGTGCCGTGAGACCTGCGAGAGGCGAACCCGCCCACCCGGAGACGCGGGGACCAGCCCAGGATGCTTCGACGGCCCTTGGTAGGGGCGATGTGACACGACCCCACGCGAGGGGGACTGCGCCACCCGGCCCAACGGACTACGCGACCCCGAGGCTTATGGCCTAGTTGCCTCGGCGGGAAAGATCGCGGACTGCGGCCTACCCTGCTGCTGAACTCCCTAAGCCTGCGGAGCGCCTGAGGGTGGTGAGTGAGCACAGAGCAGCGCTGAGCGCAGTGAGACGCCCCAGGGGAGCGAGTGGCCGCCAGAGATCCCCTGGACCACGTGGCGGACCGCTTGCGGACCGATCGGCCTATTGGAGTGGCCCCCGCTCACTCGCTGCCAAGGAAGGAGGGACGGCTAGGTGAGCAGGGGGAACAGCACTTTGGTCACTGCGGCCCAGCAGCGGGGTGGAGCTCGGCGCAGAAGACACCAGCTCAGACATCGCACCCGGGACCTGTGGATCTACTGCGACGAGAGGCCGATCGGTGACATCGATGGGCCTGGGGGGCCTCTGGACATTGTGCTCTACCCTGTGCTAAAGTACTGCCACTGCCCGAGCGAATGTGCGGCTGAGGCCCTTGGGACCTCGGCCGTTGGACCAGGACAGCCCTATCCCAGATCTTGCACGATCGAGCGCGGAGAAAGCGGTGTGGGCGCCATTTGCCGCAAAGGACTCTCGCACTTGTCGGAGGGCCATTGGGGTGGACGGTAGGCTCTTGGGCCGGACCTGGACTGGGGGGGCGGGTGGTCGGGCCCGGGGGGCTGCATTCTGGTGGAGAGTGATCCCCCGCCTGAATACCCGAATGAGCAGAGGTGCCGCGATGTCTTCCACACAGCGCAAAGGGAAGCCCGGCAAGGATGGCCCTCCGAAAGGATCCCAGCAGCCGGCATCCCCCGGACCCAGCGCGTCACCCAGGCAGACAGATGATGAGGCCCCCGCAACAAAAGTCTTTATGACGGAACTTTTTGCCTCTATTAAAGAGGACATCTCTGAGCTCCGCTCTCAGCTGGCGTCGGACCTTCGCGAGGTGCGGAGGGACGTGGATGGTATCGGAGAACGGGTGGCCACTCTTGAGGATCACGATTTAAGCATGGCGAACGATGTCCACCAATTGCAACAGGATGTAATTCGGCTCACGGAGCAGAACTTAGACCTCCAGGCGCACGCGGAGGATTTGGAGAACCGTTCCCGCCGGAACAACATCCGCATACGTGCAGTGCCGTGGGACGGGGAAGCATGTGACCTACGGGGTTACGTGCAGGCGCTTTTCTTGCAGATCCTGGGCGAGGAGGACCTGCACGATATCAGGATGGACAGGGTCCACAGGGTCGGTCTGCCTAAACGAGGAGGAGGGCCGCCTCCTGACATCTTAGTCTGCGTGCATGACTTTCAGCTCAAGGAGCGTATCCTTCGGAAAGCACGGGACACTCCGTCGCTGCAATTCCGAGAGCATTGTCCTCAACTTTACCAGGACTTAGCGGCGTCGACGCTCCAGAAGAGACGCGAATTCCGCCCGGTGACCGCCTTTCTACGTGAACGTAACATTTCCTACTCGTGGGGACACCCCTTTCGCATCGTCTTTAGGTGGCAAAATAGACTAGTGCAAATCCGTTCGCTCCGGGTGGCGAAAGATCTTCTGGGCCTGGACGATGCGTCTCCTTCCCCAGAGGCTGGCAGTACACCATCGCGGAGGAGGCGGCGGTCCTCCTCGTGGCAAAGAGTGGGTCCGGAGACGGATCGAAGGAGACCCGATTGTACAGCTAGCCTACAGGAGAGGGGAGAGGCGGTGGCATCTGTGGCCTCCGCGACATTGGCGTCTTCCCAGCAGAGCTCCGGAGCGGCCTGAACCTTGTGATGATGGCCGCATGGTGCCGGAGGGCTACTTGATCCCAGGTACCGTGGGTATATTTGTACTTTTCGAGAAGACACCCCGGACCGTGGCCCTGGGGGGCCTGCCAGTGGTGCCCCATCCCCAGCCCAGGAGGGACTCTGCGGACTATTGTCCACTGGTACTATTAAGTACACTGTTTCTCTTGTTGATTTGTTGGGGGGGGTGGGAACCGGAGGGCCCTGGGGGAAGGATGGGGGGGTAGTTGGGGACCAGGTTTGGGGGGCAGTCTTGAGTGTCCTTTGGGGTGGGGTGGTGTTGCAGGGGTTTGTTGGGAGTAAGGGGAGGTGGGGGAGCGGGGTAGTGGTGGTGGGAGGTGTGTGTGGATGGCTGTGTTCCTTGCTGCGTGGTGTGTGCGTGTGGTGCCCCAGGCCGGCCTGAGTCTGGCTGCTGGGACTCTAGAAGACTCTTTCCTGCTCGTGCAGTTTTGGGGTGGCTCCTGGGGTGGACTCTGTCTGTGCGGGAGAATAGGGAGACGGGATGGTGCATGTGATGGCTTGGTGGGGGAGCTTTGGTTTGATGGTGGACTGTGGAGACGTGCTTTAGCCGATGCTCTCTTGCTCCTGGCCCTTTCTATTTGCTGGTATTATACTGTGATGCCTATGGTACTTGAAGGCGGGGGTGGGAAGGTGGGACGGGGGTGTGGAAGTGGCAGGGGTGGGGTTGTTGCCTAATAATGCCTATTAGTATTGGTACGTGGAATGTCAAGGGCCTGAATTCCCCGCAAAAACATCAGAAAGTGTGGAAATATGTGAATGACCCTCAACTTGATATAGTGGGTCTCCAGGAGACTCATTTGGCGCGTAAAGATGAACTTCACCTTCGGCACAAGCTTTTTCCTCTTATATATAGGGCTTCTGCCTCCACTAAACACCGGAGGGTGGCTCTTCTTTTTCGGGCGGCCCTTCACTTCCAGCCTGTGGATGTGCGTAGCGACAAGGAAGGCCGTTGGCTGATGGTGAAGGGATTGGTCCATGGTAGATTGAGCACATTTGTAATAGTGTATGCTCCCAATACGGGCCAAAACAGCTTTTTCCAGGGCCTGCTTTGCAAGATTGGTGACTTTGTTGAGGGGCACTTGTTTCTGATGGGGGATTTCAACTTGGTGTGGAGTAGGGAGATGGATAGCTCGGGCACCCAAAGGGCTGCTACAGGATTGTTCTCTGATGAGACTCAGCGGCTTCTTGGTGACCTGGGCTTAATCGATGGCTGGTGCTCCATGCACCCCCTATCCCGTGACTATACCTTTTTCTCCCATGTCCACCATTCCTATTCCCGTATTGATCACATTTTTCTGAGTCAGGCCCTCAAGGGAGATGTCCGCGATTCTAATATATTTCCATTGTCGGTTTCTGACCATGGTCTACTCGTGCTTGCACTCCGCTGGTCACCGGTAGGTGACGGAATTCGTAAGTGGTACTTCCCAGCGGCCGTGGTTAGGGATGCCACGTCATGCAAAGAACTGTGGAAGGCTATCAGGGAGTTCTTTGCGCTTAACCCTGTGTCTGATACGTCCGTATCCACCACCTGGGACGCCTTCAAGGCGTCACTCAGGGGCACCTGCTTGGCCCTTAATGCTAATCTGAATAAGTTGCGACGTAGGGAACGGGAGGAGTTGGAGAGGGAACTCACAACCCTTGAGCAGGCGCACAAACTTAATCCGTCAAGGTTGACCCTCCGCCCTTTGACGGCGGTTAGGGGGAAATTGAGAGCCCACTATAACAATAGAGCGGAGTTTACCTTGCTGCGGCTACGACACCTTTCGTACTCCCAAGGGAATAAGGTGGGGAGGCACTTGGCTCGTCAACTTAGAGAAAAGAGGGAACGGGAGTATATAGGGGGGATCCGGGACTCGTTGGGGGAGCCGCAGCACCGGGATGAGATTAAGGCTGACTTATTTGGCCGCTTCTACACGGACCTTTATACGGGAGACTCACTGGATTCTGACGCCCAGCGGGAATATCTACGGGGTTTGCCTATTCCACAGGTTTCTGGGGAATGGAACGATCTCTTGACTGCCCCGTTCACTTGCGACGAAGTGCTTGACGGCATTAAACTCTTGAAACTGCATAAGGCCCCTGGGCCGGATGGCTACACTGCCCTGTTCTATAAGACATTTGCCACTGAAGTGTGCGATTTTCTAGTCTCCCTTTTCAATGACATGGCTGAAACTGGCGCCTCATCTGGATCGCTGACTGAGGCCGTCATCACCATTACACCGAAGCCTGGAAAGGACCCCACTCAGTGCTCTTCGTACCGCCCGATAGCTCTCCTCAACGTCGACGCCAAGCTATACTCCTCGATAATTGCTAATAGGCTCCAAGACCTGATGCCGGCTCTCATACATCCGAATCAATCTGGATTTATTAAAGGCCGCCAAACTCACGATAATACTAGGCGAGTTGTCCATTTGATAGAGAAAGCTAACAGGTTTCGGATTCCGGCAGTCCTAGTTGGCCTCGATGCCGAAAAAGCCTTCGACCGTGTGAATTGGGGCTTTTTGTTCCAGACTCTGGCTGCTTTTGGTTTTTCGGATTAGTTCCTCTCAATGGTAAAAGCAAACTATAGCAACCCCCACTCTAGAGTGTCGGTGAACGGTCATCTGTCTGCCTTTTTCCCGCACTCCCGGGGCACTCGACAGGGCTGTCCTCTCTCCCCCCTGCTCTTTGCCTTGAGCATTGAACCGTTAGCGATGGCAGTACGGGAACACGAGGGTATACGGGGTATTCCCTTTACGGGGGAACAGCACAAGCTTTCCCTATTTGCAGATGATGTGCTACTCTCTATAATGGACCCAGCACACTCCCTCCCACATGTCCAGGAGGTGTTAGGGCGCTTTGAAGAGGTGGCTGGCTTCAAGGTCAACTATGACAAATCATATATCCTCAATCTCACGCTTCCTCCTGCGGAGGTGGAACAAGTGCGGTCTCTTACCCCGTTAGCCTGGGCCTCCAGCTCCATCGTGTATCTGGGTGTCCATTTGACAACCACGATTGGGAAACTGTACGCCGCGAACTTTCCATCATTGTTGGCAAAGCCCCGGGCGGACTTGGATCGGTGGAAGCCTAAGTACACTTCGTGGCTGGGCAGAATTCACGCCGTTAAGATGGTCCTCCTCCCCAAATATCTGTACCTCTTTCAGGCGCTCCCCATTCCCCTGGATGTAGACTTTTTTCGATGCCTTAAAACCCAAGTGCTCCAGTTCATCTGGCAGGGGGGTCGTCCGCGGTTTTCTTTCACGACACTGCGGCGCCCGCGAGGGGAGGGAGGAAGGAGTGGGTCTCCCTGACATGCATCTGTACTACAAGGCGGCACAGCTACGGGTGCTGGTGGAATGGTCCCAACAATCCTCGGAGAAGCACTGGCTACACATGGATAGGAGCGTCGCGGGTAGATCAATCTGGGATTTGGCGTGGAAACCAAGTCCGACAGACCCCTGAACGCCTACATTAGTACTCCCACCAGCACCACCTTGAAGGTCTGGGATACGCTAGCCGCGGATGAGCGTTGGACTACCTTCCCGTCCCCATTCACACCAATACATTTTAATCCGGAATTTCCGCCGGCAATGCAGGAGGGCCCCTTCAAAGTATGGAGAGAGGGGGGATGTAGAGCTTTAACCCATCTGTTCCACGGTTACACTCCACTCTCCTTTGACAATTGCATGAGGGACTATGGAGTCCCTTCTTCTGAGCGATACCACCATGCTCAGCTGCTTCATTGGGCCAATTCGTCTAGGGTCATCGATGCAGCCATGAGACCTCCTTCGCCCTTTGAGGCTTTCATCCTCCGGACATCGGCCATGAAAGGTGTTGTATCCTTTCTTTACCAACTGCTGCTTACCTCATCAGCATCGCCCCGCCCCCGCTATATGGGGCAATGGGAGGAGCTTCTGGGACGGGACATCTCGGATAAGGAGTGGTCGGCTCTCTGGCGCGACATGGCCGCGCACAAGCGCTCGTTGGATCTGAGAGAGGCCCACCTTAAGACGCTCATGGACTGGCACTTATATCCGGCCAAACTTCATCGAATATTCCCGACGACTTCTGACAGATGCTGGAGGGGATGTGGTCTGCTTGGGGACTTCCGTCATATTTGGTGGGATTGCCCAATCATCCGACCATTCTGGGAGGAGATCCTTTCCCATATTAGGGAAATCCTTGGCTACCCGGTGGAGGACTCTATGGCTATTAGTATTGGTACGTGGAATGTCAAGGGCCTGAATTCCCCGCAAAAACGTCAGAAAGTGTGGAAGTATGTGAATGACCCTCAACTCAATATAGTGGGTCTCCAGGAGACTCATTTGGCGCGTAAAAATGAACTTCGCCTTCGGCACAAGCTTTTTCCTCTTATATATAGGGCTTCTGCCTCCACTAAACACCGGGGGGTGGCTCTTCTTTTTCGGGCGGCCCTTCACTTCCAGCCTGTGGATGTGCGTAGCGACAAAGAAGGCCGTTGGCTGATGGTGAAGGGATTGGTCTATGGTAGATTGAGCACATTTGTAGTAGTGTATGCTCCCAATACGGGCCAAAACAGCTTTTTCCAGGGCCTTCTTTGCAAGATTGGTGACTTTGTTGAGGGGCACTTGTTTCTGATGGGGGATTTCAACTTGGTGTGGAGTAGGGAGATGGATAGCTCGGGCACCCAAAGGGCTGCTACAGGATTGTTCTCTGGTGAGACTCAGCGGCTTCTTGGTGACCTGGGCTTAATCGATGGCTGGCGCTCCATGCACCCCCTATCCCGTGACTATACCTTTTTCTCCCATGTCCACCATTCTTATTCCCGTATTGATCACATTTTTCTGAGTCAGGCCCTCAAGGGAGATGTCCGCGATTCTAATATATTTCCATTGTCGGTTTCTGACCATGGTCTACTCGTGCTTGCACTCCGCTGGTCACCGGTAGGTGACGGAATTCGTAAGTGGTACTTCCCAGCGGCCGTGGTTAGGGATGCCACGTCATGCAAAGAACTGCGGAAGGCTATCAGGGAGTTCTTTGTGCTTAACTCTGTGTCTGATACGTCCGTATCCACCACCTGGGACGCCTTCAAGGCGTCACTCAGGGGCACCTGCTTGGCCCTTAATGCTAATCTGAATAAGTTGCGACGTAGGGAACGGGAGGAGTTGGAGAGGGAACTCACAACCCATGAGCAGGCGCACAAACTTAATCCGTCAAGGTTGACCCTCCGCCCTTTGACGGCGGTTAGGGGGAAATTGAGAGCCCACTATAACAATAGAGCGGAGTTTACCTTGCTGCGGCTACGACACCTTTCGTACTCCCAAGGGAATAAGGTGGGGAGGCACTTGGCTTGTCAACTTAGAGAAAAGAGGGAACGGGAGTATATAGGGGGGATCCGGGACTCGTTGGGGGAGCCGCAGCACCGGGATGAGATTAAGGCTGACTTATTTGGCCGCTTCTACACGGACCTTTATACGGGAGACTCACTGGATTCTGACGCCCAGCGGGAATATCTACGGGGTTTGCCTATTCCACAGGTTTCTGGGGAATGGAACGATCTCTTGACTGCCCCGTTCACTCGCGACGAAGTGCTTGACGGCATTAAACTCTTGAAACTGCATAAGGCCCCTGGGCCGGATGGCTACACTGCCCTGTTCTATAAGACATTTGCCACAGAAGTGTGCGATTTTCTAGTCTCCCTTTTCAATGACATGGCTGAAACTGGCGCCTCATCTGGATCGCTGACTGAGGCCGTCATCACCATTACACCGAAGCCTGGAAAGGACCCCACTCAGTGCTCTTCGTACCGCCCGATAGCTCTCCTCAACGTCGACGCCAAGCTATACTCCTCGATAATTGCTAATAGGCTCCAAGACCTGATGCCGGCTCTCATACATCCGAATCAATCTGGATTTATTAAAGGCCGCCAAACTCACGATAATACTAGGCGAGTTGTCCATTTGATAGAGAAAGCTAACAGGTTTCGGATTCCGGCAGTCCTAGTTGGCCTCGATGCCGAAAAAGCCTTCGACCGTGTGAATTGGGGCTTTTTGTTCCAGACTCTGGCTGCTTTTGGTTTTTCGGATTAGTTCCTCTCAATGGTAAAAGCAAACTATAGCAACCCCCACTCTAGAGTGTCGGTGAACGGTCATCTGTCTGCCTTTTTCCCGCACTCCCGGGGCACTCGACAGGGCTGTCCTCTCTCCCCCCTGCTCTTTGCCTTGTGCATTGAACCGTTAGCGATGGCAGTACGGGAACACAAGGGTATACGGGGTATTCCCTTTACGGGGGAACAGCACAAGCTTTCCCTATTTGCAGATGATGTGCTACTCTCTATAATGGACCCAGCACACTCCCTCCCACATGTCCAGGAGGTGTTAGGGCGCTTTGAAGAGGTGGCTGGCTTCAAGGTCAACTATGACAAATCATATATCCTCAATCTCACGCTTCCTCCTGCGGAGGTGGAACAAGTGCGGTCTCTTACCCCGTTAGCCTGGGCCTCCAGCTCCATCGTGTATCTGGGTGTCCATTTGACATCCACGATTGGGAAACTGTACGCCGCGAACTTTCCATCATTGTTGGCAAAGCCCCGGGCGGACTTGGATCGGTGGAAGCCTAAGTACATTTCGTGGCTGGGCAGAATTCACGCCGTTAAGATGGTCCTCCTCCCCAAATATCTGTACCTCTTTCAGGCGCTCCCCATTCCCCTGGATGTAGACTTTTTTCGATGCCTTAAAACCCAAGTGCTCCAGTTCATCTGGCAGGGGGGGTCGTCCGTGGTTTTCTTTCACGACACTGCGGCGCCCGCGAGGGGAGGGAGGAGTGGGTCTCCCTGACATGCATCTGTACTACAAGGCGGCACAGCTACGGGTGCTGGTGGAATGGTCCCAACAATCCTCGGAGAAGCACTGGCTACACATGGATAGGAGCGTCGCGGGTAGATCAATCTGGGATTTGGCGTGGAAACCAAGTCCGACAGACCCCTGAACGCCTACATTAGTACTCCCACCAGCACCACCTTGAAGGTCTGGGATACGCTAGCCGCGGATGAGCATTGGACTACCTTCCCGTCCCCATTCACACCAATACATTTTAATCCGGAATTTCCGCCGGCAATGCAGGAGGGCCCCTTCAAAGTATGGAGAGAGGGGGGATGTAGAGCTTTAACCCATCTGTTCCACGGTTACACTCCACTCTCCTTTGACAATTGCATGAGGGACTATGGAGTCCCTTCTTCTGAGCGATACCACCATGCTCAGCTGCTTCATTGGGCCACGTCGTCTAGGGTCATCGATGCAGCCACGAGACCTCCTTCGCCCTTTGAGGCTTTCATCCTCCGGACATCGGCCATGAAAGGTGTTGTATCCTTTCTTTACCAACTGCTGCTTACCTCATCAGCATCGCCCCGCCCCCGCTATATGGGGCAATGGGAGGAGCTTCTGGGACGGGACATCTCGGATAAGGAGTGGTCGGCTCTCTGGCGCGACATAGCCGCGCACAAGCGCTCGTTGGATCTGAGAGAGGCCCACCTTAAGACGCTCATGGACTGGCACTTATATCCGGCCAAACTTCATCGAATATTCCCGACGACTTCTGACAGATGCTGGAGGGGATGTGGTCTGCTTGGGGACTTCCGTCATATTTGGTGGGATTGCCCAATCATCCGACCATTCTGGGAGGAGATCCTTTCCCATATTAGGGAAATCCTTGGCTACCCGGTGGAGGACTCTATGGCTATTAGTATTGGTACGTGGAATGTCAAGGGCCTGAATTCCCCGCAAAAACGTCAGAAAGTGTGGAAGTATGTGAATGACCCTCAACTCAATATAGTGGGTCTCCAGGAGACTCATTTGGCGCGTAAAAATGAACTTCGCCTTCGGCACAAGCTTTTTCCTCTTATATATAGGGCTTCTGCCTCCACTAAACACCGGGGGGTGGCTCTTCTTTTTCGGGCGGCCCTTCACTTCCAGCCTGTGGATGTGCGTAGCGACAAAGAAGGCCGTTGGCTGATGGTGAAGGGATTGGTCTATGGTAGATTGAGCACATTTGTAGTAGTGTATGCTCCCAATACGGGCCAAAACAGCTTTTTCCAGGGCCTTCTTTGCAAGATTGGTGACTTTGTTGAGGGGCACTTGTTTCTGATGGGGGATTTCAACTTGGTGTGGAGTAGGGAGATGGATAGCTCGGGCACCCAAAGGGCTGCTACAGGATTGTTCTCTGGTGAGACTCAGCGGCTTCTTGGTGACCTGGGCTTAATCGATGGCTGGCGCTCCATGCACCCCCTATCCCGTGACTATACCTTTTTCTCCCATGTCCACCATTCCTATTCCCGTATTGATCACATTTTTCTGAGTCAGGCCCTCAAGGGAGATGTCCGCGATTCTAATATATTTCCATTGTCGGTTTCTGACCATGGTCTACTCGTGCTTGCACTCCGCTGGTCACCGGTAGGTGACGGAATTCGTAAGTGGTACTTCCCAGCGGCCGTGGTTAGGGATGCCACGTCATGCAAAGAACTGCGGAAGGCTATCAGGGAGTTCTTTGTGCTTAACTCTGTGTCTGATACGTCCGTATCCACCACCTGGGACGCCTTCAAGGTGTCACTCAGGGGCACCTGCTTGGCCCTTAATGCTAATCTGAATAAGTTGCGACGTAGGAAACGGGAGGAGTTGGAGAGGGAACTCACAACCCATGAGCAGGCGCACAAACTTAATCCGTCAAGGTTGACCCTCCGCCCTTTGACGGCGGTTAGGGGGAAATTGAGAGCCCACTATAACAATAGAGCGGAGTTTACCTTGCTGTGGCTACGACACCTTTCGTACTCCCAAGGGAATAAGGTGGGGAGGCACTTGGCTCGTCAACTTAGAGAAAAGAGGGAACGGGAGTATAAAGGGGGGATCCGGGACTTGTTGGGGGAGCCGCAGCACCGGGATGAGATTAAGGCTGACTTATTTGGCCGCTTCTACACGGACCTTTATACGGGAGACTCACTGGATTCTGAAGCCCAGCGGGAATATCTACGGGGTTTGCCCATTCCACAGGTTTCTGGGGAATGGAACGATCTCTTGACTGCCCCGTTCACTCGCGACGAAGTGCTTGACGTCATTAAACTCTTGAAACCCCCAGGGCCAGATGGCTACACTGCCCTGTTCTATAAGACATTTGCCACGGAAGTGTGCGATTTTCTAGTCTCCCTTTTCAATGACATGGCTGAAACTGGCGCCTCATCTGGATCGCTGGCTGAGGCCGTCATCACCATTATACCGAAGCCTGGGAAGGACCCCACTCAGTGCTCTTCGTACCGCCCGATAGCTCTCCTCAACGTCGACGCCAAGCTATACTCCTCGATAATTGCTAATAGGCTCCAAGACCTGATGCCGGCTCTCATACATCCGGATCAATCTGGATTTATTAAAGGCCGCCAAACTCACGATAATACTAGGCGAGTTGTCCATTTGATAGAGAAAGCTAACAGGTTTCGGATTCCGGCAGTCCTAGTTGGCCTCGATGCCGAAAAAGCCTTCGACCGTGTGAATTGGGGCTTTTTGTTCCAGACTCTGGCTGCTTTTGGTTTTTTGGATAAGTTTCTCTCAATGGTAAAAGCAAACTATAGCAACCCCCACTCTAGAGTGTCGGTGAACGGTCATCTGTCTGCCTTTTTCCCGCACTCCCGGGGCACTCGACAGGGCTGTCCTCTCTCCCCCCTGCTCTTTGCCTTGAGCATTGAACCGTTAGCGATGGCAGTACGGGAACACGAGGGTATACGGGGTATTCCCTTTACGGGGGAACAGCACAAGCTTTCCCTACTTGCGGATGATGTGCTACTCTCTATAATGGACCCAGCACACTCCCTCCCACATGTCCAGGAGGTGTTAGGGCGCTTTGAAGAGGTGGCTGGCTTCAAGGTCAACTATGACAAATCATATATCCTCAATCTCACGCTTCCTCCTGCGGAGGTGGAACAAGTGTGGTCTTTTACCCCGTTAGCCTGGGCCTCCAGCTCCATCGTGTATCTGGGTGTCCGTTTGACATCCACGATTGGGAAACTGTACGCCGCGAACTTTCCATCATTGTTGGCAAAGCCCCGGGCGGACTTGGATCGGTGGAAGCCTAAGTACATTTCGTGGCTGGGCAGAATTCACGCCGTTAAGATGGTCCTCCTCGCCAAATATCTGTACCTCTTTCAGGCGCTCCCCATTCCCCTGGATGTAGACTTTTTTCGATGCCTTAAAACCCAAGCGCTCCAGTTCATCTGGCAGGGGGGTCGTGCGCGGTTTTCTTTCACGACACTGCGGCACCCGCGAGGGGAGGGAGGAGTGGGTCTCCCTGACATGCATCTGTACTTCAAGGCGGCACAGCTACGGGTGCTGGTGGAATGGTCCCAACAATCCTCGGAGAAGCACTGGCTACACATGGATAGGAGCGTCGCGGGTAGATCAATCTGGGATTTGGCGTGGAAACCAAGTCCGACAGACCCCTGAACGCCTACATTAGTACTCCCACCAGCACCACCTTGAAGGTCTGGGATACGCTAGCCGCGGATGAGCGTTGGACTACCTTCCCGTCCCCATTCACACCAATACATTTTAATCCGGAATTTCCACCGGCAATGCAGGAGGGCCCCTTCAAAGTATGGAGAGAGGGGGGATGTAGAGCTTTAACCCATCTGTTCCACGGTTACACTCCACTCTCCTTCGACAATTGCATGAGGGACTATGGAGTCCCTTCTTCTGAGCGATACCACCATGCTCAGCTGCTTCATTGGGCCACGTCGTCTAGGGTCATGGATGCAGCCACGAGACCTCCTTCGCCCTTTGAGGCTTTCATCCTCCGGACATCGGCCATGAAATGTGTTGTATCCTTTCTTTACCAACTGCTGCTTACCTCATCAGCATCGCCCCGCCCCCGGTATATGGGGCAATGGGAGGAGCTTCTGGGACGGGACATCTCGGATAAGGAGTGGTCGGCTCTCTGGCGCGACATAGCCGCGCACAACCGCTCGTTGGATCTCAGAGAGGCCCACCTTAAGACGCTCATGGACTGGTACTTATATTCGGCCAAACTTCATCGAATATTCCCGACGACTTCTGACAGATGTTGGAGGGGATGTGGTCTGCTTGGGGACTTCCGTCATATTTGGTGGGATTGCCCAATCATCCGACCATACTGGGAGGAGATCCTTTCCCATATTAAGGAAATCCTTGGCTACCCGGTGGAGGACTCTATGGCTTATGTGCTACTGGGCCTCCGAGACCCCGCTCTTGAACATTAGACACATGCAGATAAACAGATCCTGTGGCTCTGTCTTGGAGCCGCCAAACTTACTTTAGCCTCGGCCTGGAAAAAACCGGAAGCTCCGGCGATTTCCCTCTGGCACGCAAAATTATGGAAACTGCTTAGCATGGAAAGGGTAGCGGACATCTTCCTGGGCAACTTCAAAAACTTCCACTTCCGCTGGGGTCCCTTGGTTCGCTTTCTTTCCAAAGGTTTACCATCTGCAGTCTGCCCCTCTTCCACGCGCGCACTCCACCTATTTCAGATCTAGGCGGCCATCTTCCTGAGTGCATTTACCAATTCCTCCAGTCCCGCTGGGGCACCTTGGGCCCCCTTATTTTCTCCCTTGACAGCTAGCCATCTGCAGTTCTCCCATCCTGCACACGCATACACCATCTATACCAGCCCTACATGTGCAACCACACGGTGTGATTGATGAATGTTGTTGCTACCACCACTACGGGGGGGGGGACAGTGTTTTTGTTACCTATTTGTTTGAGGCACCCACGCAGCTGATAAGGCCTACTGTAACTGGACTTGATGGGATGCATGTACTGGCGGCTGCTACTCCTACGGCTGCTTGCCTACCTCGAAGGGCCTTCCGTACCGTTCCAGTGACTACACTGCTCCTCGGCCCTGTGGCTATGCCTGTCTATAATGATTGATGGCAGCCTTCTGTTGCTCGACACCATTGCTAATTGCCTACGCTTATGGCCCCTGTGTGGGACGATGTGCGGGACTGCCGCTGTTATTTCTACTTGTTCTTCTAATAAACTACAAATAAAAACTTTTTAAAAAAAGAGGACAGTCCATTATACCCTTAAAAGTGGACAGTCCGCTATCCCCTTAAAAGAGAACAGTCTGATATCTCCCTAAAAGAGGACAGTCTTAGCGCATGTTTAAGTCTGCTGTTGTTAGGTCGAAGTGCAATTGACTGCCACTGTGAGCATTCCTTTGTTGTACCAGATATGAACATGGGCATCAAGCCAGTGAACAAGGAGGAAAGGAAGAGGCTGGCAGAGTTAGGCATGCCACCAAGATGAAGTTCAAAAGCGTAAAGAATGCCAGAGCCCAAGGTCTTGGATGCTGAAAAAATAGCTGACAGGACATCCACAGAGTCTGTCGATGTGCAGTTTGCAACAAGTGCAGCTGAGTTAAGTGCAATATTCTTAGAACATAACATTCAGCTATCGCAGTGATGTGTACATCAAGTTTAAGCAAAAGTGATATAATAGTATTGAACCCTTTCAAGTGCAAATGTGTTAGTTCATGGGGAGGCCACTGCACGAGATAAGAGACCTTTTGAGGTGATGAGAAGAAGAAGGCGAACTGCAACAGTGTATTTGTGCTGAGAGAACAACAAGACAAAGAATCCCACGATGTAGTGCACAGTAGGGGACTGAAAAAACGTACTAAGTTGGATGCATTTGGTAACAGAGGCAAGTGTAGAATGAGCGACCTAGGGGCTTATTTCAGAAAGCAAAGACTCCACAGGACTGAAAATTTGAAGGGGGAGGGTATGGCAACTTCCTTACCTAGACGTACGTGACCTGCAGGTTTGACCTGGAAGTAGTGCTTGGACGGACAAGCTCTCTGTTAAGGATGCAAAAATGTGATCCTCAGATCTCTCACCTATGAGGCACTCTGCTGCTAGCTAAATGTGTAAACGGCCCAGAAGATTGCTGCAAAACTTCAGGGGGATAACTTTGTATTGGAAATCAAATTATACAATGAATCAACAGTTAAAGAAGGCCAGGCATTTCAAAAAATGCGAGTAGCTGAAGTTTTATTTGTTGAATGGACAGTAGCGAGTACATTGGCTTTTGTCTGCTGAAAGCTTTCTATGGATAATGCAAGCTCTAAGGATCAAAGAGTGTGTCATTGAAAAGAAACCGAGGAACAGAGTAAGGGCCATATGTATGAAAAATAGAATTTGCAATTCTCAATTTGCGACGTATAGCGAATCGCATTTTGAGAATCGCGAATCGGTATGTAAATAAAAACTCGGAAATAAATAGCAATTCCATAAAAATCGCATTTTTAAATGCGAATACCCAAATAGCGATTCCTTAATTGCGTATCAGCAAGTTTCGAAAACTCGAAAATAAGGAATCGCAAATCTGCTAATCGGAAATTCAGGTGCAGCTTGATGACATCACAACCAGGAAGTGTGACTACCCATGCTGCACCTGAGTTTCAGAAGCAGAGGGAGAGGCTGGGAGGAGAGTTGAGGCACCACTGCACTGCTACTGTGAGAGGAGACATGGCCAGCCAGGACAACCAGAAGGGAGAAACAACAAAAAAGCGAAAACAAACGTTTTCTGAAAGGGAGCAGGAAGAAATCCCTGCGTGTGCCAGAGACACACAAAAGAAGGATATGGGCTGAGATACAGGAGAAGGTAAACTCCATTGGCATCACCCACCGCAGCATTGAGGATTTGCGAAAACGCTGGTACAACATGCGCCAGCGCTCAAAGGAAAAGGTTGCTGCCAGGCTGGAGGAGGCTAAAAAGACCGGTGGAGGGACCTCCATTGCCATCGCTTCCATGCCACTGGAGGAAATGGTCGAGGGGACTCTGCTACCGGAGAGTGTGAGGGGCGTGGCAGACCTTGATAGCTCCGACCCCCCAGACCCGTAACAAGGTAAGAAGCATGCCATCACACCCCTGATACCTCCCTACTTCACTCCCACACCCAGGAGTGACCCAGGCACACAACAAAAATGCTAGTCCAGTGCAGACACACAAGAACCCACAGCAATGCATTATGGGAGATGTAGTCACATGCACCTAACAGTGGAGCAGTGAAACCCAGCTAGGCTCAAGCAGAATGTGTGCATCAGTAAAGGCAAAATACAGACAGTCAGGACCCATGTAACTACAAATCGTGTAATTTATTGCATTACAAATGCAAGGCAGGACACCAAATGAATGTGTGCATTTACATCCACAGCACCACAAGAAACACAGGGACAGATGACCGGAGGGGAGCATGAGTCCCACAGCGCAGCAGTGCCAGGGCAAGTGGAGGAGGAGGAGGGCAGCCCAGTCATCCCTGCAAAACGCCCCCGGCGCATCGCAGTGGCACCATTGCCACCGCTGGAGGATGAAACACAGGACGCTGATGTTGATGCCCACCAAGTCCAGGGACAGTCTGAGCCACAACCCGGAGCACAATCACTCCCAAGTCCCATTCCAGCTATACCATCCAGGCGCAGGGCACATCCATCCACAAGTTCATCTGCCGCAGGAGAGGTGACAGTCTTACGCGGGCCTGAGTGGAACATGCTTGAAGTGCAGCACGTGCAGGGATAAGCATAAGGTCAATTCAGAGACAGCTTAGGGTGGGCTTCAGGGGCATTACGGGTGCCCTGGAGGCACGCTGTGCTGAGATAAGGGAGGACCATGCTGCTAGGCGCAGGGAGAGGCAGCGCCTCCACACAGCCATGACCTATTTACAAGGGCTGTCAACAGTCTGGCCTCAGCCACCTCAGTGCAGTCAAGGCGCAGCATCAGCATGCAGTGTGAGGTGGCACACTGCAGCCAGGACGTGGCCAGGTCACATGTGCTGTGGACCAGCTGCAGGCAGTTGCCACTGCTGGAACAGGAGTCCTCAGTTCACTGGAGGAGGACTCCCAATCAAGCAGGAGCAGCATCACTCCACCGCTCCCACAGGACAGGCGCCGTAGTGTGCGTTATGGCAGGGCTGCAGATGCCACTGAAGAGGGCAATGTGCACTCAGGGCGAGGAGCTTTGAGCCTTCAGCGCCGCCGTTGAGGTGCCCTGACTACCAGATGGCAATGGGTGGATTAACCCATTACACACAGACACTTGTGAAGTATTGTTTATTCGCACTGTGTGTCCAACATGTGTGGGACATTAATACCTACATTGTGTGCTACACAGGCTGTGTGAATACATAGCATTGTGTCATCATTACTCACCTAGAAATAGTTCTGTGTGATCTCATCTCGCCTCTGGTGCCCGGCAGCTGCACCAATAACACCGGCTGGCCTATATCCTGGAGCTGGCCCCTCCTCATCTGATGATTCCGAATCTGTGAGCTCCACTGGGGTGCCTTTCCTGGTGGTGATGTTATGCAGCATGGCACACGCAACCACAATCTTGCAACAGGTCTCGGGCTGTATTGTAGTGCCACTCCACTCTTATGCAGGCAGCGGAAACGGCTCTTGAGTATTCCAAAGGTCAGCTCAATGGTACTGCGGGTGGCTGTGTGGGCACAGTTGTACCTCCGCTCCCCAGAGTTGGCAGGATTCAGGTACGGAGTCAATATGTAGTCACGGACAGCATATGCAATGTCACCTGTGGGGTGAGAGAAAATAGGTTAAACACTGTCCTGCCACTGCTGTACTTTACTAGTGTGTCCTTGTTTCCAATGCAATTACCTAGCAGGTAGCCCTCAACAAATTCCCTATTTGTGAGTCGATGGTGGATCCCTCTGTGTCGGAAGATGAATGAGTCGTGGGTGCTGCCTGGGTATTTTGCTGTCAGTGATAATGTGCTTGGCATTGCACACCACTTGTATATTCAGGGTGGTGGGACGTGCTATTCCTGAACACACACTCGTTCGGGGAGGGGGGGGGGAGATAGCGACACGGGTCCCATCAATGCAACCGATGACGTGGGGAAATTGTGCAATTTGATAGAACTCCTGCTTGGTCTGCTCTAGTGCCTGTGGTGTGCTGGGGAAGTGGATATGGTGATGCATCAAGGAACGCGTGGAAAAAGCGCAAAAGTGCACTCTCTGAGACCCCACCTGCTGTGGCTATCACCCCCTGGAAGCTCCCTGATGCCAAGAGGTGCAGTGAGCACAAGCCCTGTGTATGGATGGGGATGGTGTGTGTCCTGCATGTGGGGTGTTCAAGTATGGGTTTGAGCTCCTCTATTAAGTCTAGGATGCTGTCTTCATTCAGCCTGTAGTTAATATGGATCTCCTCCTCAGTCCGCTGGAACAGGGTAATGCGCGCTCTGAAGATCCTTTCCTGGCATCTCCTTCTCTGTACAGCAGCTCTGAGTCGCAGCCTCCTGGCTATTACATAGAGCCCAGCCATTGAGGAAGAGTACTGTGGCATTGTGGGTCTCTTTAAATAGGTTGCACCTGGTTACCACCTGTTCAGACTTGCGATTAGCAATTTTGCGATTTTCTTGTTTTCGCAAATTGCAATTTTTTGATGCATTCCGTTTAGCGAATTCACAAATTGAGAAGTCCTCAATTGCCATTTTCGCTATTGTGGTGTAGCTGTTTGCGAATTCGCAAATATATTTGAAGAATCCATTTTCCCACAATTGCTAATTGCTAATTTAGCTATTAGCAATTTTGCGATCAGGATGTGTCTCATACATAGCAAAGCTGTGTTTTGTGATTGCAAACACCATTATTTTGCGATTCGCAGTGTTTGCGATCGCAAAACAGCTTCATACATATGGCCCTAAGCTGCCAATGTTTAAAAATGTCAGTGTAAATTTTATATTGCTCTACTTTCAAATAAATGACTCCACTTCACCCCTAACAATTGTAAGGGCTGAGGATGTGAGTTCCGATACTTCATATATTTTGTCAAACAATACTTGCTCATAGTTTTCTATTAATTTAAGAGCTGCATTTATGATATAAGTCTCAGTACTCTGAATGTGAGCAAGGTTGCGTATAGATTCATGAATAAGCCTGAAAGAATGTTACAGAGGGAGTCGGTCCTACAAGAAAAATATCAACATCCACATTTTCATGTAGGCTGTCTATATGTGTGAGAATAGAAGAAATGGATTTGTCACAAGACCACATTTCACAAAGATTAGCAATACAGCAAGTAATCACCTTCGCTGGAGTGAATATGGGTCCCATGCAGTTTGCTAAGGGCCTCAATTCATACTTGGAAATCTTCTAAACATTTGTTGATCTGTGTCATGTACAGCATAGTATCTTTAAAGCATAAGTTAAAACACTGAGAGTACAATTATCAAGCAAAGTACAAAGCTCAGATGAAAACATATCTCTACCCAAGGCAGTAGTTCAGCTGTGGAGCCTAAGGTATTTGAAGATCTGTGTGTGATGTGGTTGATGCCTGTTTATTGTTGGACAGTATGACTAAGAAAGATTATAAGTCACTAGTAAATGCATGTGGGAACAATGTATCAGATCCACCAAGGTAGCAAGAATCTATGTCTCAAAAACTTTGTAAAAAAACAGCAGTATTTAATATATCATACCCTAATTCTGCCTATGACTAAAGCAAGCTTTATGCCACAACAGCAAAGTACAGAAAAGATTTTCTGGTTTCTGCAAAAGAAATTACCTGTTATTTAAAATGAGCATTCACATCAAAATAAGGACTCTCTGTAGCCAAGGATGGGGAGAGTGCAGTGCCGTGTATGGTTCCCACAGAGTGTATTGAAAGATATTCGGTAGGAGTGGACATGCAAAGGCACAAGTTCCCAGAAATGTGAAAGTTGTACATATTCTTGTAAGTATCCGTGTCCATGTTGGAATTACTATTTTGGAAGGAGGCGTAGACTTGAAAATCTACAAGAGATTGTTGTACAGTCTCACTGTAAGAGTCACTGGAAAGGGTCCCAGTGACACGGTGGAATCCAGATGAAATCGAAAGGTGTGTGGGACTTGTACAGTCTCTGTCTGACCCAGGATTTGATGATGCATCTTGTTTCAAGAAAATGTCATCTGGTAGAGGATGCCCTCAGGCTGATGGGAATCACACTGCTTGGGCTGCATTGCAATTAAGAATGGGTGTGGAGTTCAACTGCAACTAGAGCAGGTTCCACAAGATCAGAAAGGTAATGAGCATGCACCATCTTGATGATCTACACCATTAAATCTGCTCATAAAAGGTAGCCTGCGACAGACAGCACCATCCAGACATATGCAAAGGGTACGTGTAAAGCCGGTTCAGTCTGTTGCGTGGGCCCCAGTGCAAGCCTGTGGGCACAAGCAATTGGCTTAAGAGTCTTGTCTATAGCAAAATTACATGCATGGTGTCTCTGGTGCTGATGCTAGTAGTTGCAGCTGCATTGAGGGTCTATGCTGTCATTTTTAGTAGCTGTAGGGTTTTAGCCATGTGCACGGTCTGCGCCTTCCACAAATGGGCTTACAATGTCTACTCTGCTGAAGATTTCTTCAGGTATTTCCAGACCATGTAAGGACAATCTCATTGAGGGACAATCTGTAGACACTGGAGTAGTGGTCTTGCATGGCTGATGAGATTAGGCCACGTGGTGAGGCTGTATAGAAATTCATCTTGGTTCAAGTCAACAAAAGTTGGAGTTTCTTTTACCCCAAATCCTGGCACCCGCGAGCGAAAGGCATTACTAAAGGCTGCACCCTCTGCAATTCATTCATGTACAAAGTCACTGGGCTTTGATAACCAGCCAACGAGTAGAGTCACAGATAGCTAGAGCAGGGAGGTGCTTGGGTGTTATAGACATGCATCCTGCTCTCCTGGTAATCCTGCAACACCAGTTCCTTTGAGAGATTAGGGACAAACATTTTAAAGCCATAAAATATTAATTTGGTGTGTGGTTAAGTTACAGATTGATAACAGCTTTTTGTTATGTAGGAAGGTCCCCCTTGCCAGCTGCCTGCTGCCTCTGCCTCGCTTGTGCTTCCACGCCTGTGCTCCCGCTTAGTCCTAATTGAGCCATGTTGTCCCAGCTGATCGCTCCTTGTTATTTCGGCTGATTGTACCTTTTTTCCCGCTGACTGTGCCTTCTTATTCCTGCTGATTGTGCTCTCGTATGTTATGGTATTGATTTTCCTGATATAGCATAGGTGTTGTTGAGGGGGGCGTGGCTAGCAGCCGGAGACGATGGCCGCAGCCTAACGAGGCTCCCGACCCCTCGCCCAGTGATACTGCAATTCTATCCTATACCTGACCTGGGATCCCCGCGAAACTTCGGGTGATCCCAGATACCACGACAGCGCCTACTCCGGTCTGCTCGGCGCACCGGTGGACGCGCCGCAGGGCGCCCGATCGGAGTGATGGAAGCGAGGGTCTGGAGCGGACAAGATGGCGGCTCCCGTACACCGGACGGAGAATTGAGAACTGCGCTTCTGCCCCTCTTGCCTGACCGCGGCAACCCGACTGATGCCCGGACATCGTGTGGATAGTGAGGCCAGCTGCTGAGAGCCCCGGCTCCTCCTTCCGACGGGATTGAGGTCGCGCTCTGCGCCCTGGTGTTCCCGGCGCAGCTCCCGGCACGGCTCCTCCCTGACTGGAAGATACCAAATCGACCCCCCGGCGTCCTGAGGCCTTTCCCGCCGGGGGTACTGAGGAGCGAATCGGGACCGGGTAAGCGATCCATCCGGTTCGAGAGACAGTGCTGAGCCTTCAACGACAGGGCCCATGGTGCGTGGCGACTCCGGAGCCCCCTGGAGTTAACCCCACGGCTCACGACGACCTTGGAGGGGGCGGCCATCTCACCGTGCCTCCCACGGGAGAGATCTTCTGCGGACAGCGGCCTGGAGCAACAAGGGACCCACCGGGTCCACCTACCCCCCACGGGGCTTACTACACTGCACAGCGGCCCAAGTTCTGAAGGTCGCTCTGACCCTCCCGAGTGTCTCTCCACCGGGGCGCCCAATAACGCAGCTCCACGACTTGTAGCCTTCAGCGGGCGCGGGCCCCTCCGAACACCGGCGCGCTGTGAAGCCCCCTGCTCTGGGACTCCGCTTTAGATCCCGACCCTCCACCCCGGTCGCCTTCTTCACCACCAGCTAGGGGGCAGCGAACCTTCCTCCCTTAAGGGGTCTGCGGTGGGACAACATCTTGGGACAGGCTAGACGCTCGAAACCGGGGCGCGTGGCGGAGATCACTGACCACCTGGACGTCTCCACAAATTACGCCCTGTGGACGGGGCGGCCGAGTGAGCCCCACCAGTGTGATCGCTGGCTGTCTTCTTGCCGACCCCGAGGCGCTTATTGGAGTTGGTGAGCCCCCGAGGAGACGGGACCCTAGTGGCCTGTCTAGCCTGCACCAGCGGAAGAACTGAGCCTGGTGCAAGCAAACGAAGATCGCCCGCCTCAACGTGGAGATTCAGCGTTGGGAGTGGGCTCAGTACCGGCTCGGCTGCCCCCTGAGAGCAAACACGGGAGAGAACTACTCGTTCCAGACTGACCTGCACTCGGGCCCGATCTGAGCCCAGCCTGGCCTTCGCCCTCCGGATCGCCTGGATTGCGGACAGCCTCAGCTCCGGTGGCCTTTATCAACGATCCGGTACGTCCCGCCATCCCACCACGAAATGGGGAAGCCAAGGGGAGTGAAGGGAGACGGACACCCACCACCGGAAATGACTGAGGATTCTCCGCCACCCTCCACCGAACTGCAACAGATGCAGGACGGAATCCTGGAGGCCATAGCGGCCATGAAAGACGCACTGCACCAAGACATTGCACAAGTATCGACAGGGCTGGGGCTCCTCCGAGCAGACCACGGAAAACTTGCAGATAGGGTCAAGTCGGTGGAGGATATGCTGAAAGACATAGTGCCAGCACACAAATCTGCGGAGGGTCGACTCACGGAGGCTCTGGAGCGCATACAAACCCTAGAGAGGCGAGAGGAAGATGCCGAAAATTGCAGCCGGAGGAATAACGTACGCCTAGTGGGCCTTCCGGAGAAAACAGAGGGCTCGGATATGGTGGGTTACCTTACTGATTGGCTGCGTGCAACCGTCCCCCCCGGAGGGCCATTCACCCTTCTTCACGCTGGGGAGAGCGCACCGAGTCCCGGCCAGACCCCCGCAACCGGGCTTCCCACCCCGCCCAGTGGTCATCAAGCTATTACATTATAAAGACAGGGACTTGCTACTCCAGAGAGCCCGGGAGGCGGGCCCCTTCCAGGTGGACAATAGCCGAGTTACGCTATTCCCAGACTACACCTTCGAAACTCAAAAGCTAAGGGCCTCCTTCCTCTCCATCAAGAAAGAACTGCGAACTGAAGGTATACCATATTCGCTTCTCTTCCCGGCCAGGCTCCGGGTGGTGGTGGACGAGAAATCATTGTTTTTCCCGACAGCAGCGGAGGCATGGACCTGGTGGGACACCTACAAAGCAGGCACAGACGGTGCCCGGTTCAGAGCGGAGGATGAAAGACAGAAGAAGCGTGAGGAGGGGGTGCGGGGGCACCATGGGCGCAGCCGGAGATCCAGAAGACCCACGGAATCACAGACGGAGGAGGAGAGAAAGGCGGCGTTGCAGGCAGTGATGGATGTATCGGGGTCGGTGCTCGCCCAGTCGGGGAGAGCCTTGGGCTCGGAGGAACAGGGCACGGGCTCAGAGACTGAACAATCGGAGTTTGGCGACATGAGGGGCCCGACGATCACGCCACAGAAATCAGAGAACATAATTGAGGGCTAAAGGACGGAGTTGGCGCCCCTACTAGTGTAGTCGTTGCAGGAGCTACCACCTTGGACACCTGAACAGGCGCTTGTGAGACTGGTTCACTGTGAGTTTTGCTGCGTATTGCGGGGCGGGGCGAATGGGACCTGTACTGACAGTACTTGAGGCTAGTACACGCTCCTTAGGGCCCCTACGGCCTCCGTAGTGCAGACTGGGGATTAGTGGACCTTGCGAGCACGTTGCTCACTTACTGTTTGGATGGGGGCTGCACTTTCAGGGTTAGATCCTATTCTGGGCGGGGGAGGGCCTAGAGTAGTTGGGGTGACTCGAGGCATACAATTGGGGTGGGGGGAAGGGGTTGTTCATTGGGGGGATGGGGACAGTGTCGCGCCTGCTGCTAGTGGGCATAATGTGCTTGTTTTAGACCGAACACTGTGGGACAATGGCTAATGCGGGTCCGCTGAAATGTGTGTCTTGGAATGTGAGGGGGCTGCACACTATGGCAAGGAGGCACAAGATCCATGCCTATCTAGTGCGGAGGGGGGTGCACATAGCATTTCTGCAAGAAACCCACCTGACGAAGAAGGAAGGAGTCGCGCTGCAGCGTAGGTGGAGAGGGCAATTGTTCAACACCATGTATTCTGCTTTCGCTAGGGGGGTGTTAATATGGATCCGAGCGGGCACTCCTCTCCAAGTGACCAGACACATGATTGACCCTAATGGGAGGTTTGTGGTGCTTGAGGGTAAACTTTGGGGCCGACACATAGTGCTCAGTAGTGTCTATGCACCCAACGTTGATCAGGCTAACTACCTTATAAAGTTATCCGGAGACATGGCCAGTTATCTCACTGGTCCTGTTTTGCTGGGAGGGGACTTTAATTCTGTGGCAGACACAACCCTAGATAGGTCGCATCCACCACTGCATTCATCCCCGGTACACAGACTGGCGAGGTCCAGACTGGACTGGCCGGGACGGTGGGGACTAGTGGACGCCTGGCGCACACAACACCCAGCAGAACGTGATTATTTGTTTTACTCAAGTCCACATGACCTTCATGTCCGCATTGATACCTTTCTGTGCTCCCACTCGGCGCTCCCTGCAGTAGCTAGGACTGAATACCTAACGCGGACCCTGTCCGATCATAACCCTTTACTCCTGACTCTGGACTGGATGTCCGAGATACCGCGAATCCCGACGTGGCGGCTGCGGCCGGACACGTTGGACGACCCACCATTCCGGGCGGCCCTAGAGGAGAGGATTTCCCAATACTTCGAAGACAACGAGGGTTCTGCTTCTGCCATAGCAGTAGAATGGGACGCCTTCAAGACTGTAGTGAGAGGACACTGCATAGGAAAGTATGCGGGGGTACGTAGGACTTTGTTAGACCACTAGGAGCAGTCAACCGATCCTGGCCCTGAAAGGAAAGGATGGCTGCGTCGGTACCACACCGTCTGAAATAGTGGAGGGCTTCCGGGAGTATTATGAGGGCCTATACAAAAGTGCCCTTGGGGACCAAGGCGAGGCGATAGACACTTTCCTAAATGAGCTCCAGCTCCCGCAGCTTGAACGAGACCAAGCTGACGCCCTAGGGGGCCCCAAAGACCTGTCGGAAATAAAAAGTGCGGTGAAGCGGATGGCCCGAAACAAAACCCCGGGCATTGACGGATTGCCTGTGGAATTCTACGGTCGGTACCTCGACCAATTGGCCCCTAGACTCCAAATACTTTACAACGAGGCCAAAGATAAAGGCCGACTCCCCCAATCAATGCGTGAGGCCATAATGATTCCTCTGCTGAAGCCGCGGAGGGAGAATACGGACCCCGCCTCCTACAGGCCACTATCGATGTTAACGACAGACTATAAAATCCTGAGTACGGTGCTGGCCACCAGACTGTTGACCCACATGCAAGACCTAATCCACAAAGACCAGTCCGGCTTTATACCCACTCGCAACACGACCCACAACATACGGAGACTACTCCGTCTGCTGGACGACCCCCTCCCTGGCGCAGAGACCCCCCTTGTATTGGCTGTGGACATTGAGAAGGCCTTTGACAGCCTCGAATAGGAATATTTGTATAAAGTAATGCAGAAGTTCGGCCTGGGGAGGGTTACATCGCTTGGACAAAGGTGCTATATGCGGCGGCTAGGGCGAGAGTAAAGGTTGGTGCCCTGATATCCCTCCAGTTCGAGGTACTACGTGGCACTAGACAGGGATGCGCACTCTCTCCCCTGCTATTTGCATTGGCGGTGGAACCCCTAGCAGCGATGGCCAGGCGGGGCGAATATTATGGAGGACTAGAGTTCAGGGGAGTGCGACAATTAATCTCATTATATGCAGATGACATTCTCCTTTACCTGGAGGATGCCGATGGTGCTGTTGAGGGGGCAGAGAGACTACTAGCGCGCTTTGGCACGATATCAGGCCTGAAAGTGAACTGGACTAAAACGTGTCTTTTCCCCCTGCGGAAGGAACAGGACCAACCCCCGATCCGCCCATTGATCCGATGGGAGCCGGACTGCCTGCCCTACCTGGGGGTGTACATGTACCACGACCCGGCGATCATGCTGGACGGCAATGTGGGCCGCTGTGTCCGCGCCCTACGGAACAGCATGTCCTTTTGGGCCACCCTGCCGCTGTCAGTGGCTGGGCGGGTATCTCTCTTAAAAATGGTTGCCTTGCCTCGCTTATTATACTACTTCAGAACGCTCCCCGTGTGGGTGCCTGGAGCAGTTTTTCAACAGTTAAAATCGGCACTCGTGTCATTCTTATGGGGCAAGGGCAGGCGCAGGATCGCCTTAGCGACACTGACCCGCCCCAAGGACGAAGGAGGCCTAGCGGTCCCGGACTTCGAACTCTACTACCTGGCCGCCCAACTGCAGACGTTCACGCTGGAAGTTGCGAGAGCCTACCGCGGGCCGGACCCAGAAAGGGAAGCCGACACCCCCCGCCATGTGTTGGCTTATATTGCCCTGCGGCAAAAGCTAACGCTAGGTGACCTCTCCCAGGAAGAACGGACGTTTCGCTTATGTTGGAACCGTTCGCAGAAACGAGCGGGAATCCATCACCCGTATGCGCCCGAAATCCCACTGGGCATGCTGACGGCGCTCCCACACGGGGGAGACTGGTCGAGGCTCCAGCTATGGGAGGAGGCGGGATTGCAAGTAGTTGGAGACTTATATGACGACGGCGTGCTAGCCCCATACCAGACACTGCAGGAGCGCCACGATCTCCCGAGGGGGGACTACCTACTACACGCGGCCGTGGTGAGGGCCATCCAGGCACACTGGGAGGAGGGTTTGGCCGAACCGCCAACGGCATCGGCTTGCCAGTATACAATGATGGTGGCGGGTACCTTCAAGGCGGTGACATGCCTCTACTCGAGACTGATGGGCGAGTCTCTGCAGCCGCTAGCAGCGCTGAAAGCCAAATGGGAGGCGGACCTACAACGGGAGATTCCGGACACTACCTGGTCCCAATTGCTGCGAAGGCCAAGTAAAAGCACTAGAAACGCGCGCTTCCAGTTAATACACTTTTATATTCTTCATAGAGCCTACCTCACCCCTGCTAAAATTGCGCAGTACTTCGGAGCAGTAGACGCGGCGTGTCCCAGATGTAATAAGATGGGTGCGGACTTAGTGCACATGCTACGAGACTGCCCCCATCTGCAGGAATACTGGACGGACATTGGCAACACACTGAATGAGGTGACAGACAGGAATCTGCAATTCGACAGTGCCACCAGCATATTACACTGGTTCCCACACACACCCAAAAACAACATATCGAGTAAATTCATCGATATGGGCCTAGTACTAGCGAAGAGGGAGCTGACCAGGGGGTGGAAGTCGAGAACAGGACCGACGCACCGGAAATGGTTGAACGAGTTCCTAAAGTGGGGGGCGGCCGAGAGTACGATCAGATACCAACTGGCCCGCCGGGGTTCGGATGACCGCGCCCAGGAGGCAGCTCTGGCATGGGAGATGTTAGTGCAGTCTCTACGAGATAACTCAGTGGAGGAGGAGAGGGAGGAGGACCCAGAGGACTTTGAAGACCCGATCGAGAGGCCCGAGGTGCCGGCCCCCCCACTAGACACACACACATAGTACACACTACATTGCTCCTACCCACTACCATACATTTATGTCACCCAATGCTAGGCGCAGGCGTGGACACTGAGGGAGGGAGGGGGAGGGGGGGAAGTAGTGCGAGGTCGGGGACGAATTGTAGATCAGGGGAACTACTGCCTGATGTTACTGGAGTGATGGGGGTATTGACTAAAAGCAGATACCGGATTGCCTCATAATAAAACCATGGGAGGAAGAATTGTACAATGCACTGTGGAAGTAGGGGATGCCGCCCGGCCTCCGGGATGTGGGCTGAATGGCAGTTTGTAACAATCAGGTGCGGAATTCGATTAAGGATAAATCTGTACTGACATGACCCAGTAATGATATGTATACTGCAATTTGATCTGCAATAAAAAACGTTTAAAAAAAAAATAGCATAGGTGTTGTGTCATTTTCAAATTTCTTCTTGTTTTTCGATGTTGGTGGATTTACTCTGCCGCTCACTCATGTTTTCCCACTGTTGCCTCCTTTATTTTTCTCAGCCGCTTCCCACCACTATAAACCCCGCCCAGCGCCCCTTCCCCCGCCTAGGACCTACTTTAATGGAGGATGCAAGGCAACCCCATTGAGCAGGTCCCCCATGCCAGCTTGTGCTCCCTCACCTATGCTCCAGCTTAGCCCTAATTGTGCCTTGTCACTCCCACTGACTGTACCTAGTTATTCCCGTTGATTGTGCCTCTATCTCTGCTGACTGTGCCTTGTTATTCCTGCTGATGTTGCCCTTGTATCTTATGGTATTGCTATTGCTTTTACTGTTATAGCCTTGGTGTTGTGCTATTTTTAAATTTGTTCTTTTTTTCATTGTTGTTGGTTTAGCCCTGTTGCCCGCTTGTGTTTTCCTGGTGTTGCTGTCTTTGTTTTATTTGCCTCCTTCTCACTGCTGCTAACCCTGCCCAGTGCCCCTCACCCCTCCCAGGACCTACCCAATGGAGGCTGCAGCTCGACCGTGCAGTGGACATGCTGCTGGCATGCCACTGGTATGCTAAAGTCAAGGCTGTCTGCACCTGTCCGTGCCTGGACCGCGCCCAGCTCAAAGAACCCTGGATCTCCTGTCACCCACAGCTACACCAGGGCCAAACTCATTGAACACCAGACTCTGCAACAACAACTGCTGCCGCACCTCTCCACGCTCAGCAGCCGGACCTTACTCATGCCGCCACTGTCTCTTCTCCTGCAATACTGAAGCTCCCGTACATGCAATTGCCTCCAACATGCCATCCACAACTGCACCTGGTCAACTCCACTGCCTCTGCTCAATGCCCGATCACTGTACCAGCACGCCATTGAGATCTGGGAGACCATCACCTCCCTCTCCCCTGATATCATCTTCCTCACTGAGACCTGGCTCAACCCTGCCTCCACACCCAACATTGACACAGCCTCACCCCCGATGGCTACAAGATAGCACACTGGTACCGCATCAACAAACACGGAGTTGGGATCTCCATCATCCACAAAGATACCATCCACTGAACCACCACTGCAAATGACACCACCCTGATCATGGAACACCTCAACTTCCAACTCAAAACCAAAGGCACCAGGGGCACCCTCACCTACAGACCTCAAGGTCCATGCCACGGCTACTGCAACACCATCCTTGAATTCATTGCACCACTAGCCATCGACACCAAACACTAGATCTTCCTCGGAGACCTCAATTTTCACCTCGATGACCCCAATAATGCCAAACACAGCCAACCTCTTTGAAAGCATGAAGAACATCAGTCTTACCCAACTTGTCACCAACCCCACACACAACACAGGACACACACTCTACCCTACTTTCCCAGCCAGTAGCAGAGTTAAGTACAGCCATGTCGCCGAGATCACCTGGTCAGATTGCTCAATTATCCATGTCACCATCACAGCAGCCCCCAGTACCACCACCAAGCCACCCAGCACCTCACACTGCAGGTGGAATCATTTTTCTGAAAGCCACTGGACCAACGTCTTCAACACCTCCCAGCCTGACACCACAACCAACCTTGAACAGGCTGTCAAGAACTGCACCACCTGGACCACTGACAGAATCGCCCCAATAAACCCACCATGTGTGTCAGTTGGTACACCTCGGAATCGAGAACCACAAACGCAACTGCAAGCTACTAGAAAGGAAATGGTGCACCAGCAAGGACTCCACAGATTACACCACCTTCAAGATATTGCTCAAACGCTACTACCTATTCCTGAAAACGACAAAAAAGAACACCTTAGTTGACTGCATCGAAGCAAGCTCCAACCACAGCAAAGAACTCTTCAGTATTGTTAAGGAATTCTCCAACCACTCAGTAACCAGAAACATCATCACCACCTCCCAAGGACTCTGCCACACCCTGGCGTACTTCTTCCACAAAAAGTTTGCCACCATCTACAAATACTTTGAACCCCAACCTACTTCCTCCGACATCCTCAGCCTCCTCGCTCCCACATGCTAACTCTGACCACCGGATCACCCCTTGAGACCAGCTCACCACACAGAGCACCACAGCCATCATGCACATTGTGCATTCTGGCGCTCATAGGTAACCCTGTCCAAACTTCATGTTCAACCTCAGGAACAAGACTATCAGCAATGAACTCACCAGCATTTTCTCCACACATCCATCACCTCTGCCACCTTTCCAGAAGAATGGAAACCTGCCAAAGTCAAACCCCTCCTAAATAAACTGTACGCCAACCCCATTAAGCTCAAGAACTATTGGCCCTTCTCCCTGCTCCCCATTTCTGCAATGTACTCGAAAATGCCGTCAACTGCCAACTTACGGAATACCTAGAGAACAACCATCCTCTGGATCAATCCTGATCCGGATTTCATATTAACCACAGCACCAACACCGGCCTGATCGCAGCTACCAACAACATCAGAACCCTAGAGAGATGGCCGTCCTGATCCCCCTTGATCTCTCAGCAGCCTTTAACAATGTTTCCCACCACACCCTGATCAAGAGACTTCATCAGATCGGAATCCAAGAGGGCACCCTCAAATGTATTGCATTCTTCCTCACTGGAAGAACCCAGAGAATCAGCCTACCACCTTTCACCTCAGAACCCAAGGATATCATCTGTGGCATCCCTGAAGGCTGATCCCTCACCCCCACTCTGTTCAACACCTACATGATCCCCTTGACCAACATTGTCAGAACTCATAAGCTGAACATCATATGGTATGCAGATGACACCCAGTTTGTCGTCTATTTCTATAGGTTCTGAATCGATCCCCCTATTCCTGACCCTATTCTGGTTAAACTAACTATCTAGTTAACTAACAGTCAGCCCATGAGGCAAGAAATCCCCCATGATGCAGATACCGTTATCTGACGCAGTCACACTATGGCACAGGAACGTGTTATCTGATTAGGTCATAACGCTTGAGATCTAATTAGACAAGCGACATTCCTCCAGCCCCTGATAAGGCATACGACGTTCTCATAACAAATCAAACCTATGACAACCTGGATAATCCGTGCGGCCATTGTTTTGATTTCACAGAGAACTTTAGTAAAGAATGTGCTAACGAGCAAGTCGTATGACATCTTTATTGACGTACCTATGTCCATCCTTACGTCAATCCCGGCACCTTTAAGGTATAAATATTGCCGACCTTGCCCTATGCAAACACACGCGTGGTGACAAGACGGAGCAGCCATACTTGCCGAAGCCGAGAGCAGAAGCAGACCCCGCTGGCGCAGCCCCGCCTTCCTGACGCGCTGAGAGACGCGCTGCTATCTCAAGCCGAGAGACCCAGCACCGGCGCTTCCGGGTAGCCCTCGCAGGCAGCCTGGAATATCGAGAGCAGAGAAAGAGATACCATTCCTCATTCATCCTAACTTCCAGGTACAGAACTGAATAACCCCTCACAGAGAATTCTTTAGTTATTCACTTGGCAAAAACAAACTTAACTTAAACTGTAACTTTCTATTCCCGCCCACGCATTAGACTTAGGTCAGGTACACGGGGTAGGCGTATTTAGAAACACCAGTTGAGTACGTTTAGTCAAATGTATATGTGTATGTAAATATATTTTAATCATTTTAAAACATCATATGGCTCAGAAACCATATCAATGTTTTTACAGTATTATTTTATACTATTGCTTTTAATGTATGCACTTTACTTAACTATAAGTATTGCAATAATATCGATCCATTTCTCTTGTACGAGAAAAGAGACTGATCAATAAATAACACCTTTTTATTGAACACGCCCGTCTCTTCCTTTTCTCTACATTCTGATGAGACTAAGAATGCACGTACTGACTGAGTAAAATAATTGCCTTGTGCTCACACGACTCTTGAGATTGACTCTTGATTAGGGGAGAGCAAAGTTGTCATGTTCTATGGTTGTCAGAAACTAAATCCCTTCTTGTCTAATCAGGGGAGTTAATCCTTCCTTGAACATTCGAGAAAGTTTCTAGCGAACTCTGAGCTTAGCTGGCAAACCCAAAAATTAAGTCTAGTATCGACAGTAGTAGACCTAGTTAACGTCTGGTCTAGGCCTTTACTGCTGTAGGTACTATTCCAATGCGCAGAGCCTATTGGGAAAATAGGAGCTACACTACATGGCGCCCAACGCGTTTGGAAAGGGCGATAAAACTAACGTAAGACATTTAGAGTAACTCAGTCGTGCTTTCTCACTCAGACCCCTTTTCCCAAATACTCCAAAGACGTCTGGAGTGGGTGAAAGGTTATATCCTCCAAAACCTCGCAGGAGGGAACTCCTATGTATGGTTTTTGGTCAAGTCAACGTTGAAGGATAAAACAGTTCCAGAATATTGTGCATCTAATCTCTGTTTCCATAAAGAAACCTGATCTGCAAATAAACATAATACCATCCTGTCTGTAAAATGGGAGACAGTGATGAAGAAAGAGAAGCAATTAGATTAGCTACTGAAATAGCAGATGCTGATGCTACCATGCAAACAGCAGACCCGGATATAATACTCATCCAGGTCGCCAAAAGGAGATCTATAACCTTAAAACTTATAGAAAATGGACTGACACCTAGAGGTGGCACAGTCATATTCGTAATTGAGGCACACGAATATCGGCAGACAGAGGTATACTATACATGGATACATTTTCCAGCAGCAAATGCTGTAACAAAGTACTTCCACTATTACAAAGTAGAGGAACCTCCTGACATTTACACTCCTTTCGAGGAGGTGGAAGTACCACTCAAATTCCAAGAGCATTTGCTCTTATTTGATGGCGCCCTAATACATAACAATCACATTACAAGGCTCGGTCCTTTAGGAAGACCAGGAGCAACGTGGCCGGTCCTAGCCGGATACACACCACATCCAGACATCGATAGGATGCCTGCAGCTGAATTATTAACACAGCTGAAACAATTACTAAAAATTCATAGACAATTAGTTCAGTATGTAATGCGGACTTCAACAATTCAGCCAGCGATTAAACTACCACAGCTGACCCCACACCAGGGGAACACAAATAAAATTACACCACAGAACATCCAATCCTGCCTAGGTAAGGTTCCAGCTAAACGGGAACAAATACCATTCTGGTTGGCACAGAAAATTACCCAAATAGAGGCGGTGTTTCCTGACACCACCCCGCTGGAAAAACACAGGATTCTGACTATATGTCTCCCAATGGGAATCGCACCACACATTGAGGACTGTGACACTTGGGGTACAGTCTTTGCTTCCATCTACACAAAAACGCACGGTGTTCCATCCATTTCGGTAATACCAGATGTGCTTAAACAAATTCAAGATGAATACGGTCCAGAACCTGCTTTAACTCTTGGTATGAAATTACTAAAAGACTTCAAACAGGTTTCGGCTATATTACTAGCCAACATAAAAGGTGAAGCAGCAAACGTGGCGATCCGCCAGAGGTTAAAAGAGACAGATATAGCAGACCAACCAGCTGAAATAGCCAGAATCATAGAAAAATCCTATGAAGAACTAGGCAGAGATAGTCTAGGTGGAATACCAGTAAAACCGCAACTGACTACAAGTCCAGAAAAAATGTTTTTTAACAATAATAATAATTCACCAAAAAAGAACTGGGATGGAAACAAACAATCCAATCCTAAAGAAAAGAAATTCCAGTCCAGAGGAAGGTCTCCTAGGCGAAGAGAGAAATCTCCAAACCCGAGACAAAGGTCACCCCAGAGTGACCCCTCTGGGAATAGATATAACCTTAGAAATAGGGATAATATTAAAAAACCTGATAGATATCAAGACATTGATACACGTCCCTCTCAATCTTTTCAGAATTCCTCGCAGAAATTGGAAAGAAGAGGACGATCAGAAGAGCACGCCAAGTCCAAAGACAAGGAACCTGCTCAACTGAAAAAGAAATTACAATTTCCAAAAAAGAAGGTAGCCAGTATCAAGGTAGTTAACAATGCCGAGAATACTGAGGACACAACTGAAAAACGGAGAGTGGGCTCAGACAATGCTAGACAGCGCAGCAGAGGTGAGCATAGCTCGCAAAGTCCTTATGAATCATCTGGAGACAGTGGACACGAATGAATACCTTCAGAGTTAGCAAGCCCCACAAGATATACGAGATAACATTACGTATAGAGGGAGATAAGACTAGGAAAATAAGGGGACTATTTTGGGATAACCTATCCAAGGGCTATGACATCCTTCTAGCTGAAAAAGACTGGCCACCAGAGTTTGTCAGGGAGTGCCCTCATGGCGAAGAAGTAATTATGCCTGCCTTCTCGAATCAAATCCCGATTCATAAAAAATATACACTTGCTAGAAAGTGGGCAGTGGCCTTAGCACCTGCTTTATATAAAAATCATGTAGGATGGGATGAGGATTCTCCTCCTCACAAAATCTAGTTAAAATCACAACCAACTGCACAAAGGCAGTACCCAATTAAGCAAGAAGCTAAAAAACAAGTAAATGAAATACTAGATCAGCTAGAATACCAGGGGGTGATTGAAACTTGCACCTCACAAATGAACAATCCTTTGTTTCCGGTCTCCAAACCAGACAATTCGTACCGTCTAGTTTTGGATTACCGACACCTTAACACATGTTGCAAAACTTTTGCAGTGCAAAACTCACACAGTGCTGCACTAATGAATAACATAGTGCGCAAAAAATACAAAACAACCTTGGACATCTCCAATGGATCCTTTTGTCAAAACATAGCACCAGAGAGCAGATCTTTAACTGCATTCTCAGTAAATGGCACTCAAAAACAATTCTGTCGGTTAGCCCAGGGGTACAAGAACAGCCCAGGGGTATTCTCAGCGAGAGTAACAGAATTACTACAACTATATGATGATGAAGCATTATCTTATGTCGATGACATTTACTTAACAGATGATGACTTGGAGACTCACTTGAAAAGGGTGAACACCATAATACTTGGGTTCGCTGCAGAGGGTTACAAATTCAACTTCAAAAAATCCAGAATTGCCCATCTAAAAGTTCTATACGAAGGATATGAATTATCAAGCATAGCATGGTTGACAATTTTTTAAAAATATGAAAAGACGTATCCTCTGCCTCTACGACATTACGCCTGTGTAATCTATACAGACGGACATGCTCAACCCTCCGTTTGGGGAAAACATGCATACAACCCCACATGTGAGATTACAAAAGAAGTGTGGCGCGGAGGTAAACTAAAACCTCTATTAACAAAATCACACTCAGTAGAAACTAATTCAGAACTACAAACTGAAATAATAGCTTTGAAAATGGCGCTAGATAATGCGGATCGCGAATTCCCGACACTTATAGTGTCAGATTCATATTACTGCGTCAAAGCATATAACAAGGATTTGCAGACATGGATTCAGAACGGTTACAAAGATGACACAGATGCACCAATAAAGCAGAGACTGCTCTGGGAACAAATAGCTCTTTTACAAAAAGAACTACCAAAGACTCACGTGACACACTCACTGAGTCATCAACGTGATGGCGTTCACGTTGTGGGGAATTCATTGGCTGAAACAGCCGCAGCGGCAGCCACTAAATCGGCTCCCGTAGATCGAAAAAAGCGTACATTAAAATACATTGACGGTGAAACATTGCTGGCAGTAAAAACGTCATCAAACGGCGACTGCTCAGCACTACCGATCAACTATCCACTCAATTATACATACATAATCGATGCAAACTCCGTCCCTTTTGCTCGAATCCCTGGAGTGGGGGATAGAGTGATTCCAAACATGGACAGGAGAAGCTTGTTAATCGCAGACGCACACATGGGCGAGGGTCACAGACACCTTAAATTAAAAGATTCTCTGGAAGAATTACAATCACGGTACTGGTGGCCAGGCATGAGCCTGCACTATACCATGTTCGTAAAAAACTGCCCAAACTGCAACAGAGATCGCAGAGGGGAGAGAAGCAGTTTAATACCTCGTCGAATCAAGGCAGATAATATTACCAGCAAAAAGAATGGCTTGCGATTAACATATACAGGCTAGTTTCCACTTATAATGTAGATCACCAGCACTCGGCTGACGTCCGGACTGTTATACAAGATTTGCGAGTCTAAATGGCATATACGCTAAGAGCATGCTACGTTCGACCATTTCTTTCACTCAGGCAAACCAGCCTGGGGGGGAAACATGGCCAAATGAGCACAGCCCAGCGGGAATCTTCTCACTTCCTTCCTGAGGGTATGGGATGGTGTAAAGAAAAAACCAAGGCAGAAAGCAATCTATAATAGAAAGGATATTAGGTTCGGGAGCTGGGTGGGTCAAACATCTAATAAGTGTCCAACGTAGTCTAAATAACTTGCCAAGAAATTCTCTGAAGGGATTCAGTCCGTGCGAATTATTATTCGGAACTAGGATGTTGATCTCTGACCTTGATAGTCAGACTTCAGTGGTAATAGAAAAAACCTTTGATGTCAAAGACCGTTTGGCTATTTTGCAGGACTTAAACAAAACAAGAAAAGACCTGAGCAACATACAGTTGAAACAACAGCCAACAACCACTGAAGAATCACCACCTGTCCCAGCAAGACCTGTCTGGATTCCAAAAGTCGGGGATCTAGTCAGGGAGAAGATCGCGGTAAAGAAGGAATTTGGGCCTTCTTACAGAAAAGCAGTTCCTGTCTTGTCTGTCAACGGGACAAGATCAGTTGTACTACCGCCACTTGCTGGAAAAAAGGAGAACCGAGTTGTATCCATCGACCTGGTAAAACCACAACATGTGGCCGATAACAAACGGTAGGCCAAGTGGACTCCCAATAAGTAGCAGAACACCAAGGTTTGCTACCAGTACAGAGGTCCTATCAAAGAGGCTCATCACATTCGAAACGCCTACAGAAGAACAACAAGGACTAGGCAACAATGCAATAGAACTAAGACCTCTGAAAACCCAAATAAAAACATTTAGCAGAGACACACCAATCTACAATGAAGTTCCAAGTGAAAATGCAAGAAACAAAAATCCTGAACCAATTGGAACAATTGACAGAACTGCATCTGGTTACTTCATCAACTTCGATGATTCCTCTGAAGGTTTCAGCGAACAAAAGACACAGCCATCATCAAAATCCTTTAAAGACAAAGCTAAGGAACTTTTGAAACAACTGAAAGAAACATATCTGGTTTCTCCATGGATTGAATTTTGGGTGGGTTTTGGTGCATTTATCCTCATACTTTGGCTCATCATGGTATTTACTTTGGGACGCTTCATTGAGGGAAAATATGCTAAAATGGACACAGCAAGTCAGAACATCAACTTGGTCCTCAAACCACACACATCTTCACACGTCGAGAAAAGAGAACTTTCTTCAGAACTTTCTTCAGCCAACTTCACAGCAATTCCAATACCTGGTGGGGTAGCCTGGGACAACACTGACTATGAAATTTATGGTCCGGTCGAGATCCTGAAATATCCACACCAAATCAAGATCTCCTTGAGTGACTTTGCAAAACCAAACTCATTTGCTGATGATTGGGACTTTGAAAGTATAAACAATATGATGTCTGACTTAGTAATGTCTGCTAAATTTACAAAACATGATTATTTGCAAGGTTCTACAAATTATGATAGTATGTATTGCTATAACCATTATGGTAACAGTTTTTTGCATAAATCTGCACAACCAAGAAATGTTTTAAATTATAATCAATGGGAACATTGTGCTACACCTCCAAAAGGGAGCTCTAGAACCGTTTATGACAAATATTCATACTTTCAAGGTTTTAACACTAGTAATGCTGAAACATTTTATTATAAATTGTCAAACAAGACAGGGATGAAAACCATGATAACGAACACAAAATTGATATATTCAGATATATTCTTTGAAAAGATGAATACTTTTGGATTTGATTATTGGGACAAAAATGTTGATTTGAAAAGTGTTTGGGGTACAAAAGAATGGCAAGTACAGGGTTTAGAAGCTTTGTTTAGAGCCTGCATGATCCCAGAACAAATGATATTTTTAAATGACACTGTTCAACAAACCACCTGTCTTGGCTTAGCCAAAATCAAAGATTTAAATAACCCGTCTATTCCAAAGCCAACAATGTTTAGCAGTAGCTCTGAAACAGATGAAGAAATAGACATAAACCATATACTTAACCAAAACAGAACACATCCTGATTGGAAACAATGGTTGATCTGGCCCACAGATACAAATAACTGTCAAGATAGATTCCTGAATAAAACACAGGGTTTCAAAATGACCAGGCCAGACCCTAGATATCCCCAAAGACATCACCCAGGGATAATAACAACCTACAGTGTGTGCAAATTATGCCTTCAATGGCTACAAACTTCCACACTGCCTGAAATTAAGCAACACCTAACTTTACTTACTGATGGTGCTGACTTGCGTGATTTCATACTGGGACCACGCAAACAGCGTCAAAAGCGTTTCATAGCAGCCTCTGTATATGCAGCATACAATGAGGCCTGGAAGGTTACTCAAATTGAAACAGCAGAGAGAATACGTGAAATTGATCGTATTAATTTGGAAAAATCACTTTCTGTAGTGGACAATGGGTTAATGACTCTGTCCTCCAGAATATTTTCATTGGACAGCATTGTGTCTTCAGCAATCGATATATTATCGCAAGACTTACTGTTATTACAACATGGTCAGTCACAATTGCGTTCTATTGTACAGCTTGGCTGGACGTTACAAAATCTGCGTTCAGGCTATGTGCCTTGGCGTTTAATCAACACAACGTCACTATTCCAAATCTTTAACCTTACTGATAGACAAATCGGTATGGCGCAGAAGGGTGCTGATTATACAATCTTGAGCATTGAAAAACTAGAAAGATTACCGTTGACAATGTCAGAACGACCTGTCAGTGAATGGATAATCCACGGAATCATAAATATTCCAATCTCAACCTTCAGGTTTCAATACTGCCAAAAATATATACAGGCTGGCATGTACGAGAAATTGGGAAAGGGGTACCTTAAAACAACTTGGAACCTGCCCTATTCACATGCATGTGTCAGTAATAAAGGACAGAAAGTGTTTCTTAGTGGCAACAATTGTGCTATGTCACTAAGCGGCACACTTCTGTGTAACGGTATTAGTTTGCACGGAGCCTGTGAAGGGAATTCATACAACCTTTCATGTCACCAGCAAGGCGCACCTGCAACTGAAATAGAACCATTCTTTCAAAGACTCTATAATGGGAGTTACATTCTTATTGTAGACCGCAGATGTTGTAGTCTTATGCCCGGGACTCCTTATCTCGTCACTACGACGGCGAAGGTCAAGTGCTGTGGACGTTCTTTATTCCCCAGCTCCTTTCCAGACAGGGAGGCGAGGGCATGGCCCAGTTTGAAAATTACTTCTATTCGAATAGACACTTTAAGCAGAATGAAAATAGTGCTTCTCCAGACGCCTACAAGGCTCACGTCATCTAAAGAAACGTATGATCTACAAGTCGCAAGGACGACTGCAGAGATACATACATTATTATCAACCAATTCCCCCGTACATTTCGCAGAAATCCTAAGCGAAATCTTAAATATTTCTGATACCACAGGGGTCTCAAAGGTATTTAAGACAGTATTTTCGATGGCATTAACACCATTCAAAGCCATACTGGGTATTTTTCCAGATTTCGTCCATTCGATTTTTGGCGGACTTCCCCTGATCCTAGGACTAATTGCAGGAATCCTATTCCTAGTCCTTATTTTTCGTTATGGCAACCCATGTCACAGATCAAACTCTCGCGACAATGGAAGATACGATCCTAGCCATTGGATACCGGGACCGGATATCAAAAATCCTGGGACTCTCCCGGCTTAGAGACCTAAACATGACTTGGTTTCTATCATTTCCACCAATGTGGCAAAGGTGTGTTTTACCTGTACTAAGGTGTCTGCTATGCGGAGAAGAATGCGTGTTAGACACCTGTCTGACGCTACAATCGGATGCGCCGGTGGATGCAGATACACTGCTGGTTCCTACCAAGGTTCACGCTTTGTGCTGCCCTCAAAGGCTGCCAATTCTGATGACGGCATTCCTGGAATCTTCACCACTGCGATTGAAGAGTAGTGAAGTTCAAGATGAAAGCAACATCGAACAGGTACGACCTTCTGTCAGCAATGCGAATCAGAATGTCAATGCAGACAATCATGCGCATGAATGCATGGTTACACCTATTTCCGACTTAGTGGAACTTTCCCATGAAGCTGTTGACAGTTTTTTCGAAAGCCTGAATGATATGATGTTCTCTCCGGAACAGAAATAGAGACTTTTGAGTAAACTCGCACACGGCGTTCCCTGAATTCGGCCTTCAACTTTTAAAAAATAAAGTCACATGAACAATTACAATCCAGTTCACGGACAGCAACTTTTTTCAGCAAGCCCCTTAAAATATTTTTCTACATATTTTTTCCCGGGACACTGATCTTCTGCTTAAAGTAAGAAACTATTCCTAGAGAACTAAGATTTCTATTTTTAGATACTTTATATAGACTTTAGCTGCCCGCTGGTATGTTCACAAATATTTTATTATGTGATGAAATGGTCTCGACTTTCCTTTCTGTATAGCTATATTAAGAGCCATTTCATGTGTACTACTCATATACCAAAAAGCAATAATGCATAAAAATGCGTGTTTACTTTTGCATTTAATTCATAGCTTAAGTGCATACAATATATATGACTGCAATTTTTCAGTATATTTGAAAATTTCGAAATGCATTTATGTATTTTGGGGTGGTAAGGTATACACTATACTCTATAGTATGTTGTACTATGTTATACTATGCATAGATTAGTAGATATGACCATAGTTAGCGTGGAGTGGGTGTCGTGTATTTCTATAGGTTCTGAATCGATCCCCCTATTCCTGACCCTATTCTGGTTAAACTAACTATCTAGTTAACTAACAGTCAGCCCATGAGGCAAGAAATCCCCCATGATGCAGATACCGTTATCTGACGCAGTCACACTACGGCACAGGAACGTGTTATCTGATTAGGTCATAACGCTTGAGATCTAATTAGACAAGCGACATTCCTCCAGCCTCTGATAAGGCATACGACGTTCTCATAACAAATCAAACCTATGACAACCTGGATAATCCGTGCGGCCATTGTTTTGATTTCACAGAGAACTTTAGTAAAGAATGTGCTAACGAGCAAGTCGTATGACATCTTTATTGACGTACCTATGTCCATCCTTACGTCAATCCCGGCACCTTTAAGGTATAAATATTGCCGACCTTGCCCTATGCAAACACACGCGTGGTGACAAGACGGAGCAGCCATACTTGCCGAAGCCGAGAGCAGAAGCAGACCCCGCTGGCGCAGCCCCGCCTTCCTGACACGCTGAGAGACGCGCTGCTATCTCAAGCCGAGAGACCCAGCACCGGCGCTTCCGGGTAGCCCTCGCAGGCAGCCTGGAATATCGAGAGCAGAGAAAGAGATACCATTCCTCATTCATCCTAACTTCCAGGTACAGAACTGAATAACCCCTCACAGAGAATTCTTTAGTTATTCACTTGGCAAAAACAAACTTAACTTAAACTGTAACTTTCTATTCCCGCCCACGCATTAGACTTAGGTCAGGTACACGGGGTAGGCGTATTTAGAAACACCAGTTGAGTACGTTTAGTCAAATGTATATGTGTATGTAAATATATTTTAATCATTTTAAAACATCATATGGCTCAGAAACCATATCAATGTTTTTACAGTATTATTTTATACTATTGCTTTTAATGTATGCACTTTACTTAACTATAAGTATTGCAATAATATCGATCCATTTCTCTTGTACGAGAAAAGAGACTGATCAATAAATAACACCTTTTTATTGAACACGCCCGTCTCTTCCTTTTCTCTACATTCTGATGAGACTAAGAATGCACGTACTGACTGAGTAAAATAATTGCCTTGTGCTCACACGACTCTTGAGATTGACTCTTGATTAGGGGAGAGCAAAGTTGTCATGTTCTATGGTTGTCAGAAACTAAATCCCTTCTTGTCTAATCAGGGGAGTTAATCCTTCCTTGAACATTCGAGAAAGTTTCTAGCGAACTCTGAGCTTAGCTGGCAAACCCAAAAATTAAGTCTAGTATCGACAGTAGTAGACCTAGTTAACGTCTGGTCTAGGCCTTTACTGCTGTAGGTACTATTCCAATGCGCAGAGCCTATTGGGAAAATAGGAGCTACACTACAAGTTCATCCTCTTTCTAGCAAAAGAACCATACACCACCAGAGCTAAGTTCTGCTTGTGCATGACTAGCATCGCCGACTGGATGTAAAACAACTTCCTCAAAATCAACACAGACAAAACGGAAGTTCTGATCTTTGGGAACAACACCTCTCCATGGAATTACTTCTGTTGGCCCAGCAAACTAAACCCTCACCCATTCCTACTGACCACACCTGGAACCTCAGCATCATCCTGGACAGCAAACCCACCATGAAAAACCAGTCTCCTTTGCCTGCTTCTTCACCCTTCACATGCTCCTAAGGATCTTCAAATGGCTCCCAGTCCGCACAAGATGTACCGTCACGCAAGTCCTCGTCACCAGCCGCTTGAACTACGGCAATCCACTGTATGCAGGAATCACCATCAACCTCCTAAGGAGACTGCATACCATACAGCAAGACGCAACCTCAAACTCCCCAAATGGACCCATATCACCCCATACCTCAAGAAACTCCACTGGCTCCTCGTCCACAAGAGATGTCAATTCAAGATACTGACCCACGCCTACCAGGCCCTGCACAATCAAGTGCCAGCATACATCAACCATCGCCTTAGCTTCCACCAACCCTCCAGACACCTGCACTTCGCCTCCCTCTCTCTAGCTCTGACCTTGCATCTGCTGAAGCAACATTAGAGGACACTTCTTTTCCTACCTCGTCGCAAACTCCTGGAACAGACTCCGTCTCTACCTCGTGTCCTCACACTGTTCAGGGATTCAGAAGGGGACTCAAGGCCTGGTTGTTCAACTGATTCAACCCAAGCAGTATGGCTCTGAGTACCTGGATACCCTTACAAGTGACTAGCAGCACATTATAAATTCGGTTTGATTGATCAATAGGCTACATAGTCAAGCTACACCATTACTTAAAACAGGACGTCAGAGCTTAGGGGCGGAGTCTCTCTACCTCATCAGTACTAGTTGGCCCAATCCTGGCTAGCTCACAGGGCCTCACCTGATCTCAAAACCTTTCCAGAGTAATATGTGATTTTGGCACCCTTGAACATGACTCTTTAGTCCCCAAGGGAACCATGGAAACAGATCCTCCCCTTTCGGTACTCACTCATGCATGCCCATAGTAAACGTAAGAAAATCACAAATTCAATTGCTATACATTTATTGAAAATATCTTAGTCTATCATGAAGCAAATGTGCGGCGTTCCTTATGCAGATGCAACTAAACAATGTAATTAGCTTTACTGACTGTATAGAACAAACATCCCAACCACGGCAAATTATAGATCTGCCTAGGTCTCGTCATGCTATGTAAGCATAGGGATATGTTTGAGATCTCTGGGATTGGCATAGGACCTCGTACCTGGTGTATGCAGTTAGGTGGTCTGCATCATGAGTGTACACTCAATTTATGCAGGGCTGCATGTCGGGTACTGCTGTCGTTCCAGAACAGTTGTCTCTGCTGGCATTCTTCACTCTGGCTTCTCCTAGAGGAAATCACTAATCCTATTTCTTATTTTACAGTGTTTAACCTCAACAGTGATACAAATATCAGCATCTCAGAAAACCCACTGAATTTCAACAGAGTAGTCCCAGGAACAAAGAAGACTCTGAAGTTTGTTCAAGTAAGTTCAATGCACATAAGGCCAGTTTCGATACACTCTGAGCTCTCACATGACTTTGTCTATTCAAGTGTCCTCCGAGATCTCAGTACTCAACTTAGTGCCTAATTATGAATTTGATGGACGGTACTCAATTTGCCAGGATATTAGCTCTGTTATCCTGACAAACTACCATCCATCTGGTTTACAGATGACCAACTTCCAAGCTGTCGTTTCTGTACATTGCAAGGAACCACAGTCACGATAATTACTTTTCAATGTGCAAAACATTTAGTGGACTGCTGCCGTCAGTTATGATGTTCATATACCAAACTTTTCAATATATTTGTTTTTCAGACACAAACTCCTAAAGCGGGAGTTTGCATTAGAAAAACAAAAATCTAATGACCCCCACACCCTACGAGTTCCTCCAACGGTATGGGGATCATTATCTTCTATCCCTCACAGCCAGGTTTTTCTTGGAAGTCAATGGAAAAAAATAAATTACATGGTATGCCCAACGTAGGGTGGGTGCTATAGTGTCCTTCCTCTGACTGCCCCAACTCCGTCAGATCATCATAAAGACGTTTTCATTTGATGGAGCCAATGGTGCCTCCTACACCAGAAAATTTAAGGTCCATCCATCTCTAAATGTAGTCGACGGTCTGAGAGTTTGGCAGGCATGGCACTCTGTCTTAGTTGCGGCGGAGTACCCTGGCAGCCAAAACGCTAAAGAAGACCATCAGCCCAGAAGAGAGTCTGCGGGAACAATAAACGCTACTGATCAGGTTAGGAAGAAACCTTGAATGAGCTACTGGCAAACGGGAAACATCATTAACCACGAACGCATTACCACGCGTTACGTTTACAACGGGTCACTTACCACGCAAACGTCTTTTCACCGCGGGTGCATTCCACGAACGTTTTTACAACGCAAGCTTCATTGCTTACAGTCTTCGTTCCTTCGCTTCGTCTTGCGTGTATATCATTAGGAGAAAGGGACAATAAAAAGGGGGGGTTGGGGGGGTCTCCCCCCCTAAAAAAAAACCGGAATAAAAAAAAAAAAGAAAACTTTAGAAAAAAACGCTATTCAGTGCAAATTGAGAGAAAGGAAAGAGCCTCAACAACGACTTGGCGTGTACGTCAAAATAGAAGTCCTATCTCTATTTTGAAAGACGTGTTTTGACGCTGGTTATCGTAACGTAAATATGGCGGAGTACAGTCTTGCGTGCTCAAATGCTGCGTGGTAAAGACACATGCGTAGTAAAATACGCGTGGTAAAGCCATGCGTGGTACAGGTAAGCGTTGTATTATCATATATTCCTGGCAAACAACAGTTTTAGACCCTAAGAACACCATGAGTATGGTAGCTTAAAACATGCATTAGAGGCTAGAGCACACTTGTCTGAGGACACATTCTTAACTAGGGCTCAAGTTGAAGATGATCCCTGTGAGATCCTGACAGCTAGCATCACAATCATTCACCTCAACCTTGGAGTCCCAGACATTCAGTAGGCCTTCCCTTCTGCTTCATTGTTCCATACTCACTGTTCCATTATTATTCACTATTGCCTTCCACAAAGTGGGACAGTCCAGGCCATCAAGGGCGTCCCCTCCTCTCTTCTATCCAGGTGATGTCTTGGCAATGATTAGACGGCTAGGTGTTTACGTTTTATCTTTGATGGATGTGCTTAACAAACACCTGATTTGATTTGATTTTTTATTTGATTTTGGACCGGCGAGATTCCCTCCAGCTGTTTAACCAGTCCTAGGCAATCTCCAGGGATAGAAAGAAACAAGCTCAGCCGTCTTTGATGATTCTGAGCATGGCCTAGAATATCAGTACGTATTTCATCCTTTATTGGGAAGATTTCATTTAACCTCCTCAATTCATTTGTGTTGCCTTTGAATTAGTTTTGTTTAATATGGACTAATTAGGCACTAAGTTCTTCATACTGCGCATTCTATCGGTTGTGTATTGCTTGCAAAAGCTTATCCCTGACTCTGAAATTCAACATGTATACACAAAAAGAGGGGGGACGGGGAGCTTACATGGGAAAGCAAAAAAGAAGAAATAATGGAGGTCCAGTGCCCTTGCTCCCAGGATAAATGATTAAACACACAAAGGGGGCATCAGTTCCTCTAGGAGAGTGAACCATAGTCTAGTTCGCTCAATAGTACAGATTGAAGGAGAGAATATTCTGGGTAACGTGGTCGTTTGCTCTGTCAGAAAAACATAAGGAAGGGAAAGAGGTGTGAGGTGGGTTGATTCTCCTCGGTGACCTAGTGCCCTCAGAAGACCGTACGAGCGCCCTGAGTCATCATTGGGCGTTGCTCCTCGTGTGGGTGGCGCTGCAGTCCCTCACGGGCCCCACAAGGGGGCTCTTTAGCGGAGTTCTTTTGGTGGAGATGCCGCAGTTGTGTATGCGGGTCTGAGGGCCTAGTGAAAAAATTATATATAAAGTGGGTGCAAATTTAAAATGACCAGACAGTACCCGTCAAATAGTTTATTCAAGGGTCTGGATAGCCAATTAAAAGAGGTGGACCCTGGAATATCCCTATATAAACCAAATAATAGGGGGGCGTCTGTGATACTAGACGCTTGTCTCAGGGTAAGAGTGTGGGTGTGAAGATAAAAGATATATATATAGATATAATTATTGGGTCAACATGTTTCGCGCATCGAGTGGTCCCTAGTGGATCCTATTGCGCTTCTTCAGGACCAAACAATGTTACTCAAACCAAAAAGTTGGGTTTGAAAACGCAGGTTCCAGGCCTAATGCCTATGAGCCTGCAATACCTTTGTCATCAAGGTGTCCAGCGTCTTAGCACTATCCGGTACGTTCAAAGTGTGTACCTAAGCCCAACCTGTAAAGAAAAGAGAGTATCAACACAGAGCAAAGCGACTGCACATTTGTGACGTAATTCTCATCAGGATAATGGTGATTCATAATCCTGACACATTTAATAAGTTCAGTCCTAGATCTGAGTTTAATTTGTGGCTTAAAGACATGCCTGGTGTCATGCATATGGCTTGTCTCACAAGAAAAAATCGCCATCTCACAAGCTATAGTGGCGACCGCCTGAGAATGGTCAGAACTATTCATGTACATGCTATAATGGACATTCTAGTATTACTAGTTCAGGTGCGAGGGGTAAGCACATGCAGGAAATGGATTAGGTAGGCGTCAGTGATGGGGTGGTGTATGATGTTTATAATATCGCAACTAATTGGCTCCCTAGAATTATGCACTTAATAGCGGTAAAATGGGATTAGCTCGCTGTTGGTTGTGGTTAAGGTATACGCTCGCTGGTGACTGTTGTCTCCTCAGAACCTCCAGTCTCACAATGCGTATCATGATTTGGCAACATTGGCAACCACTGATTCATAAAAACGCTTGCATGTTATCTAAAGTGAATTCTCCTTAATACATTAGTGTCCCCAAACATCGGGCAAGCGTGTAGGTGACACAGACATAACACACACGTATTTAAAAGTCAACGTACCCCAGCAGTCCTAGGTGTTGGCCCCCTCGGCAGCCATTTGCCCAAATAGCAAGAGAGTGCTGAAAAAACAGATGGGAGAGGACCGGAGGTCTGATAATATAGTAGATTCTCACATGCCACATGCACAACCAACAGCGAGCTAATCCCATTTTACCGCTATTAAGTGCATAATTCTAGTGAGCCAATTAGTTGCGATATTATAAACATCATACACCACTCCATCACTGACGCTTACCTAATCCATTTCCTGCGTGTGCTTACCCCTCGCACCTGAACTAGTAATACTAGAATGTCCATTATAGCATGTCCATGAATAGTTCTGACCATTCTCAGGCGGTCGCCACTAAAGCTTGTGAGATGGCGATTTTTTCTTGTGAGACAAGCCATATGCATGACACCAGGCATGTCTATAAGCCACAAATTAAACTCAGATCTAGGACTGAACTTATTAAATGTGTCAGGATTATGAATCACCATTATCCTGATGAGAATTACGTCACAAATGTGCAGTCGCTTTGCTCTGTGTTGATACTCTCTTTTCTTTACAGGTTGGGCTTAGGTACACACTTTGAACGTACCGGATAGCGCTAAGACGCTGGACACCTTGGTGACAAAGGTATTGCAGGCTCATAGGCATTAGGCCTGGAACCTGCGTTTTCAAACCCAACTTTTTGGTTTGAGTAACATTGTTTGGTCCTGAAGAAGCGCAATAGGATCCACTAGGGACCACTCGATGCGCGAAACATGTTGACCCAATAATTATATCTATATATATATCTTTTTATCTTCACACCCACACTCTTACCCTGAGACAAGCGTCTAGTATCACAGACGCCCCCCTATTATTTGGTTTATATAGGGATATTCCAGGGTCCACCTCTTTTAATTGGCTATCCAGACCGTTGAATAAACTATTTGACGGGTACTGTCTGGTCATTTTAAATTTGCACCCACTTTATATATAATTTTTTCACTAGGCCCTCAGACCCGCATACACAACTGCGGCATCTCCACCAAAAGAACTCCGCTAAAGAGCCCCCTTGTGGGGCCCGTGAGGGACTGCAGCGCCACCCACACGAGGAGCAACGCCCAATGATGACTCAAGGCGCTCGTACGGTCTTCTGAGGGCACTAGGTCACCGAGGAGAATCAACCCACCTCACACCTCTTTCCCTTCCTTATGTTTTTCTGACAGAGCAAACGACCACGTTATCCAGAATATTCTCTCCTTCAATCTGTACTATTGAGCGAACTAGACTATGGTTCACTCTCCTAGAGGAACTGATGCCCCCTTTGTGTGTTTAATCTGAAATTCAACAGTCTGGTGATGTTAGTCCTTGGGAGGGCCGCATGCCTGGGGAGTGGCACCAACGCCTGATGAGCTATCTCAATGAAAAATATTTAGGATAACACCCTGAGCTTCAGCTCTCAGAATAGCCCCGCTGACCGGCCTTCCAAGAAATTGTTAGAAGCAATGCTCTCGCAACCACAATACAGTGTAAAACATGCAACACAGTAATAACAATAAGGTAGCAAACAACAGCAGATCTTTATGTTCTTATTCTTTTTCAAAAGACGTTTTATTGGATCCACATTGGATCCACATTCAGCCGACACGTGTTTCGTTGTGTTCAAAAGTGGAGTCGACACGACTCTTCAGGGCTGGTATATAGACCCAGGTATCTACGGGTCGATGCGAAACGTGAGTGTAGTTGGTAGAAGGATCCTGTGTGTAAGTTGACGGGTGTTCAATATCTTTCACATCCAGAGAACCCTAGTTCCGGGTTTTGAGCTATAAGTAAGACTGCTCCGCTAACGATAAAGCCCAATGAGGCTCGTCAGTACCAAAATGAGACTAGACACGTGTGAGTGTCTGACTGTACCGGGAGGGGATCCAATTTTAAAATTAGAGCTGGTTATTAGTTCGGTTTCTCTGTAGGTTAAACGAACTGTGGCTCGGTATCCCTCCTTTGTGTGTTCCCGGTCGCCGTGTTCCAAGAAATTGTTGTTAGCATCTGTCACTCTCACTTGATGGTTTTCTGCATACCCTTTTGAACTTTCTTCTTTCCACCACCATATTCTTGCCGCTATGCTGGAGAGGTGTGTGACATTGGTCATTGGGGAAAGATCAATATGAGAACTATGTGACTGGACTGGGAACGCTGGACTGGGAACGAAAAGCACCTCTGACAAAAATGTTCAAACCAGCTCTGCCCCCTTAAAAAAACCATACACACACACGTTTTCTCTCTCTCTCTCTCTCTCTCTCTCTCTCTCACTCTCTCTCTCTCTTTCTCTCACGCTTTCTCCTCTCTCTGTCCTAAAGCACCTGCTCTGATAGCTATAATTAACCTGAGGTAGTTGGAGAAAGTAGTAGAGGGACTAGCAGCTGCGCTGTGCCTTCAAAATGCAGTCAATGGCACCAGCCCCCCATGGAAAGGCCCGATGGAATAAATGGGCAGTTTGGCCCTGACTAATTTCTAATTCTGTCCTTCTTAGATCCCACCCTTCTATGGGTTCTTTGCCAGTGTTAGCAGTGTTAGTAGCTTCCCTTCATGTGCTATGCCTTTTAAGGTATACTCTAACTTGATGCAATCTTCTCTTCAGGACAGGCTGGCCGACCGGCCTGGTCAACATCATATCACAGCCAAAAACAGATGTCCCCCGAAAAAACAAATTGAGGAAGCTTAGCAAAAAGATAGACTTTCTAACAGTCACGTGCAGTGTGGTCTAGCCTTTGGCTGCTCCCACTCTCCCTAGCAACTTCATTGCTCTAATAGACAGGCAGAGTAACTGAGGGCTATCTCACCCTTCCCAAAACAGCCTGTGATTTAGAGGCCCTTTCCCGGGCCACCACAACATGAAAGCCCCACAAAAGACCAGACCTCCATTACAATTCTAAACACGCTTTAGAAATGCAATAGGTCCCGCATTTTTTTTTTTGTTTTAGTTATAGCTATTGGCATAGCTCAACAGCTACCGGAGAGAAATAGTCACTTTGCGGGTACCGAACAGAGCATTGCTCTGTGAAAGGACCGGAACGCCTAAAACGATGTTGATAGCCTACAAATAAAAAAGCAGATCAGGATGACCAGGAGGAACCTTATATAATAGGATGGCCAGCGCAAGCAAACAATGAGTGAAATCGCCTGGGTGTGGCCAAGCACGCAAAGGCGGGAGAATCAGACCCAATGCACCAATAAAAACCCTGTATTTCTAAATGGCACAATAACGAAAAAATGGCAATTCAAGGGCATGACTAAAGCCGATTGAGGAGATAACAACAGGTCTTACAGTCAGCAATGGGTCCTGTCACTGAGTCAAAAGTTTGACGGACAGTAGAGTCAAAATTATGGTACTATTTGTCACATTTTTTAAAAACAACATCCCGATGCAGGATTTTGTTTTTCAATAAACAAAAACGAATGATCCACACACCCTGGGAGTTTGCTCCCCTGGTGTGGGAGCATTTAAACATTTTACTGTCCCTTACTGACAGTTTTTCACAGCAGTAAGGGTGACGAAAAAGTGCCCATTCGACTTCCCCCTGGCTGAAAATCAGGCAGGCAGAACCTTGACTGGCAGAGAGGGCACTCCGTTGCTGGCAGAGAGGGGACCCCGTTGCTGGCAGAGAGGGAACCCCGTTGGTGGCAGAGACCAAACTCTAAATCAGCCCCAATGTTTTTGGATGACTGGTCAAAAGGCTCTTCAATGCAGTGATTCATTTTAATATGAGATTATAGGCCTCATTACTAAGTACAGAGTCTACTGCCAAATTGTTGCTCTGTTTGCCTGGACCTTACTGTTGTCAGAGCCACAGTCCTGTTAATAAGATCTCCATGGCAACAGCTTAGCTGGACAGTTTATTCACAGGGGATGTTGTCACAGGAATTACATTGCCCACTGAACCTGCTGCTCTGACAGCTCAAATAAAGTATTTATAATTTGAGGTGATTTCTTGCATAATGTATGGCTTTGACATTTGCTCAGGCCAGTGGAATATTATAGTGAATTACTCTGTCCATAAGTATGGTGTCTGTCTGCAGACCTACCAGAATACCTGCATGTCTACTACCAGTGGCACATAAAACACACTTTGCTATCTGCCACAAACTAATAAGGGGACGCATTTCTAGTGACAATCGTGCTGATTAATATAAGCTTCATCTTCAAGCACATCCTCACACAGGAATGTCTTAAAGTTTTGTGGAGCCTGGGTCAAAAAGATGGTGCTAGGCCCCACATGTGAGAAGCAACTGTTTGTAAGTTAAAAAAACATGTCTTCAGGTAAAGCTGTGACAAATAAACAGGGCAGGTTTGCTTCAAAGTCTGAAAATATAGTTTGCAACATGTGCGAGGGCCCTGGCAAATTGCAAGGCCTGTTAAATAATCCAGCCTCTATTCCTGCCTTTCGATGGCCCCACACTTAATAGAAACACGTTCCTACATGTACACACTCATGCGCATTTCAATAGGGCATATTTGTATGATGCTAGCATACGTTTTATTGATTGGCTAATCTGCTTTACTCTCCAACAACTATTAGCCCCTGGAAGGGAATGCTGGTACTGGCTTATCCAATAAGAATGCTTAGAATGCTCTCGCAAACTAGTGAATGTTGGATTACACGCCAAGGACATAAATCACACATAAACAGTGCGGAACTTATTTACAAAACAATTACGCAGCACGGCGCCGTAAGCCATTTTGCTGCGCTGAGCTGCGTCCTTTTAAAAGCACAGGGGTGCATCGTATTAACAACAATGTGACGCCTCTGTGTGCTTTCCCCTGCGCTGGCGCACAATTGGCGCCATGCACCAGCGCATGCATCCTTTTGTCATGTTGCAAGGTTGCATGCGTTGTGCGGATGATTGTTTAAACAATCATTGATGGAATTTTCATCTTTCTATGTGTGCTGCAGAATGCAGTCCGCATACATAAAGGAAAAAACAAGGAGAAATATAAAAGTATTTCTCCTTGTTGCACCATTCCTATGCCTCCCCCGGGAAGGCGTAGGATTCTGGTGCATTCCCAGTTTCACAAAACGTTGTAAATCTGGGAATGTGTCTGTCAGGTTCCATGGATGTTGCGTGGGAACACCCACAGCAACACTCATGGAACGCTCCTTTCAAACAATGCGTGAAAGGCGCCCATATTTATAAGGCCATGAAAAGCCACAAAGGGTGACTTTAGGGGCCTTGTAAATATGGTCAGGCACACTGCGCCACCGGTGCTTCAAAAACAGTTACCCACCGGCGCTGCTATGAGACAGAAGAACTGGCACTATTAACCTTATTGCCTCGCTGCGGCCCGATTCACAAATCCATATAGGACCTAAGTTCAACCTACATGAAAAAAAATCATCATATTTAGAATTTGCAAAACATGAATTAACACTTGTATTTGCATATACTCACATATTACATTAAAACAGTATGGCGTCATATTACTTTTGAGTAAATCTACTCATTGTGGTGGAGTGCTGGACTTTTTTGAAAGGCATGCCTGGCGAAGTAGATGAATTCCCATAGCTGGCATGTGAGTGGGTATTCACAAACCTTTGCCGAAAGCTTGCCACCCGGAATGTGACCCTAAAGTTGCTCCTATCAGAAGCCTGATTAAATGCATATCTGGGATGGGAATGTGGGGGAAACAAGCCCAATATATGTGGGAGCTAAGTTAAGGAGTTTCTTCACTGACAACCCCATGCTCCTGGGGGAAAGAAAAAGAAAATACATTTAAAAACGATTAATGCACAGATGCACTTTTGGATTTACATTTACACATTTCTAATTACAGAACTACTTCTGTGAATCTATGAGTGTCACAGATTCCTTGGAAGAGTGCCTTCAAGGCAATAGGGAGGGTGGGTCCTTTTCTTATGCTATTCATAAGTTGCGAATTGGGCCTCAACCATTGGGTGCAAAATATTTCGAGAGAAATGGGACAGGACAAATGAGCAGAACTTGGAACAGTGGATCTACAAGAGAGCAGACAACACCGTGGATTCGCAGACCTGACAACTCACACTGTGCCACGGTGTGCCTCACGATATTGATTCACACAGTCTCCCAGTGAAGAGCTGAGATCTCATGGTTGGTGTGGGACAATGTGAGCTGTTCGCAGAGTGAGTTTCCAGCTCCTGTGTGGAGGCTCTGCACAGCGTATGTCCACTGGGGGTTTTGCAACCTCGAAATATCATCAGCAAAAGCCAGGGATGCTTTTGTCTGTTTTTATGGAGGTGGAGGAAGGCAGTAAGGCTCTCTGGCATTGCTGGTGCAAATCCCTGCCATGCCCACAGCCCCTTCCTGTCTGAGAGGTAAAACGTAAACATCTTCTGATGCTCACAAACTATTGATGGGAACAAGGGCTCAGAGTGTGATGCAGCATGCCAATGTGATAAGAGGCTAGAATTTGCTTCGCCTCACTAGTCTGTACTTTAAAAAGGGCCTGTTCCCTTGTGGACAGGCAAGGGCAGGACCACTGCACTGATGGGGCCAGGCTGCAGCTGTAGAGGAACAATCCTGATTAAAAAACTCAAAACCTGGGCGGATGTGGAGGCGGTGGTTACAGCAGGTCGAGTGGTTCAACAGCTTACCTTTGCCAATTCTGTCTAAATCTTCTTGAATTGGGCATCACCACACAATACAACAAGAAAGTTTGGTGTCATGGGCAGACACAGGACACACATAGTATTTGGACTAATTCGAGATTAATGGCATGTAATATTTATTACAAATGATGAAAGCATCACTGAAAGAAGTCTGGTAGAGAATAACACTCAAACAGTCCAAAATACATTGCCAAGAACACTTACCCTTATCGCTAAGTGCTGCTGGCCCATATGCTTGGTAAAGAGCCTTTATTCCCTCACTATTGTTAACTCTTGGGTCTTGAAACACAGGGTAGAAATGGTTGACCAGGCTCACAGTTTATCTGCCCAGGAACTATATGCAAGCTGATGACCTCTGGCACTGTGATGCCACCATCATTACCTGACAAAGGGAGCCAATGTTGATCTTGTGTCTGTCCCATATCCCTAGCGTTAAGGCTCCCCTGTCCCATATCCCTAGCATTAAGATGCCAAGTTCTGAAAGAAGATTGGTCTTCTAGTTGAACACAAATCTGGGCCTACATTAGTTTGGCAGTACACCCAGAAGCCTACATTGTAGGCTGTGACTTTTCACTTCACTTTTCTTTCAGGTGTGGACTGGGAATGAACTATGCATATATCTGGGCTAACCCCCAAATGAGGACCGTCAGCAATTCCAAGACTGAGCGGGGAAAGTGTCACTATGTGTTCTAGTGGTGATCACTGCTGAGAGGCACATCCTACACCTCTTCAAGTGTCCATGACTTCTGGCGGAACGGCTCTGGCGCCAGAGAACACAAACAACCCTTTGGCTTAGAGTCATTTCCCGCAAGTCCCTATAAATAAGGCCTACCTATCCGAGATCATGTGGGGGCTTGGGGTAATTGGGGTGGCTCTGGCAGACCCAGGTGTCTCTGGTAGCCGAAGGGCTGGACACAGGGTCAGTGAGGGTCTTTCCTATGTTGTTATGTTATGTTAATTTATTTTGTAATGCGCACAGCTACCCAACAAGGGTTTCCCAGCGCAAGCCATAACAAAAACTTGGAAAAATCTGAATCAGCAATGTTGATTAAAAAAACAGTTTTTTAATTGCTTCCGGAAGTTGGGGAACAGCTTCTCCCTCCTCATCACATCAGGTAAGGAATTCCACATGGTTGGCCCAAGTAGAGAAAAGGAGCGGCCTCCCATTCTCGACAATTTGAACCTAGGAATTTCAAAAAGCTCTTCTGAAGACGAGCGAAGTAGGCGCAGGGGACGGTACCCGCGTACCAGATCTTGTAAGTATGTAGGGGCAGTACCGATCTTAATTCTGAACATATAGCATAGGGCTTTAAATTTTATACGGTGATCTACCTTAAGCCAATGCAGTTCTCTCAGGGCATTTCCCATGTTGGACATTCTGGGAAGACCACAGAGCAATCTGGCAGCAGAATCTTGCACCACTTGAAGCTTGCGCAATACCTCTTTGTTAGACCCCAAGAAGAGAATGTTACCGTAATCCAGGCGAGATGTTACAAGAGCCTGGACAACTGTCCTTTGGGTGTCAACAGGGAGCATCCAAAATTTTTTTTTAACCATTTTAAGATGGTAAAACAGGTGGCTGCAGTTTGTACTGCCTGTTGTTTCATTGACAATTTGTTGTCAATAATGAAGCCTAGATTGCGAGCCTGCGAAGAAGGCGTAGGTAAAGGTCCCATTTCAGCAGGCCAATGTTGGGGGCCCCAAAGTCCGGAGTCTTTCCCAAAGATAAGCACTTCCGTCTTTTCCCTTTAAGCTTGAGCAAATTGGTTTGCATCCATGATGCAATCTTGCGCAAGCCTAATTGCAGAGTAGAAGGGTCTTGTTTCCCATCCGCCAATAGAGAAAAGATGATTTGAGTATCACCGGCGTAGGAAAACAATGCAAGCCCTGCCGCTTCCACAATCGTTGCTAACGGTTGCACATAAATGTTGAAAAATAATGGGCTCAAAATTGAGCCCTGTGGCACACCATACAGGGATGTATAGGACTTTGAAGAGGCCCTAGTAGAGAACACCTGGAATGTTCACTCCGATAAAAAGGAGGACACCCAGCCAAGCGCTAATCCAGAGATGCCCAGTGCCTGTAAAGATTTAATTAATACGGTATGGGAAACCCTTTCAAAAGCGGCACTTAGATCTAATAATATAAGGGCCACTGTATCCCCGGCGTCCAAACGCTGACGTAGCATCTCAGTGACCCCTCGCAATGTGGTCTCTGTAGAAAACCCTGCTCTGAAGCCCGATTGTGAGTTGTGCAGAAATTGGGAGGATTCCATGAACGTAGATAACTGGCCGTTCACATGTTTCTCCAAGACTTTCGAAAAAGTCGGGAGTAGGGGGATGGGCCTAAAGTTAGACGGCACGGCCGGATCTGCGTTTGGCTTTTTTAACAATGGTAAAACCATTGCGTGTTTCCAGTCTGTTGGCATCTGTGCCTCCCTAAGAGAAGCGTTTAATAGCTCCATCACTACTCTTAGAGCGGGTTGTTCCATCTGAAGAAGCACTGTGGCTGGAAGCAGATCGCACGGAGAACCGGATTTAATGTTTTTAAAATTTTTTAGCAAGGAGCCAGTGTCCAGGAGAACCCACTGCTCCAATTTTGGCCGAGAGACTTCTGCCACGGTATGTGACCGGGCAGTATTAGTCAGGGCTGGGATTGACGCATTAATTCCCCCTAATGTCTGATGAATTTGTTCAACTTTGTTTATAAAAAACTTGGCAAGGGAGTCACATTGTGGTTCATCAAGAACAGGCGGACTGGGCTCAGTCCCTGAACCTGCCAGCTTTTACACCATGGAAAATGAGGGTCCGCGGACAATTGTTTGCCCCCAGGATAGACGAGCAAACATAGTCAGCTCGTGCCTTTTTACATAAAGCATGATATTTTTTCAATGTGGCTTTATTGATAAGTTTGGCCTCGGGAGCATGATTCCTTCTCCAACTTCTTTCCATAGCTTTACACTTGCTTCTTTCAGCTTTTAGCTGCTCCGTAAACCAAGGGGCAGGGGGCGGATGGTTATAAATTCTTTTTGCCGTAGATGGAAGGCAGACATTAGCAGCGGAGGTGATCCAATTATAAATACTATTCAAAGAAGCTAGAGAAATGGAATTATGAGAAGGGACATTATTTAACAATAACTGATTGAATTTAGCTTTGTCCAATTTTCCCCAATTTCTGGACCGACCTGATAATTCGGGAAGCAGAGGGGGCAGATTAAGTAAGCTACTATATTGGAACTTAACCGCGAAAGGGTCTAACCAACACAATGGCAGTGCTGGCGGACAGTTAATGCCAGGCAGGTTAGAAAAAATAGGGTCCAACAAGTGACCAGCTCTATGAGTGGGGCCATCCTTGCAAAGGGGTAGGTTCAGTGCAGATAAGTCAGCAATGAGCGCCCTACTTGCTGGACAATCAATACTTTCCAAATGGAGATTTAAATCTCCTAAAACTGTAAAATTGGCTAATGTAAGTAGCCAAGGAGCCTACAGGTCTGACAGCTGGGGCACCCAGGAACCAGCTGGTCCTGGGGGACGATAAATCAAGGCCCCAGATAGAGTAAGTTGGGGTGAGAGCATAAGTTTAAACAGGGCAGCTTCACACTCCTGTAGAGGGAAGTCCTCAAATTTGCATGAATAGCTCTTTTTATAAATAATCGCAACCCCTCCACCCTTCCTGAGAGTTCTGTCTCCCCTTATTATTGTGTCTCCTTATTATTGTGTAATTATCGGGGAGGGCGCATGCCACATCAGGTCCTGAACTATCATTCAACCACTAGTCTGCTATAATGGCTGTTGGTTTCTTAGGATTTGCCACTAACATGACATGACAGCAGAAGAAGAATATGGGCCCGATGGAGCAGGGGACCGACCCAGAAAATTAGGTCCGACATAACTGGAGATCTTCACAAATGTATTCCTTGCTCGTCATTGGTGTAGAACACAACATCAGTACACCTCCTGGATCTCAGAGAAGCCCTATGCTTCATGCCCATTGTGGTAGTGCTACAAAACTCCCAGGAGTGTGAGTTCTAGCACAAAGGTTGAGGTCCTCAAGTAGATTCCTAACCTACAAAGAGACTTTGATAACATTAATAATTAGCAGCATGGGAAATGGATCGACCAATAAGAAGATGGAGCAGATTACAATAATGCTCCCGCTCCCACACTCGCTACTGGCATTGTTCCTGCTCTGCTACAGCTTCGACCCCCCCGCTTTCATTAGCGGTCTGATGGGGGGTCGTGGGCAGGCTGTGGCTGTGGGGGATAGCGGTGGATTCCGGTGAATTGCAGTGGGCAGCTGCGGCCCAGACTCCCTTGTGGCCTGGGAGGTGCGGTAGCAGCCAGACTACCCTCTTTCTTCGCCCTTGCCCTTTCACCTCCTGATTCCAGTTGAGGCTGTATACTGAGCTACGGAGCTGTGAGCAGGGCGGTGGTGGAGGTGAGGCAAGATGCTCGGACCGGGAGTTAAGTTGATTCCCTGCCGAGAATTGGAGGCGAGAGACTGCAGGTATTGCCACAAACTGCAGAAAGCATCTGGTCAGACCCGAGGAAGCGGGGGAAGCGGCACCTGAGACCGCCAGCACGCCGGGGGCTACAACTCTCAGCACCAGTGCCACGGAGGTCGCGCTGAAAAGCGAGGCACTGACCCGTGGCGCGTGCCCCCTCGCTAACTCCTGCATCTAGGTAAGATAACAGGCTTACCCCCAGGCCACGTGGGACACCTAGTATTCGGTGTAACCGGTGAGTCCGGTGAAATAACAAGTGTAATAACCCATAAATATATCCATCTGACCCCTTCTGTCTAACACCTTGAAAGTGAGAGCCCCAGGTGTTAAAAATTTTTTAGAGGCTTCCAGCAAACGGATGTGGAAAAACCCACGATGAGTACGATGAGTACTAGAAGTGCAGTAAACCCCGCGAACCCCCTGATGACGGGGAAGGTTGTGAATACCCTGGACTCTTTCTTGGCAAGAGCGACAAATATCTTCAAGAATGAGATAGCGATGACTGAGCGCCGTCTTTCAGCGGAATTGTTATCCCAGAAAAGATCTTCATTAGGAGCGCTTGCAAATAACACTGGTGCAGATGGCCAGAAGATTATCGAAGTGGCCTCGGAGGCAGCAATAGCGGTGGCCCTGCAGCATGCGACATCCCAAATACTGGAACTAGTAGCATCCAGTGAGAACATACAGAAGACCTCCACAAGGGCCCAAACCGGGAAAAAATCAGAGGACAGTAAACGGAACATGGGGGCAAAAAGAAAGCGGGGTGTGGGACCGCAAAGGGATAACGCAGCAAAGGTTTCAAAACTAAACAAGAGTAAAAGTATGTGTGAGGTAGAAGGAGATGGTGGAGGGGGGAGAAGCCATGGTGAGATAAATATTGCAAACAGTGTAATTCGAGCCATAAATCTTGACGAAGCATCGTGGCTCAGATTTGAAACCCTGGTTTACTCACTGTTAAATCCTATTATAGAAAGGCTGACCCAGATGGAGCAAAAAAATCAGTGATCTAGGAGTGCACGCATTGGAATTACATAATACAATGGAGACACTAAGGAAAATTATACCGAGGCAGGATCCCTCCACTTCGCCCCCGGAAGTGAGGCCAACCAATTCTAGATTAAGTAGACTAAGAGGGCCTAACCTAGACCCAAATATCCCCGAAGACCCGAATGAAAGGACACCAGGGGGCCAGCTAGACAAGGACCTAGGTAATCATAATATTAGAGCCACCAGTCTACCGGGAATGGGTGAGGCCTTGAGGATAGCGGGTCAACGTGGGGATGCCCTGTGGAGGGAAACAGGTTTGACTAAGGGGCAGGAGGTGAGGATGGACCAAACTTTACATCTCCCACCAGCAGCTGCAACTCTGGTCCTAGTGCTGGGAAATGTTCCTCAGTTAAGGAGGGACCACGCTGAATCCACCTCACAGTTGATATCGAAAGCCCTCCATTGGCTAAATCAAACCCTAAGTAAAACAGGAGCGCCGGGAGGGATGGGAGCAAATCAAATATTGATGGCAAGAAGAGTTTCATGGGTGGGGCCCACAAGTAAGCACTGGGAGGGGTATTGTGTGGTTGTAAATTTTAGTAGTAGGCACGTAGCAGGTTCTATTTTAACACACTTAGGCCAGATGTCCCCAAGTATCTCCAGTATTGTTCCTTTACCTCTGGGTTATTTTTATAGGCCACTCAGAACACAGAGAAGGTAGCCACAGATTCTGCATACTGCTGAGCAGGGTAGGAACCTGCACCGGGGAGATATCACTAGGGGCATATTAGATATGAACCACCAGAACCGTTTTGCACCTCTATCTGAACTAGAGGAATGTGATTGACTTCAAGCCAACCCCCGTATGCTGAAGGCAAACTAGAGGGCCAGGCACTCCTAATTGAAAATAACTTTAATGACATCTCGCCTCAAACCCCAATGGGACCAAGGGCAAAGAAGGACAATCTAAAAATTGCCTCATGGAATGCTGCAGGATTATTACTTAAGCTGAGTGACAATGGGTGGTTGAAGGAGTGGCAGGATCACCAGGTAGTGCGCTTTCAAGAAACTTGGGCTATGGACTTCCAAACCAAAGCAATTCCATCTTCCTCAGGGAGGGCAAAAGGGGGTTTATTAACCTTAATCCAGAATGACCTAGAGGTCACTGTGACAATGTGGAGTAATCATAACCCAAACTTTCATATATTATTGCCGGAAGGGATATGGCTGCTAGTCAACTACTACAATTATAGATTTGGATCATTGATGCATCAGTTGGTGGGGGAGGTTGAGAAAGAGATCAATGCAATAGTGCACAAGACCAAAAGGGCTATCAACAACATAATATGGCAGGGGGATTTTAATATACACCCCTGTAAAAATAAAGTACTCTCCACATGCGGCGTGGTGGATGCAATGGGTATCCCAACCCATCATTTTGCACATGACGAGTATGGGGATAGATTAAACCAGGCGGTCACAGAGTTAAACATTGACATGGTTTGTCAGGACATTGAAGGGACTGGAAATATCTCGAAAACATTTAGGAGGAATAGAGTGGAGACAACGCTTGATTATATTCTGTTAACCCCTTCGCTAAGCCGCAGGGTGTGTAAGGTCAGATATGCTTTCAACATCTATAGCGACCACGCCATAGTTTCATTAGAGCTGAACTCGGTCCGCAAAGTGAGACAGCATATTAGAAATGCTGGTAACTCCCGCAGCAGTAAGAAGAAACAGGGGCAGTTAAAATGGGGGAAGATACATGAATTCAAGGTTACCCATGAGATAGTCTCTAATTCACAGGATGAAATTAATACGTGCTTGAACTCGGAAGCAATCCCCTCCAATGTAGTTCAGGCTTTTAGTGGAATCTTGGGAAACATCAAAAGAGCATTATCACTAAGGGCAAAAAATAGCACTAAAGACGAAAAGAAAGGGTGGTTTGACGCTGCTTGTACAAAGGCAAGGGTTGCTCTCCATAGAGAGCTTAAGGTTAAACCTAGAAACCCGGTCCATATAAATTGTCTGCGCGCCTGGTATAAAGAAGCTAGGAAAACCAGAGAAAGGGAGATCAGGGTAGAATTATGGGCAGACCTAGACAGAGCCGCCCAACTAGGAAACAGCTCTGATTTTTGGAGACTGATAAATGCCCTATATTTTAAAACTGCAATTGATCCGTCCCTAGATACAAATGTGGGAGAGGATGATTGGGTCTGCCACTTTGAACAAATTTTTTGTAGTACAGATATTCAACCGGGCCATAAAAGGACAGCAATCGAGACTCAAAACCAATTCCTAATGTTTTCCTATAGCAAGGTCAAGAAGAGGCTGGAGGACTGTAGTTTGGGGAAAGCCCCCGGGCCTGACGGCGTCCCAATAGATATTTTCCGAGAAAATATAGATCTATGGACGCCGTTATTGGCAAATGTTATGAATAGCATTACCCGGATAGGTGCCCCCCTATCATGGTCTTCAGGAGTGATTGTCCCGATCCACAAAAAGGGACATAGGTCGAATCCAAATAATTACAGACCCATCTCCCTCTTGGACACAACCTCAAAGTTAATGGGCCAACTTTTATTGTCAAGGCTAGAGAAATGGGGATGGGGCAACAAAATTCTTATCCAAGCCCAATACGGATTCCAGTAGGGGAAGGGTACGATAGAGCCCGCCCTAAATTTAGCCTTGATGATAGATAAGTATACTAGTTTAAAGGAAGGAAAATTATATATGGCGTTCATGAACCTGAGCGCAGCCTTTGACTGCGTGGTCCATGACAAACTTTTGAGTATAATGCAGTCAATGGGGGTGGACCTGGCTATATTACATTTCATAAGGCAGCTATATGTCAATGCAACAGCTTCAGTTTGCTACACAAACAATGGAGACTGCACGCGCCCATTTAAAATTGGTAGGGGGTGCGGCAGGGATGCGTGTTGGTTCCTTTTCTCTTCTCTTTGCACACTAATGGAGTAGAGAAAGCACTTTTAGCGGTTACTGATTATGTCCCCAGATTTGGAAAGTGCAGCACTCCCATACTAGCGTATGCAGATGAAGCTGTATTGATCGCTAGGACGGGGTTGGGGTTACAGAGACTAATTACAAAATATGTCTCTTTTATTGGCGCCCTCCAGATGAGAGTAAATCACACAAAGTCGTTTGTAATTGTAGCAGGGGTGGGAAAAAGAGATAAACTCCAAGTTTTCATGCGGAGGGGAATAAAATCGAAGTGGTAGAATCCTTCCCGTACCTGCGTATCCTCTTTGATAAAGACCTCTCTTGGAAAACAATAATGAAAGGCAGAAAGCGGGTAATGGAGAGGGGCATCGCCGGATTGAAATCCTTTGCTAAAAAACTGGGGGCCAAACCACTACCCACGATTAAGAATATCTATCAGGCCCGTGTAAAAGCATCCGTATCCTATGGAGCAGGAGTTTGGGGGGTGGCAAACCCTAATGCATTGCAGACAGTTGAGAATAAATATTTTAAATCCGTAGTAGGTCTCTCCTCATCCTTCGCAAATTGTATATTACATATGGAACTAGATATTCTTACATCGCTGAACAGATTAAAGCGGCCCCATTACTTTTGTGGTACTCAATATGGAGGAGGGAATCTGTACCGCTCATTCAGCTAATAATTAAGAGCTCCCTAGACATGGACCACTGGAAGAGATCTAGGTGGCTGAATTATGTGGAGCAAACTTTCAAAGAAATTGAGCTCCCGGGATTTTTTAATGATCGACTTGCATGTAAGGGGTTATCCAAGCAGAAGGTATCTGATGTGTTTTTCCGAATGGCGGAATATAAGAGGTCTAAATCTGAGGTGGGGAAACACGCTCTGCGGTCATACCAAGCCAATACACCTGTGATAGAGAGAGGGTTCTTGTACCTAGCAATAGCAAATATCTCACAGCACAGATACATTTTGCTAAGGTTTAGAACTAACCTGATAGTGTGTATGCTAGGCTATCCAGATTTTTTTTTTAGCATTAATGATTTGTGCATTTCCCCATGTGACAAGGTATCAACTCAATCTGAGATACATCTAGTCCTTTTCTGTACACTATATAAAAAGGAAAGGAAAGGAAAGCCTACCTGATGCCGATTTTAAATAAGACGAGGTTTACACATTGTCGGGTGACCTTATATTTTTTTAAATCTTTACCAGACCCGTTTGTCTGCTTCTCAATTGCCTCTTTCTTATGGCCTTGTTTGAAGAAGAGAAAGGGTTTGGTTACGAGTTCTGTGAGATGCATTCTGAATAGTAATTGATCTTGTGTCTCTTCCCTTTTTTATGTGTTAATATGATATGATTGGATTTTAATGATGGTATTTTATGAAATTGTGACGTGTATGTATTCATTCTTTTATGATCATTTTAAATTTTGATCGAATAAAGAGTTTTGACGATGATGATGATGTATTGGGTAATAAATCCATTTTCAAAATCACAGAGGCAAAGTTGATAATCTTCGGCATGTGGCAGAAGGGAACTAAAAGCTGACAACAGTGGTAAGCTAGGCTCATACCTAAAAAGTGACATTCAGTGTGGAAAAGCCCAATTTCAAAGTTAAGCATTTATTAAAAAACTTGGTAGTATGCCTTGGACATTCACGTGAAAACATATTGTAGAAAACACCACTTAGAAAAATTTGCAAAATACACCAAGCAATCATATTCACTGTTAGGCCGCAGTTAGCTTTCCTTTAACAAACAGCACCTTTAGAAATTGTTGAATCATGCACAAATGTATTTGATAGCTTGACCTTAATGTGACTTGCATAGAGTTTTAGTCATAACTGCAGAATGTTTAGCAACATGTTCTTTTAGCACTTGGCTTGAACTTTCTATTTATCTGGTGTTCATATAATGCTGAATAGAAAGTCGCATAATTTAACAGACTCACACTCATGTAATACAAAAAAATTACCTACTTAGAAGTCTGCAAGTAAAAGTTTCTGTCTTTAGTATAGTTCATTGTTACCTGGTGAAACAATTGATAGTATAGACTCTGTATCAACCTTCACTGGGAACCAATGTTAGAGCCTCCAGAAGCACAACTGTTTAGTGATGTCTGGTATAAATTGATATTACACTGTCAACTTCACATGCTTTCCATGGGAAAGGAAATGGACAAAGCCTGCTCACCATGGGAAGTTGTCTTTCGTTGGACAAGAGTGATCTCACCTGCAACAATGTGCCTAGGTATGTCCATATCTTTTATATTAGTGCGTGTTTCTAGTTTAGGTCAGACTGACTCTCGGACACTCAGACTCTCTACATGCATTTCAGACACATAGGCTCCCTCACAGAGGTCTTTCCCTTGCTTCCTTTCCTCGATGGTTGTAGCTATGTTGCATCTGTTGCTCCATACCTTTCCTGTTTGGATTTGAATTGTACTGGCTGCTACTGCAACTATAGTTGGGCGCTCATTTGATAATGAGACACAGCTGAGTTTCAAAAACTACTCTTTATGGGAAGTTCGACTATATTCATTTGAATTTGATGATGCCTCTCAGATCTCACTCTTTTCTCGAGTCCTTTATGGGTTCTGATCATTTCTGATTCAGATCGTTTATTGAGAATAGGGCTTAATTCATTTATGGAACACGCTAGAGGTTTTTGCATTATTATTGAGTCTAATCATATTTTTCTTGAGAAATGTCTGTAAACTGATTTATTTGATTCACTAAGTGAAAAAACCGAAAAGAATTTTATTATTTTCTTAATCAGAATAAAGATTTTTCAAAAGCAATCCAAACTTTCATTATTGACTGAACTTAAGAACTATTGAAATTCTAAATGTCAACTGAAATTATTTGATTTAGCTCCCATTCATAAACGGTGGCATAGATCTGTCGCCTAGAAGACGATATTGGCGTGGAGCTGGAGCCCATTCTTGTAAATTACAGGTTGAACTGGTACAGTAGATTAAAATGAGGACTGTTTCCTTTCTATCAGGTGTGTACAAAGCATGAGCCTTTGACGTTGATGGGGGCTAATTGTAGGTTTTGATTAATATTACAGAAGCAATCCATGTGCAATTTTCACAGCTGATGGTTCCTTTCTCTATGCATTGCTCTGAAATCTAAAAGCACATTCTTGGCGCATGCAAATAATGGGAATAATCAGGAGGTACAGTAGTGTTTGGTTCTGCTTCAGAACCTACTGCTTGTGCCACCTTGACAACAATTACAGGGGGTGTAATGTGTAATGTAGCTGGACGTGGAAACAACAGTTGCTGGGTTCTGTCTGCTCTACCATTTGTATTATACTTATTTGCAATAAATCTTTGAAAATCACTCTAGACGTGTCTTCCTTGAGAGAACTTTTCAGTGGCAACAAGAGAATTTTTAGACCCTACGACTGGCAGAGCAGGTGTTCCGGCGCAGGAACTCCTGCTAAAAGTGGCTGAGTGAAATCTACAAGATTTCACGGAGTCACTTTTAAGCCCATGCTGCATCAAAACCCTGCGCCTGCTTGAAGCAGGCGTAAGGATTGACACAGCATTTAAAAGAAAGGGCACCCCGGAGCCTTGCTGGAGCTGCGTCGTGCTTGCGACGCAACTCCAGCAATGCGCCACCTTTATGGCACAGATGCGTCCCTGATATGCAGGGATGCGCCAGTTATTGTAAATCTGCCCCTAGTGTGGAGCTGGCAACAGTATCCAAGTTATCTTTCTATGGGCACAGATGCCCAACGCAACTTACGCGATGCTGCTTCTCGACCCTGTTACCACTCCGTGAGTCCTAAAGTGGCTGAATGTGTAATGCCGCTGAGCATTCTAGGCAGATCAGAGCTGTTCTTCAAAGATATGCGAAAAAAGTTGGATTTCTAACACTGGCGAGCGTTAGAGGGGTGCTGTTCATCGCTGAGCTGTTCGCTGCATCATATACCGGCAAGCTGGTGAATGCATTGAAACGCTGACAAATGGATAATGAGCTGTTTCCATGTGCATCAGTGATACGCACACCTATTGTACAATGAGCATTAACTGTGTTTTTCTCTCTTCGGTGATACGCACAGCTTTTACGTAATTTCTTTGGCTTTATTCTCTCGGTCATGCACACACTTATTTGAATAACATGCCAACTATTTAGCATTTCGCTTAGGTTTTTTTGTGCATTCTCTCGGTGATGTGCACACCTGCCGAACAGCATTTTAGTAATTAAGCATCTCATCACTCACATAATACTCAAAGTTCATCTGCAATTGCATTTGATTATTTGTGCAAGTGTGTATGTGTACATTGTGTTCTTCTTTTGAAGTTTTTTGGTGTTTATTCCCGAAGTGTTGGTAAAGTTGCTTAGCGACAGTTTAGTGAAACATCTGAAAAAAAATGCAGCAATCAGTACTACTTCCATCTCCTTTCTTATCCACACCGGGAAATCCCCCAGGTAGAGTAGGAATTGTGGTTGGAGGGGTTTGAGGTCTATTTAGAGGCAATTGCGGGTTTAGGTTTGTACCCAGAAGAAAAAAATCGCTTTATTGCATCACTCTTTGGGCACAAAAGGAAGAAAAGTACTTAAACACGTACCTGCTGCTGTTGTTATTGGGGAGGATGATGCTGTAGATGATTATGAGTCAGCCATTAAAATGATGAGTTCCTGGTTCATGAAAAAGTGTAACATAATTAACATAATTATGGAAAGGCACACATTGTATGTGAGGAAGCAATTTCCGGGGAACTAATGGACAGTTTCATGAGCGATCTAGAGTCTTAGCTGCAACGTGTGACTATAAAGCTTTTGAGGACGAAATGATGAGGAATTGGTTAGTGAAAAAAACAAATAGCAGAAAGATCCAGGAGAAGCTGTTGATGATGGAAATGTATCTTCGGATAAAGTGTTAGAGATAGCTAAGAGTGTGTAGACTATCATTGTGTACATGGTTCAGATGGCTATGGAAACGGAGGCCAATGCAGAGGTTGGGATGAACACAATGTATTAAACTTAGATTGCATTAGCGTCAAGAGGCCATTCGGTCATATTGAAGTTATTGGCATTTCCGTGATGGCGGATTCTGGTTAATTTTTTACCCTTTTTTAGTTCAGAAGAGTGGCGCTGATTTGAGAATGTCCCATTGACAAAGTCTCATGGGAGGCTGGAGAGCGTCTTTCCCAGACGTTTTTAGCTAAAGGCTGGAAGAGATCAAAGTTTTTTCCCTTTGCATAATTTTGAAGGAGGGTGCCCCAGTGGTTCACAAACCCAGACAAGTGCCTTTTGCCATGAGGAAGGAATTGAATGAAGGGCTGGAATCCCTATGTCAGCAAGGGTTCACCTAGCCTATTTAGAGTTTGGAGTGGTTGTCCCCCGTATTGTTAACTGGTAAGAGAAATGTTACCCTCACAATGTGCATTGATTTGAGGGATTTGAACAAGACAATTTGGGTGGATAGGCATTCATTACCCAACATTACTGAGATGTTAAATTCATTGAAGTGAGTTTTTTTTATTCCTTCTGGACATGTCATAGGCCTAGCACCAAATCACCATGCAGAGGGAAAGCCGACATTTCATATAATTTGTGACCCCTGCTGGCGTTTATAGATTTAAGAGAATGCCATTGGATTTGGCATCATCCTCATCCGTTTTTCAGAAGGTGGTGGAGACTATGGGGCAGATTTACAATAACTGGTGTATCCCTGCATATTAGCAGGGATGCACCAGTTATTTTGCGTGACGTAAAAAAACCCTTGCGCCACCATGGATGCGCCGCATATATAATGCGCCGCGCTGTGGTGCAAGGGTAGACAGATGCGTGATGCATCTGTCGGCGTTAGGGTGACGCAGTGCTGGTGTCGTGTCGCAAGCGCGATGCAACTCCAGCACTGCTCAGGGGCGGCCTATGCTTGCTGTGCTGCATCACTCCTTATGCCTGCTACAAGCAGGCATAAGGTTTTGATGCAGCGTGGTAGTAAAAGTGACTCAGTGAAATCTTGTAGATTTCACTGCGTCACCTTTACGGGGCTTCCTTGCGATGGAACGCTGACCCTCCATACATTATACCTGACGCAGGTATAATGTAGCGCAGGGCTTTACAATGTGATGCATTTTCCTAGATGCGTCACGTTGTAAATATGTCACATAGTGGCAAATTGTTTACAATGCCGCTGCATCACAGCATTGACGCAACAGTGTTGTAAAGATGTAGCAAGGGGCTTGCAAATCTGCCCCTATGTTTTAATTGGTTCCCAATGTGAGGTGCTTCCAAGATGACATTATGGTTTATGAGAAAGATATGGACTGTCATGACAAGACGTTAGCCAGAGTGTTATCCATTTTGACAGAGAGGGGTGTTACCTTGATGTGCATATTTGGTTGGATGCAGTGGATTATTTGGGGTACAAATTGTCCGCTCAGGAGGCCAAACTGAAGGAGGATTTGATAAGGGCAATAAAGGAATTCCCAGTTCCACAAAATGAATATCAGTTGCAATCATTTTTTGGAATGCTGGAATTGTATGCTTGGTTCATTCCCAACTGCAGTGGGAGTACCCCTAACATGAGGGCTCCTATGAAGAAGAATCAGTAGTTTGTGTGGTGCTTAGAGCAGGATTGAGTGTTCCAGGATGTTAAACTCGAGTTAGGAAATGCCACTCCTCTTCAGTCATTTGATACTCATGATCCATTGATTGTGGTGACAGATGCCAGTCAACACAGTTTGAGGGATGTCCTACTACAAAAAAATAGACGGCTGGGAAGAAGTAGTGACATTTGCATCAAAACTTTTACGGGGTGCAGAACCTACTTATTCTGTGAATGAGTGAGAAGCTCTGGCTTGCGTGTGGGGCCTGGACCATTTTAGAAACTATAATAGGGTTCTTAGTTTGTTATCTGCATGAATGAAATGAAAAGGGGTTTTATAGAGTGCGATAGCTGCCCTGAGGTGTCCAAGCGCTAAAGAAAAATGGTGCTACCTGATGAGACCAGTTGGCAGAAAGAAGTTAGTCTTGTTTATTGAAAAGGAGAGTTTTTAACTGTTTACGAAATGAGGACAAATTGGGGTTGGATCTCAGATAGAGAGGGAGTGAATTCCACATCTTGGCCGCATTATAAGAAAATGACCGGCCTCCTGATCTTGATCTCCTGATTTTAGGGACTATGGCCAAAAAGGCATGGGCAGAGCGCAGTTATTTGTTAGGCTGATATGGAGTGATTAGGGAATGATTAATCACCGGGCCTGTTTTCCAATAGGCCTGATGGGAGATGCACAGGGATTTAAAATTGATTCTCTCCCTAACAGGGAGCCAATGAAGGCTCCTCAGCCCGGGCTTGGCTAAGAGCCTGCGAGGGAACTGAAGCAACATGCGCGCGGCACAGTACTGGATCAGCTGAAGTTTCCGTAAGGTGTATTCAGGGGCTCCTAAATAGAGAGCATTGCCAAAGTCCAGGCGGGACTGAATCAAGCCTTGAACCACAGTTTGTTTGGCTTCAAAGGGTAGGAGGGGGAGAATCTTCTTAAGGAGCCTGAGAATACCAAAGCAGATGGCTGATAGCCTGGTAGCCTGGCTGTCGAAGTTTAAAGTCTTGTCCAGCCAGACACCAAGGCTTTTTAAAGTGTCTTTGGGTATTGGAGGCGGACCCAGACAGGGGGGCCATATAGAGTTAACTGTAAACGAGGTAGAGCAGCCAAGGAGCATAAGCTCTGTTTTGTCTCCGTTGAGCTTGAGACATGATGCAGTCATCCAGCTTTTTAGTTCCTCCAAGCAGCTCGCCAAATCAGCTGGTGGTGATTGGCTGTCCCTCTGCGCAAGGGAGACCACTAGCTGAGTGACGTCCGCATAAGTAATGATCTTAATACCATATGGACGGACGATCTCAGCCAGTGGTCTCATATATACGTTAAACAATGTAGGGCTCAAAATGAGCCGTGCGGTACCCCTCAACCCAATGGTTTACTGGAGGAGATAATATCCTCTTCAAAGACTTGAAATGATCTGTCACTCAGGAAAGATTTGAGCCAGGTTATTGCTCTCCCTGATACTCCTAGACTAAGAAGTTGGTGCAGTAAAATTCTGTGGTTCACCGTATCAAACGCAGCACTTAGATCGAGGAGGATGACTGCCACCGATCCCCCCAATCCAGAATCTCTCTGGTTTCCTCTGTTACGGCAAGCATGCATGGACCACAAGCCTTTAGTGAATGTGCTTACCATGAGGGGGGGCACTAAAGCCACTCCTCGCATAGCTAAGTGGCACTATAGGATGATGGATTTTCAATTCCAGTTGGAATATATTCCTGGTGCACAGAACATCTTTGCAGACTGTTTGTCCAGATGGGAAAGTAGTGCTGAGTAGGAAGATTGTTGCATGGTAGCTTCATTGGAAGAGGCTGGTTTCGGAAGCATATCGAAGGAAGAATGGAATATGGTCGTTAAGGAGGATAAAATGATTCAAGAGGGTGCCTGGTATGTTGAGCAAAGGTTGGATGCCTTAAGACATTAGCGGGCATGTGAGCTCTTTTAAGCATGTGTTTCTTGAATTGAGTGTGAAGGAGTGGTTGATAAAAAAACAAATTTGCTGGTGGTTTCACAGAAGATGCAGCGCAAATTATTGCCATTGGACCATGAAGGACACGTGGGTATGAGAGCCATGAAGAGAATGATCAGGGAGATCTTTTGATGGCCGGGAATGGATAGAGATGTGGAGCATTATGTGAGAGATTGTGTTGCCTGTGCAGTGAGTGATAAAACTCAAGTTACGTTTCCGAGTCTGATTACAGCCATACCTGTTCCAGATAAAGCTTGGTTCAAATTCGATCTGGGTGTCATTGGGACAATTTATGTATTCAATGAACAGATCAGGTATGGTTTGGTGTTAGTGGATTGCGACACATGATGGTCTGAAGTGCAGTTCGTGAAGTCAGCCAACACCGAGGAAGTGTAGAACTTTCTTTTTTTTTAGAGAGATGGGGGTGTGAAGCTTATTACAACCTATTTATATCATCCCGCAGTAATGGCTTAGAGGAATGTTGTAACAGAGTCATCAAGAAGAGTATTCACTTGTCAGTAGTCAGTGGTTTTGATTGGGAGAAAGAACTCAAGGACTTGTTGAGTGTCAAGTACCGAACACCTGAACTCTGGTTTTCCACAGGAGCAGAAGACCTATTCCTCAATCCCCAACTCTACTGCCAAGGAACTTGAAAAGCTCACTCGCAGTAAAGAGGGATAAAGGGGGTTGGGATGAAAAGAGAGACTGCCACTGCTGTGCCTCTTTGTGACTGGACTGGAGCGAAGATCCTTTTGGGCACCTGTAACAAAGAACACCATATAACTACTTTCATAAACAGTAACTCTCTCTTAGAAGCTTTCTAATCTAACCCCTGTTACCTGTCTTCCCACAGTGGTTGGAGGACTTACTTGGAACTCCTTCAGAATATATTCCAATTCTGTACTCACTCAGTTGACAGGAAAAGCATTTTTCCCTTGTCATCACCTGAAGACTGGAAACAAACATTAATCCTCTGAGCTAGAATCGCTGAAGAAATACTGAAGTCCCGGAAGAAAGGTTCACCAGAAAAGCACTACTCTGAACAGGATTACTGTACTGGGAAAAGAGCATGAAGAGAGATGCGATCCTCTCCTCACAGTTTTTTCAGTTGAAGTGTGCTTGGCGCTTAGAGTGCGAGGGCAGCTGCTGTTCCCTGGCAGCTAAAGCACTAGACCGGCTATCTTCCTGAACTTGAACGGCGGCCATCTTGGATTTCCGCGGCTGCGGGCACAGCATTACTTTCATCACAAGTGACAATAGCTTCATGGAAATGGAGCGACGCAGCCTTCCATAAAGGTACTTAGGCCATCTAAACCCTTTCAACCTGCTATGGTGGTTATAAGGCTTTAATAAGGTTCACCATGGCCAGCCCTGACAGTACCCCCCAACAAGACACATTCTCCTCTCTCCTTGGGTTTATTGGGATGGGTCCTATGAAACTCTCTCATCAACCTATGAGCATGCAAATTAGCTTTAGGTTCCCATCTTCTCTCCTCCGGGCCATACCCTTTCCAATCCACTAAAGCAAACAACTTTCCCTTCTTCTCTTTGGAATCTATAATTCGCTTAACCTCAAATTCTTCCCCAGGCTAAACTAGAACAGGGGCTGATGGATTCTCCGGTCTCAGATTAGATGGATTTTTCTTGATCAAAGATACGTGGAATACTGGATGTATCTTTAATTTAGGGGGATGGATCTTAACACTCACAGGATTTACCGTCCTTTCAACCTGAAAAGCCCCCAAAAACCGAGGTTGGAATTTTCTGTTTCCCTTAAGGCACATATTTCAAGTCGAAATCCACACCTTATCTCCTTGCTTGTAAATTGGATTCTCTCATCTCTTCTTGTCTGCCTGTTTATTATAGGAACTCTTAGCCTAAACTAAATTACTGGTGGCAACCTGATAGGCTCTTTGTAGATCATTAATTACTGCCTCAACTGCGGGGACCTCACCTGCTTTCCTATGAACATGTAGCGATGTCTATCTGAATTGAAATAGAATGGGGAAAATCCTGTGGAGGAATGTACCGCACTGTTATAAGCAAATTCTGCTACCCAAATTAAACTTGGCCATTCATCCTCATGGTCCATCAAGTACAGGCAAAAATATTGCTCCAGCTCTTGATTCACTCTCTCAGTCTGTCCGTTCGTCTCCAGATGGAAACTAGTAGACAATGGATAATCTACTCCCAATCTCTTTAGGAAAGCCCTCCAAAAGTGTGAAACAAACTGAGGACCCCGGTCGGAGATGATCACCTTTGGAATCCCATGAGCTTTTACAGTAGGCAAAGTGAAAAGTGTTGCTAGTTGTGTAGCATTGGGGGGAGATTTCAAAGGAACAGAATGACTCATCTTAGTGAAATGATCAACCACCACCCAGTTAGTTGAGTACCCTCGACTAGAAGGAAGATCCACAAAAAATCCATGGAAATTGTATGCCACGGGTGAGGAGCAATGGGCATAGGAAGCCACAAACCTTGTGGAGCCTGTCTAGAGGCCTTCCCTTTAATGTACTGCTCACAAGATGTTAAATATTGTCTCACCTGAGCCTCCATTGCAGGCCACCAAAATCCTCATTTAATAAGATCCAAAGTCTTTTTAACTCCCTTGTGTCCAGCTAACAAGTTATCATGGAAATGTTGAATCACCAGATTATGAAGATCATCGCTGGGAACATAAAGATTTCATTCATCATACGGTTTTCCATTCTATATTTCTCTTCCAGCTCCTCCATTGACCTAACTCTTCTCCAGAGAGGGAGTTCTTTAACTTGGCTTCCAAATCTGAGTATTGTATGGAGCCAATTATCTTCTCTTCGGGAATAATCAATCCTTTTTCAACCATTCTCTCATCTTCGTCAGTGTTTAGACGCAACAGGGTGTCAGCCATGCCGTTTGCAGAACCAGCTTGTAGGTCAGGGTAAAGGTAAAATCTGCAAAGAAAAGTGACCACCTCAATTGCCTAGGGGTAGAAGTTCGAGCGGATTAAAAAAATTGCAAATTCCTATGATCAGGAAATACTGTCACCTCATGCTTTGCTCCAAGCAAATATTGCCTCCACTCCTGGAAGGCATCCTTAACCGCCAACAGCTCCTTGTCAGAAAATGAATAGTTTATTTCTCGATAATCTAAGCATGTTCTAAATTTGCCATCCTTCTTCGGAATAAAAAGTAGCAGAGATGAAACCGGAGACTGGGAAGGACGAATTAACCCATTGGCTAGGTACTGATCCAAGTATTCCTTCAGATGATGATTCTCCACTTCCGAAAGTGCATAAATTCTGCTGCCAGGCTGCAATGCTCCTGGCGCCAATTCTATCTTACAATCATAGTCCAGATGCGGGGGTAATTTCTGAGCTTCTTTTTCATCAAAGACAGATGCCAAATCGAGATACTCTTGTGGAATTTCTTGCACTTCAATGCCACAAATTGGTTTTGTCCGTCTGGCCGAATTGTTGGAGGCGATGTGTGATGCTTAGTCTAATCCAAATCATGACAATGCTTCTTACAATAATCTGAATCCATTTCTATGGATCTTCTTGCCCAGTTAATCATCGGATTATGCTCCATGAGCCAAGGTAACCCTAAAATGAGCTGACATTGAGGGGCATCGATTAGACTAAAATTCAAAATACTTAAATGTTGACCTCGTCCCCACAAAGAGATTACTTCGGTATCATAAACAATGGGACCTGACGAGAGATTGGTTCCATCGCCAGCATTGACAGATTCTGGCCTCTCCTTCTTGAGCAAATCTAAAGTCTCAGAAATTTCCTGTCGCTCCGGAGTCAATCATTACAGAAACCTTATCCACTTCTGAAGTTCTAAATGTGATCATACTGGAAATAATTAGATGAGGTGCAGAAGATTGTAAAGTATTAGCAACAAATTGGAAATCTGGAGTCGACTTATCTGAAGCACCCACCAAAGAAACTCCTCTTACTGGTGGGACCTGTCTTTTACCAATGCATTATTCTTGGGTTTCTTTGGACACTCTTTGACAAAGTGTCCCGAATTTTCACCATACATGCATAGTCTTCCAACTCGTCGTTTCTCTCTTTCTTCTTTAGACAACGGTCCTCTGGCCGAACTGATTTGTATGGGCTCTTCAACTGATAGAGCTTCACTGAATTTCGAATTGTCTGACCCTATTCAGTCAAAACGAGGGGGAAAATGCCTCACATCCTTACGCTGTTCACTTTTTATTTCACTTTGATGTTAATCAATTTGCAAAACCAAATCTATTAGTTCAGAGACGTCAGTGGGTCTCTTGGGTATTTGCGCCAACCCATCTTTTACCTCATCTTTGAGTCCTCTGTAAAATATAGTGGCTCTCTTAGCCTCCAGCCAATTAGTCTCAATGATTAATTTATTAAATTGTGCCAAATATGCAATTAAGTCTCATTTTCCTTGCTTCAGATCTAAGAGTTCACTGTCTGTAGTTTGCGAGACGGAACGCCTGTCAAAAATGCGCAAAAACTCTCTCTTAAATTCATCAAATTCATATAAACGGTGATCGTTGTAGTTTACTAATGGCCTTGGCCAAGTAGCAGCATCTCCACTCAAGAATATGGAAATGTTTTTCCTTGTCTAAAATTTTTTTTTTTATGTATATTTTTATTGATTATAACACAAGAGTAAAAATGTACATAACGGGTGTCATTTGGTGGGACATATTACAGCGGTGAACGGGCGAAGGAATTGTAGAAATACAGTACAATTATAGTCTTCTGAAGAATATCAATACCAGCTTAGAGCTGAGGCAAAACAATACGATATAGATAACCCTAAGCAAACCTTATCAAAACCCGCCCACCAGGAATACAGGATACGCAAATTGAACACTCGACACGGTTATGAGGGACAAAAAGATCAGGAGAATATGCCACATCCCTTGTGAAGAAGGGAAAAGGGAATAGAAATGTCATAGAACAAAATAAAGGAAACAAAAAAACCCTCAACCCCCCACCCTGCACCCCTGCAGATGGCTACGACCTAACCCCACTAGCAGCGTGCCTGTCGCCCCCTAAACTACACCCCAAGGAAGGGAAAAGACGGAGGAGGAGATGTATTACAAGACGATACGGGCTCCCGGACTCCCCTCCCCCCCGCCAAAAGCAGACATCCCCTACTGTGGTATTAAGCAAGTTGTAACAGACTAAGAAGCAAACCAATAGGGGAGCCACCGACAGAGAAATGACTGTCCCGCCCAGCCCCTGGTACCACAGAGGCAACAAATCCCTGTTCGATCGCAGCAGTCACACCAAACCCAGACAATAAGAATTCCATCCAGCCCGCACTCCCACAGATACAACCCAGCAGAGCCAAAAGAAAGTCACTGTACCAAATTCAAGTCAAATTCAGCCCTGGCCATTACGATCCATTGCACAAACCCCATCCAGGAGAACCAATATAGTAGCAAAAGAGTCAAAGCGTTGCTGGAAAAGGAGATCAATATAGCCTGAAAGAGTAAAAAAGGTTAAGTCTTGAAGTCTATCGGATACACGAAAGTCAATCCAAAAAATATTAGTGGAGGTCTCCAGAAGAGAAGGAAGAAGTGAGTCCTGTGCGGGCGATGACTTTGCCGATCTTGCTAGGTGTTCAGGGGCTCCAGTAACGTATCGCTGTAATCGTGCGGGTACAACTGGTACCAGTTTCAGAACAGATTCGGGGTTCTCCTCTCGAGGTAGATCAAGCTTCGCCGGGGTAACCGTATGTTGCAGGTCCGACACAAGGCTGGAGTCCGGTCTCAAGCAAACAGTCTCGAGGCGTGCAGTCAAATTGTGGAGAGAAGCCTCCATTTGCAGGTGAAGAGCCCCGATGGCGGCCATTACGGTCTCCAGGGTCGGTCCACACACCGTCCGTTCCATCTCCGCATGAACGACAACAAAGCAAATCTTCAACCCCGGAGGCCAGCTACTCCGGGGGAACCAACAGGCGCGGAGAGGACGGAGGCGACTGGCGACTCACAGGCTTGGCAACCGTTACACCACTGCCGAGAGCGGGGGCCCCACCCGCGGACCCCGGGGGCGGCAGCAGGGTCCCGGGACCTGGCCCCCCACCCACCGTGGCAACCACGTCTCGTCGCCGTTCATCCAGTATTCGCAGGGACCAAAGACCACCACCAGGATGGAGAGTATATTCCACTCCGATGAGACCGGACTCTGCCGGGCACCCGCGGCTGATGTTGTTCAACTGAAACCCGGCTGGGTCAGTACTCGAGGCCCCGGCTTACACACTGGAGGAGGCCCAAAAATGAAAGACGGTGTAACTTCGTCAATAAAGGCGAGAAAAACTCCGGGATTGCCCCCATGGGCTCAGCAACGATTCAGACACACGGGAGTCTGGCGGGAGGTCAGGATGAAGTTCAGGATAAGTCCACCAGCGACGGAGGTTGACGGAGCCGGGAGCTTATGCGGCCATCTTGAATGCTTGCGTAGCTCCTCCCCTTGTCTCACATTTTTATTGTTCACAATTACAACTATTTATTGATTTCAATTGTACTGTTCAAAACCACATTGCTATATATAAGCGAAGCGCTCTGATACCCATTTCTGGGTCATGTTTGCGCTATATAAAACACTAAAAATAAAATAAAATAAAAATAAAGGTAGGACAATATGAAGGCCACCTTGAATTGATCTTCCTTGAAAATAATGGGTCTACACAGGAAATGCAAGGAGCACTGAGTGAGGAAAATTTGGGCCTTATGGGGTCCCCACTAAATCTTTCAGGTGCTGCTAAAGGGCTAGTTGGAGAAATAACATGAATCACTTGTGTAGTCAGTTCTGCCGCTGAAGGGGAAGGAGAAAACTGTTGGACCTTACTTTCTTTGGACATGGGGTTCGACCCAATTGAAAACTCATCAAATCTTTGATGTAGATAAATGGCTTCCTGACTCGATCTTCTAACCTCATCTCTAAGGGACTTATTCTCTGCCATAGGTTCACTCAACTTCTTCTGTATTCCCTCTAACACTGTTGCCAATGCCTTTACGTCAATTCCCTCGGCCATTCTGCTTGGGTGGAAATAGGTAACTGACACTTCAATCTGTCAAGTACCAAACACCTGAACTCTGATTTTCCACAGGAGCAGCAGAACTATTCCTCAATCCCCAACTCTACTGCCAAGGAACTTGAAAAGCTCACGCGCAGCAAAGAGGGGGAAAGGGGATTGGGATGAAAAGAGAGACTGCCACTGCTGTGCCTCTTCATGACTGGACTCGAGTGAAGAAGCTTTCGGACACCTGTAACAAAGAACACCATATAATTACTTTCATACAACAATAACTCTCTCTTAAAAGCTTTCTAATCCAACCCCTGTTACCTGTCTTTCCACAGTGGTTAGCTGCTCTCTTGTGATCTAAAGAAATTAATTAAATGTTGATATTGTTCTCAGATTTACAGTTCTGATCTTTTTTTTCTTTATAGCGTTGAACACTGTTGAGTCCTTTGATGGTAAGTACAAATATTTGATAGCAACAGAGAGAGTCTCTAAATTGTTGCTACTAAATATGCTTAGTTCAAAAGAATTGCTATCACTGACTCTTTACTTAGTTGCTTCTAGATATTCCTCACCAGAGTCTGCCTCGTAGGCAAAATTAGGCAGCCTCTAGATGCTGAGAAGAAAAATAATAGAGGATTTACTTGGAACTTCCTCTCAGAATATTCTTCCAAAAACTCCTTCAGAATATGCTCGAATTCTGTACTCACTCAGTTGACAGGAAAAGCATTTTCCCCTGTCATCACCTGGAAACAAACGAAAATCCTAATCCTCTGAGCAAGGATCACTGAAGAAATACTGAAGCCTCTGAAGAAAGGTTCACCAGAAAAGAGCTATTCTGAACAGGATTACTGAACTGGGAAAAGAGCACGAAGAGAGACGCAAGCCTCTTCCCACAGTTTTTTCAGTTGAAGTGCGCCCGGTGCTTGGAGTGCGAGCACGGAGACAGCTGCTGTTCCCTGGCAGCTAAAACACTAGACCGGCTAGATTCCTGTACTTGAATGGCGGCCATCTTGGATTTCAGTGGCTGCGGGCAAAGGATTACTTTCAGCACAAGTGACAATAGCTTCATGGAAATGGAGCGACGCAGCCTTCCATAAAGGTACTTAGGCCAGTTTAACCCTTTCAACCTGCTATGGTGGTTATTAGGCTTGAATCGTGGTTCACCATGGTCAGCTCTGACATTGAGGGTTTACGCACCACTGCAAGTGCCACTACCAATGTGTCACCCTTTGCCTTATTGAAGGGTAGGATGGCTGCCACTAAACTGGTTAGGCCTTGGATGTGTGTTTCGAAAGTGTCTGAAGTGAAACGCGATCAGGTGAGGAACAGTTGTGAAATGGCTCAAGAGAAGTATGTAGGCAAAAAGGCAACAAAAGGGAGATCTCAAGTCATGTTCAAAACTCGGGATTGGGTTAAGGTGAGTCTGATAGAGCGCGCGAGGCCACCCGGCCAATAGTTTTCGCCGTTTCCGGCTTCAGGGCCCATATACTTTTCAAATCACCATATACATCGATCGGGTGACTTCACGAGCTCTATCAAGTTGGTGTGTGTGTGTTCCCTGCTACCAATTTTCAGTGCACCCGACTTACCATCCACCGATGCGGGTGCCTAATGACCACAATGAATCAGGGGCCTAGCTGTAAAAGGAAAGGCAGCAAAATGCAATTTCAAATGACATTCAATATTGTTTAAATGACCACGGACAACTGGAAGTTTTAAAATGTTTATCTAAAGTTCAATATTTTCTTGCATGAGATACAGTAAAATAAGGCAATCAATAACCAAGATAACGTAAATCACATAGGCAGAAAGAAATAATGACAGAGTAATCATCAAAGTACTAATAAAATGTAACGAGAAAAGATACTATATAAGTCAGTATTATCTAGACAGTGATAGACTAAGTGTGTGTGACTATAGAAGAACTTATAATGAAAAACACGCTTCACTTAAGGTGAAAGGGCCTTTGAACAACCTAGGCAACGAAGTTCTAGACCATATCAGAAAATGACACACTGCAATGCAAAATATAATCTCTAAAAGGTAAGGTGACATGAGAACATATCATGAAAAATATGCAAATGACTTTCGTTCAATAGTTTGCGGTAAAAGCATGGAAAATCAACATATGCAAAGGTGTCACTTTATTGTAGCAAAAGGTAGAAATATAGAAAGGTGCAAGTTCAAAGAACTTAGAGCAGTATTTACCTAGACTGGTGTGGAAACCAAACCCTGGCCACGGGTCAGTTAAGGACAGGAAACCCTCAAGGAAGGATACCCCTCAAAGGACAGCAGGTGCAGAATGGACACCCCGGACAGGACAGGATACCCTCAGATTAGGAATCAGGACAGGACCTCAGGACAGGACAGCAAACCCTCAGGACAGGACCGCTCAGGACAGGACCACACCCGCAGTTTGGAAGCAACGCCTGCGTTCCACCCTCTCTGCAGCTATCGATCAAGACCCCGATTGGGTCAGCGAACTCCCAGCTAAGTGCCTTGCCAGCACTTTAAGGTTCAGTAAAACCTTAGTCTATGGTCAAATTCGGACAGAGTGCTCCGCAGCGCTCTGTATCTTCAGTCACCTATTGAGTGCGTTGGGTCAGTGACAGGTCAGCTAAACCAGACAAGTCGGACGGTTCACTAGGTGAACCCAGGGTAGATATACAGTTTGGGGACAGTGTACCACCCCCCAATGTTGCAAAGTGTCAGAATCCCTCAATTTCGATTGGTCCTAAGGTAGGGTTTGGGTAACACACCAATCACAATACACGATTTGAAGCCTTCATTTACATATTTGGGTACCGCCTAGCAGATTTGGGGTTCCCATGAGCTAACAGTAGCGCATCAATACATTGTATCATATAAGAAGCCACATTCGCTGTTCTCGCAGGGCAGAGGTGACTTTCTCAGGAGCATCTCGCCCATCACTGCCAGCTGGCTATGTTCCATCAGCCAAGGTCCCTCGTGCTGCCGAATGTCGCACAGGCGCAGAAGGGACCTCCAATATGGCTCTCCTCTCACTCAGACCCCCATTGCCCGCGGTACATGAAAAGTAAGCGAAAACAAATTAATACATAATAATGTCATTATGGAAACACATCACAGGGTTTGTACTTTTAACTCATCATCAAGAAATAAACTTATTGCATTTAAATGTTAGCTACATTGACACGATCACAAGAGCAGTGGCACGAGCAGTACCACATGATAAGCACAGCTATGAATTACGCATGCGCATAACTTTCCCTCCACTTCTGCAGACGCGTCAGGACACGTGAGTGTGGCTGACACATGCGCAGTAACCAAAATACAAGCGGCGGCCATTTTAGAGGACACAAGTAATTATTTTAGTAAAAACACATGTGCAAGCTTCACGGTCTTTCTCCAAACTAAATATAAATGTTAGTAAAACATACACGGGTTACCTTATTACACATAAATGAGGTTCTTGATTTCGGCAAGCCGCAAAATATGCAAAGCTTTGCTTCATCAATCCCCTCTTTGATGATATTTACTATCATCACAAATTATAATGGAACCAGATGCCAACTTTCTTTCACACTTTATAAAGTTCTATTTCTTCCAGCAACCGTTCTAACTTTTCTCTTTCAGTTTTAGCAGGGTGAGAAGTCTTCACCTTTTTGTATATCTGATCATTCACTTCCTCTAATTCAATCTCATCCACACTTCGTTTCACTCCTCTTGCATTTATCTCGTGCTTTTTAGTGCGCTTGCGGTATTTACAGCATAAGAAAATGGCAAGTATAATAAGACCTATAATACCAATTGGCATCAGAATTTTGAATAATAAGCTTTTACCTATGCTAGCAAGCCAATGACCTACATTTGAGAGACCATCTACCAGTCTCTTCCAGGCACTATCAACCTCGAGTGGTTTGAGTTCCTTTGCCAAATTAGTAATGTTTTTCACATATCTTTTGATCTGTACACTTTTGTCCGGAATATAAGTGCAACAATGTTGCGCCTTCAACATCCGGCAGACTCCGCCCTCTTTCGCTAATAAGGTGTCAAGAGCAAGTCGATTTTGTAAAACCATTGATCTGATCGCAACCATTTCAGTATTGACCAGCAGAAATCCATGAGCTGTTTCAGTAGACAGCACATCTACTATAGTAGACAATTTGCAAATTCTGTGAGTGTTCAGAACCACTCCCACTCCAGGTATCAGTGCACTGAAAATACTACCCATAATTTCCCCTATACTTTCTCTTTTACTACGCACTAAGCCATTAGTATCTTCATTGCTTCCAGCTTTTCCATTCACATGGTATATTTTCGGGAAAACAATGCCAAAGTAGCAGCTTCCATACCAGTGATCCGGCAATTTGAAATAAGCCTTGTCCCCACAAATATAATAAATTCCAGGAAACACAGGCTCTGACCCATTTTTGAAACCCCAACCTCCAATTACCTTGTAATTATGTTCGCATTCACTGGAACCAATGAAAACATTATTATAATAGCTAGTCTTCTCGCGGTGAAGACATAGCTTGCCTTTCTTTTCAAAATCCAGCAACAGAGCAGGACCCGCTCCACCAGATGAGGTGCCTTCCATGTTTTCTGCCCACTTTGGCTTTTTCTGACTTTCGTCATTAGCCTTCTTCTGAATTTTAATTCTCCTTTTCTCTGCCATGTTCAGGAACATCTTTTCCTGCTCACGCAAAGAACAAGTCAAGTTATCTCTGTGTGCGTCTGCTATGTCAATGTTCCCTATAGTCAGAAAGTAGTCTCCCATATATCTTATGGTGTCAGTTTTGGTATGTACAGGATTCAAGTTCCCACGTATAGGAAGTTCAGAAAAGATCACGTCATTGTTAGAGTAATAATACTGTAACGGTCCCCTTTTGTAAAATAAACTAGCTAAAATGCTACAGGAAATTCCATATGTCAATGGCAGATGATGGTATGTCACGCCTTCAGCCACCGAAGTAGGTAGCTTCATGCAGACATAGCAATCTTCAATTTCCATAGTCTCTACATAGTGTATTAACAAGTTTGCGAAAACATTTAAATGTGTCCTGTTCTTCATGCCATGATAATGTAGTCCTTTCTCATCTGATGCTTCTAAGTCTCGTTTAGTTTGTCTCAATGCTCTCTCATGTCTTTCTACACTCTGTGTTGTCAGCTCCTCATTGTCAGTATTTACAACTTCAGTAGGGACAATGTTAGTATCTTTACTTACAGCAAAGGGAATGAAAATTGTTAAACCTATCCAGATAACTATCAGCACTACTACACTACATATACACACCTTGCAACACGTCTTAAAACGGCTGCAACTAGGACTACCATTCACTGTTGAATCAGACATTTTAGCTCAGAAGGAGTGTTCTCACCCCTCTTTTTTACTTTTTACACAACTAGCTTACTTTGTGCAAATTCACGGTGGCTCGTCTTCCTCTTCAGCTGAGTACTCTGGGACAGGTTCTCCGTCGCTCACGTCAGTTATATCAAGATCTTCAAGTTCTTCCAAAACCAGTGTCCATTCAGGAGACTTGTACTTTTTGTTTTGTCTTTTTATTCGCTCACTCCTTCTTTTGGAAGAGTCTTCTTCTTGTTCTGCTATTCGAGCACTTCTTCTTGCTTCTGCACGTTTTTCTTCCACTGTCTTTATCCTTAGTCTCAGTCTTTTTACAAACCTAGGCTCAAGGTTGTTTCTTTTCTATAGTCTCTTAGTGGGTACTTGGACTTCACTTTCTTTTCCTATTTTCTTATTCTCTTTATCTTGTGGTAATTCTTCTCCACTTTCTTCTCCTACTTCCCTTATCTGACTAGTTCCAGGGCTAGCATCAAATTCTTCTGCCTGGTTGCTAATCTGGCCTTGTTCAGGAATATTTTGTTTTTGGCTTTCGATTGTCTCTGTTTCTGTTCCTGTTTCCTGAACCCGTTTTTCTAACTCTATCTGATCCTGTTCAAGCACTTCGATCTCTTGATTTTCTTCTGCTCGAACTATTACTCTATGTCTAGTCTGTCCCTTATCCACATCAGGAGTTAATGGAGGAGTATCAAACACTTGTTCTGTATCTTGCACTGGTTCAGTATCGGGTACTTGTTCAGTATCGGGTACTGGTTCAGTATCGGGTACTGGTTCAGTATCGGGTATTTGTTCAGTCTTATTCACTGGATCTGTATCAATCACGTGCTCTGTCCCTGTCTGACCTTCTCCTTCCTCAGTTTTGATTTGAATCTCAAGTGGCTGAGGTTCTTCGCCTGTGCCTTGCTTTTCCTGACTAGTCCACTCTCTACCTTCACTAAGTCGTTCTCTTGTTCTGATAGGATCTTCGGTCAGATCAATCATCGGTATCCATTCTTCTGGCCATATGCTTGGCAGCTCGTCTTCAGCTACTCCTGGCTCAGTTTCCTGGACCTCTTCAGCAGGCTGGTTTCTTGGCAGTTCGCAGTCAACTACTCCTGGGCCAACGTCTGCTGTTCCTGTAACTTGACTGGTGCTGGGTTGCTCGTTGTTAGTTGCTACTGGTCTGGCTCCTTCAGGGTCCTCTGCTGGTTGCCCTTCTTCTTCAAATCCTCTGTCTGGCAATACCTTCTGGGTGTGTCCGGCGTGGATCCACTGGGGAACACCTGCGACTTTCACTGCAGTGGTTGTCACCAGGATTACTTGGCGTTTCTTTCCCCACCTTGGTGCCAGACAGCTTGACCGAGTGTGCTTCTTTATTTTGACCCAGTCTCCTGGAACCAAGTTGTGGAGAGGAGTCGTTGGATTAAGGATGCCGTCGTCTCCAATCTGGCGAGAGATAGAACGCACTTGGTCACCCAATCTTCTGCAGTATTCAAGCACCAAATCATCAGTAATACTCAACAGTTTGCTTCCTGGCACCCATGCTTGTCTCATCACTCTTCCCATAATGATTTCATGGGGACTTAGGCCTGTCTTGCGGTCTGGAACACTTCTCAGTCCCATCAGGACCAGGGGCAGGGCCTTCACCCAGTTCATGCCAGTAGCATCTGTCAGCTTTGCTAGTCTGTTTTTGATAGTTCCATTTACTTGTTCCACTATTCCAGAAGCCTCTGGGTGGTATGCACAATGGAGTTTCTGCCTTATTCCAAAGGCCTTACAAAGTTCAGCCAGTATGTCATTCTGAAAAGATCCACCCTTATCTGATTCAATAATGCATGGTATTCCGAACCTAGGTATCAGTTCTTTTAGTAAACACTTCGCTACTGTCAGTGCATCACTTTTGGGAGTAGGGTAAGCTTCTACCCATTTCGAAAATACGCACACAATGACAAGGACATATCGCTTTCCTTCACAATGGGGCATGGTGATGAAATCAATCTGTATTTTTATAAAGGGACCCCCTGACCTCCCAATCTTGCTCAGTTCAACCATTGTCCTCTTGCCTGGGTTCATCTGTTGACATGACAGGCACCTCTGGCAGAGGGACTCTGCTACCTTCCTGAACTTTTTACTGTACCAAGTCTGTTGAAATACCAGAATCATGGCATCCCTACCAATGTGTGATCCTTCATGTATTAATCTAGCCATTGTGCCAAGCAAGTGTCGGGGTAACACAGGCATACCAGTTGGACCTATGATGACGCCATCCACACGTCTCGGTCTACATCCATCCTCCTTCCATTTCTCTCTTTCTTGCCAAGGAGCCGACTCCTGCCACTCTCTCACTTCATCCCATGTAGGCACTTCCTCAAACACCTGAAGCTGGCAGCTGGTTCCTGGCCCCCCTCGTTTTGGATTTACAATATACCGATCTTTGGCACACCATTGAGCCACTCGATCAGCATAATCGTTTCCCAGAGATACTCTGTCCATGCTCCTTTGATGAGCAGTACATTTTACCACTGCCAGTTCTTTGGGCAACTGGATGGCCTCTAAAAGGTCATGAACAACTTTTGCATTCCGAATGGGAGTACCTGAGGAAGTCATGAATTCCCTCTGCAGCCATAATTGGCCAAAGTCATGCACAACGCCATAACAGTACTGACTGTCAGTATACACTGTTATGCGTAAATCCTTCCCAATTTTGCAAGCCATTATCATGGCTATCAATTCGGCTACTTGTGCAGACTTGATGTTATATAGGTAACCTGCTTGTTCAATTTTTGTGAAAGACACTACTGCATAAGCAGCACTCAAGCCTCCTAACTCATGTCTTAGACAGGAACCATCCACAAATAATTCTTTATCATGCACAGGCAATGGTACTTCTTTTATGTCAGGGCGTGGCTTGGTACTGAACTCTGTCAGATCAATACAATCATGTTCATCATCATCCCCACCTTCCATTTCCAAGGGGTCGGGGAGTAAGGTGGCAGGGTTCAGAATACCGCACCTAACAATGCTTACATTTGCTGCACCCACAAGAATCCTCTCGTATTTAGTCAGCCGACTAGGGGTGAGATACTGTGTTTTAGTTCTGGTCAATAGAATTACCACTCCATGTGAAACATACACAGTCACAGGATGTCCCATGACAATGGACTCACTCTGTTCCAAACTTGCACAGGTAGCAGCTACTGCTTTTAGACAGCCTGGTAACCCAGCAGCTACTGGGTCCAGTGTGGCAGAGAAATAAGCCACAGGCCTCCTGGTCGTGCCATGTTCTTGGGTCAGGACTGACAATGCGCAATTATCGCGAGTGTCACAGAAAAGGGCAAACTCTTTGGAATAATCTGGCATTCCCAACGCAGGGGCTGTACACAGACAGTTTTTCAATCTTGTGAAAGCCATTAGACTTTCATCGTCCCACTGTACAACATCTGGCATTCCTCTTGTGGTCATTTTTATCAAGGGCCTGGCTAAGGCTGCAAATCCCAGAATCCACTGCCTGCAGTACCCTAATACACCCAGGAACATTCTGACTTCCTTTTGAGTACGGGGCAACTGCATCTTTTGAATTATTCTCACTCTTTCTGAAGTGACTTTTCTGACACCCTTTTCTATCTGGTGTCCTAGATATTTCACTGATTTTGCACAGAACTGTAGTTTGTCAGGGGCCACTTTATGCCCTTTCTCACACAGATGATTTAGGAGGGCAATGGTGTCAACTACACAGTCCCTGTGACTTTTAGACGCCACTAGAAGGTCGTCTATGTACTGCACTAATACAGAGTTCCCAGGTAAGATCAAAGTCTCTAGACATTTTTTCAAGATCTGATTAAAGATAGAGGGGCTCTCTGTATACCCTTGAGGGACCCTGTTCCAACAATACACGTGACCCTCGAAAGCAAATGAGAAAAGAAATTTGCTGTCAGGGTGCAGGGGTATCGAAAAGAATGCATGACACAAATCAATCACAGTGAACCACTCAGCATCCCAAGGAATCTGGTACAGAATTACTGCAGGGTTCGGGACAATAGGGCAGCAAGGAACTACAATTTTGTTAACCTTTCTCAGGTCCTGCACTACCCTATACTTGCCACTAGGCTTTTTGATGCCCATAATCGGTGAGTTGCACGGGCTGCTCATCACTTCCTGTATGATGTTTCCTTCCAATAATTTTTGTATTTCCAGAGTGACACCTGCTTTCACCTCAGCATTCATTCGGTAGGGCCTAGTGTTAGGATATACTGCATTGTCTTTGATGGCTATTTGTATGGGGTCCACATCCTTCATCAACCCCACATCCTTACCAGTGAAATCCCACACCTCTGGCTTTACGGCTTCCTGTAGTTCTTGGGGCAAGTCCTGCAGGGTCAATCTTTTAATTTCTGAGTCAGGTCTAAGCAACAATAATTTATAAATGCCGTCTTCATCTGGGGTCTGTATTTCAACACCTTTTGGTGTGCAAAAGATGGTACAGTTCATTTTGCACAGCAAATCACGTCCCAGTAGATTCACTGGACTGGTGTCACAGACGACAAATCTATGCATCTGTTTAAAATTTCCAATTGAAATCTCCATTGGTTCGGTAACAGGAGTACTAATCAATTGATTAGATACACCTACTACTTGGATATTTTCTCCCGAGAGGGGTAGGTTTGGAACGTCCACTGTTCTTACAGTAGAACGGGTAGCGCCAGTGTCCAACAGAAAGGTGACATCATTTCCGTCAACCTTTCCTTCAATATATGGTCCAGACTGGTCTACCGGCAAGGAAGCGCCAAGTACGCACTCCTCGTCCTCCCCTCTCAGGCCCCGTCAGTCCTGATCGTTACAAAGGAAGGTATCATTTAGCAGATACTGCGAAGTTGCTGTATTTCTGTTCTCCCCGCTTTCCCAAACCTCTATCTCTTCATTTTCTGCCTGCCTTCCCCTGTATACCTGTTTGGGTGCTCGAGGCACCTGAACTGTTTTTACCTGGGGTTGAGTCTTTCTTGGTCTTTCTTTCTGCGTCTGTGGAATTAAATCAGGAGTTTTCTCATTAACATCGACTAATTGGGGACACTCGTTTCGCCAGTGTCCAATTTCGCCGCACTGATGGCAGGGAAATTTTTTCATAGCCTCTTCCCTGCTAAATTTGGGCCGGGGCTTTCCTCCACCCCCTCCCCCAGGACTTTTGTTTTCAGCATTTTTAACCATGTTACTCAATTGTTTTTCCTGTTGTTCTGCGAGCTTCACCTGAGCCCACATAACCTTCTCCTTAAGGGCCTTTTTCTTTTCTGCCATCTCGTCCTCGCAGTACTTAGCGTACCGCAGGACCTCATCCATTTTCTTAGTATGCCAACAAATTTTATTGTCTTTTATCCACTGACAAATTTCAGGTCTTAAACCATTTACAAACCTGTAAATAAAGTGCGTCATATCCTTCAGGTCGATGTTGTCAATACCACTGTATGTTTTAAATACCTGCAATAACCTCTCATAGAAAGAGTGCACTGTCTCGTCCCTTTCCTGTGTTGTTCTATCTATTTTTGTCCAATCAGTTTCCTTAGCGGGCACCTTTTCTTTCAAATGCTGAATTACCTGCTCATATTTTCGCATGACTTCCTTTGATGGCTCCCCTGTTTCCTTGTTTCTGGGATACTCTTCACTGGGCCAATTTATGTTTATTTTACACTGGGTCCATAAATCTACTGGAACCACAATGTCGAAAAACCCATCCAGGTCTTTCCACAGACATTTTTGTACCTTCACGAACCTCTCCACCTGCCGGTACCAGTCAACTGGTTTCTCTCGTAACTTTGGAAAATCGTTCGTGAAGGACACAATATCCTGCCTAGACCAAGGGACATGCACATATTTCCCTCCTGGAACTTCGCGCATGGGGCATAACTGCTCAGGTTTTTCTACCTCTCTTAAAGCAAACTCGGGAGTCACTTGTCGGGAGCGAACCTCTTCCCTCTTTTTCGCCCACCTGCTTCTCCATTTCTCCACATCTCCCCATTTCTGCAGTACCCCCATTAATTCTTTGATCTGCAACTTCTTCCCTGCCACATTCAGGTGTTCTATATCTTTGTCTGAGAAGTCTGCTCTGTACGGTTTCTGTAAGGGCTTGGATTTTGAGATATCTACCCCCATACTAACTGCTGTTTCGGTCAGTTTTTCATGGAGCACTCTGGTATTCCTTGTAAAGCTTTTACATATGAACGACAATTCTTCCTCAGAGTAGGTATTCAAACGATCCAACCCCACATTTCCTGCCATTAATTCTTCTATTTCGACCCTCAGCTTGTAGAGGTCTAAAGGTTTTGTTTGCGGAGTCTGTTTCTCTAATTCACGACTCCAACTCTCAATTTCATCCGGAGTTACCAGAGAGACATTCCTAGTACCTGTTGCTGTCTCTAATTTAATTTCTTTTGTATTAAAAGGGTTATACCTCTGCTGTATTCCCTTTCCAGTCTGTTTGTTTGGCAATTCTAAGAATGCAACTTCAGACTCGCATTCACTGGACTGATCATCTATGATGATTGGTTCCTGTCTCGGGGTTGCTATGACTGGGGTCATGACTGGTGTAATCGGATTTCCCTGACCATTTCCGTATAACGGGACCACCGGTCCAATAGTTACTGGAATAGTCAATGCCTCAGGACTGGTATTTATCTGAGAAATTTTCTGAATTATTTCTGTTCTTTGTCTAGCTAGAGCCTCTTGCTCCTTTTCCACTAGTACCCTTCTTAGAGTTGTGTCATGTAATATCTGTGGGGTCAATGGAGGAGTAAAACTCGGGGCAGTAGGATGCGTTTCACTTGGTCCTCCCCCATAATTTGGTTTCGGGAATAAAGTTCCAGTATTAAAGGACCTGCGCTCTTCCCCATATGGAGGTTGAACAAAAGGCAGTCCTGAATTTGATGGTTTCTCTTCGCTTTCATACAAGGGTCTGGGAAAAAAAGTTTTCGTACGTGAATATTTATCTTCCTGACTTGCGGGCACTTTGGGATATATATCCCTTGTTTCCGCCAGTTCGGGTTTCTCAGGATAGGGTAATACTTGACCACCCCCTCCCAGTCCCAGGGACCTGTCTTCTTCCTTTAGGAAGTGGCGTCGGGGAACATCTCCTACACTGGAAGGTCGGGTTCCCTCATTGTAAGGTGGCGGACTTCTGGTACAGATGTCATCTATTAGGTCATCATCTGAATCCCCCAGGGCCCCCCAATGCTTACATTTTTCAGTACTTTTCTCACCCGCTCCAATGTTATGACATGCCGGCATCATGGGAAACAGACCCTCAACAATCATGCTCTGCCTCCACTGTTTCATCCTTTTATCCCTGGACTCCTGTTTCTGCCTGGGGTACCACTTGGTCAAACCCTTGTCCATTCGGGGTCTTTCTCTTTCAAAAGCCTCAATCTCCCATTCCTCTAATGCCTCATACTGCGTTAGTCTTGGTCTGGGATGCAGTTCATTCATTCGGGTTCTTAAATTAAATAAGATCCTACCATTGAAAGTACCATCTAACGGAAAAGCCAATACTCCGTCATCTTTTGTGTACTTCACCCAATTTTCCAGCCACACACAGGTATTGTACCCTCGGTCAAACATCATGAATGAGGCAGGAGTATTGGGTGCTGGGACAAGAACACCTTCCCTAGATTTAATCGGTTTGTCCGTTTTAAAATAATTTTTCACCTTATTTATAAGGGACATTTTTCTCTTGGTTCCGTACATAATATCGTATCTGTTAGCCTTCCACTGATCCCTTTCAAACCCTAGATGCCTTGGATCAGGTCGCGTCTCTGTAGTCCGCGAGTGCCACATACGACTTCTGCGCTAACTTTGTTTACAAACTACCTCCAATCAGAATACGCTTCAGAAAATTCGTGCAACCAATGGGTGCGCGACACAAAATAAGCTCCGCCAATGGGTGCGCGGCCCCTTCGTGAGACAGTTCCCACGCTCCGGCGCTCACCCCTCCTTTACAATTTCAGCTCCGCTACCCGCCCGCTGCGTCTACCAATCCCAGCGCGGCACAGAGTGACGTCAGAGGCGCTTCGCGACTGACTCCCTCCCTTCACAAGGTAACGGAAACTTTCTTTCTTTTAAAGTGCTCAGTGCTTGGTTAATTTACAACAAATACACATTCGCCACAGTGCTCAAGTGTCTAGACAGAGAAAGAATTCTATTGCTGCAAGTAAACTACTTCCATTTACTTTTCACTCGCTGCGGGCAGATCTCTTCCGCCTACCCTTCACTCTAGCATCGGTGAACCTGTTATTCCCCTAAACTCATCCACTTCTTTCCGGGATATGTTCCGAGTTTAAGGTTTCTCAGCGGACCCCTCTGCTTTCACGCTAGCTCCGAGGAACCTGCTACTCTTCCGATGTGACCCTTACTAGGTTACGCCACTATGGGAATTTTGCCAATGAACCCCGTTACTGTCATTTATTCACACATGTATTCAGAAAACCCTAGTTAGTGCTTCCCGGTTATCCTAACCTGCACCTAACTTTCCTCGAACCTGTGACCTCAGGACAATGGATTCTATTCACCACTTGCCCTTTCAATTCCCCGGGGAGTTCGGACAACACTTAACTAGACGATTTACAATTGCATGGATTAGTACATATAACAATATAAGAACAAGAATAATGGCAATACAGTAATTCATAAATTTCAGCAGCGTATTCACAAGAGAGTGATCAGTTCCCTCAGAACAGCCGCTCTTTTAGCAGCATTAATATAATAGCAGCTTCCGACTTAACTAGTCTAACTGGTCCTACCTAACCTTTAGCTAGTCCCTAACCATCCTCTGATCTACCAGAAAACTGATAGAGCGCGCGAGGCCACCCGGCCAATAGTTTTCGCCGTTTCCGGCTTCAGGGCCCATATACTTTTCAAATCACCATATACATCGATCGGGTGACTTCACGAGCTCTATCAAGTTGGTGTGTGTGTGTTCCCTGCTACCAATTTTCAGTGCACCCGACTTACCATCCACCGATGCGGGTGCCTAATGACCACAATGAATCAGGGGCCTAGCTGTAAAAGGAAAGGCAGCAAAATGCAATTTCAAATGACATTCAATATTGTTTAAATGACCACGGACAACTGGAAGTTTTAAAATGTTTATCTAAAGTTCAATATTTTCTTGCATGAGATACAGTAAAATAAGGCAATCAATAACCAAGATAACGTAAATCACATAGGCAGAAAGAAATAATGACAGAGTAATCATCAAAGTACTAATAAAATGTAACGAGAAAAGATACTATATAAGTCAGTATTATCTAGACAGTGATAGACTAAGTGTGTGTGACTATAGAAGAACTTATAATGAAAAACACGCTTCACTTAAGGTGAAAGGGCCTTTGAACAACCTAGGCAACGAAGTTCTAGACCATATCAGAAAATGACACACTGCAATGCAAAATATAATCTCTAAAAGGTAAGGTGACATGAGAACATATCATGAAAAATATGCAAATGACTTTCGTTCAATAGTTTGCGGTAAAAGCATGGAAAATCAACATATGCAAAGGTGTCACTTTATTGTAGCAAAAGGTAGAAATATAGAAAGGTGCAAGTTCAAAGAACTTAGAGCAGTATTTACCTAGACTGGTGTGGAAACCAAACCCTGGCCACGGGTCAGTTAAGGACAGGAAACCCTCAAGGAAGGATACCCCTCAAAGGACAGCAGGTGCAGAATGGACACCCCGGACAGGACAGGATACCCTCAGATTAGGAATCAGGACAGGACCTCAGGACAGGACAGCAAACCCTCAGGACAGGACCGCTCAGGACAGGACCACACCCGCAGTTTGGAAGCAACGCCTGCGTTCCACCCTCTCTGCAGCTATCGATCAAGACCCCGATTGGGTCAGCGAACTCCCAGCTAAGTGCCTTGCCAGCACTTTAAGGTTCAGTAAAACCTTAGTCTATGGTCAAATTCGGACAGAGTGCTCCGCAGCGCTCTGTATCTTCAGTCACCTATTGAGTGCGTTGGGTCAGTGACAGGTCAGCTAAACCAGACAAGTCGGACGGTTCACTAGGTGAACCCAGGGTAGATATACAGTTTGGGGACAGTGTACCACCCCCCAATGTTGCAAAGTGTCAGAATCCCTCAATTTCGATTGGTCCTAAGGTAGGGTTTGGGTAACACACCAATCACAATACACGATTTGAAGCCTTCATTTACATATTTGGGTACCGCCTAGCAGATTTGGGGTTCCCATGAGCTAACAGTAGCGCATCAATACATTGTATCATATAAGAAGCCACATTCGCTGTTCTCGCAGGGCAGAGGTGACTTTCTCAGGAGCATCTCGCCCATCACTGCCAGCTGGCTATGTTCCATCAGCCAAGGTCCCTCGTGCTGCCGAATGTCGCACAGGCGCAGAAGGGACCTCCAATATGGCTCTCCTCTCACTCAGACCCCCATTGCCCGCGGTACATGAAAAGTAAGCGAAAACAAATTAATACATAATAATGTCATTATGGAAACACATCACAGGGTTTGTACTTTTAACTCATCATCAAGAAATAAACTTATTGCATTTAAATGTTAGCTACATTGACACGATCACAAGAGCAGTGGCACGAGCAGTACCACATGATAAGCACAGCTATGAATTACGCATGCGCATAACTTTCCCTCCACTTCTGCAGACGCGTCAGGACACGTGAGTGTGGCTGACACATGCGCAGTAACCAAAATACAAGCGGCGGCCATTTTAGAGGACACAAGTAATTATTTTAGTAAAAACACATGTGCAAGCTTCACGGTCTTTCTCCAAACTAAATATAAATGTTAGTAAAACATACACGGGTTACCTTATTACACATAAATGAGGTTCTTGATTTCGGCAAGCCGCAAAATATGCAAAGCTTTGCTTCATCAAGTCAACCTGGAATAATTGCCACGGGTCACTCTAAAACTTCCAATCCTGTGGAAATTGTATCAGTCGACAGAGTGGATCAATTAAGTGACGGGAAATGGTGGAATAAAGAAAGATTAGCCAAACAGAGTGAGTGGAAAATGTTCTCAATGAATGCAGCATGTTTTCATCTGTGTAGGTAGATCCAGGTATGTGTAGGTCAGAAAGGGACAAGAGACCACCTGCATGGTTTGAAGACTATGTTGGTTTTCCATTTTAATCTGTGATTTCGAATTTATTGTTCTGCATGTTATTCTGTTCAACAGTAAACGTTTTGCCTATTTTATGTTTGGCTGGTTAATGCATGTATTTTAGGATAAATAATGTATTTGATGTATTCATGTAATTTATCTCTTGCATGGTTAGTGTGGGTACAAGTTTCAGTTATGTAAATATTTATAATTTTGGTTTTTCGTTTATGGGGTAAAGATGAGTTGGGTTCTGCTTCAGAACCTACTGCTTGTGCCACTTTGACAACAATTATTAGGGGGTTGAATGTAGCTGGAGTTGAAAATCACGGTTTCCGGCAGATGCTTGTTCTGCCCGTTGTATAATGCTTATTTAAATAAATGGTCAAAACTCACTCTAGCCGTGTCTTCCTTGACAGAACTTTTCAAGTTGCAATAGTGGCAGGCAGTAAACAGCCTATGAACTGCTTCGACCCTAGCCCACTCTTTATTGTGCAACAATCTAATACGCACTTATGTTATTCGGTTCATGCTGGCGGTTACCGGTGGTGGGCACCCGGACTTACTTGTAATCATCAGACATTGACCCAAGACAAGAGAGTGGAAGAGTAAAAAGGGAAAAGGGACTGGAAGAGAAAGATATGAAAACAGTGACAAAGAGAGGAAGCAGGGATGAAATAGCACCTGCAAGAGTGAGATGAAGGAAGAGTAGGGACGTGGAAAAAGAAGGCAGCAGATGGACTCAGGACCAGGAAGCCATGCTATGTGGCAACTCCCGCATTTTGCAATGCCAGCGGTGGGCTCCTAAATTAACTTTGGGCCCCTCCATTTATTTATTTACTTATTTCCAAATTAAGCACTGTTCATTGTTCTACATAAACCTCCAAGAAGATGTCAAACCTACTAACACGTTACCACTCAGGTTACTATAAGCCTATCCGATTTCTTCCGCAGTACCCAGAGGTCAAGCTATTTCATAAGTGTGTGTAATCTACTTTAAAGATTTACGTGCAGGCCTTTCAAAGACAATGGGAGGGGCTAATAATTATAGCTGTCCCAGATTGAATGAGACACTAAGATGTAAACGTTCTCATTGTTTTATTTTACATCGTTTGACCTAGAATCAAGAAATGTAAGTTATTTTGCAATTTCAAACACCAGCTCCACATTTAATAGATAACGTTCACTACTCCACTACTTTCAAAACCGCAGCCATTCCGTTCAAGGTCACCTTTATTATGCATTTAACCAGCCATAGTGTGGGCTGACATATGTAGACGACAAGACGTAGATCAGACAAGAAGACAACCCTAATTGTTTCTGAAAAAACTGACAATCTTACTCTTCAATCAATAGTTACATGTTTAAATCTCATGGACTGTGATGTCCTTAATCTGAACCACTCTTGAAACTCTTATCACCCTCTTCTAACCCACCTCCCCACCCCACGTTTCTTTGTTCAAAAAGTTCTTGTTGATGGGATCTGTTTTCGACTCCAACTGTTATTTGTCCACCAGGGTCTCTCAGATATAGTTGTGATTGTGTAAAGCCCTCTAAAACCCGGCAGGCATTGAAACGCTATTTAAAATAACATCTAAATAAATACATATGAAAGTAGACATGTTGATGTTATAATGATGTTACCTCCGATTAATGGAGAGAGACTGTGCTAGCCCTTTTTAAAAGATAGATTTTTTTACTGCTCTCATCTCAGGCCATTCGTCACATTTGCCGTTTCTCTTTCCCTATGTCGAGCGCCTGACTGCACAAGCCCACAACATACACATATTTTGGATAAAAAGATGGCAAATACTTTTCCCCAGTTACTGTAATACTGTAAACAGAGTAGTATCTTCCGCCCCAGAATAATATAGTGGGATGTATAGCAACTTTCTGTGCCTTCATAATCTCGAGTTAGCCTGTCCAGCTTCCTCAGGTTAAACCAAAATGGTTGAAACAACTTCCATCACACTTTAATGGGCAGGTACTGTCCAGTACTGACTACCTGCACATCTTAAATTTGAAAGAGAGAGTATATGCACTTCTTAGCACTCCTATAATATATTGAATGAGAGAGTACCAGTTCTCATGAACAAACAGGTGCTCTAAATAGTGAGTACCGACACTTTTGTATTTCCATTTAAAGCACTGATGGAGTCTTAACTATGATAAACAGGAGTCAACTTGCCCATTCAACACCAAACCAGATTATGTACATGGTGATGAGTCCCAGCTTCATAGTCCTGCAGTCTTGTGCAGGTGCAACAACAACTTAGGGACATTTTTAAGATGTAACTGAAACATCATAAGGTGGTTGTTTCAGGTGGTCCTAGTTTGAGCCGGTCTGCACCTGATGCAGACTAAAGCTGACAATCTGTTTATCATAGTAACCGCCTTCTCTGCATCGGGCAACTCTTTGAGTGGAGTGCGGTGTGTGGTCAGAAACCACAATTCCCAGCATTCCTAGAGACGCAGTCCGCGTCAATCACGCGCCAGGCGGCGCTTAAATCTGCTGCCACCCCGGTCGAGGGGGGGACCTGTTACTGCTGCGGAATCCTTTGAGGAGAGAGCACTCCTCGTTTACCTGTGCCTTGACAGCCTTGACCGCCCGCCTCCCGCCGCCAGACCCCAGCACAATCACCGGGTCCGGCCGCCGAGTGGAGTGCGGTGTGTGGTCAGAAACCACAATTCCCAGCATTCCTAGAGACGCAGTCCGCGTCAATCACGCGCCAGGCGGCGCTTAAATCTGCTGCCACCCCGGTCGAGGGGGGGACCTGTTACTGCTGCGGAATCCTTTGAGGAGAGAGCACTCCTCGTTTACCTGTGCCTTGACAGCCTTGACCGCCCGCCTCCCGCCGCCAGACCCCAGCACAATCACCGGGTCCGGCCGCCGAGTGGAGTGCGGTGTGTGGTCAGAAACCACAATTCCCAGCATTCCTAGAGACGCAGTCCGCGTCAATCACGCGCCAGGCGGCGCTTAAATCTGCTGCCACCCCCGTCTCGCGGGACGCCGGGCGAAGCCCGGGCCAAGGGCGGGCCCGTTTCAGCCCGTTCCAGACCGACCCAGGCTGGGCTGGGCCTATTCCCTTGGTTGCCATCTGCCAGGTGATCTACCATCCTGTTGAAGGTATTCTTCTTTGCACTGTGACTTTTGTGCTTTTGACTTTATCCGTGGTGCTCTTACCTCCGCCAAAATGTCTGTTACAAGGGGATCCAGAAGTAAGACTGCCCTTAGAACTGCGCAGTTTACAGGACCTATTGATAAATTTATAACTTCCACTCATGAGGCAATTAATTTAAGTATTTCCCTCCTGGAGCGCAGGGTTTCCCAGGACCTGGCGATCGCTAGGAGATCATCTTTGGGTCCTATAGCTACGGCCCTAACCCCGCTTCAAACAGCTGTACCTATTCCCATTCTACTGCAGCCCGGAAATGCAGTAGCGCAAGTTCATTCAATTCCTAGTGCAGTTGACCTGTCGGCAACGAATTTGTCTTCGGAATTGGATACCACCGGGAACCTCTAGATAACCCCTGATCTAGAGTTGATCGTAGCCGAAGACTTTGTCCAAGAAGCTCGGTCTATGGGGGAGAGAGAAGGTGCAGTTCCTAAGCAGCCAGCACCTATAAACAAAGGGAATAAGGTCAACCAACCACCAAATCATAGGAGAAACAAAGACCCTATTATAGCTGTTAACATGAATGCTTCCCTCAACACTAATCCTGTATCTTCTGCTTTGTCCAATTTACCTTGTCCCACCTTGAATGCTGTTCGGGAGGGTGATCCTAGTCAGTTGAACCATGATTACTCACAGTTGTATGAAAGTATTAGGGACCTACTAATACACCATCTCCAGCCTTTGGAACGAAGTGTAATGGCAATTGAAAAACAGCTCGCTATACTTCTTGCTAAAACATCGAACCAGCCTAGGGTAACATTTGATAAACCTGGGGGGGGTTGTACAGCAGTCGGCCCGGGGGCTCCCCCGGTTAATATTGATAGACCGTCTGTTGTACATAACACTCATCCCAAAACAAATGTTCCTATAACCCCCATACCATCTGTGGTGAATACTTGTGCAAATTGCACAAAATCAAAGCCCAAAGCTATACCTGTACCCCAGACAGTGACTCTTAGCCAGCAAACACCTGCTGCCAATACCCCCCTAGCCAGGTCAACTGACACTAACCACACCCCGACCAATGTGCTCCTACAGCAACCAAACAGTAAACCTCAGGCTTTCCCTAAAACCCTCTCCCATGCAGGCAAGAAGGGGCCCAGATCTAAACGACCAGTTCATCTGGCTCCCGAGGTATCTCCATTTACTGTCATTTTAACAGGAGTACCTGAACTTACAGCTGGAACAGATGAACCTCATTGGTCCCTCCGGAACAAAATTCTTCAGTGGCTTAGTATCAATAGGCCCCTGAAGTCTTCCATTACCTGTGGAATTTCATCTGTACGTAGGGTATCCTGGGTGGGGAAGAGCCCTAAGAGTATTCAGGGGGATTGCGTTATTGTCACATGTGACGATGCCTCTACTGTAAACCATATTTGTTCATGGTCAGATTTGGAGAAGAAAGGGGGAATTGATACACATCGTCTCTCCTTTTTCTACCCTCCCACATTTAATTACCATTACCCAATTCCGCCACCAAACTGGGCCATGTCCGAAGAACATTCTTGGAATTATGGCGACCCATGGCGTACCCAACAGAATAGGGGCAGGGAATGGGTACATCGCCCCCGGTATTCCAACAATAATCATTATGCAGAAGGTGGGTGGCAAGGTATTCAGACATCTAACAGATACGACTGCCTGGAGATGGTTGATTGACATTATGTCCCACCATCTGTTACTCAACCAGTCAATAGGCAGTCAGGATCTGGTTTAAGTGTGCAATCCGTCCATACTGGTAGACAAGCGGTTCTTACCGCGGCATCTGTATAGCCAAGTGGTCAAATGGGTTTAGAAAGGGTTTCCGTACCGGAGTGTATTTCCATTCAACCCCCTTTCAGTAATTATTCCATCATCACTGAATCTCCCACCAGGAGGTCAGTAACTGGACAACTAGGGACTACAGTCCAGACTACAGTTCTGGCCACTAAGTCAGCAGACCTTACTCTGATTTCCTGGAATATCGCCGGTATTGCAGGAAAATTAAACACCCCTTTTTGGCTCAGGTTTATAGGAGAGGGGCTTGACATAGTCCTCCTCCAGGAGACCTGGAGCCAGGAGGATATAAATGTAGAAGGCTACTCATCTTACTGTCTTAATGCCACCAAATCTAGTTCAGGTAGGGCAAAGGGGGGACTTTTGATACTTCTATCTAACAGACTGAGTAACTGGAAAATTAGAAGTAGCTCAACTGTGGGGGCTCATAGCCAGGTGCTAAGGATTGAATGTGGCAAGGGGAAGGACCTGGTACTAGTTAACTTCTATAATAACATCTTCGATGCTACCAGAGGGAATATTCTGTTCCCTTTGGAAAAAGAAATTGCTAAGGCCATGGCCATTTCCCATAAGGCGACAGACATCCTTTGGGCTGGGGATTTCAACCTGCAGCCATGCCATTTATCTAAGGGGAATCCCTGTGGTTTTGGGACGGAGTTGGATACCCCTAGTGGGGGCATTAATAAGGGCGAGGATTTTCCCCACTTCTCACATTGCCAGTATGGCTCTGTCCTAAACAAACTGCTACTTAAATTAGATCTAGTCCTGTTAAATTGTAATAAAAATAACCATAATGCCAGCTGTCCCACTTTTACAGGGAGGGAAGCTGGGACTTTTATTGACCACATCTTGTTTTCTAGTAACGGTGATTACTTAAACTTGTATGTGAGAGAGGAAAGTCTGAGTGATCACAACAGCATCTGTGTAACCATTCCTGGCAGAGGTGCCATAACAGAGACCAGGGAATTTTGTACTACTGAAATTGTTTCAAGCAGACCTAATGGCCCGAGGATTAAATGGACAGGGGCCAATTCTGCGGCCAAACAAAGGGAGGTCGTTGTTAGCTGTAAAGCTGAGATTAGTTACTGCTTGAATGATGTTATTGATTCTGATCTCTTGTTATCACAATTTATCAGTATTAATGTTGTAATTGAGGGTATCTTCAGGAAAAAATTGTCAACCAACAAAATTGTAAAATTGGGTTGGTTTGATATTTCTTGTACTGTAGCGCTTCGGGATTTGAAGCTTGCCTTAGGATCCAAACCACGAGACGGCAACAGGATTAAACAAACAAGGGCCAATTATAAAATGGCCATTACAAACAGGAAAAATGTCTTAAAGAGAGAAGCATGGGACAAGTTGAACGAAGCAGTTGAGACAAAAAACAGCAAACTCTATTGGGAAATAGTCAACAGCCCATTTTTAAATACAGAAGGCATTCCGGAAATTATTTCTCATGTTGCATGTGAGGAGTGGATTACCCATTTTACAAAATTTTTTAACCCTGCAGGGATATTATTAACACCAGCCCTTGTTGAATCGTCCATATGGAAACCTCTATCCCTGGGGATAACCCTGGAAGAGGGACTGGAAGGCCTTACTAACAGCAAGGGGGGGAAGGCCCCGGGCCCCGATGGGGTCCCGATGGATTTATTAAAAGCTGCACCTGACCTGTGGGCCCCTATTTTAGTGAGGACCTTCAATTGCGCAGCTGAAGGTAACATTCCCCCTTCCTGGGGCCAATCGGTTATTATCCCTTTATTTAAAAAAGGAAGTAAATCCGAGGCCGCCAACTATCGACCTATTTCTTTATTGGACGCCTCTGTAAAGGTTATGAGCAGAGTGCTGCTCATAAGGCTAGAAACTTGGGCCGAAGACATGAATATTTTAACCAAGGTTCAATATGGATTTAGGAAAGGCATGGGCACATTAGAGCAATGTGTAAACCTGGATTTGTTAATTAACAAATATACAGTAGCTAAAAAGGGCAATTTATTTTTATGTTTTGCTGATTTGAGCAGCGCGTTCGACTTAGTCGATCATGGTATTCTTTGGGAGGTTTTACTGGAGTTAGGAGCACCGTCAAAAATAGTTCATTTTCTGGCAAGGCTCTACGAGAAACTTTCTTGTAAAGTCCGATAGGGTACCCTTGGTGAATGCACACCATTTTTTAAAGTGTCAAGGGGCATCCGGCAAGGATGCGTTTTAGCCCCTCTTTTATTTTCTCTTTTTATTAATTGTGTTGATCGCACTTTAGCTACTATACCGGCAGACGCTCCGCTGATTGGTGGCAATCCTGTAACAATCTTATTATATGCGGATGACGCTGTCCTTTTATCCCGCACCCAGATAGGCTTACAGCGTCTCATAAACAGTTTTATGCTGTTTATCAAAAACAGGAGACTCTGTGTCAATAAATCAAAGACCTTTGTTATGCTGTGTGGTCAGTCAGCTAATAAACTTAAGTCTAGTTTTTATTTAGACAATGACAAAATGCTCCAAGTTAAATCATTTTGTTACTTAGGTATTACCTATGCCAATGATGGATCCTGGAAATCCGAGCTTGATAATATCAGGATGAAAATGTTGCGAACTACAAGCAGCGTATTTCGCTTTGCTTCTAAACTCGGATCAAGAAGTATCCGAGATATGATCAATATATATAACATACGCTGTGTTCCTTCTGTATTGTACGGGGCGGGTGTGTGGGGCCACATAGATGGCACACTTTTACAAAAAGATGAAAATAAGTTTTTAAAAAGAGTGTTGTGCCTCCCCCATTCTGCTTCTGTTCAATTAATCCATGATGAGGTTGGGGTCGAGTTCATTTCTGACTTAGCAGCCGTTCGTCCACTCTTATTGTGGCGTTCTATTTGGGCTAAGCCAGAGACTCGATTCACTCAAGAAATTATTCTTGATTGTATAGGCTTGGACTTCTCATCACGCATCCTTTGGTTGAAATATATCCACTTTTGGTATAAAAAGATGTTCGACATCGATGTTTTCCTTGACCCTGAATTGGTGGTTGACATACCCAAAAAAGAAATCAAACAAACTTTTTTAAAGTATAAAAAGAAAGGGCGCGATGAGGTGTCTGGCAAGTTGGCTACCGTGAAATTTTATAGGGAACTCAGTTTACCATCAGGGTTCCAAGTTTATCTTTCAGTGGTCAACCGCCCATCTCATCAATTTGTCCTAACTCGTGTTAGGTTGGGTATCGCACACCACCTTGTTGCATTCCCAGTACAGAAACTTAGATCAGAAACTCCCTGCCCATGTGACAACATTTCACGCCAGAGTTGCTGCCATTTTTTACTCTTTTGCAAATTTTACCATTTTTTAAGAATTAGGTATTTAAAACCTATTTTTATCAAATATAACATACGGTCCTTTAAGAATGCCTTTGCATTATTATCAACACTTGAGAATGAGGATATTTGTTTTTTTACTGCTACTTTTATTCTGAAATGTACAGCTGCCAGGAAATGCATTGTATTGTCATAATTCTTATATGTTCCTGTCTGTACTTTATGTTTTTATACACTGTATGCTACAAATAATTATGTAAATTGCTCTTTTTATTTGGGCCTGATTTAAACTGTATAGTTGCCAGTAAGAGTATTTTCTGTGATAACCATTTCTGGCCTTATTTTCATAGTTATACTCCCCTGCCACCTAGCCTCCAATGTTTAATGCTTAATTACTGCTTTATGTACTTATTGCACCTGAAGTTATCTTATTTGGAAAAGTACAGCTGCCAGGAAGTGTTTAGAGCTGCCATATTTTACACCGTCCTGTCTGTACTTATTTTGTTTTAGGTCTATTTTGTTATTCATAATGTCTCATGTCCTTGGCTTGGATTTTGTCTTAAAATTACAGTTGTCAGGATATGCACTACATGTGAAGATTATAACTTTTGTTATATATGAAACCCTGCGCTTTTAGTTTATTATCATATTTATAAAAATGAATTAATACCTAGATTTGTTATTATCTATTATGTCCTCTCCCCATATTTCTGGAGTTCTTTTTATAACTTAGCCTTCTCATTATAATTTTAATGTAATGAATTGTTATATAGGTTTTTGCTTGTATAATTTGTACTAACAAATTGAATAAAAGCTTTTGAAATTGAAATTGAAATTGAGTTGGCAGATACACTACTGATAGCAGAGCAAAGACACAAGATGTGGTGGTTCACCCACTGCTCTGTGTTTCTGAGCATGTAGCCTCCTGACCCTTGAATGGAGCCCGTAACCTCCCCAAACTGTGTGTGCTGTCAGAGGCTGCACACACTGTCATGGGAGACTTTGAGGTACCACTCAAGCGCTCCTGCCAAACTGTCAGTGTCTCCGTAGCAGCACCTGCAGAGTTCAGTCCCTGACTTCACCCACCATGGGGGTACAGGTAACCCAGGGTGCACCCAACCAAAGATGGTCTGCTCTAGCTGAGTGACACCTCCTGATCTCTGCTAACACATCCTTAAAAAGGCATTTTGTCCCATGTGGCCATAACTGTAATATGGGGCAGAGCCATTTTCTTATTTGGTGCGACCGTACCCATGTGCAGATGAAGGTATGTCCACTTTAGGCACCAACCTTGCACCCATACACTGAGTGTCACAGGAGGTAAAGCCCCCTCTGTAATACCAAGGTACGTGGGAGCACTAAAAACATGTGCAAATTCCTGAGCCCTACAAGCGCACTTAAAAAACATGGCCTGGAGCTTCAAAAAATGAACACCCCCCATAAGCTTTTTCATGTCTAGACTTTGAACATTTTATGATACACTGTTCCTGATAGGTGTAGAATTTTAAAGTAAATATAGGGGATTATTTAGTGTTTGGTGGATGCGTTGTGAGCCTTGCATGTTAAGATTGCATTTAGCACTCCATGTCTGAATAGGCTTTTATATTATTACCTAATCCTCTACACTTAACAGTGAGAGGATTGGTTGGATACAGCAGTGCATAGGACATGAGTGAGCCTTTATAATCCTAATGTTTCAGTGTACTTCTTGAAACTGGAACTATTACTGAAGAGCATTGAATTAAAACAGCATTTTCAAATGTCAACAGGTTATTTCTGTAAGTGTATTCCTATATGTCATCTGCTGTCTCTTTCAACGCACTTATTTGAGTTATAAGAGAAACTTTCTTGCTATTGGCTGTCAGAAGAACCATCACGCGAGATGCACCACGCTAACGGACAGCGTCACTGCAATGAGAGCCGCACCGCAGAGAATAAGGGACAGGATATACTGCCCTCCACGGCAGCACCTCAGAATACCGCCCTCCTCCACAGAGAGCATGGCCAGAGAGGAGGCTTCGTTGCTGAACACCTCGTCTTCCCGGCCACCGCTGGCCTCCACGGTCCACCTGAGGACGTTGACCTTCATCTCCATGTCGTTGAGCATTTCGTCCACTTTCTCTATTTCCGCTGCCAGTTCACTCAGCTCCAGGTTCTCTTTGCTGTTGACAGCTTCGTCATAGATGATGTTCTGGACACTTAGGGCCCTGGATGCTATATGAGCTGTTGTGCCTGCAAACAGGATGTTGAAAAACAAAGACAGTATCCTTAGCTGTAGTACATTTCTTCGTTTAATGTCTTTTTTAGGTTTTGTAATGTTATGTACAACACAACAACAAAGGGACTACATAAGAGATATACACTGTTAGTTGGAGACCACTGTAAACTCAACTATGTAATTGGTACTGGTGACATTCGCCTACTTTCCTGAGTGTCTCTGTGAGTCTGCGATTGCAAATGAGTCTAGTGAGTAAATGTTTGTATTCTTGTGGCTATGTTTAACAGTGACTTTTTGGTCTTTGTGTGATAAGGCTCATAATGTACCTCCGCCATTCATGGTTAGGTTAAATCATGTCCCTGAGGTGGGTCCAGGATCCAAAACAACTTATGAATGTGATCATTAAAGAAAACAGAGCCCCTCCTCCAGCATTACAATGGAGGTCATAGTAAGATGGAATCAGGTGTCGCTGAGAGACCTGCCTTTGGGACCAGAGGGTCCTGTTCCCTCTGATTTCATTGTAAATTATGTCATTGATCTGTTGGATTTCGACAAGGAGGACAATCCTCTTTACATAGATAGATGTCGCAGAATTAAGTGCAACGAGGATCGTGTAGCGAAAGAAGGTCCAACGGGCCCAACCCTGATCTTTAGGGTGACAGACCTGACAGTAGACAAACATTTTTTTAAACTTTACATTTGATCTAATATACAACAGAAATCGCAGTGCACCCTAGAGATGGGATATAACAATCCATAGCAAACAGAATATAATACAATAACAAATGGAGGTAAATTATATCTAACAGTGCTTAAAGCAATGAAATTGATGTAGGCATTGACAATTGAATGGACATTTCAGTGGCATAAGTCACATCGACATATGAACGTTCCCTTTGAGAAAGTACTAACAATACACTTGCGCCTACTAAAAGCAAGTAGCAAAGTGTCACTGCGTGTACTATATTCGACAATCTTAAAATATAGAAGGTAAGAAACAGAACAAGTATTTGACAGTGAGATATGCCTGGAGGGGCTGAAGGATGTCTTTAGCCCAAGGATGCACAGTAAGAAGGTCTGCATATACAACCTCCATATTGTTGCATTAGACCACGTCCTATGCCAACAACTGAACGCAAGTAGGTGGGACTCGCCCCAAGCACAAACTACCCTTCTGCTAGCAAAAACTAGTGCAACAGCCATAGTCTGAGTATCTACTGGGATATCTCCAACCTAGACCAGCAGTGCGTTTAATATGAAGGGCATCGCCCAGAGAGAGGTATCCTAATCTTGTTAACAAGGATTTCAGGTTTTTCAGGAGTGGAGTCTGGGTCCAAACAGGTGAAATCTCATTCCATGTTATGATCAGGAGTTCTGCGAAGCTTGCCCTCCAATATTTCTATACCAAAGGACATAGCCATGCCAGGTGCACAAAGCCTGCATCTGGATGACATATAGCATAGCAATATATACAAACATAAAAGCTAGGGACCAGACAAAACAAACACTACAAGAGGCCTAGACAGTATTTCTCATAAATACAAACCCAAGAGGAACAAATGTTTGTTGAATTTCAGAAAAGGGCCTTTTCACAGTAGAAGTTGACGTTTTGGTCCTAATACTACAATTCTCCTGAACCATCATCAGGACAACCACAATATACTGGGACAGCGGTACTTTCAAACAGCAACTAAGTCCGATTTGTATCAGACTGTGAAGGGGACAGTTATCCTTAGCCATATCCCTCATACAAAGAACATATTAGCTAGCTCACTCGCAGTGTGAGTCCAAAAATAGGAACTCTAACAGAGAAGCTTTCGTTATAGGACTGTGAAAGCATTCAGAACTGTTTGTAAAAAATGCAGCTCAAGGAAGAACAGACGCAGCGGTTGAGTATTGTGTGTGGATTCGCAGATACCATGCAACTAGAATCTGTTCCCTTGAAGTAGCAGGGCTGGCTTATTCGATTTAATGTTTACCATAAATCTAAATGCATGAAGTGCCACATCTAAAGGACATTGAGCCCAATTCACAAAGGTAAACTTAGTCGTTTGGTCTAAACATAGACCAATCTTTATGTTTGCATTCGGGGCGGAGATCTGACCCAAGTGAGGACATAAAGATAGTACTCATAAATGCCCTTTGTGAATTCTCAAAGTTGTAAACTTACATTTGGTCTTTATGAATCGGGCCCACTTTTTTCCCTGACACCTGTATCTTTAATAAGCGTGTCTCTGTTCCTCATAAAGTTGCAGTCACAAGAGTCACTAACAATTCTGAATGTCTTTCACAGTTCTTTAAAGAATACTTCTCTGTTAAAGTACCAATTTTCGGACTCACATGGCAGGTGAGCCAACTCAAATGTTCAAAGCTAAGTGTGATAGCTGACCCGAGATGCGAATAAGTCCACCTACCTTAATAAATGATTTGGGAGGTTCTTCTAAAGAATATTTGGAAAAAATAAGGTAGAGTAGGAAAATGGGCCCCTGCTGGGTAGTAATGGCCAGACACAGTTAGGGTGCAGTGTGCCCCTTACACCACTAGGTGCAGGTCCATTGAACCTGCTGCACTAATCATAGCTATTACACACCTAGGGGCATATTACCAAGATTAAGCAATATTTATCGCTTAACACGGTTAGCGGCAATATTATTATCGCCGAGCTCCGCCGATTTTTATCGCAGATAAACCTTGCTATTATCAAGGTTTATCTCAAAAGCGATAAAAATCGGCCGTAATGCATGAATATCGCTGAAAAGTCAGCGATATTCATGCATTACCGAGCTAATCCTCTTAGCCATGTTATCCACCTACCATTGGATAACATGGCTAAGAACTGCTCTGGGCAGGCGTTACCTTTTGGAGATATTCAAAAAGATTTCCAAAAGTACGCCTATTACCAAAAAGTACGCCTTTGTAGGTAATAGGAGATAGCGATGTTAGTGACTGTTTACGCCCACTTTGCATGTCATTAGCGATAAATATCGCTGACATGCAAAGTGGGCCCCAAGATGATCGCTATCTCCTACTAGCTGTCGCTAACTGGTGTTAGCGATAGCTAGGTAATAGGGCGATAACATTTTCGCCGCTTTAGCGGGAAAAATTCCCGCTAAAGCGGCGATAAGGCTCTTGGTAATAAGCCCCCTAGTTCTGAGTGTTAGGAACTCTTTCACTGTTATTGCATGAACAGACCTGTTCTCGGTCTTAGGAAAGCTTGCATTGTTGCTGTCTGTTCATAGTTCACTGAAGAGTACATTATTCTTTAAAAAAAAATGAGAGCATGATTGTAACAAATTGCTTGAGGTTCTACAATCACGACTTGACAGATTTATATTTGTTTATTCACAGAGTCAGCAGGCGCAGTGTGGCTGCTGAGAGTTTTAGTACACCTGAGTGACCTGAGCCTTCCTGCTCAGTTCAGTCAGTCAGTCAGTCAGTCAGTCAAAAATACTTTATTCGGCTGCATCAGCAAACATAAAAGTGTATTGCTATACATATAAATAGCCAATGTATTTTAAAAACTACTTAAAACAGTAAATTCGTTCAGCAAGATAGCAAACTTATAAAATAAATATATATATATAGGCATAAAGATATATGCTTCTCATCACTTCATGGTCAGAGTCTCTTCCGAGTTCGCAAACAACATTTAATAAAATGTAACAAAGCATGACACAACACGCAACAATTCCTAGTTGTTGTAAAAAAGAAAAGGCAACCTTATAAGACCTAGTGTTAAGACTGTGTAATATAGACATAAGAAAGTGTTTCCGGTATGTAGTATAAAGCCCACAGAGAAAAATAAAGTGCAACGTGCTCTGTTCGGATCTTCCATCACATGGACATGTAAGGAGGGACAGAAAATACAAGCCTTGCCCCCAGATTCATCAAAGTCCTCTTTTGCGAGTCCTTAATAGCGATTATTAAGGAATCGCTATTAAAGACTCGCAAAACGGGATGCATGTAGAAATCGCAATATTTTTTGCGATTTCTACTGCTTCCTTATTTGCGATTCGCTAATTGCTAATCGCGAATAAGGAATGGCTTTCCCATTCATTCCTATGGGCCTAAAGGCCCATAGGAATGAATGGGGAGTCATTCCTTATTTGCGATTAGCAATTAGCGAATCGCAAATAAGGAAGCGATTTCAAGGGTGCCAGGGTGTCCAAAGGACACCCTGCAGCACCCCTGAAATGGTAATGTACACTGGTGTTGCGCACACACATGTCCAAAGGACATGTGTGTGTGTAACATACAACTTAGAAAAATGCACTAAAGTGCATTTTTCTAAGTTTTCGCTATTTACCACGTAGTTAGACTTCGCGGTAAATAGCGGCCCCATATTGCGAAATCGCAATTTTAAAAAGGTTCATGAATTGCATTTAAGGAATCTCTAATTGAGATTCCTTAAATGCAATTCTTCGCATTTTATCGATTTCTATAATTGCGATTTTTGCATTTGGGATGATGAATCCCAAATGCAAAAATAGCGCTCGCAAAGGGCCAGATTCTCAGAATCTGGCCCTTTGCGAGCCGATTTTGGCTTGATGAATCTACCTGTTGGTTCGGAAACGCCACTAAGAAATGTACAAGAACAAAGCGTAGCCTTGTGAGGAGAATCTGTTCTGTTCATGTGAAATACGTAGTAGATAGAACTCCGGAGCTGGGCTCACTATCACACTCCATCGAGGTGGGCCTGGGTATGTCATCTGCAGTTCTGCCCAGTGCTTATTTATTTTTATTTTTTAAATACAAATCTTTTACCTGATCCGATGCTGAATGAATTGAGTTCTCAGGATTAAAAAAACAAAAACAAAAAACTCAAGGACGCCTAACTCGGTAAAAGAGTTCCTAATATAAGCTAGCCATGGGATACTCAAAACATTGTCTAGTGCCAGGCAATCCAATAAAATCTATTTACTAAAACAGGCTTCTGGTTTCCTCCAAGATCGAAGCCAGGCTAACAGGGGTTGCAGTTGGATAACCTTCTGCAAAGTCCAAGCCCATCTCAGCACGGCAACAGACCATAGTGGTGGATTTATGGAGTGCCAGAATCCAAACATGAAGCTATTATCTATCTTTTGTTTGTATGTACCCCCACACATCCGTGCCATATGTGCCATCAGACAACATTTTAATTTTCTACAACTAAACTAGCTCCTTACCTGGTTTGTGTCCCAGTCTCTTAGCCAAACGTAACCATTGATAGATCTTTCAAATTGGAATGCTCTAGTTTAACAAATAAAACATTTCAATTAAAATTTGAGTCTAACGGGATTCCCAATTAAGTAAAAGTGTGAACTTTAGCCACCTCTTTATCCGAGATTATATATTTCCTAGATTTGGAAGATCTCGGGCCACATTTCATGATGAAAGATTTGCAGAGATTAGTCCTCAGACCCAGATCATTAAAAGCATCTAATAATGTCTGCAGCCTGTTGGCAGTTCTAGCTAGGAGGACCGCATCGTCCATGTACAATAGCACCGGTACGAAGCAGGAACCAACTTTAACCAGATCTCTACCTCTTTACAAGGAAATTCATCCAGGCCATTAATATATAATAAAAAAAAACAGAAAAGGTACCAAAACACACCTTTGACAGGCCCAAAAAAGCAGCATTCATTTTAGGAGATAGGGCCCCCTCTACACTATAGCGGATCTTAACAGATGTGGGACAATGTATTCTCTGGAGCAGATCAACAATAGCCCTATCACACCCGATGCCTTCCATAATGTCCCATAACTTGGGACACTGCACCCTATCGAAGGCACAAGTAAGATCCATAAATGCTAAGTGCATGGGTTCTTTCTTCGCACTAAGGTATTTTTGCATAATGAGATATAGATTCAGAGTCTGTGCCACGGTGCCCACTCCAGAGTGGAACCCTAGCTGCACGCCCAACAAGACCCTATTCTCATGTGCCCACTCTACAAGTTTTGACAGACTTACTCTTTCCGGAATTGTAAAAGTGCTGTCCCATAATGAGATAGGTCGACAGCAGCAAGGCTGTCCTTTGTCCCCCTTTTTAAATATGGGGACACCTATCACCTCCTGTCAGGTTGGCACCAGCGACCACACTACAGCAGCTTTTAAATCATTTGTAACAATTGGGTCCAAAAAGATTGGAGCTCTTTAAATAAATCCTGCTCAGTTAATTTCCCTTTTCCTTGTAATTTCTGAAAAGCACCAGCTGAAATAAGTAGCGCATGGTCTCCATGGTCACAGGGATTTGTAAGGGTAGAGTGGAGCAATCTATTCCAATCTTCACAACAGGGATTTCAGCTTATTCTGGCTCCAAACAGGTGTCAGGGACATGATCATTCCCCAGGCCCCACAAGGCAGTTATATGGCCGCCACTGACTACCCAGCCCACACTTCAAGCCAGCTCGACCCAGCCTCAGGGGAGAAGCCAGGAAGGAGCCAGAGTGTGCAAATTGAGTTCCAACCATGTACGTTGGGCGCCCACTCACTTACTCGGGTGTCTGGGTATCTGCTGCACCTCAAAAACACAATTTCTAATGTTGCCTTGTACAGTGGTACAGATCGTATTGCTTCTGGCTGACAAAAGGTCATTGTAGCATATTGATGTTATGCGCTCAAGGACCCTCGTGGTTCAGGACGGACTTTGGAGAGGAAATATCTGATATGCGGGGAGGAGTTACGGTGTGGTTAATGTTGAATATGAGATCATGCACAGCTTGTGAGAGTGTGCTGAGGAATAAAGAAGTATTTGACTGCAGCTTCTATGTGGCATATTTCATTTGCATGCTCCAGGGCTGGGGAAGAAGCTACAGTCAGGCTGAATTTTGGTTCTTTCTGAAGTAAATGCTCAAGTAGTTAAAAATTGAAGACGTTCTTATCAAGGGATACTTTATTTGTATTTGAGATAGCAGGAGTTTGGATCCTGATGCTGATCATAAAGGCCAAAAGTTTCCCTTGGGCCAATATCAAAATGCAGCCAGACACAATCTCAATTATACTATGCTAGTCTGGCCATTCATGTTCTCAATGGCACATGTGTGTGGTCAATAGAAACCCCAAATGCAGTTGTAGTGGCCTCTGTTATATTCCCTCAGTTTCCTGATTGTTCCTGCTACGCTCTCTGATCTGATTATGGTCTTCTATAATGATAACATATCGGTGAAATAATTGTATGGAACTGTTGTGATATTATCTGGGTTAGCAGTTGGAGGTATAGATGAGCAGGAAATCGTGCGCAGTGACATATGTACTACTGGTATGATGTTGTTGTTTATTATATTTTTATTTGGCATATATAGCCATAAAAATAAAATGCTGCAATACATACAATTAAAATCTGATTTGTACAGACCCTGTAACCGTAAAAACAGTATAAAACACAATAAAATCCTGATAAAATCGACAAAAAGCACTCGACCAAACCACAGGGACTATCTAGTTCATCATTGGCAAGGGGAAGGAGTCACCTATACATTAGCTATACATTTGTACATCCACCCTAAATAACAAGGGCCCGGGGAACCCCGAATATTGGTGCCATCACATTTCTGCCCCGCCCCTTTTAAATTATATAACCAATTCCTTCAATGACTCCTGTATAGCAATTATAAATCTGCCCATTGCACATGTCACATTTAAAAATCTCATATTTAACAGCAGGCTAAGTGCTTGATCCCTACTAAAGATTTCATAAACAATAAAAAGGGGTTTCAAAATATTTTCCGCTCTTCTAAGAACCACAAGCACTCTAACAGAATATGTGGGCCGTTGCATTTCACTTGTAATCCACATGTGCACAAGCCTTGTTCATTCATCGTAGCAGATTTTATATTCCAATCTGTGTTGCATGGATTCAGGCCCACTCTAAATTTCAAGATTATATTTCTAAGCTTTGGGTTAGGCATGGCCTCGATATAGGGGAATATTTGATCATTGGTCCACCCGTTTATCAAGAACCTAGAGGACGATTTACTCCTCAAATAACCCAAATCTTCCTCTCGGACCTTCAAATTATTAATAGCACGCAACACCGACTTGGGAATCTGCTGCCCCAACCTCCATTGTTCTGGTTCTAGGGATAGTTTTACACACAACTTATCTAACCTAGTTCTAGCTTGGGGCCCCCAATTTAGTTTGCTAGCCTCTATTTCTTTTTTTATAGAATTTAGCTATTTTAGCGGGCCCTTTCTCCATTCATTCTCTGCCAAAAATTCAATACTGCTTGTATACCTTGAAAACTCCAGGCTGTAAGGTGACATTCCATTCGAACAGCCTGTATCATTGTTGACGGGAGGAGTGCAAGGAGCTGTTTGACACATTTACCCTCTTCTAAGTTCCAATCTGATTTACCTCCCATATATTGTTGTATAGCATTTTAGGACCCTAGTGTAACATTCCCGATTCAGGCCCTTATATAGGTATAAATCACCATATCCTTATGTAGGCATAGAATTCATACCCTTATTTAGACATAGCTCATGCAGTCCAAATACGGCATGGCTACTTCCACTAGTTCCGAAAATCCACAACGATTTCTTGGAAAAACTCGGCTTCAGCAGTTAGGGACTTCCCCTTGCTTGAATACTGACTTGTCCAAGAACTCATGGAGTTTTCAAAGAACTGAGACTCTTTGATGACGTTATTATGTCCACCTTTACGTCATTCTCTGCACCTTCAAGGATTAAATATGCCCACACTTGCCATAGCAAACACACGGTGGTTTGGAGCAGTTCGACTATCTACTTGCCCGACGCAGCTCGCTACAGCAAGTGCCAAAGGAAGCCGACCCTCCAACAGACACACTGAGAGAGACGCTGTCTTTTCTCTTGCCGAGAAATCCAGCTCCAGTGTTTCCAAGCTACCCTTGCAGGTTGTTGGGAAATCGAGTCCTTAGACAGAGAGATACCAGACCTCCTTCATTCTAAACCAAGGTACGGAGCGGATTAGACCCTAAGAGAAATCTTGGATAGATTCTTGGCAAAAAGAATACTAGATTTAGGCTACACCTCACTTACTCCTTCCTTCGTACCAGACTTAGGTTAGGGACACCGGGGGTAGGCGTATTTTAGAAGCAACAGTTGAGTACTTTTTAAACCTTTTATTATTTATGTATGTATTCTATGGCTTAGAAACCATACCATGCTTTTACAGTATTATTTTATAATACTCTTTTTGCTGTACGCATTATACTTTGCAGCCAGTATTACGATTGTAGCAGCTAATTTCTTCTGCATGAGAAAGAAGACTGTTCAATAAATACTATTATTGAAAACGCCCGTTTCTCTATTTTCTCTGCACCTCTGGTGAAACGAAGCATGAATTTGAATTTAAAATATTTATATAGCGCTACATACACCATGCGGTTTCTTGGCGCTGTGGAGACTAAATTAGCAGTAGGAATGCAAATACTGATAAAGAAACAGGAAATGAGATCAGTTTACATTGGAAAAGGCTTGGGTAAACAAAAAAGTCTTAAGATCTTTACGGAAAAGGGAGTAATGTCTGGCCAGACGTAAATGATCGGGAAGGGAGTTCCAGAAGGATGGTGCCAAGAATGAAAAATTGTCTCCACCCCATTTCTTACGTCTGTAACGGGGTACCTGAAGAAGCGATTGAGTAGATGAGCGAAGCTCACGGGCAGGGGTGTACTCTTTTAATAAGGAGGAAACGAAGGCAGGGGCTGTGCCCTGGCGCGCCTGAAAGACCATACAACCTGTTTTAAAAAGGGATCGCTCCCTGACAGGTAACCAGTGCAATGCCTTCAGTAAGGGGGTAGAATGATGAGAGCGGGGAGACCATGGACCAGTCTGGCCGCCTGGTTTTGAACCAGCTGGAGCTTCCGCAAACTATACGCTGGAATACCGTTGTATAGAGCGTTAGCGTAGTCCAGCCGGGAAATCACCAGAGCGGACAAGATAAGTTTAAGTGCGAGAGGGGAGAAAAAGCGAGAAACAGAGCGAATAGTTCGAAGGACCAGAAAGCAAGAAGAGACAACAGAGGTTATTTGTGAGTGAAGAGTGAGATGATTATTGATTTTAATGCCCAGGGTCTTTACTGAGGGAGAAGACGTGGGAGGGGATCCTAAAGAAGAAGGCCAGAATGAAGAGTTCCAAGGACTGGAAGAACCACCCGTGAGAACCAATTCCATTTTATCGGGGTTCAGCTTCAGATGATTGTGGTTCATCCAGTCCCTGATGAAAATCATAGTAGTCTGAAAATTAGAAATAGAATGAGAGGAGGAAAAAAGATTAAAGATAAGCTGGAGGTCATCCGCATAATTATAAACGGTGACCTCCAGTTGCTGAAGTGCAAAGATCAAAGGATAGATGTAAAGATTAAACAAAAGAGGGGAAAGAGAAGAACCCTGAGGAACACCACATGTGACCTTGAGTTGGGTGGCCGAGAAATCCCCCAGCCGGACTGCCTTGGTGCGGTCCCTCAGAAAGGACGATAGCCAAACCAGGGCTGAGCCCTCGATCCCCGCCGCTCCGACACGGGAGAGTAAGATGGAATGATCCACCGTGTCGAAGGCGGCGGAAAGATCGAGGAGCACCAGGGCCTGGTAATTGTTCTGGTCCATACCCTCCCTGAGGTTGTTCAGGACCGACACCACGACGGACTCGGTGGAGTGCCTAGGCCGGAAGCCTGCCTGCCGGGACGCTAGGCCCCCATTTGTTTCTACATGGGCACTGAGGACCGATGTTACATGTCGGTCCAGCACCTTGCCCAAATAAGGTAGAAGCGAAATGGGGCGATAGTTAGCTGGAGCAGAGGGATCCACGCCAGGCTTCTTCAGGATAGGCACTATTTTGGCAGATTTAAGTGCTGGGATTACCACCCCCTGGGCCAGAGAGCTGTTGAGAAAGGAGATTGGCGGTTTAGGGCAGGCAGAATAGATCTGTTGCAGGATATAGGCTGGACAGATGTCCGCCGGGGAACCAGACTTTACTTTGGGGAGTATTGCAAGAAACACTTCTTCGGTAAGAGGAGGGATAGACGAGAGACAACAGTGAACAGTCGGGGGAAAGGGCTCAACAAATGAAGGGGAAGGAAGTGGAATATTAGCTTTGATATTGCTGATTTTATCCAAAAAATAAAAATTCAAGGAATCACAGAGGGACTGGGTAGGGGGAGGCTTAAGTGAAGCCCTGTCAGAATAGGCCAGGTCAGGTACGATGGAGAAAATCTCCCTAGATTTGTTCTCCGCCACCAAAATTTTGGCTGAGAAGTACGCAGTCTTAGCGCCTAGTATAGCCTGATATGCACGATTGACTGAGTAAAATATCTATCTATTGTTTCCACGACTCTGAAGATCAGTTTTATCTTGGGGAAACAAAGTTGTCATGTTTATGCGGTTGTCAGAAACTAATCCCTTCTTGTTCATTCGAGAAAGTTTCTAGTGACCTCAGAGCTAGCTGGCACTCACAATTAAGTCTAGTATTATCAATAGATACCTAGTAGACCTCAGTCCTATGTATAATCTATAGGATATATTATTCCGATGCGCAGAGCCTATTGGGAATATAGGAACTACACTACAATATAATACCTCTACACCGTATTGGAACTGTGGGCGTACCAATGCATTAAAAGCCGATAGAATTGGCCGCAGAGAGGGACCTCCGTACTTTTGCTTGAAGTGTTTGAGGCCCCACACTGAGGAGAGCGCCTTTAATTTGAGTGACTGTATGTGATCCCTCCAATTTAACTTATTATCGAACCGCATACCCAAGTATTTGTATTTATCCACTTCTTCCACTCTAACCTCTCCCAATTTCCAGTACAGGGAGCTCTTCTTTTTTCCCAATACCATTATTTTGGTATTTTCTAAGTTGACAGTGAGGCATTTTTTCTTTGCAATATTCATGAAAGATATCCAGTTTTTTTTGCAAGTCCAGCTCTGTCTTATCCATTATCACTAAGTTATCTGCATATAACAGACAAGATATATGGGTGCCTCCCATCTTTGGACTTACCCCACCTGACCTACTCAATATATTGGGTAAATCTGCGAAAAATTGGAATATAATGATGGCAAGAACACAGCCCTGCCACAATCCATTCATTATCTGGATTTTGTTAGATAGGGTTCCCTGGGTATTCAAGATAACCTTAGCCCAATTGATTGAGTGCATTTCCTGGATTAAAGCAAGTACTGCCTTGTTGATTCCGAGCTCTGCCAGCATGCTCCACAGTAGGCTACGATGTACTGAATCGAAGGCAGCTCGGAAATCCACAAAGCAGCAAAACAGGTTACCTCGCACTTTCATTGCCTTTTTGCATTTGCCCATAGACTGAGGCAATGGTCAATGGTTGAATGGCCCTCCTGGAACCCTTCTCTATTGGTATCAGGTTATACTGCTCTGCCCAGGATTTCACTACGCCTAGTAGTATTTTAGAGAAAACTTTCTCCCCTACATCCAGCAAACTTATTAAGCGGTAATTCTGAGGTAGTGTGGCCTCCTCTTTTTTATAAATTGGCCTCACTATAGCGCCCTTCCAATTTTCTGGGAAGATGCCCGAAGTTATAATATGTTGAAAGGTCTCTTTTAGAAACCTTGCCCACCAATCTGTACTATTTTTTAATATGATTGCAGGTAGATTATCTGGCCCTGCTGCTTTAGTTAGCTTTAGGGATTGAATTGTTTCTTTTATGTTTTGGATAGAGAAGTACAGCCCTTGTAGTTCTGACGCTTCGTACCTTATTTCCAGGGTCTTTTCCCTATTTGAACCATTGTACAGTTTACTCAAATGGCTAGCCCAAACGTCTTCCCCCACTAAACACCGCATTTCCTCTTGTACGTCTCCCTCTTTTACCAGGCACAAGAATGATCTTATATTATTTGTATTTATCACATCTAACATTGTATCCTAATTTTTGGCCGTATATTCCAATTTGCTGTCTCTCAACCTATTTTTATATTCCTGTTTTTGCCCCTCAAAGGCTCTCCAAAGTTCCTTTGTCACGCCTTTTTCTTAACTGTCTTTCCCATTTTCATACCCTCAATTTTAACTTCCTACACTCATTATTAAACCACCCATTTGTTCTTGCTTTTTTCTTATGGGCGGGCCCTGCTTTTACCTGGATCCTTAGACAATTTACAACCTGCTCTATTATATGCTCACACCGGGTTAAAATTGTATCACCTTGCACCGCTTCATCCACAGCCCTGTAATCAATTATTAAATTATTGACCAATTTCAGGCTGTCCTCTGTTATGCGTGTAGTTATACGTCCAGGGTATTCAATCTGTAAGGGAACCACTTTTTCTCTTTCCAACTCTTGTTCCATCTTTATTAGTAATTGTAAAGGCCAGTGGTCACTACCTTCACACTGCAGTATTTCAAATCGTTCTACTTCCTTGAAATACCATGCATTTATAAAGGCGTAGTCAATTGGGCAATTCTGATTTCCTATGCGGAAAGTCTTCCTTTCAGGGCGGTCGGTATTAAACTGTCCATTGGCACTAAATAATCCTATGGATCCTAGAAATCTTACTAAATGTTTATCTCACATGTGTGTGGCCAGTAGAAATCCCAAATGCAGTTGTAGTGCCCTCTGTTATATTCCCTCAGTTTCCTGATTGGTCCTGCTACGCTCTCTGATCTGATTATGGTCTTCCATAATGATAATATATCGGTGAAATAATGATAATTATACGGCACTGTTGTGATATTATCTGGGTTAGCAGTTGGAGGTATAGATGAGAAGGAAATCGTGTGCAGTGACATGTGTACTACTGGTATGTGCCTGAAAGATGTCTTGTTAGGAGAGTGTTTGCTATATTTGAAAATGTCTGGCACGGAGTTACTTTTTTAGTTTGTCTGGGGGGTGTGAGTGGCCAGTAGGTGAGTTTGACTGCCTGATAATATTCTGGATCATGGCTAAAATGTTCTTGTTTTGTCTCAGGTTTGTGTTGCTTTGGTGGTGTAACTTTGTAAATTATGCATTCCTTTCCTCTTTGGTGGTGTTTTTATAGCTGATATTTTTGGGGGATGTGCAATGGGCATGTGTTGGTTACTGTTTTGTGTGTTTTATGTGTGTGTGTGTGAGTTTATTTACTGACAGTTACTTCTGTGGGACAAGCTGATATTACCATGCTCCTGGTAGGGTATCCTGGACTATCTTCCTAATTTTGCCTGAACATAATTCTATTATAGGAGCATCCAACATGTACTCCTGGAGTTTCGTTTTTAATGGGATCTAACATTGGCACTGATATTTCTGAACTCAGGGAGAGGCTAGGTCTTAGGAGACTATCATCAGAAAGACTGCAAAGACTAAGGATAAAGGACCTCAACAGCAGATGCGGCTTCCTCATATGGGTGTTGGGGTTCCACCCTTATTCTTTGCTCCATTTCTCTACTACCCTAATAGTGAATAGTTATATAATATAAGTTATTATTAGTATAGTCAAAAGACATGCTGATGGACCAAGAGATAGTCTGAGGCAGGCATTGGTATCCGTGTGATGGCTGGCACTAGTTCATGAAGGTGCCTGCACGAGCCGCGAGACAGATTGTCGAGGGCTGACAAGGTCCTAGCCCTGGCCCAGCAGCCTGCCATAACACAATGCCTTTCCCACTGTAATGCACTGCAGCATCACTGGTATAGGAAGCACTGGGCCTCTGTGATGTGCTGCAGAATCACTGGTAAAAGAAGCTCCAGGCACTTTAGGCTTTAGGCTTTAGCCTGTAGTGTCGGAAACTACATGCCAATGAGCCTGTCACCCCAACATTTTCCAGCTTGTCACAGAGTTAAGAAAGGGTAGAGTGAAAAAGCAATAGGTTGAAAGACAGAGTCTGAACAATGCATCAGCATGAGCCCTGTGATATTGATTCCATAATGATCCATTGTGAGGCTCCAGTTCTCAACTTCTTGCTGGAGTCCTTGAATGCTCGAGGTGAGTGAGAACTTCAAATAGAGCACCAGTAGTTGAGGTGGGTCACATTGGCAGTCGAGGAATTAAGAAATTGCTCTTGTGTGTGCATGCATGGGAGTGTGAGTGTGTGTGTGAGTGAGTGTGCGAGTGAGTCAGTGAGTGCAACTATGACATTATGAATGAGACAGTGTGTGAGCATATGAATCAGAGTGAGTGAATGACTGCTGGAGTGAGTGAGCATAAGAGTGAGTGAGAATGAGTGTTAGAGTGAGACACCGAGTGAGACAGAGTGAACATGCGAGAGTGTGTGAGCATGAGTGAGACAATATGTATGCATTTGAGTGCGACAGTGAGGCAATTCAAGGATGTGAGTGAGTCATTGAGTGTGAGTAAGGGACAGCAAGAGAGATAGCAAGAAAGACAGCCAAAGTGTGTGACATAGTGAGTGAGACAGTGAGTGAGCATGTGAGAGTCTGAATTGTGCATTATGTTTAGGTCTGTCACTGCACAGACAATCTGGAGGTAATTCTTGGCTTACGAAGGCAACCTTGGCAACATGCTGGTACTGGTGTATTGGAGGTAATTCTTGGTATATGGGGCACCCGTGGCAAATTGCTGTCAGTGGCATATTGGAGATAATCATTGGCATAAGGGAGGATAAAAAATGGTATCTAGGGGGCTGGCCCTGACATATTGGAGTGAACGTTTGACATGGATCACTCATGGTATGTGGATGGCATCAATTATTGGTCTGGCATATTGTAAGTCGTTTTTGGCATAATATCTGCCCTGGCATATTGGAGGTAATGATCGACATATAGGGGCACCCATAACATGTTTTGAAAAAAATATCAGCAACTCATCATGAGTGCCTTTTCAGAACCTTTGTTTATTAACAAATTTATATGAACATTTTGCATTAAAATGAACAATGAAAAAAAAAACTGGGAATCATTTTCAGCTAATCCTAAACATTTTTGTAATTGATCTTTATCTTAGGGTGGAGAAGCATATTCAATGACCTTCACTAATTTTAATTTGTGGAAAATGCATTTCTTATTACATTTATGTCCAAGAATCAACATTTTACACCTCAATTTTACACTTCTCACATTTTATGCCCATTTTTTTCAAAATCTCTAAAACAACTTTAAGGGCCTGATTGTGTTCTTTTTCATTTGCATCCAAAACTAAGATGTCGTCTTGGTAATACGTCAAAGTACTCATTCCCTTGAATATTTCATGCATTGCCCTTTAGAACACTGCTGCAGCAGAAGCTAGTCCAAATGGTATGCAGTTGTATCTGTAAGCTTATTTGAAATTATAAAACGGGTCAGAGGTCTTGAATCCATTTTTGATGATAGTCTAACACATCTCAGGTGGAGGTCATCTCAGCACTTTTCAATGTTATCAGCATTTCACTAATGTATGCAAGGGATGCCTATTTCTGTATTCAGATCCCTCAAATCAACACTGAGACATAATCTATTGCAGGTTTCTTGGGTAGTATGGCTGGCACTAATCATTCAGAGGCCTCCACACATTTGTTTGTATTTTCCTTTCATATCTCTCAAGTTCTTCTTTCAAAGGGTCTCCCATGAACAAGGACACATTCTTACTTTGGATGTTTATTGAAACTGATGCCTATTTATAGATTATTCTATGATCAAACTCTTTCAATAATTTTAGCCTCTCATTGACTTGTTCTGAAGATCTCCACATGCATTCAGGACTTGCATATTTATATAATTCTGCTCCCAAAACCTGTTATGGATGATTAGGGTCATGTTTTTATCCGTAAATCATGATGCTTCCGGCCTCCAACCAACATCACGTTCTAGAAGTACACTCGCAAATATAACCCGTTGCTCGGACATAGGCAGTAAGGATTGCAACCCTCAAGAACTAAATGGGTTCATAGAGCCACTGCGCCCCTTGGAGTTAGCCCAGATTGTTTATCTTCCATGGAACATTGCAGACCTTGGGTCGAAAATAGACTCCTTGGACTGGTCTCGTTTAATAGATGCCCAGGTCATTTGTCTGTATCAAGAAACATGATCCATAGACCCAATCCATCGCCTAAGCTATCTTAATTTCCACAAACCGGAAATTAAGGACGGAGGGGTAGACTATCGGGTGGTTTGACAAAGTGGAATACGCAGGATATAGGATTCAGGAACTTGGTATCAAAAGCCCAGACATTATGGCCATTTGCATGCTAATCAACCCCCAGACGCATATAACCATTCTTAATGTTTATGCAAGAGGTCTTACGTTGGATCACTGTCCAATACGATCTCCCTCTTAGATGATTTTTTGGATAGAAACCCCGAAAATGACAATTTTGTTATAGTAGGGGACTTCAATACTACTTTTGAGCCCCTTGACCATGAAGATAAGAAACTGACTGAAGAGGAAGATGCACAATGGAATATCCCCTCCCTAGATCTACCCCCCATCAAAAGATGGACTGAGGCGGCATTACAGTTAAAATCATTGAGCATGGAAAGGGGCATCAGGGCAGTTAATGGGAAAACCCCATCTGATAGACTGCGGTCAAATACATTTAATAACGCGCATAATATGAACCGCATTGTTTATATTTTCATTAACATAGAATAGTGGTCTGCCCTCATCGATATGGAGGTGCGTGAAAGAGCAGAACATGATCACAACCCTTTGGCATTAACAATGAAATGATTAAGATGCAGTACGGCCCCAATGCAGACTATGCAGAGCACAACAAAAAATGCCTTTCTCTGTAATGATATGAGGTAGGTTATATGGGATGAGATAAATGAAAATCAACAAATACTTTTATCAATTAGGGCAGATGTCACTAATACCCTGCAAGAGTTGCAAACGGCCCATACCCAGGTACAATTGATCATAATAATAACTGGGGCATATAATAATCTTTTTCACAAAATAAAGAAATACTTCCTAAAGTCTCCCAGACAGCCTTCAAAATCTGGAGTGAACCATGAGAATTGGTATAACAAGGACTGTAGACAGGCATATAAGTCTCTAGCGGCTGCAATTAAATCAAAAGATAAAGGGTCAGATGTACAACCATTTGCTTTTGCGACTTGCGAAAAATTGCGAGTCGCAATTTGCGAGCCACAAAAGCAAATGTACAACAGTGTCAGAGACACAGTTAGCGATTCCCAGTGGGGTCGCAAAAAGCGAGTCTCATGAATATTAATGAGCCACACGTATTTGCGACCCCATTGGGAATGGCTGGCCCTCCCAGGGAAGGTGGCCTGCTGGGCTAATCAGACCTCCATGTCTGGGACTGCTTTTAAACAAAGCAGTTATTTTTTTTTAAATGCAGCCCGTTTTCCTTAAAGGAACACGGGATACATTTAAAAAAGAAATAAATAATTAAGGGGCAGATGTATCATCACCATCATTTGCCATTCTTAAATAGCGATATTTTAGAAATCGCTATTTAAGAATTGCAATTTGGGATGTATGTAGAAATTCGCTATTTTTTAGTGATTTCTTAAAATTCCTTAATTGCGATTAGCAAATTGCTAATCGCAATTAAGGAATAATTTCCCATTCATTTCTATGGGCCAGGAGGCCCATAGGAAGGAATGGGAAGTCATTCTCAATTTGCGATTCGCAATTTGATAATCTCAAATTGAGAATAATTTCAAGGGTGCAAGGGTGTCTTAAGGACACCCTGCTGCACCCCTGAAATTTACATGTGTGCACATATAGCGCACATACATGCCCTAAGGGCATGTAAGAGCGCCACATGGCACCTTTACAAATGCCAAAAAGTGCATTTGTGAAAGAATTCGCAAATTAACACCAACTACAAGTTGGTGGTAATTTGTGATTTCTTAAGGGCAAATCACTAATTTGAAATGCTTGATACATAGCATTTAAGGAATCGCAATTTGCGATTCCTTAAATGCTTATGCAAAATTAAGGAATTGCAAATTTTGCGATGCCTTAATTTTGCTATGCATTTTGCTTCATACATTCCAAATTGCGAATTTTTAGTCGCAAACGCTGCTTTTTTGCGAATCGCAGCATTTGCGACTAAAAATTTCGCTGGGACCACTGCCTGCCCTTAAAAAATATTTTCCCATGCATTCCCAAAGGGGAAGGCGTCCCCTAGGGACCCCTTCCCGTTTGCGAATGCTTTACCACCTACTTAAATTAGGTGGCAAATTGAAACTGTTTCGCGATGGCAATTGCGGTCGCAAAACAGTCATACATAGGGCTCACTCGCTATTAGGAAGGGACGCCCTTGAAACGCCCCTTTCTAATAGCGAGTCACAAATCCAAATTAGCGAGCTGCAAATAAATTGCGAATAGCTAATTAGGGTTTGTACATGGACCTTAGGTATTTTTGCATGTGCAAAAGGGTCGTGAACCCGTTTGCACATGCAAAAATACTTCGTACATCTGGCCCATGGCCACTATTAAACAAACAAGGAAGTTGTACAAAGCCATACAGTTGAGAGCTAAGAAAAGACTGGTACAAACAGAGATGGCAAGATCTCTATTGGGCCAGAACTGGGGAAAACCTCCAAACCTTTTGGCAGCTGGTAAAATGGGACAGAGGTGGGCAAGTAGCATCACCACAAAACCACGTAGCCCCAGAAACATGGGTTGCACACTTTTTTAAACAATTTTCAGCAGAAGAAGAGCTGGAAATGGAAGAGCCTTTCCAGATCCCACCCCATAAGCCAGACTTGCATTTTAATAAATATGATGTAAAGCAGCGTTGGGGATTGATGGTATCCCGGCGGACCTATTTTTGCACGATAGGGATACCTGGCAAACGTATATACAGTTGCTAGCCAACGCATTGGTCAGTGGAGCGCCTATTCCCAAATCCTGGTGAGGTGCAGAAATTCTACCAATCTATAAAAAAAGTGATCAATCTAGTCCCAGAAACTATAGGCCAAGAAGCCAAATTGATTTGCTACAAAAGGTGAGTGGCAAGATTAGTCCTGGCAAGAATCCAGGTTTGGATCACCGATAACGACATACTAACACCTTTACAGGCAGGTTTTCGTGCCCATGTTAGCACCATCGACCTGTTATTTTGTGATATATTAATATATTGGCGCACTGTAGTGATCTCAGACGGAGCAATTTACTCTGCCTTTGTAGATTTGAAATCCGCGTTTGACTTGGTTTCCCGAAAGAACCTATGGTTGGTCCTAATGGACCTAGGGATGCCATTTGACTTACTATCTATAGTTGTGAGACTACACAAGGGTAATTTTGCACAGGTGCGATGGGGCGCACAGGGCAACACCACAAACCGATTTCCTGTATCGTAAGGGGTTTGTTAAGGGTGTGTCAAGACCCCAACATTATTTTAGCTATTTCTGAACGTGGTTGTTAATTTCTTTTCTTCCCACCCAACAGATGCACTGCCACTCGCAGGCACCAAAATACCCATACTTATGTTCGCCAATGACACACTTGTCATCTCGAAAACACAGAGTGGTTTACAACGAGCACTCACGCGCTTTGAAGATTTTTGCAAGGCCTGTGGTCTTGCGATAAATGCTAGCAAAACCATATGTATGGTTCTTCACAAGCATCAGGCAATTAAGGGCAGAGTTTCTCTAAACAATGGGTCCCTTGAACAGACTGACGTTTTAATTACTTAGGGTTACTCTTGCAAAAAACTAAACTGGAAACCTCAGATCCATATCATGGCCTTAAAACATCGCCAACTGGTAGGAGCATTGGCGGGAGAATATAACACATCATTAACTAAGCCTCTAAGCTCCACCCTGAAGATCTATAATATCAAAGTTATGGCCTCAATACTCTATGGCGCAGAACTATGGGGCTTTGAAAACTTGTCACCATTAGTTTCAGCCCAAAACCGATTCTTAAGGGGCATCACAGGTCTCCCGCAAAATACCCCATTAAGACCCCAATACCATGATTTAGGATGTAGTCCATTAGATGAGGTTGCAAGGTTTCACCTGATAGCATACTGGCGCAGACTGTGGACCACCCCTGAGATAATACACTACGCTGCAAGATGTCTGGGAAACTGATAACACACATAAGATCATTTGGTTACAAAAAGTTAAAAGCACATTGGTTAACATGTGCTTGAGACAGCTATAGGAAGACCCTATGGGCAAACAGTTCCCCATCAAAAGGCAATTGAAAGAGCTTTATTGGTCTATGACTATAACCAACATCACAAGAACCATTAAGCACTCATCACTGACAGGTAGATTCCTAGAGTTCAAGCCGTGCCCCCTGTACGAACCATACTGGGATTTTATTTCCAAGCCTACAGATAGAATTCTATACTTTCAATTTCAGGTGGGTACTCTACCATTAAAATCTTTTACCCATAAATGGTACACAACATATGACAGTAGATGTCAACTGTGCACAGAACAAGTGGAGACCTACTCACATATTATTTTTGTCTGCCCTGCCTATGAGGCCCCCTGGAAAAGATGGCTAAAACCTCTATGTTAAAAGTATAGGTACCAGGAGCAGCACTATTGCTTTAAGAATACTGCATTCTAACACAAGTGAGCTGTGTGTAATATCAATTGCAAAATTTCTGAGCTGGATGTGGATAATAAGAAACAAAATGCTAAATATGACCGCAGTTACACTAACCAGCAGCCAACAAAGCAAACAGGATGGCCCTCAACCTGATGGGTTATTATTGCCTGGTCTGAAATGATTAATACATCTCCAGTTTTTTCCATAAATAAGTGTGGCAGCCAGGAATGCATATAGACAATAGTAACGCGCATCAGTGCTATTTGGTAGCCCACGATTAGTAAGAAATACACCACGTAGTCCACTCTGTCCCCTATTGGGAAAATCATAATTCAACACCAGTCAATCCATTGAATTAAAATATGATATGCTTCAAAAGTAAAACATTTTTAATAGAACAAAGATACTCTACAATTGATTTTTAACTCTTTCTATTAAATTACATTGATTTTGGAACAGTCGATCATCATTCATGCATATATGTACATATGCTTAGTTTTATGGACAAAATTGGTGTTTTCCCTTTTGTCAAAATGCTTTATGTATTTATGTGAATATTCTTTTATGATCTTGGTGATCGAAATAAAGATTATGAAATTGGTTAGGGTAATGTTTTATTGGTAGATCATGTTGCAGAGTCCAGCCTTAAAGACAAGACCCATCATTAGCAACATTTACTTTAGATTTTTCTTTTCACACATATGAATTATAATATTGTCTCAAAATAAATAACTACTTCTATGGGTGTGTTGCCAATTTTAGGTCAGGTGGTTTCAATTTTAGTATACTGAAAATAGGAAATACGGTTTGCCCAATAAGAGCATATCTTGCCTATGAATAGCTAATACTTTCAATTCAATACCATCAATTTTTAGAGCATGATCTTTCCATTCTTCTCCCACTTCACTAATCTGTAAAATAAAGGCACAGGACATAGTGAACGCCTTTGCGGACTACTACCCTGCTTATACAAACAACAGACCGCGGTGATGCACAGATCCGGGAATATCTCGAGAGTATAGACCTCCCGGCCCTGTCCTCAGAGGACCAAAGTTCTTTAAAGGAGGAGTTGACATTGAAGGATGTGATGGAAGCCGTTAATAGACAAAAATCGGGGAATTCCCGAGGCCCTAATGGCCTGCTGTGGAGTTTTTCAAGGCTAACTCCACATTACTGGGACCGCACCTGTTGGGTATGTTTGGAGCGGCTAGGGAGGAGGGTCACTTCCACCTGATTTGCGGAGGGCCACTGTGATGGTGATCCACAACCCTGAGAAGTCATAAATGGATTGTGGGTCCTACTGACCAATTTCTCTCCTGAATGTGGAGGTCAAGGTGCTAGCTTCTATCTTGGCAAACAGACTGGCTCCGGGTCAGGTCGCCCCCACGCCGCCGCTGCTTGCCTGCCTGGTGGCCCTGCTTGCAGCCCTCGTGCTCTCCAGTGCTCGCTCCCCCCGTCCTCCCGGACTTTCCCGCCGCTGCCTCCATGCGGCCCCGCCCCATCCCTGCCCATTCGCAGCCCCGCTCCCGCCACCCAGCTGCTCTTCCTTCCCGGGTTTCCCTCATTAGGGGACCTCGCAGCGACGCAGGGAGTGACCTCTGACCTCTGCTCCTGGTCGGGTCGCCCCCACGTCGCCGCTGCCTGCCTGCCTGCCTGGTTGCCCTGCCCGCAGCCCTTGCGCTCTCCAGCGCTCGCTCCCCCGTCCTCCCGGACTTTCCCGCCGCTGCCTCCCTGCGGCCCTGCCCCCTCCCTGCCCATTCGCCGCCCCGCTCCCGCCACTCAGCTGCTTCTCCCTCCCAGCCCCCCTCATATGGAGACCTCGCAGCGGGCGCACCGAAGGCGCACCAAAGGCATGCCCGTCGGCGCCCGTCCGCGCCTGGACCGTGCCCAGCGCCAGGACCCCTGGCCCTCAACGAAGCCAGCCCACCCGACAGACTTACAACGCCGCCATCCTCCACGCACTCAACGCCGGCCGGAACCCCGCCTGCTACCGAGCCATCCCGAAACGCACCCACGGACCTTTCACCTGCCAAGCCTGCAACTTCACCTGCCTCCAAACCGGCACCGCACCCGCCAAGCCAAGCACCAGCAACAATCACCTCAAGTGCATTCTGCTCAACACCCGCTCCATCCACAGACACGCCATCGAACCCTGGAACCTCCTCGACACAACATCACCAGACGTCGCCTTCCTCACAGAAACCTGGATGAAAGCCTCCTCATCCCCCGACATCGCCATAGCCATCCCGGATGGCTACAAGATCACCCGGAGGGACCGCATCAACCAAACCGGAGGAGGCGTCGCCATCGTCCACAGAAACACCATCCGAGTCACGACCAACTCCTACGACACCCTCACCGCCGCCGAGCACCTTCACTTCCAGATACACACCGACCCCAAGACCACCCTCAGAGGTACTCTCATCTACAGACCCCCGGGACCACGCACCCAATTAAGCAAAGCCATTGCAGACTTCATCAGCCAGCACGCCCTTACCTCCTCAGGCTACATCCTCCTAGGGGACCTCATCTTCCACCTGGAGAACAACAATGACAGCAACACCGCAGCCCTACTGGACAACCTCGCCAACCTCGGACTCAAGCAACTGGTGAACACCCCCACCCACTACGCCGGCCACACGCTAGATCCCATCTTCTCCTCCAGCAAGCACATCTCCTTCAGCCACTCCACCGGACTACAGTGGACAGACCACAGGGGCTAGCGGAGTGCGGTCCATTGCTTCTGTTTCTACAAAATGGCTCCCTTGAGCCTTGAGCCGACGGGCTCCTGGACTACGCACCTGCGTGCCGGTTTGGGCAACAAGGCCTTTGACGGTTGTTTGGCGGCCTTCTCTTCCACCCCTAAACCATTTCTCTACTGATGAGGGAAGCCATCCCGAAACCCGAGCCATGTCTCGGGCGACATCCAAAAACCCGGGACATGGATCGGGTCTAGAGATCATCAGTCTTACAAGTACTTACTTGCACCCACTTGGGTGAACCACTCTTCTACACCAAGTACCAGAATCCCAGGGGCGACCCGGAGGAGGGGCTAGCGGAGTGCGGTCCATTGCTTCTGTTTCTACAGACCACAGCTGCGTCCACTTCAACTTCAAGAGAACCACGACCCACCACCACCCGCAACAGGTTCCCCGCAGAAGCTGGAGCAAGATCACCACCGACCAGCTCACCAACTCCCTCAGCCAGAACCCTCCCACCAACACGAGGGACCCCAACGAAGCAGCCCGCAACCTCACTCAGTGGCTCACCAACTGCGCCGATGACCTCGCACCACTGAAGAACCCTCCCAGCTGACCCGGCAGCAAGAGAGCCTCGTGGTTCACCAACGACCTCAAAAACTCCAAGAATACCTGCCGCACCCTCGAGAAAGCCTGGCGCCATGACCAGACAACAGAAAACATGACAGCCCTCAAGGACGCCACCTGCAAACACCACCAGCTGATCCGCACCACCAAAAGGACAACATTCAAAGAACGATTGGACAACAACACCCACAACTGCAAGGAACTCTTCAGCATCGTCAAAGGGCTCTCCAACCCCAGCGCCGGCAACAACATCACACCCTCGCAAGACCTCTGCGACTCACTCGCCTCGTCCTTTCACCGCAAGATCGCCAACATACACAACAGCTTCGGCGCACAGACCACGCACCCAACCACCGAACCAGCGCCCCCCACCACCACCCTCTGCACCTGGACCCCGGTCAGCACCGAAGACACCACCCGCATGATGAACACCATCCACTCTGGCTCCCCAACCGACCCCTGTCCACACCACATCTTCAACAAAGCAGACTCCATCATCGCACCCCATCTCCGGGACATCATTAACTGCTCCTTCGCATCCGCCACCTTCCCGGAGAGCTGGAAACATGCCGAGCTCAGCGCCCTCCTGAAGAAACCCACCGAGGACCCCACGGACCTCAAGAACTTCCACCCCATCTCGCTCCTCCCTATTCCTGCCGAAGTCATCGAGAAGACTGTCAACAAACAACTCTCCGCCTTCCTCGAGACGAACGGATCCCTCGACCCCTCGCAGTCCGGTTTCCGTGCAAACCACAGCACCGAGACCGCCCTCATCGCAGCCACCGACGACATCAGGTCCCTGCTCGACAAAGGGGAAACAGCTGCCCTCATCCTCCTAGACTTCTCTGCAGCCTTCGACACCATATGCCACCGCACCTTGATACAGCGCCTCAGCAACACCAGAATCCAAGGAACGGCCTTGGAGTGGATCATCTCGTTCCTCGCCGGAAGAACCCAGAGAGTCCGCCTCCCCCCGTTCCGATCCGCGGCCACCGAAGTCATCTGCGACGTTCCGCAAGGATCCTCGCTCAGCCCCACCCTCTTCAACGTCTACATGAGCCCCCTTGCAGCCATCGCACGCCAACACAACCTCAACATCATCTCCTACGCTGACGACACCCATCTGATACTCTCCCTCACCAACGACCCCACCACCGCCAGAGCCAGCCTCCAGGAAGGAATGAAAGACGTCGCGGAATGGATAGGCTCATCCGTCTGAAACTGAACTCAGACAAGACGGAAGTCCTCATCCTGGGACCTTCCCCCTCTGCCTGGGACGACTCCTGGTGGCCTCCGGCCCTGGGCTCCACCCCCAAGCCAACGGACTATGCACACAACCTGGGCTTCATCCTGGACTCCTCCCTTATGATGACCAAACAAGTCAACGCCGTCTCGTCATCCTCTTTCAACACCCTGCGCATGCTCTGAAAGATCTTCCGGTGGATCCCCACCGAAACCAGGAAGGCGGTCACCCAGGCCCTCGTCACCAGCCGACTGGACTACGCAAACACCCTCTACGCGGGAACCACAGCCAAACTCCAGAAAAGACTCTAGCGCATACAGAACGATTCTACACGAGTCATCCTGGACATCCCCCGTCACGGCCACATCTCTGCCCATTTGAGAGACCTGCACTGGCTCCCCGTCAGCAAGAGGATCACGTTCAGACTCCTCACCCACGCACACAAGGCTCTCCACGACATGGGTCCCAAATACCTCAACAGCCGCCTCACATTCTACACACCCACCCGCCAGCTCCGATCAGCCAGCCTCGCCCTTGCCACTGTCCCACGAATCCACAGATCCACCGCCTGAGGAAGGTCCTTCTCCTACCTGGCGGCCAAGACAGGGAACTCCCTCCCCACCCACCTTCCGCTGACCCAGGACCATCTCTCCTTCAGGAAACAACTCAAGACCTGGCTGTTCGAGCAGTAGCGTCTCCCCCTCCTCCCAGCGCCTTGAGACCCTAGCGGGTGAGTAGCGCGCTTTACAAATTTGCTGATTGATTGATTGATTGATCAGTCAGGATTCATGCCAGGGAGAGCGACACAATTTAATCTGAGATGATTAGTAAACTGGATGAGTATGATCCAAGGCAGAGCAGAGCCACATACGTTACTGTCACTGGATGCGGAAAAGGCCTTCGATGCGGTCCACTGGCCTTTTATGTGGCAGACACTAAGGACATTTGGGTTTCGCCCCACATTTATAGAATGGATTCAACTGCTTTACAGGTCCCGACTGCCAGGGTGAGGGTGAACAGGGCAACGTCAGAGGAATTTGAGATAGAAAGAGGCACGAGACAGGGGTGCCCGTTTTCCCCGATGCTTTTTTGCATTGACCCTGGAGCCGCTAACCTGTTTTATCAGAGTACACCCACAAGTAAAGGGATTCAGGACAGGGGGAAGGGAAGAATGCATCTCACTTTATGCGGATGACATCCTCTTGTATGTCACTGATCCCCCATCTACAATCCCAACTCTTTTTCGAGAGCTGGACGCATTTGGGAAATATGCAGGTTATAAGATCAATTGGGGTAAGTCGATCCTTCACCTAGTGAGCGGGCCACTTCACACACAGGATCTATCCCGAGAACTTCAAGTTACTTCGGACGGGTTTAAATACCTGGGGATATATATATCCATGGACAACACACGCAGCCACTTGCAAAACATTTGAAGGGTATTGACTGACTTTCAGGCTGTCGTGAAGAGATGGAGAAGGCTGCCCCTCACACTGCTGGGAAGAGCAGAAATTTACAAAATGGTTACACTCCCTAAGCTATTGTACAGCCTGCAAAACACATACCATAAGACACCTTTAAGGCCATAGATGGGGAGGTCCCTACTCTCTTGTGGGACGGGGGGCATCCTTGGCTTGCGCTCAGAACGCTACAACGTAACCAGTATAATGGAGGGATAGCCCTCCCCGACAGCAGGTCTTATATAGGGCGGCACACTTGATAGCAGTCAATGATTTGCGGCATATGTTGAGATCCCATCCAGCTTACGAGCTCGAACAGGACCAGTTTGCAGTCCGATCCCATTTGCATTACATTTATGGGGGGAAAGGGGTCAAACTGCTGCTGCCAGCGACCCAAAGGGCCCTGGAGGCTTTGAAGGGCGCAGAGAAACACATGGGTTGGCACAAGAGAGTTACGAGGCACAGCCCACTATGGGAGGGTGGGTGACTACCAGAATTGGGGAAATTAAAGGGATTTCTGGATTGGGACCTGATAGGAATCTCCATGATAGGGGATCTTTATTTTATTTATTTTATTTGCAAGCTTATACCGCGCTGGGAATCGACTCCCTAGGGAGTATCTCCGCGCCATTGGCAACGTCAGAAAGCAAATAGCCCTGTCATGTGTAACTATAGTACTGCAAGTATTAATAGTTGAATAAGAAAGTTTTTAGTTTTTTCCTGAAAGGAAGATGATCCCTGCAAGCTCTGATTTCCAGTGGGAGTTCGTTCCAGAGTTTCGGGCCGGCCACTGACAGGGCTCTACCACCTTGTCGTGATTTCCAGAATCTGGGGACACATAGTAGTTCATGGTCTCCAGATCTCAGAGTTCTTACGGGAATATATGGGGAAAATTTCCCTATTAAGATCTCCGGGCCATTACCAGACAGGCACTTATGGATAGTGCAACAGGTTTTAAACAGCACTCTCTGTTTTATAGTAAGCCAGTGGAGTTTTTTTAGAAGGGGTTTTGAGGGGGTTCTGGCCGGGACGTTAAGGACAAGGCGGGCAGCCGTGTTCTGCACGACTTGAAGTCTAGCGATGACCCCTTCATTGGCAGCTAGCAACAGACCATTGCAATAGTCCAGTCTACTCAACACGAGTGACTGAACCAGAGTTCTTCTGGTGGAATCAGGTAGCATGGGAAACACCCTACGGAGAAGACCAATAATGTGAAAACAGGAGCCTACTACAGAAGTAGCGTGATGTTTTAAAGTAAGCTCCTGATCCAGTTTGACTCCCAGATCTTTCACTACCATTTTTGGCTCAGGGACTGGGCCAAGATCACAAGGCCACCAGTCCGGAGTCCATAGTCTTTTTGCTTCCCCAAAAAGCATCACCTCCGTCTTGGAGACGTTGCACTGAAGGAGATTTACTGCCATCCAGCGTGCCACTTCTTTCATCCCTTGAGCAAAGGAGTGGCGCACTTCGGGAGTCAAGATTTTAAAAGGAAAGAGGAGTTGTGTATCGTCTGCATACGATACAGGGATAAACCCGTGGGATCTCACGATGTTAGCTAGGGGTGCCACGTAGATATTAAATAATGTAGGGCTCAAGCAGGAGCCCTGTGGCACCCCCTTTGAGATCTCCACCTCCTCTGACTGGTAGGAACCCAGTATAACTCTCTGAGTGCGCTTGCTGAAAAAACTCCTCAGCCAAGCCAGAGCCTTGCCACCCAGACCGATGTTAACTAGTCTGGTGGTCATGATCTCGTGTGACACCGTGTCAAACGCCGCTGACAAATCTAATAGCACCAGAATAACGGAGTATCCTTTATCCTGAAGCATGCGAAGATTGTCAGTGACGGACAGCAAGGCGGTCTCGGTGCTGTGCCTAGGCCTGAAACCCGATTGAGAGGGATCTAGTCCCCCTACACTCTCAATAAAGTTGGATAAGTGCCGATTAACATACTTCTCGGCCAGCTTCCCTAGGAAAGGGAGAAGAGAGATGGGTCTCAGGTTCGTGAGGTCAGTCCATGGAATGGAACTGTTCTTACGTAGAGGCCTCACCAAGGCACGCTTCCAGTTAAGGGGAACATCACCTGAAGCTAGAGATAAATTAAGCACCTGCTGAATTCCTACTCCTAGATCTTCCCTTAGGAGTGACATGATCCGAGCTGGAACAATATCTGACGGGCAACCGCTCTTAGTCTGGTTGATTAGAGTATAAATTTCCTCGATAGATATAGAGGGGAATTCAACCAGTTTATTAACACTAACTCCTGTTGTGCAGGGATACGGTGGAGCCGCACTATCCACAGTACTAGAGATATTAGGAGAAGAGTTTGAAGCCAGAATCTTTGCATAAATACCCTCAATCTTCCTTACAAAAAACTGCGAGATACTGTTGCAAAGTACCTGGGACTCAATATCCTCAGTTTCACAGGCTGCAGGTTTAACAAAGGTCTGTAAGATCTGATAAAGGACTTTCACATTATTACCTGCAGCTGTTATTTGGTCTGCTATGTGATGTTTACGAGCAGAGCGAATTGCTTTATGGTAATTTTTCTGTGCGGTCCTATAAAAGACCTTATCCTCAGCCTTATGAGTAGCTCTCCACAATTTTTCCGATTTCCGTGCCGCAATTTTTAGTTGCCTTAGATCATCTGTATACCAGATTTCTTGTCTTGGGGCAGGACGGGGCTTATATGTTTTAAAAGGAACAACAAGATTAATGGAAATAGCTACTGCTTCATTGAGAGCTGTTAGTGCCGCATTAACATTGTTCCCATATTCAGGCCAGTTGGGTTCAATAAAGTTGTCTCTAAAGCTCTCAGCCTTCAGTTTATTCCAGGGTCTTCTAACATCAGCCAATATTTTATGTGCTCCCTTAGGCACATAAGTGGATCGAGTGTAAAACTCAATTATAGAGTGATCCGTCCAATCCACTTGGCAGGGAGGTAAACACTTTATAGAGGCGGAGTTATATAGCACAAGGTCCAGGGTGTGACCAGCTAGGTGCGTGGGTCCCTGATTAGCTTGGAGTAGACCTAGAGTGGCTAGATCTTCCAAAAGAGTCTGTGCCTCCACACAAGAAGAAAGTTCACTGTGTACATTAAAATCCCCTACCAGGAGAAAATCAGAGTCAATCTGTATGTGTGGGGCCAGAATTTCAACAAGTTGGAGAGAGAAATTCCCAAGCGAGCCAGGGGGACGATAGGCTAATGCTCCCTTCCTTGTATTTTTCGAATTGGGGTTTATAGTAAAGATGAGGAGCTCCATTTGTGAATTACATATGGTCTCAGTAACCACAACCTCAAGGTCTTGTTTAAAAACAATAGCCAATCCCCCACCAGTTTTGATGGGTCTGTCCACCCGTACTAATTTATAGCCTTGTGGTATCCCCATAGTAATGGCTGGAACAGAGTGGGGCTTCAGCCACGTCTCTGTTAGAAAGCATAGATGGGGCTTTTCTGATGTTATCAAATCCCAGACCTGGGTGGCGTGGGCAGCCAAAGAGCGAACATTGCACAGTAGGTTCTTGCAAGACAGAGTTGAGTCAATCGAACTGTCAAGTACAGTTTGCTGACATTTAGAGAGTTGTAGCTGACGAGGTGTAATTACTGCATTGCAAGTAAATTGAGTATGACAGGTTATGCAAGAAAACGGTCCCTCCAGAGTACCAGAAACTTTATGTGAGCACAGGCTGGCAGCGTACCTGTTTAAAGCAGCTAGGGATTGACTGGTGTACGTAAGACCATGCCGAAGACGCGACTCAAGAGTGTGTATTGAATCCGCCATTGCCCCCTGCCTCTAGCCTCGTCCTGACGCGGACGGGCGCAGGACGATCTAATCAAAGAAGGCTCTCTGATTTCATTTGCAGCCCTGCAGCAGGAACCAGATAGGCGAGAGACAAAGGTACAAGTATATACAACTGCAGCACATGTGGGCGGCTGAGGGACTAGAGGTGGGTGACATCTCAAATTTGCGCCGCTGGAGGGAAGACTCCTGCAAGATAAGATACCAGAGAAAGCCATATCTTGGACCTATAAGACTCTCATCAACAATGTCCCAGACAACTTAGGCGGCCCTGATGCACCCTAGAGAGATGGCAATAAAACTGAGGTTAAGGTTAATTCATCTTAAAATACTGCACAGAACCTATATAACCAGGTCCCCACTACACAAAGGTTCCGACTACACAGAATGGGAATGGCGGAATCCCCATTGTGTCTCCGTTGTCTGACTGCGAGAGGCATGTTTATACACACATTATGGGAATGCACACGAATACAAGGTTACTGGATTGTAATTGTGAAGGAACTAAGTGAAGTCCTAGGGGTTCAGCCACCAATGGATGCTAAATATGTACTGCTGGGGATAACTTTTGACATAGACTTACCCAGACGGAGTCTTAGCTTGTGTGATCTAGGCATGAGAGTGGCCAAAAGGGATATAGCCAAGAAATTGGGAGCACCATAAATTCCGACCCTTAGTGAGTGAAAAACAGGGATGGACATGTATGTGGGTGTGGAGCAGGTGACTTACAAAATGAGAGGGTGTCCGCGGAAATTCTTTAAGATTTGGCGCCCTTGGCGGCGGTACTATGGGCTTGAACTTCAAGACACACAGGAGGGGCAAGTAACGAAGCGACGCTCTTGGAGGGAAGAGGTCCCAATGTACAGTCGCCCGAGATGGGAGGGGAGTAGATCCTAGTGGTAGTCCAAGGCTATGTTCATAGTAATACTGCATTGAGTCGACGAGAAAAATGCATTTACTGTACCTGCTTGAGAAACTTGTGGTGCCTGTTGATCATATTTGTACCATTTGAGAGATTGATGTCTTGCTAATCATGAAAAAGTTTCAATAAAAGGAGTTCTAAAAAGAAAATAGAGGTGGCGCAGAAATGCCCTCCGTATTTAATTGACAATCATGACAAATATACCAAGAGAATTTAAAATATTTTGTTAAAAATGCTCCCTTATTATTCCTTTTATTTAAATTAAAAATGATACATTTATTGCTGAATACTAATATTTCCATTAATAACGTCTCAACACATCAATGAATACGTCTCCGTTGGCTCAACTCTTGTTACTTTCAATTTTATATTCACTTTTCAAAGACTTCCACTTATTGTTATTGACTTTCTTTTCACCGTCAGCAGATGGCACTCTTCACCTGCAGTTGTTGAATATTCCCTGTAATAAAGTGTCTTTTCTTCCTCACTTACATCTTTTCTTCCTCATTAATGACACCCAGGCCTTGCCTTCCAGGCAGAAAAAAAAATAGCCAGGGCGTTCTATGTGCAAGATCTTGCATGTTTGTTATGACGCAATGATGCATTACTGCGTCACTTCCCTAGTAGGTCTGAGGCCCAAGCCGGGTTCAGGGGTGCGCCATTCCTGCAGGTATCCAAGGCCGAGCGCATAACAAGTCAGGTAAATCGTTCTGAACAGTACTGGAATTGACAAACAATGTTACTTCTGGGAACCCATAGATTGGGGGTCAAAGTGTGGTAGAGGAAGGGAGCTTGGAGTAACGAATGGGCGGAGCTTTAAAAGCAGAGTGTAGCTGCCAATCATTCCTGCAATCATTTTAGAAGAGGAAAGTGGGAAGTTAAAAGAAAAGAAAAGAATCGGAAGAATGTATTTCTCCCATTTAATTCTATGGAAGAAGATGCAATTGCAGGCGGGAGGAAATCAAAATGCTGCCAATTTATACATTTTTTTAAAATCTGCTGCAAAGAAATTGCCACAAGGACAAATGTGGCAGAAATGTTGTTCTAGCTTACCTAATTGGTAACAAAGAGGGGGCATTTTAAAATATCTTACAGGCTAAGACACCTGCTGAAGAGATCTTTGTGTGCCCTGCAATTTTGAGGGGATTAAAATAGTGGTATCATAACTCTGTTGGTCCATGCAGTTCTGGGAGAGTTCTGTGGTTTGTTCAATTACATATTTGACTCAAAGTAGCATAGAGGGTTCATGTCCCTGCTGTAAAGCACATCGTGTAAACTGCAGATTGCATTTTGGCATTTTATGTCGATAGGTAAGTGGTCTACTGCTCTTGCACTATGATAATTTTGTTACTTCCAGTTCATAAACTGCAGTCCTTCTAACATAGCACAGTGATATATTTACCCGCATCGAGGAGCTGCATGCAAACGTCGTGGTTTTAGATCTTTATTGTCTTTGTTTCTCAATCTGTCATTATTCTAAGATTTCAAAGAAGGACTCCTCTGGGAACTAATAAAGGCTTGTTAGCACAGACAACCACAACCGCTGCCTTATGGTTTATATCTTGACGTTGGGTTTTTCCTGACCGTTCACTCTTAATATATAATATGGACGCTAGCATGAACGACTTGTGATTCCTACGCCTTATAACTCTCATTGTCTTAAGTAACAGTTCCAGTAAACTTATTTGCACACTTTCATGATTTATTGTGCCTCCACTTGTGACGTAAAGCACTCTGACACCCTACACTGCGATGAGCAGCGCTATAAAAGAACTAAATAAAAAATAAAGTAGTAGGTGCTATTTAAATTCTCTTTAGTGTAATTACTCATACACACAGATTAATACTGCATTTATACAGTGAGTGCACATCTTTTACTTAAGGGGTTGAACAAAGTCAAAAATCTCCCTCCAAGTTATAGTTTCTTTAACGTATGTATGAAGTGATAAGCTATGTCCCTTTGTTTCCTTCCATTGCATTGACATCTGGGATTAGGCTCCAGATGACTCCCAGTTAGGATAACAGTGGAACGAAAGAAGGCCTGATGGCTTTTAAATCAGGACTTTGTTTTGGGCCCAGCCGGAAGTTGAAATAAAAAGCCCCCTCTCCTGCCTTCAAGTTACTGCACCAAATGGATATAATGTTCGGAAATTAAGACCAGGAAAAAATGCAGCATGTTTCAATGGGTCTAGAAATAGGTGCTGGAACCAGGATCCGGCGTTATCCCATACTTTCCAGCACTGGGCCTCAGACTGTAGTGTATTCACAGTGCAAGCAAGATTGTTCGACAATACATGACTGGCCACCCATAAGCTCCCATTTAAACATTTGAAATTCATGTATATTTTTAACACAATGTTGTAAAGAGGATAACACCTGCGTAGATGCGTAGTTATGTTTTTTTAAATTATAAAATAAAAGGAGCAGCTATCAACGTAAACGGCCTACGGATAATCCTTGCTCCACCAACTGTCACCCCATCGAATCGCCTTTCCAAGCTCTCGAATTCCACTCTCAACATTTCACCCTCATTCCAGACAACCATGGGCTCAGATTATAGTATAGACTACAACACACCATACGACTTTAAATGACAATAATAGAACCAAAAATATAAACAATAAATATATACAAATAAAAAAAACAGATCTCACAATATAAATCCCTATGGGCATAAATTAATACTCGACATATTCTGCGAAACTTGCAGGAAATCCTCGAAAGATTTACTAAAAAATTGGGGACCACTGTCAGAAGCCAAATCTTCTGGTAACCCCTCTCTACAAAACACATACTCCAAAAAATCAATGAACGCCTCTGAAGTTACTTTCTCTGTCATTTTAACTTCAGGGCATTTTGAAAGATTATCCACAAATACAATGGCATAGCCTTCTCTCTTTGGCATGGGACAAAATGGGCCCAACATGCCTATTCCTAACTTCCTCCAGGGTCCAGTGGCTAACTCAATAGGAGACAATTTTGTGACTTTTCACTATTTGCACACAAACTGCACTCCTTCACTATTCCATCCATGCCGGGCCACCAATAGAACTGTCTAATGCGTCTTTTAGCAGCAGACATACCCACATGTCCTTCATGTCCAATTTGGAAAATATTCTTTCTTAACTCAGCGGGCGGTATCACTTCATCACATCGAAACAAACAGAACCCATCCTACATTATTTCATTCGGTACCTTAAAGAAAACTGCTGCTTCTCCACTCACCTTCCGTTCCTCTGGCCAACCTTTAACCATGTAAGCACATACCAACAATTCCACATCTTTCCTGCATTGACACATCCAGCTTTCCTTAGAAATCATTTCCACATCACCCTTTGAATGATCATATCCATTGATGTCCTCCATGGTATATGCTACCTCACAATCACTTTCCAAATCACTCATTTCCTATTTATTATTTACTGGTAAACGTGATAAAAAATCAGCATGGACATTCAACCTTGCTGGAACATGTTCAGGCCTATACTGATAGGATTGTAATTTTGCTGCTAACCATGCCAGTATAGCAGTCAGATTTCTGCCACCACCAGGCGATAATACATAAACTAAAGGTTTGTAATGTTCTTAACACAAAACTAGATCCCTACAGTATTGCCTGAAATGGTCTGCTGCCCAAGTACAGGCTAAAAGCACTTTTTCAATAACTGAGTAATTTCTCTCAGATTCTCTCAGATCACTGGATGCATACGACACTACATACTCCTCCGACTTTGCCTTTTGCAACAGAGTGGCCCCCAACCCATAATTGCTGGCATCAACAGCAACAAGGCACTCTCTTCCAACATTAAGTGATTTTAGGAAAGGTGCATTGGCCAGTTCTTTCTTTCATCTCCATGAAATCTTGATCTTGAAAGGTTCAAATTTGGCAGCATAGTTATCTATAAATCTACAGTAAAACTCTGTAAGACCCAACAATTGCAACAATTGTTTCTTAGTTTTTGGTACTGGAGCATCCTCTACACCTTTGGCATGATTTTGTTTAGGCTTGATTCCATTCTTAGTGATACTGTGTCCAAAATAGTCCACCTCATCACAATTCAACTTGAACTTAAATTTCTTTAGAGCCAAACCTGTTTGTCGCAACCTTTGAAGTACACCCCTTAAATTAGTACAATGTTCTCAATTTCTTCCATAAACCAAAATGTTGTCTTGAAAAGCAATTGCCCCAGGCTCTGGAAAATGGGCGCAGCACTAGCCAACCCGAACGGCATCCTGCAAAACTGAAACATCCCATCCTTGTTGCCAAAACTGTGTTGTAAAGAAGACAACACCTGTGTAGATGCATAGGTAAGGTTTATTACTTATATAATAAAAAGGAGATGCCATCGGCGTAAACAGTCTCCGGTTAGTCCATCCTCCACCGACTGTCACCAGATTGAATTCACCCCGTACGAGCCCTCAAACTCCACCCTCAACAGTCCACCCTCATGCCAGAGCACCCAGGGCTCAGATCATAGTATGGAATACAATACACAATATTTTATTTCTTGGTGAAAACGATAGACGCGTATCCTCAGTTCAAATATTTTCTTTTTATTATTTTTTATTAAATTTTCCCCTGTTGTTTCCTCGGGTACTGTTGAGTGCTCAATATCTAAAAGGATTCGTCGCAGCTTTCATTTCTGTCTCTTTCTAGAATCCTTAAACTCGCATAATCTCTCTCCAAATGACTCATTACCACCTAGTCCCTCTCGCTTATATCATTACACAATGAGACCCCTGCGCCTCATTGTGTAATGTAGATAAGCAAGAGTAGGACACAGAGTAATGCAATTACCAGTAAGTAATAGAAGCATTTAAGCATGTCCAGTCCTTTACTTCCACCTGCTAAGGAAAACATAGTCAAGAACCATTTACAAACCCTATTGATTCCATCAGAATAGACCCACAATGTGCTTACCTCCATTAACCTTTCCCTTCACAACTTTTCCGTTGGACATATCGTTTGCTTCAAATGGTCTGAACTTTATCATTTGTCCTAATGATCTTAAGGATGTATGTTAGCTGGTTTAAGTTTTGCTTCCATTGTAATTCAACTTTGCTTTGTTCTGTAACACCTGAAACATCTGTTTCGACACAATCGTGTCCACCAATCCTAAATTTGCCAACATCTGCTCTTTAGATTTTCGAGTAGCTGCCTCTCAAAATGATGGACTCTTTGACCAGCTATTTCCATCCCATCCACAGAACATTAAACCTTCTTTTTTTTTATTTTTTATTTTTTTTTATTTTTGAAAAACCTTTATTAGCATCAAAAGGAGAGACAAGTCAAGGCCTACAACCAAGCCGGCCGGCCGCAATGTGCAAAGCAATCAGAGGTCTCAAGGCACATATCACAGAATCAGTCAGCACAAAGCAGAGGCTGTACAATTGTAAAAGGGGAGAAGAGACGTAGGAACCAAAGGGCCAGGACACAGGAGTAAATAGGGTTTAATTTTACAATATGGGGAAAAGGCGTATGACAGGCTAACTTCCAGTATGGAGACATCCGATATCCCGTAACCAACCTCAGCATCAATAAGGGGGCATGGGGCCGCAATACAGGGGGGACAACAAAATGCACTCAAGAAAATCAGGATATGTGAGACAGAATCGGCCCCTGAGCATTATCCTCGTAACATGCCCGCCACCCAAGACACAACTAAGCCAAAACAGAGGGATCGGAAAAACAGTGCATCAAAACCAGCCCGTCATAGTAATCTCTAGGAAACAGGAAGGAAAAGGGGAGGGGACAAAGAAGGGAGGGGGAAGAGGAGGGGAAAGGAAAGGGAAGGGAGGACAAAGTGAAACAATGAAAAAAGGAAAGAAATATAAAAACGAAAGGAAGAAGACACGTCGACACAGGCCCCCCGTGGCGGGAATATAGGAGACAACAGGAGTAGCAGCACAAATGAGGGTATGGCGATCGAGGAGAAAGGCAGCCTAAGCATAGCAGGAGGAGTAACAACGCCACACACCCCACCCGAAACACCCCACAGGAGGTCGGGACAGACGCGGCCTCACGAAAAAGAGATACAAAAGGGCCATAGAACCAGAAGACAAACAACAAGTAGAACCCAACCCACCCGTCCCACCCTGCACCCCTGTAGAAGGCTATGGCCCACCCTTCAAACAGCGTGCCTGTCGCCCTAAACCAGAACCCGAAATATAGCAAGAAGAAAGAAAGAAGAACGAGACAAAAAGGGAACAGAAGCAGAAAGAAGAAGACAGGAGGGAGGAGCGGAATAACAATAATCAGAATGGCCGGCCGCCACCCTCCGCCCAACCAAACAAGCACAGTCAAAAACAGACCAGGACGACACCCCATCACGAGCCACAAAACATACTGAGAAGGGGACCTCCCACCTTTATACGGTTAGAAACAATTGTGCTACTAAATCGTATACCAGGAATCAAACAGGAGTCGTACATATCACCCCCAACCCTTTCGAGCGACAAACCCCACCCACCATATGTCAATGTAAAACCAAATACTAAATACGAAAGCAGCATATAATCGAGTAGAATGGTGACTAGCATAGCTACATGGGGGGCAGATCGAACCGCAAGGGAGCAGAAGTCCAAACAGAAAGTATAGATGCATCAACAATCGCAGTACGAGTAATGAAAAACAGGAGTTCGGTTTCGCCACTGGAGCGGGCGAGGTGGTCTCTATTATAGACACAGGCAAAGTAATCGGAGCAGGTACAGGAGGCAGTCCACCAATAGTTCCAGGCATTAATGTCGAACAGGGCCACGGCACTGTGTCCAAGTCCCCGGGGTCCGAACCCCGAAAAACAGGGCGCCCCAAAGTCACCGGCACACTACACGATCTTCGATCAGTGGTGGAAACACTCAAGGCAATCGAGGGGGGTGAGGCAATGGAGTCCGTGAAACAAGAGGGCGACAAGAAGAAACGGCCGCCCAAAATGGCGGCGGATCGTGGCGGAGCCACCGAGATGCCCGGGGCCAGAGATGCGTGCAGGGATCTCAGAGCTTCCAGGATATCCCTGACCGTAGGCTCACGCTCACCAGATCCGATCCCCGCACAATCAGGCAACACGAGCCCGCTGCCACAGGGTGATTCTTGTCCCAGAGGGTCGGCCGCCATTTCGTGAAATCAGCCCAGTCGCCGCCCACCAAGACCCCCGGAAAGAACAGTTCGAAAATGTAGGACTTTACAAGCTCCGGGGGTCCCAGCAAGGGCGGCCTCGATGCCAAAAGGATGTCTGCCCACGACGGGTCTCCGCCAGCACCAGCACCGGTGCCCCAAACAAGCGTAGTCCGGGCACCGAGGACCAGGGCCGCCGGACAAAGCAGCGGCGGGGGGAGACCCCTTCACAGAATCAGGTCCCGGGGCTTCTCACCCACTTCGGCCGCGCGGCCACCAGGGCAGGCCCGGATCAGGATCGCCGGGATCTTCGCACAACGGCTCCCATCACTGGTTCACCCTCTCGGCCGGGGCCGAGAGCCGACGGATCCCACCGGCTAGGTCCCGGTCTAAGTTTCACGGAGGCCCCGATCTCGCAGAGGACACAACTCCGGAGCCGCTGCACACCGAGACCCCGGGGCCAGATGGTAAGTACAAACAAGTCGTTCTGATTCCAATTCCCCAAAAATGTGTCGTCCCCGGACAGGATAAAAGACAGGATAGGCGATCAGGCCAGAGGGCTGCAGGAGCCGAGCTAAAGGGCGACCATTACGCTCGCGAGCTAGGCTCCTCCCCCAACATTAAACCTTCTTATCCTCCAGTCCATCTTCCACTTCCTCCTAGGCACAACTCACATTCCCATTTTCCTGTTCTGTAAAAAATCCCACAAGATGGCTTTTAGGTTACACATGATGTATGGCTTGCCCTACGCTTGATAACACTTTTAACAACAAATTTGGTATAAAGTCCCAATAACCCACAGCAGCCCCTCTTCTGTGCAAGTGGCAGCCTACTGGTACAGCTCCATACCTGCCAACTCACATGGTCCGACCACGTGACACCCGATATCGGCTCCCACCACATGGTCTCACGGTGAGGAGCTGATATCACCTGGTGGCAAAAACGAGCTGAAAGCCATAGTAAATAGTGGTTTTTCAGCTTGTTTTCCGAGGCTTTGAACTGTTGACATCCATTAAGCGGTGTGAAAACACCCTAAGACATCAGCACCATGCTTATCAACCTTTTTTTGGGGGGGGAGGGGGCTTGGAGCCAAAGGGGCTACAAAAGTGTCTCGTAGGTACTTCTAAGCACGAGGTTCCACCCCCTTCAAGGCCCCTCCTCACATGGTGAGATTGATCTTTAAGTTGGCAGGTTTGCAGCTCCCATACAGTAATGGCTGCCAAATAGTATTACAGTATTAAAGCTCATGTTGCCCCCAGGCAAACAGAGAAGCTGGCACTCCAAGATTTAGGGCTCAATAGTTTATTGACAGATGTGACGTGTTTTGGCATTAGCCTTCAACAGATATGTTTGTGTCCAATTTACCTCACAATACAAATAGGGACAACATGGATTACATAAGGACTACATTCCAATATATGTCAGAGCTCCACAGGCTCCCTTATCTTAGAATAATTCATCATTGCTAATTTTAGTTGCAATCTTACTTTTAAGTAACAAGCAATTTATAAAAAAGATGTATGAACAATAATTTAGGGGAAATCTTCTGGTTGTACAATTTTCTTTTAATTTATTATTTTAATGAATATTATTCAACATGTTATTTGTTATAAATTAAATGTTTCTTAAAAGTAAGGTTGCAACTAAAATTGACAATGATGTATTGTTCTAAGATGGTGGAGCTTTTAAAGCTCTGACATATAGTTGAGTTATAGTCCTTTTTTTTTTATACATTTTTTTTATCGGTCTCAGAGCCCAAGCTTTATCCGCAACCACAAAGGAGAGTGATCGGAAATACCACGGGCCAAATGTTTAACCTCGGTGACGGAGAGGGCCTGCGCCGCCGGTACCAATACATAGTCAACCCTGGAAAGGCTACCGTGTGCACTAGAATGGAAAGTGTACTGCTGCTGTACTGGGTGCAGCATTCTCCAACAATCAACCAAACCCAGGGTATCCAGGAAATCAGATAGCCAGTTTTGTGAACCTCTCAGATCCCTGGGTGGGTGCCGATCTACCATACCAGAAACCACCGCATTAAAATCACCACCTAAGAGCAATGGTCCCTCGGGGAGAGCTAGGATAACCTGACCCAAGTCAGCGAAAGTAGTCGATTGCAGGCCAGGGGGAACATACACAGAAACCGGGGAAATGGTCCGGCCCTCCCACCTACCAGTAAGAGCAACATAGCGCCCTCTATCGTCGAGGACCGTGGAGTCAATTTCAAGTGGGAGCGAAGTCTTGATCAGGATACCCACCCCTCTGGAGCCAGAGGAGAACCCAGCATGTGCAGCCAAACGGTACCCCTTCCTGTTCATAGCACGACAAGTATTGACAATCAAGTGCGTCTCCTGAAAGAGGACCACATCTGGGGAGAGACGCTTCAACAGCTGCAACACTACACTACGTTTTATCCGATCCCCCAGACCATTTACATTCCAACTCATCAATTTCAGCCCTCTACCCCACCCCGAAAAAGAAAGAGGATCCAACCCCGGGTAGAACACAGCACCTCGTTCAAACTAGACATGGATACATTGCCTTGCAAAGAAACACACACAGTCCCCAACAAAACCCCCCAAACCCCCAGCAACATCCCGTTACAACACCCCCCACACTGCACCCCTGCATAATACTAGAAAACCACCCAAACTTGCAGTATGCCTGTCCCCCCCCCCCATCTAACTAAGCTACAAGAAGAAACACAGAGGAGGACGTAGACCCGCTACTGACCCCGCAACCCCCAAAATATATATCAAGTCAATTGTCAGGATTATCAAACCACAGTTCGAGGCCAGCAAGAGACCCCAGGATACCATCTGCCGGCACCTATTCCTGTTCTGTCGGTCCTCCCTCCGCTCTACCAGACTGGTTCTCTGATGGAGGCTGATTCGATAGAGTCTCAAGCCAGTCAGCCACCACCTCCGGACGGTCGAAAAAATAAGTCCACTCGGCATGTGCAATTCTTAACTTGGCCGGAAAAACCATGGCGTATTTGAGGCCCATGTCTCGCAATCTTCTCTTCACACCCATGAAGCCAAGTCTTTGCCTCTGGACCGATTGGGTGAAGTCCGGGTAGAAGTTGACAGTTGTGTTTTCAAACTTTGTAGGGCCACTCATCCGTGAGGCCTGCAGGATAGCGTCCCTGTCTCGAAAATTGAGGATTCTGGATATTATAGGCCGCGGCGGGGCTCCCAGCTTCGGTCGGCCACCCGGAACTCTGTGGGCACGTTCGATCGTAAAGAACTTACTCAGTCCCTTAGGTCCAAGATGGCGAACGATTAAGTCCTCAACAAAGAGGACAGCTGCCGGATCCTCTGCTTTTTCCGGGACCCCTATGATACGGACATTGTTCCGGCGAGCCCTCCCTTCGTAGTCCTCGAGACGACGTATAATGAGATCGCTGTTGGTCTTCAAGCGACGGACATCTGTCTGCAGATCAGTGACATCACCCGCCAGACTGTATGTCTTAATGTCCAAAGATTTAACTTTCTCATTAGTTTTGCCCAGATCTGCACGGATCAGATTGACATCAATCGCCACAGTGTCAAGTTTATGTGCGAGACCCTCAATTTGGTGTCCTAGTGAGGACTTGATGCCATCAATCGCGGCCATGACATCTTGCAAAGTCGGTTCGGTCGCCGAAGCGGCGGTTCCCTCGTGCCAGCTCCACCGGGAGAACCCTTAACCTGGGTATAGCGATCCATACTGTTAGAATGAGTAGAGCCACCCCGCCGAGTGTTCTTAGGTTTCAGCCTGTCACCCTCCGGTTTCCCCGCCATTAGGGGAGATGGGCCAGAGTGATTTCGATGAAATAAGGCAGGAAAAAGGCGACCCCGGCCTCCCGGGCGAAGACACCTCCAGTCAGAGGGCCCAAGTCGAAATTTCTCCAAATCCGGCCAAAACAGTCCGAAACACAGTCGTGGGTGACCAGGCAGCTGTCTGCAGGCACAGGGGTAGGCTCGTTCCCAATCACAGGTCACTTTGAAGTCAAAACCGAAAATGAAACCAATGGGACCGGTCGTACCAGTCCCCTTAGCCGATGTTGTTAAATTACAGATCGGGTAGCATGGCCACTCCACAGCCAGGCATCACGGAGGCATAGGCCGCAATCTTCAAGGCACCATAACTCCGGCTCCTGGGGTCCGATTAAAAATCAGAATGCAGATTTCGCCTCACGCATGGTTCGTCTTCACGAGAACATCAATGAAGAACAGGATATAAGACAGGATAGATGCGGGAGGTTGCGAGGGTCTCGGGAGCCCTACGCTCACGCGGCCATCTTAGTTGCGCGCGAAGCTCCTCCCCCCGATAGTCCTTTTTTTTAATGTTCACTATTTGTATTGAGAGGTAATTGGGCACATACATGTCTGTTGAAGGCTAAGGCTGAAACCCGTCACATCTATCAGTAAACTATTGAAATTTACAAAAAAGAAATTCATCGACCTTGGTTTCCTCATGGAAAATTTTGCACCGATCCATTGAGCATCAAACAGGGGCTAAATGTGCAATTTCCCACTTTACTTACTGATATAGAAAAATCAGCAGATAGTAGCTTGGACTGAGCGGTGAACTCTCCCTTTGAGAGGAGTGCAAGAGGGCGGGGCTTGGCGATGATGGTTTACAGCACGAGGACGGGAAGAAGAACCTGTCTGCAGAAGGGGTCGAACTAGGCTACGTAATTGCCGGATCTGGGCCTAGTCGTGCAATAGTCAAGAACATTCAGGCCTAATCAGCCTTAGAAATTACTCTGCATGGTACTAGTCACCAGGAGAAGAAAGTGAAAAGGAACAATATTACACAAAAAATATATCACAAGTGCTATTGGTAACCTTGGATCAAGTATTTTTGGAAAATATGGCCGATAAGAGATATGCTCATAATAAGATGGAATGATATACAGGCCCCAAAAACTCAACATAGAGAGAATGACGGTCAGTTTTTAGGTGTATACTGGCCCTCATGTTAAAAGGAGGTTTCTTTAAGAAAAGGACATTGTTTGTTGCAGACAACCTTTAGGAGTGTGAGATTCCCTTTTTTCAATCTTTGGTACTGAAGAAGGTGGCGTGGCCACTGAAACGCACGTTGACCAAGTTTGCTCCAGGGAAGTGGTCCATGTGAGACATTTCCATCATAAATCAGTGTCTGTAGGCAACTACAAATACAGATCTCTCCAATACAACGTGATACTTCCCAGAGGGCTGAATCTCTAGTGATGTGTATTTATAGTATGATTGTAGCTAGAATGAGTGTGGTTGTGAGATACGAATGAACGAATAACAGGTTGCTGCTGGTCTATATATTTTGGTACTTTTAGTAAATTCAGTTGTAATAAGAAATGAACTCTGATTTTACTGTTTGTAGCGATGAGTATCGTTTTGTATTTATGTATGTATTTGTGATTTTTTTTCTATTCAATATGTATACTAAAAGATAAAATAATGCAATGAAAATTGATAATATGAATTCATTTGCATAAAGGAAACATGTTATAAATATAATACAATACAGTAAGGAAAATATTGTTTGTCTTAAAGTTTGAGACATTGTTCCACATTGGTGGGTTACTGTCATTTTGAACCTGTTTAGGTCACAAAAAAGCAATATAGGTCAGGTAAGAGGTCTTTAGTGTTACTACATTCCACTATATGTCGGAGCTTCAAAGGCTCCCTTATATTAGAACAATTCATCATTGCCGACTTTAGTTGCAATCTTACTTTTAAGTAACAAGCAATTTATAAAAAATGTATGAACAATAATTTTGGGGCAATCTTCTGGTTGTACAATTTGCTTTCATTTATTATTTTAATGAATATTATTGAACCTGTTATTTGTTTTAAAATGCTTGTTTCTTAAAAGTAAGGTTGCAACTAAAATCAACAGTGATGTATGGTTCTAAGATGGTGGAACTTTTAAAGCTCTGACATATAGTTGAGTTATAGTCCTTTTTTTAATGTTCACAGTTTTTTCACTATTTGGATTGTGAGGTAATTGGGCACAAACATGTCTGTTGAAGGCTAAGGCCGAAACCCGTCACATCTATCAGTAAACTATTGAGCCACGAATCCTGGATTGCCTGCTTAAATATATGTGTCTTTTGGTAACTGTGTAGCTGTAGTTAGGTCAGAATTTTCACACAGGGAGCATCTTTTGTTTCTTAACTTTGGTGCCATTTGACAAATCATTTTAAACTTTACAAAAAAATAAGTTCATCAACCATGGCATCCTCATGGAAAATTTTGCCCCGATCCATCGAGCATCAAACAGGGGCTAAATGTGCAATTTCCCACTTTACTCAATGATACAGAAAAATAAGCAGAACAGAATTGCACCAAATATTGCAAAAAGTTAGAACTTAACTCAGAAAGCGTGCTTTTTGTGTTAGTGTAAATTCTTTCAGCCGTTTTCCAGGAATTAGCATTTAAAGAGGGGCTAGGATTCAGCATAAGGAAGTTAACCCTGATAGAATAAGCTATGTATATCTAAATGGCTGGTACTACAGGAGTCCGTCGGGACTCCCAATGTACCAAAAAATAAAAAAATAGGGCAGTTTGACTGAGGGAGATTTTGTACCTGTTATTCATTTCTGTACTGCAGTACTGGTGCTGGTACCACAGTACCGAATGATCTGATTGCCCGCCTCAACACTGAAGAAAAAGTTGCAGCCAACATTGCAGGACTCATTCTCTGAGTCCTAAAATAAACAAATCAAGGCCACATAAAGGAGCAGGATGGGCACACTGACCATGCTCGGAAGGGCGGGGGGGGGGCTTCCCAAAGGGACCCTCTCTTCAGTGAGATATAAAATATTAAAATTGGCTTTCCAGTACTGCAATACTGGTACCCAGTACCGTGGTATCCAGAGCAGCTCACCCTTCGATACAGGAGCACCAGTACCGTGGTACCAAAAAAAAAAAGCTAATACAAGGGTCTGGTCAAAGCCCAGGCCCTGAGTCCAACTCCCATTGGGAAGGTTTGAGTCCATGCTCTGTGGAGTTTGGACATATTTGATGAGTTGGGCTCGGGGCCAACCCACCGCTGCACATTGCTGAAGTCTTTGCGCAGAGAGAGTTCGGCACCCACCGTGGCTAGATCCTGCAGCCAACCCCCTGCTGCGCATGGCCTTTCGCAGTGGGGGTTGACTGATCCACAGCAGGTTGGGCACAGGGCTTTTTAAAAAAGAAAATGTATTTTGACTTTAGGAGAATTTGACAGGAGTGGGTTGGGGGTTTTCAGACCTTGTAGAGTCCCTCTATAGTGGAGCTAGGATCTACGCTCACCTTTATACACTATTAAATGTACAACTATCATCATGTTAGCGCTTATGGAGAGTAAGATCTTCAACAATGCATCATTGGATTACCTTGGAAAGTCTTGTAAGAGAAAGATTTAAAAGCGTAAACTTAGCACACACAATAAATAAGTCAAGAGAAGTAAATGGGCATATGAGGAACACTCAACTCACCAGTCATCCCAGTTTGAATAAGCGGATTTCTAGCTGTGGAGAGAGGGGCCACTTGTCCGACCTCAAATATTTTACACATATCATTGTGGAGGAGTTCCACGCATGAAGAGAACTCAACCCATAGCCTTTCCAGCTCTATGCGATCCTCCTTGGCTAGTTGTTTGTTCTTGAGAGCTGCTGTCAGTTTGTTTCTGTTGCTGATAGCTACCTCTTGGGCCTTCTCCCGAGTTCGCCGTAGTTCATCTCGTAGTTTGAAGCTGTCGGAAGATCCTCCCACAGATGTCGCAAGGTGTCGGTAGCAAGCAACCACCTTCCCATATTGCACAGAGAGCACCATAGAAACCAAAGACAAACACAAAAAACACACTCTTAGACACAGTACATTTCAGTAAGATTACCATGACATTATTAGGTTTTGCCTGCCCAGCGCTTGCGCTATGCTGGTGAAATCATTTGTATTTAATAGATCTTAAGAGGGGGCTCTTATCAGTTCCCACACACTAAATTACTGTGTCCATTCATATTTGTGTGGAACTTTTTTTGTTAACTTCGCCTGGCTGCATGCATTTACGATACTTCTACTATAGCTGTTCACACTGTTTCAGTGCCATTCATTTTCAAGATAAGATCTCTTCCCACGGAAAAGGCGGACATCTGCTGGAATGCTTTCTTATTAAGTAGTTGTGTAAAGCAGATGCTTTAGCCTTAGAATGTTTGTGGCATTTCCTATTCATGCTCAAGTACCTTTCTTTGTACTTTGTAGGTATTATCGGATTGATTTTTTCAATGTAATCTATTTGGTCATTGTGATCAAATTATAAATGTTGTAATTAACATTGCACATAAAAAAAGTAAGTTAATGTACTAGAGCTATGCTATATTTTAATGCGAAATAGGCATCCACAAGTGCAGTTACCTTGCAGACAACAGGGCCACGATTTGAATGTTGCGGCAGGTGCAGTAACAACGGCGCCGAAAGTTAATATTGCTATATTGAGAACGGTGTGTGAAGCGAGCAACATTGAACCACATCGACCATGATGCATGAGGTAATTCAGCTGTGACATGTCAGCAGGGTGCTCCAAACCCCTTTGACTGTTTAATATTGCCATATTTGACTACTAAAAAGGTTGTCACAATTGCGATGACCTTGCAGTTGAAGGGGAATTGATTTGAATGGTGCAGCAAGTGCAGTGGCACTGGGGCCAAAAGCTCTAGAGACCCCCAGAGTATTGCTAAATTTCACTTCTAAACTAGATAGTTACAAATGCATTTATCTAGCAGGCAATAGGGTCATAATTTGAATGGTGCAGCAGGTGCAGTAGCACCAGGACCAAAAACTATAGGAACGACACTAAACACCTAATATTGCTACATTTTACTACTAAACAGGAAGTCACAAGTGCAGTTACCTTGCAGACAAAAGGGTCATAATTTAAATGGTACAGCAGGTACAGTGGCACCAGGCCCACAATTTATCATGACCTCCTCCAAACACCTAGTACTGCTATATTTTACTACTATACAGGCAGACAAAATTGCAGTTGTCTTAAAGTTAAACAGGCTTGATTTTAATGGTGCAACAAGTGCAATGGCACTGGGGGGGGAGCTCTAGGGACCCCACTAAACGCAGAATATGGCTAAACTTTACTACTAAACATGCAGTCACAAGTGCAGTTATCAGGCAAGCACTAAGGCCATTATTTCAATGGTGCTGCAGGTGCAGTGGCACAGGGCCTAATATTGTCAGAATTCCTCTAAACACCAAATATTGCTATATTTAACCAATAAATAAGCAGCCACCAGTGTAGTTACCCTGAAGGCACTAGGGTCGTGATTTCAATGGTGCAGCAGATGCAGTGCCACTAGGGCCCAAAGCTCTAGGAACCCCTCTAAACACCAACAATTGCAATATTTTACTACTAAATAGACAGTCACAAGTGCAGTTATGTTACAGGCAAGAGGGACATCGTTTGAATGGTGCAACAGGGGCAGAGGCACCGGGCCCAAAAGTTGTTAGAACTTCTCTAAACACATAATATTGCTATTACATCAATTGAGTATATTATTTTCCTCTTTCATTTTTCAAAACTTTTGCCATTACTTACCTGCACCTAGTGGTATACTAGTTACAGCACAATATATTGCCTTTTTGTACATAAACAAGTCATAACACTTTGACAGACTTTATGTGACTTATATTGTACAACTACTCAGCAAGCAACAACTGACAATAAAAACAGCGTATTATTGATCACATAGGTGAAACCTAATGCGTTTACCAATACTTGTTTTTCTTTGAAGTTTTTAACTCTTGGAGAAAACCTCTAGCACTTTGTTACCGCTTCCTAGTTGAGATTGGTGCAGCTAAAGAAAAAAAATGCATGTTGAAAGTTAAAAACTGGTAACTGGATAAATACTTTAGGTACTATTCGGCAAAAGGTAGTGCTTTCATAGAACTACTCATACGAATGAATGCAAAATGTACTGCTTTTTGCAAATTTCAAACATTGCCAGTAGCTTGTAGGGCATCTGGGAGGGTTAGCCAGTTTCAGTGATTCAGGCATGTTACTATCAATTTTATGTGTAATTTTTCCAATTGCAAAATTGTATGCAGAGTACAATTGCATTAGGGAAAGGCACCCCGTGGATTATGGGGCTGTTACGATTCTCCTCGCATTTTGAAAGGGGATTTACTCGCTGAACCAACAAGCTTGAACACATCAAAAAACTGCCAAACAACTCTTTGTTCAACCAACTCACCACCGCTTCTCGAGGTTTAACTAATGCGTAACCGCATGAAGTCGACATTCAACGACACAGTAGTAAATGAATTTTGGTTTACTAGGTACCCATTTGTGGAACCCTGGCAGCTGGAAATCCAGCTTTTTCCATCCGTAAAAATGTTTATGGCCGAACAAAGATTTCTGAATTTTACCCAGCAAACATTACTTATATGTCCCAAAAATTATGTTTCGATAAATCTTGAAGATGCTGCAGATACAATGCCACATTTTACTGGATTTCAGTTTTTCGCAATAACTTTCAAAACAAATTCTTCAATTGAAATCGCTTAGGTACCAAAGGAAACACGTTGCTGTACTCCATTTCTGAAAGCACATACACAGGACTGTACTTTGAGCTGAAGCCACAAAAGTGATCAGTGAAGATCTCTCCTCCAGCATTAAGGGGCCAATTATGATGGCGTACGGACCTGAGTCCGTCCTCCACCATAGAGTAGGAGGGACCGTCCGCAGGGGCTGCGGCGGTCCCTCCGTGCAGATTAGGATGTGACCGCCAGGGTGGCGGTCACATCCTCAATCTTTAACATTGCGGCGGGTGCAGCTTCAAGCTGCACCCGCCGCAATGTTAAAAATGCATGCACGGCATTTGCCTGCCGCTTTGTGCACGCAAATGCAGGGGGGTACCATAGGTACCCCCCATGTGCACCCCCCACCCCCCGCAACGGGCCCCCGAAGTGAAGCTCTGTATGCTTTTCCACGGCGGAAAAGCCGCCGTGGAAAGGCATACTTTGTACTCCATCCTAATATGGATGGCGGTGCCTGATAGACACCGCCAGCCATGTTAATGCTTTTGCACCGCGGTTGGAAGGTGACCGCAGCAGAAAAGCGGAGGACAGATTGTAAGACCCACCAGCCATCCTAATTTGGCGGTGGGTCTTTCAAGCCTCCGCGGCGGATATCTCACATCCTCCGGGCCGGCGGTGGCTTCCGCCGCCCCGGTGGATGCGGGAAATCCGCCATCGTAATAGGCCCCTAAGTGTTAATAAGCATTGGCAAAGCCCGATTACATTTTGAGTCCTGATTAAAACATAAAAACACCTGCTGCGCTGAACAAAAAATGTAAGAAATGGCTGCTTACTCTACAGTATGCATCTATGTTATAAATAATTTAATGTGCAGTGACTTTTGCAATATAAAATTGTCTTTCATGAATTGCAAAGTAAGCACTTCTTAGGAGGTAGAATGATACACCAAACAGCCAACAGTATGAGGCGAGCGAGGAATACTTTTCTGAACTGACCCGAAATCGACTCTATCTATAGTTTCATGAAATGGCAACAATAGGTCACTGTTCAGATGAGCTGTCAAGCCAGACCTAAATACTGACATTAACCTTTAAATGGGCAGTCTGGAGTACTGATCTACCTTCTGTGGATAAAACGGTTGTAAATTACTCAGCAGCATTGCCATTCCACAGCAAGACGATTGATCAAATAAGGATTAAGAGTCACTTAAGCAACAAAAGGGTGTTCCCCAACACAGTAACAAATATAGGGGCAGATTTACGTTTCCTGGCGCATCCCTGCAAATCAGCAGGGATGCCTCAGGAAAGATGCGTGATGTAAGTTTACCCTTGCGCCACCACAGATGCGCTGCATTTATAATGCTGCGCATTATGGCGCAAGGATAAACAGATGCATGTCGCATCTGCTGGTGTAAGGTTGGCGCAGTGCTGGAGTTGTGTCGCGGGTGCGACACAACTCCAGCACTGTTCCAACCTGGCCTATCCTCAACATGGTGCGTCACGCCTTACGCCTGCTTCAAGCAGGCGCAAGGTTTTAACGCAGCGGCGTAGGAAATGTGACTAAGTGAAATCTTTAGATTTCACTCAGGCACTTTTCCAAGACGTTCCTGCGACGGAACGCCCCCCTGCGCCGGAACGCCCACATGAAACCTGACGCAGGTTTCATGTGCCGCAGGGCTTTACAATGTGACTCATCTCCCTAGATGCCTCACGTTGTAAATAGGGCACAATGTGGCGCATGGTTTACGCCGCCGCTGCGTCACAGAAGTGACGCAACGGCAGCGCAAATGTAGCACGCGGGGCTCATAAATCTGCCCCTAAATTTCTTTCCCACATAGCTTTTCGTAAGTTTGTGCAACTATCTTAATGCCGGAGTTTAGCAGCAAAATAATTAGCAGAGTTAAAGTTTCAGGGAAGAGAAGAAGGACTTGACGATTTTTATTATCCATCAATGTATCATTTTAAAACTTTTAGAGCTGCATTGTATCATCCAATAAATCAATCATTCGGATCCGGAAAAGTAGAATTCAATTTATTGGAAAGAAATATGGAGTTCTTGCAGACCCACATTTTTCCCTACGCGAAGACGCAAGGACAAGCACCCTCTCGTGACCTGCTGTTTGATACATTCTCTTTGCACACCACTTGATATTCAGGCTAGAGAAAAGACACATGGGTTGACAAAGGTGTAGTGAAGATATCAACTCACAAGTCAACTGTTCGCGCAACAGAAAGCCCCATACACTCCTTAAGGATAATTATTTTGGAGATCGCCTGGATTTTCCTGCTTTCACAGTGATATCTTCAGAGCTCTGACGGAACTATTATTTCAAATGCAAAACAATTCTCACAGTAATGAATACAAGGAGCAGATGTTAATTAGGTTCTATGTACTTGATATGGATGCCAAGGAACAGCCAAAATGTGGCTACTTTCTGTTTCAGCCCACCCCTTGCTGGCATCAATTCTTCTGAATTCTGCAGATCCTACTGAATAATTTCTATTAAACTAAGCTATTCTGGAGTTGGGTCTTCTGGCATTGTCCTCTTCTGTCTGAGGTGACACTTCCTTGTCCAAGGGGCCCCAAGTCTTCCTTTGTTGATATTCATGGTGTTAACAGAGTCAGTGCTATGACCAGGACTTTTGTGTGGGATGCACAGTGCCGGGTAGGTGCTCCTCATCTGTGGTGATCCACTGTAAGGAGGCACATAACAGAGAGGCCTCAGAGATGTCAGCAGGAATAATTTTCTTATTCCTGTGAGAGATCACCTTTCTGATGTTCCCGCGGACAGAGGAACTCGGTCTCAATGGTCTGTAAAGGTGTGTGTGTGAGTGAGCCTCAAATAAGAGTGAGGTAGGCAGGCGTGGCGCTGTGGTTTATGGGTACAATGACTTTCCTGGGTCTCTTGTGGACAAAGATGTCTTAACTCGGGAGTCTGATGGGATTGAGTATGGAGGACTCTTTTCGAGGTGCAACTGACAAAGATTTGCTGCTGCGGTCTGTCAGCAGTCGCTGGCATGGGTTTTGTTGTCCCCACTGAGAAAAACAATACATGAGTGGTGTTAGACTATACCACTGATTGCAGGGTGAGGTAGAGATAGCTGCACATTAGGCGTATGCTGCTTGTCAACAGAATATAAAATAACAGACTGTTAGGGATCGTTTACAATGGCGGGCGGATCACCACCGCCCGCATGGCAGTGGCGATCCGCCCGCCATAATCCACCGTCCGCCACCCAATCCCCCTGCCATATTACTATGGCAGGGGGGACCACGGCGGACGGAAATACCGTCCGCGGGTTTTCTGCCCTATCGATGAGTCGACCGGGCGGAAAAGGTTTTAATATGTTGCCGGTGTCTGGTAGACACCGCCATCCATATTAGGATACATGCAGGGATTGGCCTTTCCGTGGCAGAGGCATGCAGTCCTTGACATTGGGGGCCCGTAGCGGGCCCACAGGTATTTTGGGGTGCACATGGGGGGGTACCTATGGTCCCCCCCTGCATTTGCATGTACAACGTGGCAGGCACCGCACGGTACCTGTCACATTGTGCATTCAATGCGCAACCTGCATTTTTAATCTTGCGGTGGGTGCTGCTGGCAGCACCGCCCACTGCAATGTTAAAAATACGTGATGCGCCCGCCAGTGTGGCCGGTGCATCCAAATTGCAAATGAGGGACCGCCGCATGCATTGCGGGCGGTCCCATTTCTTGGGGCTATGGCGGGCAGGCAAAGTCCACCCGCCATGCTAATCAGCCCCTAGGTGTAGAGAGCAGAGGCCAGGAAATAAGATCTGCGCTGCTCCGTCTTCCTTTTACACACTCCCAGGCATGGAACTAATCACACAAAGGACAGACCACTGAGATTCTAGTTAATCTAATACATACAGAGCTTTGTAATCTGGCTCTGTATGGTAACTTGAAAGAAACACTCCTAACCGGATGGGACACCCATTCAGATTCTTAGGCATCCTAGCTCCTTGACAAGTCCATAGCACATTCAAGGCACTGCAACAGGAGCAGCATCTTACACAGCTCCTGATATGGCTCATAAGTTCAAGAACTCATGAAAGGGATTCACGGAACTTGGCGGACAAAGAAGTTATTGACGTATACGGTGCAGGTGTCTGGCAGCAAACTGACGTTGGCCAGAGGTTTTTAAAAAAAAATACTTTATTTAAATATTTTCCAGCACGGTAAATGTAATAAGTTGGTAGTGTGTTAAAACATCTCTTTTAGCTGTTGCTAACCACCACTTCATGACTTAATATTTTCAACATATTTGAGTAAGAATCAGAGTTGCTGATTGTTATTTATCGTATATTAATCAACTCGTCGCATATAAATCGCATTTATAACCCCCTTATTTATGACCCTGAACTATGTGGTGTCTTTACGTTGTACGTGCTGCAATGTGCATCATTTGCAGGAATTTCCATGTTCCGGAACTTCCCTCTGGCTTCCTGAAGTTTTGACAAATGTATGAAAAGGGGTAAAGTTTTCTCAGATTTGTGCATAGTGTCTTAATCAGTTGCCTGAAGATATTGTATAGGTGGGCTGTGGACCCACTCGCTTCTTATCTCATAGCTTACGACTGGAAAGAATTTGGCCCAGTGGTCTATATTGCAGGTTTTCAGCTATCGATCCCAGCTACACAGTTCTAGCCCTTTTGGGCGGTGAAAGCCAGTGACTGCCCTGATCATGAGAATATTTATCTCTATGGCATGAATAATTCACATCCACCATAGACCTCGCCCCTCATCTCACCTCAAACAGACATGGCCTGTTGTTCCTGGCAGTAGAGGCTGGTGTCCACATTGAATGGCGGGCTGGGGCATGGGGAGGGAGGTATGGAGGGAGGAAAGGGTGTCTAACAACAACAAAATACAAATACAAAAAATACAAAATAACCTGCAGCACCACCACTCTTCTCCTTCTCCTCCTCACCAGCACAGACTCCCAGAATCCCCTGCAGCCAATCCTGACCCTGCTCTCATTCATGAGATCTGCCTCAGGATGGGCCTGAGCGCCGTGGATTTGAGCTACCAAGGAGACTGGGAGCCTGTGAATGCTGTCTCCAAACCAGCAATGGAGAGAGATTCAGTGCGCATGGTGGTTTGGCCGGCCAGACCGTCATGCGCACTGAATCACAGTGCTCACCACTCTCCCTCCGAGATTGCCCCCTACCCCGATGGCCCCACCTTCAAGATTTGCCTGGAGAGAAAAATAAAATGATACTAAACCTGGTTTATTTTTGCAGGTGCTGGGGGGCGACACTCCTCCGCCATAGCGGTTGCTGGTGTCTGCTTGGACCCTTGCTTCTTGTTGGCCAGAGTTAAGGAAACAAGGGGGATATTATGGTCTCACTTAAGAAAATCAAGGAAGGCATAAAAACAACTTGATAAGAATGTAGGTTCTAAGGTGCAGTCAGGCGTAACAATATAAGAATTTGAACAACTTATAAAATATTTAGACCAGCAAAATGAAAGTGTTTGTATAAGTACCGAGTCTGATTTGTATATGTTTGGGCAAAAAAACAAAACGACTGGTATGCAGCCTGAAGTAATTACCATCAACTGCAAATAATTCAAGCCTTCCACCTATTATTTTTTTTGTTTTTCTAAGTGAGACGTCTTGACAGTGATGGGGATGGCCAGTCCTGAAACCCATGCTCACTGTGCCACAGGACTCATGCTGTGCCTCACTGTGATTGCTCAGCTCGTCCGAAACTGTCTTGGGGTCTTTATACTCACTTTCTAGTCTTGCAGTTCGAGAAGGTCTATTCCTATTTTGAATGTTTTCCTGTAGGAGTGTGCTGTGACCTGTTATTGTCCAAGTGTGGTGTTTGACTTACTCTAAGGCTTGATGGGAGTAGATTTGGTCTGTTTTTCACCAGTGGTATTGTAGTTCTTTTAGTTGTAACTTTTGTGAATAACATTAGAGTTACTATTTTGGGGGGTAAGTTTTAGTATTTGCACGTGCCTCCTTAAGCCCCCCCTTAGTTTTCCCTTACTGTCATTCATTTATTTAATTTATTTAGGGCTTTTATAAAGTGATGTAAGCTATCATAGGCTCAGAGCGCTATTGGTTTAGGTACATGTTAAGATATTTCTAAATTGTGATCTTAGAACAGCGGTAAGGGGATGGCAAGGGGATTGGTAAAGCATTAGGAGAGAAAATTCACTAGTTGACCCAGTAAGGTTAGTGAGGTTGTTTTAGGCATCCAACCAGTCTGGACTACGTACAGGTGGCTGCAGGAGAGGGAATAAACTATATAATGTATTGAATAGGTGGGTTTTTAGCAGTTTTCTCATTCTTCTGAAATTCGATTCAAATCTTTGATGCTCTGGGAGGGAGTTCCATAAGGATGATCAGTGTATGTGAAGCCACCTTCACCCCCTCCACTTGCAGCCCCATGCTGTGGGGATAAAATGAATTTATTCATCGAGTAAATAATGGCTTTTTCCTCATAAGACTTCCGGTTGGTGGACCAGGGATGGGGACCAAGGTCTGCCAGCCTCCCTGTTGGATGAGGGGCTATCAACCACAAAGTCAAAACTACTTGCCTGGAGCATCAGCCTTCTGCCTGCCTGCCAAGAATAGGGTACTCTGTAAGTAAGAGAACACCTGGGGTATGTTTGCCTGCCAAGCCCAGAAAGACCTGTGAGGATGAGGAGAGTGCTTGGAGGGAGCAAGGCTCAGCAGGTATCCTGCCAAGCGGATCCTGGTGAGCGAAGAGTTAGATGCTTGGTCCAGCAGGGGACCGTTACAGTGGAATGGAACACCCGCCCGATCTTGCAGAATTGTGGGCTGTATCTGCAGAAGCTCTGAGGTCTGCAACCTCTGTGTGCCAAGATGGCGCCATCATGAAGTGTGGGCCATTGTCCATGAAAGCACTGCAGTCAGTGGCCCCGGTGTGCCAGGAGGAGGCCACTGCGAAGTGTGGGCCATTGTCCATGTAAGCACTGCAGTCAGTGGCCCCGATGTGCCAGGTGGAGGCCACTGTGAAGTGAGGGCAATTGCCTGTGGAAGCCGTGCATTTGGTGATCTCTGTGTGCCAGGAGGGGGCCATCGTGAAGAGCTGGTCTTTACCCATTAAAGCGTTTCTGACGGTGATGACTGTGTTCCAATTGGTGGCCACCGTGAACTGCGTCTATTGCCTGTGGCAACGATGTGGTCAGTAACCCCTGTCTGCCAGGAGACGAGGGCCACTGTGGAGACAGGGCAGGTTCCCTGGTTTGTCCTGCCAAAGATGCTGCAAAGAACACTTACATATTGCTGCTGGTGCCACAAGAAGACATCTGACACTGACGATGGCCATTCCAGGAAAAAGGAGGTCCGATGTGTGATTGAAAAAAGACTGTGAGAGGTCGCAGTCTCTCAGAGAAAGGAGACTAGAGCTTGCAAAGGAACGCCTTGGTCCCACTGGGACCGCTGGCTGCCATTGGATCAGGTAAGAATTTTCTGGCCCGCAGGGGCTCTGAGAAATTGCACGAACCTAGCCCCGAGGTGCTGGTGAACGTTTAAGGCAAAGCATTGATTTTGGTGTGCATTTTGGTGTGCATGGTGCTAAGGCGGGCTGCTTCTGGGCATTGCTTCCATTATTGGAATGGGAAATAACAACCCATACTAGAACAGGCAGAGGCACAATCATCTATTCTCGTCTTGCTAGACCTATCTGCCGCCTTTGACACCACCTCACACAGCATTTTAGATCTAAGACTCTGGGAGATTGGTGTCCAAGGGAAAACCCTTAAATGGCTGAGGAGCTACCTATCTGATTGAGTCTCAGCTGTCCAGATAGATGACATCGTTTCCAGCAATAGGCCAGTAAGCATGGGAGTGCCACAAGGCTCTATTTTGAGCCCGACGCTTTTTAATCTTTACGTAACTCCGCTGGCCAAGGTGATCAGATCCTGCGGCTTTGATGCAGTGCCATATGCCGATGATACTCAGGTTCTGATCACCCTAGGCCCAGACCCAACTGACAAAAAATCACATTTTAAAAACGGCATGACCCATATCGACAGGTGGAGGAATCTAAATCATCTACAATTAAATGGAGGAAAACCTGAAATAGCCCTCTTTGGCAAAGCTCATGAACACTGGTCAAATGACTGGTGACCTCAAACACTTGGACCTTGCCCAGTGCCAAAACAACCAGTTTGGACCTTAGGCATCCAAATAGACAATGAACTGTCTATGAAAGATCAGGTCAACCACCTAATTGGTTCCTGTTTTAGCATTATGCGAAACATACGCAAAGTTTTTAAATGGCTCCCGATGGAAGCCAGGAAGCCACTAGTCTAAGGCTTGATTATCAACCGTATGGATTACAGAAATGCTTTGCTGTCTTCAAAAAATGAAGATCTTCTCACCAGGCTCCAAGTCCTGCAGAATACTGCTGCCAGATTGGTGCTGAATCTCTCTTCCGGATCCCCTTCGTCCCCCAATTTGAGACTTCTTCACTGGCTTCCTGTCAGGAAACGGACCCGTTTCAAGATTCTCTGCCAAACCCATAAGAACGTACATGGCAATGTTCCTGGTTACTGGAAAAAGAAACTCATTTGGTACCACCCATGCAGGACTTTAAGATCCAGCAACAAATTCCTTCTAACATTCATCAAAATTCGTGCCACTAGAACGGGGGAGATCTTTTTCCTTGCCCGCACCCGCTCTCTGGAATAAATTGCCTTTACACTTACGCATTATCTCAGATCATAACTGTTTTCGCAGGGAACTAAAAACCTAACTGGCTCCTGTCTAAACCAAACTCCTGAGCCTCCGCAAAGTACCATGAGACTTTCGGGTGACATGTGCGCTAAATAAATACCCCTGATTTTATTTGAGAGGCACTTGGGGATCCAGCCCTGGATAGAGCTAGCATGCTGACCTTAAAAGGGCTGCGTGGATTATTTAGTGTATCATACAGGCTTTGTATTTTATCATTAAATACTCCTTTTTCCATAAAAGCTAGTTGTTAACTGGACAATCCTCTCATTGCTGATACTATTTGTGTTTTGAGGTATAAGCCTGTGTATGCCTAGCACCTACCTCGACCTGAAGAACTTTGGACTGCTCGATTCGGGGAAAGGAAGAGAGAGAGACACACACACACTGGAAGCAGGAAGGTCAGTGCTCCAGATGCTGCACCTAGGGCAGGAAGTGCCCGCAGGAATAATGGTAAAAAGGGGGGACCCAGGAGAGGGGACAGGAAGGGGTGGAACACGGCAGAGGAGCTAGGCCAGAAAGGAGATGCACACATATATTGTTGCCCCGCAAACTATGAAAAGAACAAAGAAGTTTACACTGGCAGCTGTGCATCCTTTCATTCCACCTGGACACCTCAGCTGGTGATGAATGGTGGGATCAAGCAAACCCCCTCAGTTATTCAGGACTGTAGTAGCTCGGCTCTTGGATATCATTGGTAAAAAGCAACAAGCCCCACAGTTGGGCCCATTAACTCCTGCTCGCCTCGTTGCCCTCTGAAAGGGGTTCTGATAGGGAGAGTGGCAAGCTTTGTGGAATCCCACGCTCTACTTTGAAGTTACTGACTCAAATTAACATCACATTACTTTGGTAAAACGGCTGTCTGTATACACATAGGAGCATATTCTCCAGGACTTATCGCTGAGGTAGCGGCACTTTATCACAGCCAAAGTCACGATAAATGGATTGCCCCATTCACAGGCTGGTGCTAACATCCGATATCACCAGTTTCCCTGCGATAGCAGGCGCAAAAAACATCACCACAGATGACACCGGCAATTATCCCTAATGATATGCAGAGTAGGCGTTCCCGTGCAAAACACCACAAAAACACCACTTCGCAACATTCTCAACGACCAGCCAGATCGGTGATAAGATCACAAAACAGGCGATAAGGTGCGCTAGCAGCAAGGATTTAACACCTGCTCTTACCTGGTGTAAAGTCAGATGACAACCTGCACCAGAAAAGGGAGCCCAGCCAGGGACACACCTGAAGAACAACAGATGCCATGGAGCCACAGATCATGCAGCTCGGACACTAAAGAGGGCCACAATACCCACCGCTACCACCCCCAAGACCCCACCACTCCCCCTCCCCCGGGCCATACCCCGGGCACCCCCCACCCCCGTGGACAAAGATATGTTACATCAACTTTATGAAATCATGAACAAAACAATTCGCCTGATGTCGCACAATTCCAACACTTAACATACATGTGGAGTCAGAAAAAGGAGAACCATTCATTCATCTTAGAATTTCCAAACAAATCTTTCTATTCAGAATAAACCCAAAACAAGTAGTTTTTTTTTTTGCAGAGATTTATATAGCGCGAACTAGAACCGAACCGAATCAGTTATCAGAGCGCTTTACATAGCACCAGTTACATTACATGAGGACACACTTTCATTTTAGGCACGGGGAGATTAAGTGATTTGCCCAGAATCACAGGGGGTTTTTGGCGTCGTTACCGAGACTCGAACCCAGAACCCCAGGTCCGAGGTCGAGCGCCTTAGCCGTTAGGCCAACCCCTCTCCCCAAGTTTGAAGAGTCATGGCGAGTCTTCTCAGAACAATCTGTAAGTCACAGCCAAAAGACAAAATACTAGATAAAAGGGTGTGTCATGCGCTCATCAAAGGACAAAGAGAGAGCGAAAGAGAGAGAGAGAGAGAAAGAGAGGGAGAGAGAGAGAGAGAGGGAAAGAGAGAGAGAAATAGAGAGAGGGAGAGAGCGATAAAGAGAGAAAGAGAGGGAGAGAGAGAAAGAGACAGAGGAAGAGAGAGAGATAGAAAGAGAGGGAGAGAAAGAGAGGGAGAGAGAGAGAAAGAGAGGGAGAGAGAGAGAGAGAAAGAAAGAGAGAAAGAGAGGGAGAGAGAAAGAGAGGGAGAGAGATAGAGTGCCGACACTGCGGACCCAGGCCTCACTGCTCAAATTCTACCACTGATGTGTCTCCAACCACATGCCGGTATACACTGCAGTCCATCAGGTCACTTATCTGAAACAGTGTCCAGAGTCGTCAATGGCAGAGTCCATACAGTTGCACATGCCATCATCGCTTGCACGCCCCTGCGCACACAGCTGCTGCACCTGAGCCCCTCCCACCGCCCAGCTGTGATTGCCTGCCCCTGCGCACCCAGGCCTCACTACTCTCCTTCCGCCACTGGCGTGTCTCCAAGAGGGCCCACCACATGTCTGTGCAAGCTCCAAGCCCGGGACCCACAACCATGGCAGCCCCCACATCATGCAGCCCGCACTGCAGGCCACCAGGTCACACACTTGATTCTGGGTCTTGATTTCATAAAGGCAAAGATCATATTAGTGCACACTGCACCATCGCAGGCTGCACACCCGCTCAGCTCTTGAGGTGCCACTAACTCTGTGACCCACGAGGCAACGCCACGTGGCGGTAGGCCCACACTGCCTGCTGGCTCAGGCCTACAATGCGGTGCAGCAGAGCTCACACAAATCCTTACCAGTCCGGACCGCCAGGCCGGGGCATCATCGCAGACTGCACACCCACTCAGCTCTTTAGGTGCCCCTACCTCAGTGCAGCGAAAGTCACCGTCCTGTGGTGGTGTGCCTGTGCCGGCTGCAGTGTAACTGGTGTCACCAAGTCTGTGCACCGCAAGTCATGGACCCTTTATGATTGAGTCTCGTAGTGGGGATGCCATCATGCCACCTCCGGCAAATGGGAATGTGATGTGGTAGGGCCCTGGGCCCTCATGCATAAATAATAACCACACAGATACACCCAGATAGAGAGTGGAAATGGCATCCAGCACGTGTGCCTGGCCCTTTTTATTGGCAGGGTTACAAGTCCTGTGACGCGTGTGCTGGATGGGTGTGGTGTGGGTGTAAACCAGCCATGAGGGAGTGGCTGTGGCGTACTGACAACTAGACTTGTGATCAGCAGATCACTACAGGGAAGACCTGGGACATGTAGCGTTGTCCCCCCCTATGAGCGTAAGCTGAGTGTGCTGGCCTGGTGTATGACAGTCCAGCATTAGGGTGTGAACAATGACCCCGAGGCTCTGGGCGTGGTTCCATCCTGGGCTGGACAAGGAAGTAACTAATGCTTGTGTCTCTGTTATAGTGTCGGCGCCACCCGACCGCAATCGACAATGTGTCACCCTGTGACCCAAAACCCACAATATGAGCAACATGGACTTAAGGTGGAATCACTGACCCTACATTCATCCATACTTCCACACTTGAAAGATCATAGACATGACGCAACTGTGTGAATATGAATGTTTAATGCACAATCATTGGAGTGTTGTAGCTGGAGCAGTGCAGGGCCATGCAAACCCCACTTTACATTGTTGGCCCGTGGAGGGCGAGCCAGAGTCCTTTGGGGAATGACAAGTTCATCGGAAGAGGAAGAGTACAGTCCGCAGTCTGAATGCTGTGTCATTGGTGACCAAACAGAATATGGCAGTCCATGTCGAGGTCCAAGGTGAGTGTCGCAGAGTGTATCAGGGGACATTGGAAGGTGATGATGCAGAAGGCAGAACCAAGCAGAAATCTGCCATATGGCAGGGATAAATGCTACTGCATCCTTCTTACCACAAAGGCGGATTCATTCGCATCTTCGCCCTCTGCTGTTTCATGTGCCTCACATGTGGGTGTTGGTGTTCTCTCCCCAGCACTGTGTGGCAGTGATATCTCATGGGCCGGTGGTGGAATGTCTGCTGCACTGTGTGGCACTGACACTTCAGGGAGTGGAGATGTGGATGGAGTGGTACCAGCACCATGCATCAGCGCCAGCCCTTGTGGCAGCAATGCCATGAGGAGGGTGTTTAGGAAATTGAGGAACCCAGCGACCTCTCACTGGTATGCAGCCATGGCAGCTGCTCTTTCCGCCTGCGCCCCCTCCATGATCCTCCACATGTGTCCCAACTCCCGGGTGACATTGCTGGAGCCACTCTGACTAGACAGTTGTTCTTGTCTCTGAGTCAGGACTCCAGCGATGTGAGCCAAGGATCGTTGGAGAGCATGGAGCGGACTGCGGTGGTCCATTAGGGACTGTGAGTGGTCCATGATGGGACTTAGACACCGACCTATGGCATCTAGTTTGGCTGCCATGAGGTCAAACCCCACCCACACCTGTTCAGCCAGCTTCACCTGGCACCCCAACACACGGTGTGGGAAGGCCATGTGTTATTCGTGGGGTCCTGGGAGGCAGCCGTGGTGGTGGGTGCTGACTGTTGTGTGTTCTGTGCAGGGGGTGTGGTCTTCTTGTTGCAGCTGGGATGACCTGCTCCTGGAGGTGGGTTGACGTAGCTGTCAATGAACTCTTGGAGGGCGTCGGTTTGGAAGGTGTGGTGGTCCTCTTCGTCATCAGTGAAGAGAGGTTCGGCCTGCTCTGCAGGAGGTGTTGGTTTTCCCTCTGCATTGTGAAGGGGAGATGCAGTTGTATGTTTACATACAGACTGTATGACAGTGTACATTGTGACTGTTTGGGAGGAGCTGCCTATTTGATGCCGGAGAGTGGACATCTCAACAGCATCACGGATGTGTGTTTGTACTTGTGCACTGTCAACTCACATTTCCCTGCAATGCCAAATGTGATTGGCCAGTTTCTACACACAAGCGGCACCAGTTGTGTCCTCTGTTCTGTTGTGGACGTGTTGCGGTTTGTACCACATTGTTCTTAATATTGATATGCTCTGCATGTTATGTTTGTGCTGCATTTTGGGAGAGTCGCCCCTGCAGCTCTGATTTTGCTGCCCCTTATGCCTTTCATGTGTTGAGCCTTTGACTTCTGTGCTTATACAGTGCTGAAATGTTGCATACTTGGGTACATTGGTCTCTTGGTGGGAGTTGGGGGTGTGGGGCATGGTTTGTCCACAGATGTGCTATACTTAATTGTGCATGTATGCCATTGTGCTCATCTCCCCCGTCCCGCCAGCTCCTGGTCGTTACTCACCCTGGTGCTGTTGTGTCAGGTCATGTTGAGCAGTGTCCGGTCCCCCAACTTCTGCCACCGTCTCCACTGATGACTGTAGACACCATTTCCTCCATCTCATCCAGCTCCTCCAGTGGCGCTGGACTCCCACCTCCAGTCTGCATTGCTGTCTTCTGGTTGTCAACTACATGCAAGCACGGCGGCAGGGTATATGATGCTGCACCGACTACCAGTGTTTGTTATAAACAATACTCCATATAATTGCAGGTGACTTTATCTCGGACATTTGATGCGTTATTAGGAACATATTACATGTTATCACCGTGTTGTGAATAGGACGTTGACACATAGGTTTTTTTCCCTGATAGACGGCGATATGAAACATTGCGATAACTGATTTTGGCAATGATTATCACACGTTCTTGAGAATATCCCCCATAGAATCAATTTGATTCTGGGTCTTCTGTGCTGTTTAAAAGACTAGCATTATTATTCTTACACACATACTCAAACATACTAGCATTTCTATAGAGTTTAAATAGACCTGCATATCGTGTTTAGACCCAGAGCCTGAGAAAGTGAGAAACCTTAAAATCTTTGATTGAATTTTAAATTGTGAACTCACACTGTATTGGGAATATATTTGTTTCTTCCTTTTGTTTGTGGGGAGGTCCGTCAGCTGCGAGGTTACAGCTGCGTTGATTTATGAATACAATTGCTCCCATCCAGGACACTATTTGAAAACAAAAGGAATTAGATTGTGCATCAAGTAAGGCATTATGTGGCAGGCCCCACTGCAAAGGAAAATAAGAGACCTTTACAGTTTCTCACAATGGAGCACACACTGAATGTGAGCTGGAACTGCTGAACCTGTCCCAGAGTCAGCACGCAGCACTGAGAGACAAGTGAGATAATTCGCTGGATCAGAACCAGGTTCTGGATACAGAATAGCTTCTCTGTTCCAGCACGTGTGCCACAAATTATGAGTATAATGTACAGATCCAAGAGAAACTGAGGGTCGGATTTACAAAGGTAGACTTACACATTTCTGTAAGTTTTCTCTTTTTCGGTATTCACAAACTAAGGTGTTCCGCCCCAGTCGTAAATCTACTATTAAATCATAGTTTGAGAATACCAAAAAAGTGTAAACTTACACCACCGTGTAAGTTTACCTTTGTGAATCAGGCCCAGAGACTGAAGAAAGGTGTGTTGCAGCCCGAAAAATGTCAGGTCCTGAAGCACAGTTAATTAAAGTTTCCATGACTGTTTTGATGTAAGTGTGTGTTTGTGTGTGCATGTATATGTGTCAAAGTTTTCATGCCTGTTTTGATGTAAATGTGTGTGCATGTTTGAGGTACTTTTGTCCTTTGTATTTGGGGTGGTGCTAGGTAGAAGCACTGCTGCTGCTTTTGTTACAGGGGGCCGATATTGCAGCACTGCTGCAAAACTGGCCCCCAGTAACAAAAGCGTCCCGAACCACTCATAAACCGGCCCCCACCCTTCCGGCCCACCGGGATAACACTTGGTGTGCGCTACGGCCAGTCTGGCCCTGTAAGTCACCCCAACAGCAGGCCATACAGCCCTAAGGCAGGGTGCATTTTTTACATGTGAGGACATATCTGCAAGAGCAGATATGCCCCTGTGCTGGCCGGTTCAATTGATAGATAGTACAAGTGAGCAGGGAAGCCATCTTAAGTATAGCATATGTATTGGACACTGGTCATTAGGAGTTCCCCAACTACATGATGGCTTCACTGAAACCCATGGTGTTTGGTATCCAACACCTTGTCTTAATAAATCCGTTCTGATGACAGTGGTGGATTTATTAAACATGCACCCTTAGATGTGCCCCCAGAAAACCTACCAGCTTCTTAGTGTGGTGGGTGACTGGTATTGTCCAGCCAACTATAACAGACATGTTTCTGACCCCTTGCAGGTGAGAGCCCTTGCTCTCTGAGGCCATAAACAATGCCTGCTCCAGAGGAAGGTGTTCACACCTCCTAAAACAGCATGGCTAGTGAATCTGCATACCAAGGCCAGGGACTTAAAAGCCCCTGCATCCTTTGATATGCCACCCCGGCTTCTGCCTGACCTGGGATATGCCACCCCGGGCCCTGACACCCATTTGGCACCAGGACAGGTGGAAATTAACTATGCTAGGAGGCGTGGTGCACTACCAGGCCAGTCACACCCCTAATGTGGGCTGCCTGATGTGCCCACAAAAGAAGGGTCCACTATATTAACTTTGGTGGAATTAGGAATTCTGGGACAAGGTTATGTCCACTTTCTACGGGAAGTGGTCTTATAGGGGGTGTAGTGACCCCAAGGGTAAGTAGCCCTTTGGCTACTACCCTTCACTCCCCTTAATGCCACTAAATTGAGTGTTTAGGTGGCCCCTTGACATCAGGAACTGAGAATCATCTGATTGAAGAAAGAAGAGGACAAAGAAGAGCCGAAGAAGCAAGAACTGTAGACTGCTGGTAGACTTTGGTGCGAAACCCTGCCTGCTTACCAGCTCCTGTCCTGACAGTTGCGATAACCCAACTTGTCCTGCAGCTGTGCTGCCTCCCAGAGCCTAGGATGGCGCCCAGCACTTTGCCAAGCAATCAGCATCTCACATGAAATGGAGGATCTACTTCCTTGGAGCCTGCAGGCACCGACCACAATGTCCGGTTCACCAACCTGCTGTTCACCGGATCTAATGACATGGCAGCCACCCAGTAAAAGGTCACTGTGCTCCAAAAGGTCAGATCCATCTCCCCACTTAGTGAGAAGATGCCAGGACCAACCAGAGCCGTCCTGCAGCAATATCAGGGGACCGGACCCCTTGCAGCAAGCAAAGCTTGTTTGAATCCAATGCAGGCTCCAACATCGCAGAGACTGAGTAGCCGACAAGGGGCATCGGCATTGCAGAGGCCAGCACTGAGAGTGGCCCAGCTATTCTGATTTGCCCCCTTTGCAAGTCTTACCAAGAACCGTGAGTGCCTCTGACGCATGGGCACCTGCCTACCAAAACCCTCTGCACCAGAGCTCCCTGGCCTGGGTCCATGACAGCTGATGGCTCTCCCTACTCCCAGGGCTCCCATGAAGCGAGCCCCTCGTAGAGACCTCTCGGATTTGTGCTTAAGTCCCCCTCTGCAGTCTGGTTCTAGCTGCCCCCCCTTTCTCCTACAGTGTAGCGTGCAAGGCTACCAACCCGTCCAGCACCTCTGCACCCAGACACTCCAGGGCAGGTAAACTTGAACTGCTAGTGATACTTTGGACCTTTGCCCCCTAACACCTTACGTCCTAAGGGGGACCACTGAGAACTGTTCGCAAATGAATATAAGCACTATGTACCTTTTTCTCCCCAGGAAAGCATTACCATGTAAAAACGCATTTAAGTGACATTATTACTTACCTGCCAAAATTGCTATTACGAAAATTACTTACTCACTTACAAGGTTCTTGGTGTTAAAATAAATATAAAAATACTTTATTGACTCTGAATGTGGGCTCATGAAATGCCTTGTCACTACCCTCTGATCAGCCTAAACTGCTCGCCCACACTACCACAAAAGAGAGCATTTGGGGTTATTAATTTAAGCTCTGTAAGCCAATAAGGGTCTGCTGTACTTTCTACATAGTATGCCTCGTTTTGGTATACTACATAAAAAGACAGCTTCCTACACTGTCCAGAGTAAAATGTTGCGCCTTTACATACGCTTTTAACCAATAAAGTCAGGTTTATAATTTTCTGTGGAAGGGCGCATTGAGACTTGACAGTATCTTTTTTTTTTATCCTGTCATGGCGTTCTGAAAGGTGGTTTTCCCATCATGACCCATCTCTGTTTACCAGTATGATGTATCAAGTACATTCTTCATAATCACAGACAAAACTTTTACTGGCACCTTATTTAAAAAAATATATATGTAGCACTGTAAAAAGAATAATATTTGTATTATTAGTGATAATAGTGTTAGCGTAAGTACTAACGTCAATAGAAGGTGTTTGCAATGCAACCAAACTCACCCCTGCATGGCTGAATGTTACAATGGGCGGCTGGCATTTTCTCCATTTCTACCGAAAGGCCAGACTGGCCCTACCAGGTATCAGGTGTTTTCCTGGGAGTCTGGAAGGGTGGGGGCGGGTTTGCAGGAGTTTTAAAAGCACCTGCTGCAGAGTTCCTCGTATATCCAGCAGTTTTCAGGCAACAATAAAAGTGTTAAAATGATTCTGGTGATTAATGAGCCTCCTGGAGCAAGATGGGAGTTTTGTCTAGTGGCAGTTTTAACTCATTGGCAGTTTTAACTCATCGACAGTAGAGCAGAGTGTTAATCTGCCTGCTGCAAAGAACTGTACCATGCCTATCAAAGAATAGTATTTATGTGTGTAGCTTAGTGGTTTACTGCTTTTGTCATAGAGATTATTTTGTTACTCTGCCGCATAAATTACAATCTTAATCTAGCACAGTGAGCAATGAACTGCCATCAAAAGCTGCATGGAAACTGCATGGTACAGTTTAGAAAGTTATGTTTTTCTCGATCTTTCCTTATTCTGATGTAGCTAACAAAGGTGTGTTTGGGTAGAAATAAATTCATATTATTAATGTCAACTGTAACCACTGTGTTATGTTCTGAATCCTGAGTATGGGCTTCTTCAGACCAAGCCCCTTGAAAAATGCCTACTAGTGTGGATGACATGCGAATCCTATACCTTGTAGTTCCCTTTGCCTTACGTAACATTTTCTATACACTGAGTTACCCACGTATGAATCGTTGTCTCTGTATGTGTGTGATGTAAAGTGCTTTGACACTCTGGTGATTTGAAAGCATTTTTTGCTGGGACTGACCTGCCTGCATTTCCACAGCTCGCGGAACCCGCTCCGCGGGTCCCGCATCGCGTTGGTGCTATCTGCTGCTGCTTCAGAGGTTTGGAGGGTCAGTGAAGGGAACTCTTGACCGGGGCTGCGAGCGAGTGCGTGCGCTCACGGAGGGACTCCATATCCCAGGAGCGCCCGCCAGCACGAAGGAGCAACACCTGGGCCGCTCTCCCCGACCCCTCCCACCCTTCCACCGATTATTTTAAAAAGGCACTTTCCAGTGTTGAAAGCGGGACGCTCTGGTGATTTGAAAGCATTTTTTGCTGGGACTGACCTGCCTGCATTTCCACAGCTCGCGGAACCCGCTCCGCGGGTCCCGCATCGCGTTGGTGCTATCTGCTGCTGCTTCAGAGGTTTGGAGGGTCAGTGAAGGGAACTCTTGACCGGGGCTGCGAGCGAGTGCGTGCGCTCACGGAGGGACTCCATATCCCAGGAGCGCCCGCCAGCACGAAGGAGCAACACCTGGGCCGCTCTCCCCGACCCCTCCCACCCTTCCACCGATTATTTTAAAAAGGCACTTTCCAGTGTTGAAAGCGGGACGCTCTGGTGATTTGAAAGCATTTTTTGCTGGGACTGACCTGCCTGCATTTCCACAGCTCGCGGAACCCGCTCCGCGGGTCCCGCATCGCGTTGGTGCTATCTGCTGCTGCTTCAGAGGTTTGGAGGGTCAGTGAAGGGAACTCTTGACCGGGGCTGCGAGCGAGTGCGTGCGCTCACGGAGGGACTCCATATCCCAGGAGTGCCCGCCAGCACGAAGGAGCAACACCTGGGCCGCTCTCCCCGACCCCTCCCACCCTTCCACCGATTATTTTAAAAAGGCACTTTCCAGTGTTGAAAGCGGGACGCTCTGGTGATTTGAAAGCATTTTTTGCTGGGACTGACCTGCCTGCATTTCCACAGCTCGCGGAACCCGCTCCGCGGGTCCCGCATCGCGTTGGTGCTATCTGCTGCTGCTTCAGAGGTTTGGAGGGTCAGTGAAGGGAACTCTTGACCGGGGCTGCGAGCGAGTGCGTGCGCTCACGGAGGGACTCCATATCCCAGGAGCGCCCGCCAGCACGAAGGAGCAACACCTGGGCCGCTCTCCCCGACCCCTCCCACCCTTCCACCGATTATTTTAAAAAGGCACTTTCCAGTGTTGAAAGCGGGACGCTCTGGTGATTTGAAAGCATTTTTTGCTGGGACTGACCTGCCTGCATTTCCACAGCTCGCGGAACCCGCTCCGCGGGTCCCGCATCGCGTTGGTGCTATCTGCTGCTGCTTCAGAGGTTTGGAGGGTCAGTGAAGGGAACTCTTGACCGGGGCTGCGAGCGAGTGCGTGCGCTCACGGAGGGACTCCATATCCCAGGAGCGCCCGCCAGCACGAAGGAGCAACACCTGGGCCGCTCTCCCCGACCCCTCCCACCATTCCACCTCTTTTTTGCAGGTCCTATAACAATCATTAGTACTCCCGCAGCGCGGGAGAGCGCGCGGGAGAAGCCCGGGACAAGGGCGGGACCGTCTGTGGCCGTCCGGGGCCGAAGGAGGCCGGGCTGGGCCTCCCCTCTTGGCAGTGCCATATACCACCTACCTCAGTAAGTGACATAGACTAATTTGCACAAACTTGCACCATTTGTAACCGATATGGCGATGTCTGAAAACACAAGCCCTGTAATTGGCCACTTGACGATTCTACCAACGGAGCCTGGTCCTTTGGCCATTGGTCCCTTAGACAAATTCTTTTTTAATCGATCATTGACTATAGATAAGGAATTAACTTTGGCTGAGAAGCGTGCAGAGCGTAGGCTATCCATTGAAATTCTTAAGAATTCCACGGACAAGTCTTCAATTGTAGCCTACCCCACTTTGGTAACCCCCCTATCATCAGTGAACCTACCAGTCACACACGAACACTCTGAGGTTCAGGGTGATAAAGCAAACAAGAGTGTTGTGGCAGATCTAAATAATCCTTGTGGTGGTAACTCCAATTTATCACCGCAGCCTGATCTAGGATCTCGGGTTACATCGGCCAATTCGAAAATTGGGTCCAAAAGGAAACAACCAGCTTCCGTAAATAAATCTACAAAGGCGGCTAGGCCTCCACAAAAATTCAGGAAGTTACATAAACTTGTGAACATTGGAAAGGCAGGTAATGAACAAGTCCAAAGTTCTGGAAGTGTAATACCAACTATCTCTGTATCCCAGGATAATCAAGACATAGCGGACAATTCTTGCACTGTTTCCAATGTATCAAGTAAAGAAAACACTGTATTATTTGCAAACGTGCTCCCAGAACTTGAAAAAATGTTTAGACAATTACTTACCCCTATCGAGGATAGAATTGCTAAGCTCGTAGATAGGTTAAACCACTTCGAACAGACAACTTTAGACAATTTCTATTCTACAAAATCCCTAATTAAAGCAAATAGGGTGGAAGTAAACACAAACTCCCAGGGCGCAAATAACCACCATGTACAGGACAAGGGTAGAATTCCCCAGAATGCCTCCCCTTTACCTCCTAAACAAAATAAACCTCCAGCTAAAGGCGCTACAAAAACTTTAGATAGGGCTGAGAGAGAGGCTGCCGGTTTTGAACCATCGCAGTCGACTTCAACACAGCCTACACAGCCTATATTAGCCCAGATACAAAATCCACCGGCTGTTGCAAACGTTGAGGTTACTCTGTGCCAAAAAGTGGGTAAAGTGTTAGCCTCTGCAAACGTAACCAATAGCATACGTATACCTCCAAACATCTCGGGGGGAGGAAACGGGGCTAATGTATGCCAGTTGACTGGTAAATCTTTAGCAACGTCCCTAGCAAATAATAAACAACAGGTGCAGCAACCTGCCCTTCAACTTGTCCCCCAAATTCCCAAATCTATTCCACCGCCCTTGCAAAAGCCACCCTATAGAAAACCCCCAATTAATCTTACTCCAGACTCCTTCCCCTATGTGGCAGTTCTTATCAATGTACCACCTTTACCCCCAGGTCAGAGAGAAAATTTCCAGATGCTTAAAAACAAGACCATGCACTGGTTAAAGGAAAACCGTCCTCTGCCGGGTGATATTGATGGGCTAATAATAGGGGCAAGGAGAATTGAATGGATGGGTTATACACCAAAAACCCTGGGGGGGGACTGTATAGTGGTTAATTTCCAAGATCCTAGGGTAGCGGGATGGATAACAAGGCAGGGATGGGGAACAAACAAGGGTGGTATCGGTATTGTGGACCTTACCTTTTTCTACCCCCGACCCTCAAGTGTCACAACAAGCTTACTCAATGAGCCCTTAATTCCCCCTACTGTCCCATGGCCAGTTATTCCTTTACCACCTCCCCCTGCTGGTCATATTCATACGTCACATATACATTATAATCCTTATGTAGGATGGCAGGATCCGAGCTGGGGGTACTGACATACTGGTATTGATAGTATGGGTGGAATTATAAAAGAGGCAGGAGGGCTACGTGAAGTTAGTAGTAATACCATTGCTATAAATCTATTGGTGAGTAACAGTGAGGTTGGGTGTGTGGCTGAAGAAGGTGACCTAAGACTGGGAACTTCAAACACAAATGTCTTATACCCTGTAATAGACGATTTAACTGTGAATCCAATAGTTGATTTAGAAAGCCAGGCTAGCCTAATGGAAAGTCCAATGTCAGCCCATGTATTTTCACTTGTTAAAGATCAGGATGGGACAAATACAGATATTGGTACCCTTTTATCTTGGAATGTTGCCGGGTTGGCTAGTAAGTTGGATTCCCAACTCTGGGTGGATTTTATAAGTGGTTTTGACATTTGTTGTTTCCAAGAAACCTGGGCTTGTGATCCCCTCTTTTGCCTAGGTTACTTGAACTATTGTATACCAGCTTCAAAAGGAGGAAGAGGGCGGCCCAAGGGTGGCCTAACTGTTTGGGTTAGGCAGGATTTGCACATAAACATAAAAATCCTAGACGTGGGAAATATTGATCTACAAGCATTAAGAATCCCTGTTGCTAAGGGCCAATCAATTGATTTATATAATGTTTATGTGAGAGGAGACAAAGTAACAAATCTATCCACTATTGAGTTGTTGTCTGATGCAATAGAGGCTAATTCCCAGGAAAATGTAAAGATAGTTGTTGGGGATTTAAATAGGACTTTTGAACCCTTGAACTGTACAAATGACCCTATGGAGAGTGAAGTGGATAATCTCTGGGGAGTACCATCTCTTAACTTAAAACCTGTGAAGCGATGGACCAAAGAGATTTTATTGCTAAATGGAATTTGTTTGGAACATGGACTCAGAGCTCTTAACGGCAGGACACCTGGTGACATGGAGGGCAGCCACACTTTTGATAATGGTATTAATAGGAGTCGAATTGACTATATATTGTGGAGCCTCCAGTTGTGGAGTGGGGTTGTTGACATGGCTGTTAGGCCTCGGGTGGAAAGTGACCACAACCCCCTATGTGTGTCCCACAGGTGGTGGAATTCCAGTCCAGGAAACCCATTTGAGACACACGATGAAACCCCTTTTTTAAGTAACGATGAGCGCAGGTTAAAATGGCCCAGGGTACTAGCAAATGAGGCCACTATGATATATATCACCAATAAGGTTGATTGTGCAATTTCTGCGATTGAAGCAGCTGTCCCAGTCGTTCCAGGGGATAACGGTATCACTGAAATTCATAATAAGTTATTCTCCCTTCTAAGACCATGCTTTTTCATTATGAAAAGGAAAGGGAAGAAAACTAAGGAAGTGGGCAGGTGGTTTGATAACCACTGCAGAAAAGCACGTTTAGACCTGGGGCATGCAATAAGGAACAGGGACCGCGCCGCAGTGGCAAAGAATAGGAAACTGTACAAATTGGCCATTTATCGTGCCAAAAAGAAATGGGACGAAGACCATTGGGCCCAATTACAAGAAGCCTCCGATAATAAAGACTCAATGTTATTTTGGAAAATCATTAAGTGGGGCAGTGGTGTGGGCCCAGTAAAACCTGACAGTAATGTACCAGTGGAAGCCTGGGTCGATTATTTCGGGCCACAGTACGCGGAAAGTAACAAATCCGTGGTAGCTGATAATATAATACCGGTTTATGCAACTAATGATCTATTTTCCCTTAGTGAAGCAGAAATTGCCATCTGTTCGGCGAAGTGTGGGAGGGCGCCAGGTCCAGATGGTATCCCACCCGATATTTTCAAACATGATGTGACTAGATGGGCTAGATACATCCATCTTGTAGTAAATGCCCTAGCAAAGGGGGCAGTGGTCCCAGACATTTGGAAGGGTGCAACCATCATCCCTATCCACAAGAAAGGCGATCGCTCATTGCCTGCTAATTACAGGCCCATAAGTTTAATAGCCACCATGCAGAAAATTGTTGGGAGAATGGTAACAAACCAGCTAATGGACTGGGTGGAAGATAATAGCGCCCTCTCCCCATACCAAGCGGGATTTAGGCAAGCAACTAGTACCATTGACCAGGTCTTCCGCTTCACCATATTGCGGTGGAAGACCGTCGAGTTGGGAAGGGGTAGCCTGTACGTCGCGTTTGTCGACCTACGGGCGGCGTTTGATTTAGTCCCCCGGTATAAGCTATGGTCGGTCCTCCAAAAGTTAGGTATCCCTGCTGAACTGTTAACATTAATCATGCGATTACATGAATCCAACTCTGCTAGAGTCCAATGGGGTGGAAGTAGTGAAACAACATTGGACTTCCCTGTGGAAAGGGGTGTAAGGCAAGGCTGTTCCATGGCCCCTCTACTTTTCTCGTTATTCATTAATGGGATAGTAGAGAGAATGTTGAAGGCTAGTGTAGATGCCCCATCGTTAGCGGACACCAGGGTTCCAATCCTGATGTTCGCTGACGACACTCTTATTTTGTCTAAGACCCCCATGGGGTTGCAACGTGCATTAAGCATTTTCGATGCTTTCTGCTTGGAGCACGGACTGGAGGTAAATGTAGGAAAAACCAAACTAATGGTCTTCTCTGCAGGACGTAGGAGTAACCCAAAGATAACCCTAAATAATTGCAGGCTTGATATAGTTAAGGAATTTACGTATCTGGGAGTGCAGATCGCGGGGGGGAACGGCTGGACGCATCATGTGAACAAAGTAGTCCTAAAGCACCAGCAGCTTTCAGGTGCCCTAAGGGGGGAACATCGTAAATCAAAAACAAAACCTATAAAACCTGCAATGACAGTCTACGATGCGAAGGTTCTGGGTGCCACTTTATATGGTGCGGAACTGTGGGCTTGGAATAGTCTGGTGGCTCTCCAGACTTCCGAGAACAAGTTCATGCGCGGGACTTCCACAGAGTACCCCCCTAATCCCATTGTTCTTGGAGTTAGGCAGACGTACGATTGTCGACAGAGCCCGATTGCGACCAGTTCTCTACTGGAGACGCCTCTGGACGACTCCAGAAATAAGACAGTACGCGGAGGGCTTTCTGTGGATAATCAAGGAAGATATCTTCCACAAGATAAAATGGTTAAAACACCTGAAGACCATGTTGGTAAATCTAGGGTTTTCGAATCTTTGGAATAACCCCGAGGGAGAAACCTTCCCAAGTAAAGAAGCCATCAAGGAGCAATATTGGGATTGGGTGGGAGGTAAGATGCTGAATGACACCAGGGCAGATTCTATGTCTGGTCGCTTCCTGGAGACTAAAATTTTACCTGTCCTAGAAAAATACTGGGTCAACATTACTGTACCTATGGACAGGAAACTTGTCTTTCAGCTAAGGGCAGGATCTATCCCCCTTAAGAAATTGACATCTGGCTGGCACAGTCCTACTAATAACCTATGTCCCGTTTGTGAGAACGCCGAGGAGAGCATAGGCCATTTTCTCTTCGCATGTCAAGCTTATGTAAATCCGAGGAGAAAATGGCTCTCGCCGGTATGCAGAAACCTGGGGACACGAGATAGTGCAGTGGCCCTAAGAATCCTGTGCACAACAAACCAGGATTCGATAGTTATGGGGGTAGCTAAATATATGGGTTGGGCTTGGGCGATAAGACGACGGTCTTTGGGGGGCAGCTGGTAACCAGGGATTCCCTTTTTAACAGATTTTTATGTAAATGGTATAAACTGTTTTATGCATAACATTGTATGAGCCGCACTGTGTTTAATGACTTTTTACTTTGACTATGTATTTCTGTGTAATTGTTCTGATTTTATGTGCTTTTATGAGAATTCTCTCGAATAAAGCTTATACAACAACACTCTATATTGGTATGAGAGGTGCTATACAACAAATGAAATACATGTTAGAGAGGGGCTATGGAGAGATGAGAGGCACTGTTAGAGGGTGATAGTGAGGGAATCACTGAAGAGCCCCAACTAAGATTGTCATATCCTGGTGCACTCACAATAAAGTCACCATTTGCTTTAAAAGCTAATAAAATTGAATATAAAATGACAAATGTGTTGTAGAATGCACCATTTTGTCTCAAATGTTTTTGAGGGGGAGAGGTCCCCTTTGTAGCGGTCAGGACAAAATTTGCCAAAGGTGCTTTGGGTTTCTAGTCCGGCCCTACTCCACCCTCTTCAAAATATCAACTTTGTAAGCATAGAAATATATCACACAGGGTCATTGCATAAATGCCAGGTCTTAGTGAATATGAAGGCTACACACATTGTATTCCCAACAAAGAGAAAACACAGCCTTAAAAATACCACAAGACAGAGTTTTCATTGAAAGGAAATGGTCTTGCTCCAAACAGAGGTATAAACAGTGCCCATTTCTAGCCCATTTCTGGCGTCTTTGCAGGAGACCGATACCTCTCGGTCAGCAGGAGGAAAGAGAGGACAGTGGAATTCAATCTTTCTAAGCTTTATGGCCGTAGCTGCCATTGGTGCAGCAGGCGCAGTGGCACCGGGGCCCGAGCTTAGGGGTGTATACTGAACCGAAATAAATACTGTATTTTACTATCACTACGGTTCTCTAAGGGGTCGTTTTCCTTGTTCGCCCCAGGGACCTTGGTATCTTTGTAAACAAAAAAGCACTGCTCTCTGTCTTGTCCTCAAACATTATCTTTTAGGGAAATGGGTGTTCTGATAGATGACAGTAAATAAGGTGCAGAAAGCGTGGGAGGGACAGGGCAAAAGGTCAGAGCATACATGATATTCACCTTGTTGAGCGCCTGCACCAGAGCCTTGCACTCCTCTCGCGTTTTCAGGGAGTTCACACTCCCCTCGTTGGCCACCCGGACATTTTGTAAGGGCATGGCGATCCGCGTCGTTGCTTCCGTGGGCCCGCGGGGCAGAGGGTGCGCTCTCGCCGGTTACATGTCCGCCTCTACGATCCAAGCATCCCCGCACTTTCAGATGTCAAAGGAAGCGGGTGGGAGGTCCAGCCCCGCCTCCTCTTCCGAGTCGGTGCAGAGCACAGCCATGCGAGGCCCAGACCCGAGCACACGCCGAAATGCAAGGTGTTTGTCACCTGTCACACCACCAGAATCCGTTTGTGTGCAAGAAACAGCCCGAGGGCTTAAAAGCACAACTACAGAGGCGCAGAGAGCGCCACAATGATCATCGTTTGCTAATCCAAGGGATTAGAACAGGACCTCAAGGTGAGGAAAACGATCTAATCTCATTATCCAGCGCTCTGATCCGAGCAATTCAGAAGCCCTCGTCGGATAGGGACTTTACACCGAGAAATGCTTTCATTTACTGTTACAATGGTAGGCCAGAGCCACCGTGGAGTCCATTTATCTCTCCGGATTATGGCAGTAAACCAGCGGAATAAAGCACGTTTATGATGTACACAGGAGGAGTATTGTAGATATGCAAGAAGCTTCAGCAGCAGAGGTTCCCTATTCCTGTAGCTTACTGCGGGGTCAAAGGTCACAGGCTCTATGACCTTCAGCTCTGCTTGTTTCACTGTAGGTGATCCTCTGCGACCTCTTGAGCAGTGGATCCATCTCACGGATCCCGTTTTTGTCGAGTTCTTTTAGGTTTATAGAAGTATATATATTTTTTTAACATAGGTGACCTGACCACTGATCATATCCAGTGCTTAATTTGTAAAAGAATAAGTGTTGGGGCCCAAATTGTTGCCCAGCAGGGTGAACAACACTTACAACGAAACTTTTACAACGCACTACCATTACAACGCGGTCATTACAACGCAAACTATTACAACGCATTGCTCTGGGGGGCGCTCTAGGATAGGGAATAGGTTAATTTACTATCCAATAACCTTCCCTACTATCCACGGGGACTGGAGTTGGAATAGTAAATTAAACTATTCACTATCCAGCACCCCAAAGCGCTGTGCGTTGTAATGGACTGCGATGTAAAAACCGCGTTGTAAAGGCAGGCGTTGTAATAGCCTGCGTTGTAACGTCATACATCCGCTCAGCAGCTCGCAGCAGACGTTGTCCAATGTCATTGATGGTGAATATCAAAGCTGCATAGTCTTAATTCCAGCTTAAACGTTTTTTATCCATCACCAGACACTCCCTGCTTCTTTCTCATGCTTGTGGGTTCTCTTTCACCCATGCTTTCTTTGTCACTGTTTTTCCATCTTTCTTTTTTTGTGTGTTTTTCTCTCTCTTTCTCTGGGTGAAAGTCTGATGAGAAAAAATAAGTGCTGGTCCTCAAAATGAGTGTCGGTTGTCCCCACCTGCAACCACTCCTCAAATTAAGCGCTGCAGCCTATCACCAAATAGGTATTTTACTGGAATATCCAGTTTATAGATAATATTTTAGTACTCAATATTCTGATATACAGGCCACCAGACATGACATGTCTAATGGCTGGGGGAGAATAAACAAAATACTGCAAGGCTGCAAGACATGGAAGAGAAGGAGATAAATTATCTGGTGTCTACAGAAAATGCATTTCCTCAGATCCGAATCCGAATACAGTGACCCAGTGCATTACCGTGTGGTGTACAGACGGACCAAGCAGCCAAGACTGGAGGCCTGCAGCTGCTACCAATCCAACCTACAGTGCTTCTGTGAGCAACATGGACCCCAGCATGTGGAACCACATATGTCTTCAACTGTCCCTGCACATAAGACTCCCTGAGAGTGACACTGACTCCAGAGGGAGGGCCAGTGTGCCTTCACACACACACTGCGGTGCTTGTGTACATCTGTGAGCAACATCAATCCTAGTAGGACGGTCCTTGAACATCTGCGCTTATGTCTGCATCTGTGTACGCTTGCAGGAAATTTCAAAACCAATGGACTGTGTGTGCCCTGACTCTTGCTACTGCACATGCGATCTCTGCAAGAGACCTTAACCCCCAGCATAAGGGCCCTAAGACTTAGCTGTTGCACTTGTGACCCCATCTGAGAGCAGTGCTGAGCCTGGCCACGAAGGCCCATGTGCGTCGTTAGCCAATTTTAGACCACCAACCTCCATAACTGCAACCAATGATTCCAATAAACATGCGAGGAAGAAAAGAAAGGCCTTTACTGGCAAAGACAGTGCCTAGGCAGTGCATTCATCCGACCCGCAAAGCCATTAAAAGGACCATAAACCTGCTCCACCTACGAAACTAAGTGAGGTATCTTAAATGTGTGACTTTGTTACAATACCTCGATATAGCACTTTGGATGCAGTATTCACACTTTCCCTTTGCAACTATGTTGTTGCTTTAAATTTATGAGGGTCATGAGAGGGTCAAAGATAGTTATAGAGTATCTGAAAGTGCCCCTAACATAGCCCGAAGTACTAAACATATTTCCTTAATGTAAATGTAGTCTTTTTCTTAAAGAACTACACTGCTTGCATCAGTTATTGTCAATGATACTTATGATAGGTGAACGAAACATCCTCCTAAATCAGACCAGGTTCCAGGAGTGACCCATCAATGTTTGACCTTGATACCCCCTGAAATGTAAAGCCCAAAATGGAGATACTGTGCAGTGATCTGCTGTATTACTTGGCTCCTGTAGATCCAAGGACAATGTCCATACCTGTGAGAAGGATTGCCTAATTGCCCTTAAGCCTCAAAGGCCCTAAAGAACTGGCTTCCTACGTTAACTCATTTTTTTTTTTAAATCACTGTATAACAATTTGGAGAGTTTAATCTCTTAATGAATGTCCATCAGTAATTTTCCTATTAGAGGTGAGCTCTGATGTCAACAAGGGAGTGGTGAGAACAATAAAATATTTCCCGCTTCGAACCTAACTCTGATGACACCAAGAAGGTGTAGCAAATGAGACGACCCTCCCCAGAAAAGCTCCCTTGTCTCTTCCATCCAAACATCTTTCATTCTACCTTTCATCCTTCCATCCACCCGCTGATATCCACCTTTTCATCTTTACTTTCTGTCATTTATTCATTAATTCTTTCACTGATCATTCAACCTTTCCATAGTCCTTCCATCGGCCATTCCATCCACTCCTTCCATTCGCATAGCCATAATGTATATCTATCTACCTGTACATGTTGATGTTTGATGTTTGATGTTTGGTGGTTTTTTATATAGCGCTCTGTCACTCCAGGGAGCATCCTGGTGCTTTGTCTTCATTGCTGACAAGTCGTACGGTGTTTCGACTGCATTAGGGTTACTTGAATATAATTAGACCAGAGTTTTGCATTTTGATTCTGAGAGTCCGTAGATCCAGGTTTTTAAGGATTTTTTGAAAGTCTGTTCTGATGATATTAGACGGAGGTCTGTGGGGAGTGTGTTCCAGGCCTTGGCCCCAAGAACTGCCAATGATTTACCCCCCTTGGTGGCAAGCTTAAACTTGGGGACAGTCATCAGATTGGCTGTGGCTGATCTGAGTTCTCTCGAGGGATGATACCTATGAAATCTGCTATTTAGGTATTTTGGGCCCCGTGTATGAAAACACCTAAATGTGATCACAATGATTTTAAATAAAATCCGCTTCTGAATAGGAAGCCAATGCAGCTTGTTCAGGGCGGCTGATGCTGATGATCTTCTAGGCAACCTTAGGACCAGTCTCGCTGCCGCATTTTGAATAGTCTGTAGTTTGTGTAGGGTAGATTTTGTTACCCCTGCATACAGACTATTACAGTAATCAATTTTAGATGTTATTAAAGCCACTGCTACTGTTCGGCGGGCGGGCAATGGTAGATAGTCAAAAAATTTGCGTAGTCCTTTCATGATGTTAAAGCAGACAGCTGCTATTTCTTTGGATTGTTGCTTGAAAGAGAGCAGATTGTCAAATTTTATACCCAGGTTTCTAGTGGCATTGATGGTATCGGGAGGAGCTTCCGCATCGGGTGGCCAACAGGTGAGTGGGGAAAATAAATTATTTTTCCCAAATGGAAGGATCTCTGTCTTTGCAGAGTTACATTTCAGATGATTTTCGTGCATCCATTTAAAGGTCGCCGTCAGACACTCTTTTAGGTCTCGTTCTGCTTTAGCTGTATCTTCGTCCAGAGTCAGGACCAGTTGGGTGTCATCGGCGTATGCGACCGTATTCACGTTGAAGGACGCAATTAGATTGATCAGGGGAGCCATGTACAAATTAAATAAGGTAGGGCTCAGACTAGAGCCCTGAGGTACCCCTGAGCCAATCTCCTTCTCCTTTGAATAGAATTGTCCCAACCTGACGATTTGTTTTCTGTTTAATAGAAAGTTTGTGAACCAGTTCAACACGGTGCCCCCTATACCCGCCTCAGCTAGGCGATGTAATAGGATGGTGTGGGACACCGTGTCGAAAGCTGCCGATAAGTCAAGGAGGACAAGGACAGCCTTGCCCCCCTGGTCTAGTGCAGTTCTTATAGTTTCTGTTGTGGATACATCCTTCCCTTGACTTTCCAATCCATCAATAAAGCCACCCATCCATCCACACTCTAAGAATTCTCTTTACTCTGCCATCCTATCACCTGTCCATTCACCTATCCGTTCCCTCATCCTTTCAACCCTTTCGCCCTTTGTCTGGCCAAATCTGTAACTCACAGGTATTGATTTTCTTTTTTTAATAAACATTTTAGGATTTCGATTGGCGTATATGCAGATTTTCTTTAACAACATTCGGCTCACTTATGATCACTACTTTCAATATCATATATGTAATAATATTTTTACATGCACATTTAATTAAAACTGGCTTTAAATAAAGCCTCAACAAGAAAGGTGTGGATTTCTAATGTGTGCTCCCTTGTGAGGAAAGGGCGCCAGTAACACAAAACAATAAAACAAATGTAGCAGTTTCTTTTACATGCCTAACATGCATTCTCTCTAGATAAGATTGGCAGAGATATGTGGGATATAACCAGGGCCACTGGAATTATGTGATTGTGTGGCCGCAGTGTTTTCACATAATTATAGATTTGCCACATTTGCTACATAATTCATCATCTGTTGCATAATCTGCACATTGTAATAAAAAAATAGTTTCTTGCTCAAATGGTTTACTAAAAATGCAGCAACTCTTGTTGCAGCACAGTTGAAGGCCCTTTGTAAAGCTGGACTAGTCCCCATTCAGTTGCTTATTGCTATACTTGGGTGTTAAACTGCTGCTAATGAGGTGCAACCAATGCCCATATAGTGCTAAAAATTATGACATAATGAAGTAATACTAGTGCAAAATGTGCCACATTATGCCGCACAATTCACTCAACTTTGCTGCATATTTTGGCCCTCTCCTCCAGCATAATTCCAGGGGCCCTGGTTATAATTTGCTGGTTCTCATTCTCCTCATTCCAGCAAGTAAGTTGTTATACCAGTGCTCTCATTGGCGCCACATGGGTGATCTGCCGGTTAGTGGATAATGTAATACGTGTATCCAGGCGTATTTGTAGGCTCCAAAAATAAGACTACCAATTGAGTGTTGTGCTGTCTACATTTATTTTGCAATTCCAAAGTTCAGGTGCAATCAAAGTGCCAAGAGATTTTCTTTGTTCACATCAGAAGTTCTGTGACTTTTTTCAAGAGATTTGGAAAGTGATGGTGGTATGGATCTGTAACCTCCATTTAACTTTTTAACTCATTCCTGTTCAGTGCTCTTCTGAGCACCTCCCTCCAGACTCGCGATAATTATGCAGTAAGGCTGAAAACATAAGAATTTCTGCTCCATCCTTCCAGTAAAATTCTGAGCAGCACTGTGATTTTTCTTATTGCTAGGAGGCCTTCTGTGTTGTTAAAAGTTGATAACTTTAAACTGTTTTTAGTACAACCTTGTGCTATGCAGCATGTAGTTTTTGGCTGCATATCGCCATAAAAATATATTGTGTGATCCAGGTAGAGGTTACCGTAGAAGTTTGAGTGTTGTGTTCATTTGATGTTAATCTGTAGTAAAATTCTGTTCCAGATTACATATTTACTTTACATTTTAGTTTGGAGTAACAGTCGTGTTCCAGTACTAAAGTATGCCCAGTTATAGATTGACAATGCAGGCCTTGCTAGGACCTTGCACCGTTGCAAACCTGCTTCATGATAATAATCCCCATTATGTAATCTCCGTTGACCTCTCCCAATCTGGGGAGACATCCCCAAAGTTTGACCACTAAACAATGTTTTTACCCACCTATCTTTAAAGTAGATTAAATGTTCATCTATACTAATATAATAAAGAGAGAGCCCAAACCTTTGAGGCGGGTAATCTCAGGAACCACAGCACCAATCACAACACCCAATACAGCGTTGGAAAGGGCAGTTGCAACAGAAGGACATAGGCTATGCAGACGCCCACCATCTACATTTAAAAGGTAAAAGAACCGTGCCAGCAAAGTAGTCCCTTGTGGGTGTGTCTGCATTGTGCTGTGGGCGTGTGCTGGGGGCGTGACAAAGACAAACACTGGGGGCGTGTGGCACGTTCTGCCCTTCATGCCATGTCTCATATCGTGTGCTGTGGGCGTGTGCTGGGGCGTGGGCGTGTGCGGGGCGCGGGATTACGGGAAAAAAAAGCGAGCGTTGTGCCCAATATTTCATTGTTTTATCTTCCCAGGTTCTGTACATTCCAGCTCCGGGTGTCCACCCTGCTCCCTTTAAATACCCCTGCACCCCATAATCATAACCCACCCTTACTCCTTAAAATACCCCAACACCCTTAAGCACTAACCCATCTTAACCCTATAAATATACCCTGTACCCCAAAACCCAAACCTATCCCTAAACCCTAAAAATACCCCTGTACCCCCAAAACCCAAACCTAGCCCTGAACCCTATAACTACCCCTGTACCTCAAAACCCAAACCTACCCCTGAATCCTAAAAATACCTCTGCACCTCAAAACCCAAACCTAGCCCTGAACCCTAAAAATACCCCTGTACCCCAAAACCCAAACCTACCCCATAACCCTAAAATACCCCTGTACCCCAAAACCCAAACCTAGCCCTGAACCATAAAAATAACCCTGTACCCCAAAACCCAAACCTACCCCTGAACCCTAAAATACCCCTGTACCCCAAACATAGCCCTGAACCCTAAAAATACCCCTGTACCCCAAAACCCATACCTATCCCTAAACCCTAAAACTACCCATGTACCCCATAACCCAAAACTATATCTGAACCCTTGAAATACCCAAACACCCCAAAACATGTACCTCAGTACCCCAAAACATATACCCCTATACCCATACTTACCTCATCCAAACATTAAAAAAACATGCTTTTACCATTTATGCATTTACAACGAATTTCGTTGTAAATGTATGCGTGGTAAAAGCATATAAAATGTAATGCCATGCGTTATAATGGCATTGCGGAGTCATGGTACTTTCGTAATGAAAATATGCGGAGTGATGATATGCGGAAAGAAAGTTGCGGAATAGTGGGTGTTTACCCTCCCCCGGTAAGTACATTGGTGGCACGGCGTCCCACATCTCCAGCAACATACTCATATTTTTTCACCACCGATTTGAAAAATGCACAGGTCTTTCTCATTGATGGCCAGCACCGACATACACTTTTAGACACACCTCCTGCCACAAGTTCTAGAATTGCGAACTTTAGAGCTGGGGAGCTACGTTCGAATCTCGGCATCAGCTCAACATCCTGTGATTCCAGGCAAATCGCTTTGCCTCCCCCGTGCCTACCACAAATGAATGTGCTCCTCTGTAATGTAAATTGTGCTCATGCCATGTTGTCAAGTTCGCGCTATATAATATTGCAAGGAAAAATAAAGTAGGGAAACTCGAGTTCACACACTACTGAACGCGCACTCTTAAGTGCATCAGCAGTGCACTGTGAATCGGAGTGTTTCACAGGCCTGTCACAGATAAGAAATGCTATCAAAACGAAATCCTACAAAACAATATACTACTGGCCGGCAGCAATTCATACCCGGACAACGTCGGGACGGGCTGCTAGTAATGTTTATATAACTAGATCCACTGTGTTATGTGTGTGTACATTGTATATTTCAAAACTACTCAAAATATCAATAGCTGGATAGACGGATGGACAGACAGGTGCTTTAACTATTGTAAATGTACAAATATGTAACAAACCTGGAATTATAGAGTGTAGTACCCCCCCACTTTTTGCCAGATTTCTGATGCACTTTGACTTGATGTGCCCTGGGTCCCTGCCAATCAGCTTCCCAGGGCCTAGGGGGCATATTATCAAGGATGGGCGATACATTATCGCCGCTTTTATCGGCAGGAAACTGCTGATAAAACGGCGATAATGGGCTTGATAATATGCTCTATAGAATTCCTATCGAAGCCCATGTTAGATGTCTTCACATCTAACATGGGCTTCGATAGGAATTCTATAGAGCATATTATCAAGCCCATTATCGCCGTTTTATCGGCAGTTTCCTGCCGATAAAAGCGGCGATAATGTATCACCCGTCCTTGATAATATGCCCCTGTGTTCTTTCCCAAAACTGTACCTTTGTACCCCCAATTGGCACCTCTCTGGCCACATGTAATTCCCTTGGAAAAGGTATCATGGGTACCAAGGGCACTGTGAGCAGAGAAGGCCTCTAAAGGCGCTGCAGCACATATTGTGTCACCCTTAGATGTCCTGTACCGTAACACCCACACACTGCCATTGCAAGCTGCATGTTTTGATGCAAAGAAAAGTGAAGAGTCGACATGGCATACGTACCTGTGTGCCATGCCTGCAACCCACTGCCTATGGTATAGGTAATACACCCCTCTAACTGAGTGCACTATACCACTGGTGAGGGTACAGTTGAATGAACACTGTACCCCTACAGAGTCTAAGTCCGTTCTTGGATATTGTAAGTGCAGTAAAGCCATGAAGAGTATATGGTCTGGGAGTTTGACATTACGAACTCCACAGCACCATAATAGCTTTACTGAATTCTGGGAAGTTTGGTATCAAAATTCTCAGCATAATAAACCCACCCTGATGGTAGTGTGGGATTTATTATACCATGCACTCAGAGGGCATCCTAGATATGCCCCCTGAAAAACGGCCTGCCTCTGGTCTGTTCCCTGACTGATAAACACCATCCTGCCACCACAAGACATGTTTCTGGACCACTGGGGTGGGTCCCATCACTCCCTCCCTGAGCCTAGAAACAAAGCCTTTCCTGGGCGGAGGTGGTCATACCTCCCCCATGTCAGGAAGAACCATCTATGGCAGGGGACCTTCAAAGGCATTGCCGCCTTTGTAGCACGACCCCTCAATCTCTCCTGCTATCAGAAGCAGGCCCCCTTCTTGTCTCCCCTCCTTTTCGGTAGAAAGACAGGCGGGAAAAATTGGCACAGCCGAGAAGGTGTGCCCACCTCTGCCAACCCCACCCATCAGGTGGGGGAGGCGAGGTGAAGCCCACTCTTCAGTGCCCACCATCTTGCAAATGGCAGGCATTCTCCAATCAGGGTTAGGGATTGTGCCCACTCCCCCACATGGAGTGAGTACTCCAAAGGTGTAGTCACCCGAAGGTCAGTAGCCCATTGGCTACTGACCTCGAGACCCTAAAAAATACCCCTACATACAGTATTTAGGGGACAGCCCTGAACCAACAAGACAGATTCCCGCAACCTACAAAGAAGAAGGACAAAAGAATACGCCCAGCAGAGGAGACTGCAGAGAACAACTGACTTGCAGCCTCTGCACGGAGACTCCCACAACCGTGTGTGGCCCGGTAAGGTCAAGTCCGACCTCAAAAGACACTCCTGCATCCAGCTGCCCTGTGCCCTGGAGAAGAGAACCCGAAGTGCACCTACATCTCCGAGCCCGCCAACTTACGTGCCCGGCTGTTGGTTCCTCCCGGAAGTCTTCCTGGACCGAGCCTGCAGCCAAAATCAAAAACAGGAAACTCCTATTGAAAACATCAGGGCACTTGATGCCAAATCAGCACCCTGCACCGGGCCCACCCCTGTCACGCTGTGGGTGCACTTTGGGTGCTAACTTGAACCCCCTTTTGCCCTGAGCGTAAGTCCAGGAGCTCTGCTCCCTCAACCTTGTGGCCTGCTCGTGAGACGCTACAAACCGGGGGGCCCCCTATCCCACATTGGATAACATTGGGCCTCAGCACTCTGCACCCAGCCGCCCTAGTGCATCCTTGACCCTGGGAGAACCCTGGTTCTAACCCCAGAATACCAACTAAGTACTTACTGTAAACCAATAACTTGATTTTCTCCCATAGGATGGCATTGTCTGCTTTTCTTTGAAAAAAAATGTAAGTGTGGAATTGGTCTGAAACCGTGAAAAACTGCAAATGTCTAAAAACGGAATTACTTACCTTTTCTCTAGGAAAATGTCCCAGTGTGATATCTAGGCATATCACACTGAGTATATAATATAACAACTCTTTATTCGGTTTATCACAAGAAAAACCATAAAAGAAACCATCAAAAAAATATACAATCAATAACAAGTACAGATTATAGAAAAAAAGAGAAATTTCATAAAAAAGAAAACAATGTACGATGAATATAAACAAGCATATTATAGTAATATTACGTTTCAGTGTTGTTATTTTTGCGTAAAAAAGGTACTAAAGATTTTTTCTGTGATTCATGATACATTTTAAAAAGTTTAAAACTACGTAACACACTTCTTCGGACTCTAAAAGTTGCTATCGATAAAATGCTGGTCGACATTGTCTAAGACCCCACCGCCTAAATATGGGAAGAAGCCAACATTTTCTGTGAGCGTGGTAAAATTTGCAGAACATAATCACATGCATGTTGGATTGTGTGGATTTCCCGTCACATGGGCATGGGGGCAAACTTGGTTCCCAAACCTTATTCATTGGAAAAACAACCAGTCTATAGAAAATGTTCAATCTGAGCCTAGTCATTAACATTCTCTCGTATGTTTTAATCTGCAGGGTTAAATACGGTTGAATGCCATATGTTATCTGGACCATATTCGCGTGAATGGCTGATGGTTTTGCGGCCTCAGATGTCAGTCTCATTGTTTCCAGGTGTTGAAGGGCAAGTTGCTTCAGGCCCTTCTTTGACAGGCCGACTATCGTCTCAGGTTGTAGATAATAATTCTCAAGTCCGAGATCTATGAAAAAGTTTCTAATATAGCGAAGCCACTTCAGTCTGGAGGAGTAATCAAGTGACATTGTATCAGCCACTATTGTCTGTGTTAGCGCGTTTGTGTCAGATGACCAAATGCGCCTCCACAACATCAGTGGCTGGATTTTAAGAAGGTCCTCAAGGTAGGGAATTCCCAGTTCCATATGGGAGGCGTAGGTTGATGTGCCTATTGGTGTAGCTAAGAGAAATCTTATAAATATATTTTCAATTATCTGTAGGGCTCTGACATCTGTGTGACCCCACACTCCTGCTCCATAAAGAACAATGGCCTGGCACTTGGCGTTATAAATTTTCAACAGCTCTACTGGGGCCCTCCTCCCCAGTTTCTGCGAAAAGGTCTGTAGGGCCGCTATCGATCTCTTAAATAGATGGCACCTCGTCTCGACTGCAGGTTTCCATGTCAGCCTATCATCTATCATGATCCCGAGGGATGGATATTGTGTGGTGGTCTCAAGTTCTTGTTTGTCAAGGTAGATATTTTTTATGCCTTTCTTCACACCCCCCGTGATCATGACAAACCTTTTTTTTACATTCACCTTTAGATCTAGATTACTCATGAAAGTCGTGTATCTGTTTAGTGAATTCTGGAGTTCGCGCGGAGTTCGCGCCAGAATGACGGCGTCGTCCGCATAAAGCAGAGCTGGGATCAGACGCTGTTTTACTTTTGGGAGGTCCTGTGCCCCCCTCAACATATCCCGCTCCAAACCGTTGGTATAGAGTGAGAAGAGGAAGGGGGCCAGGACACAGCCCTCCCTAACTCCCCGCTCCACTTCAAACGACGCCGTCAGCTCGCCGTTTCTTCCGAAGCGAACTCTCGCCGAAGCCCCTGAATAAAGGTCTCTCAGAAAATCTAGTAGGGAGGGGTCCACGTCCATTTGTCTTAGGACTGTCCACAGTTTTGAATGCGAGACGCAGTCGAATGCGGCAGACAGGTCCACATAGACCATGTATACCGTGCTCTTCTTGGCCTGCATATATTTGCCCATTATCAAACTGAGGTTAAGTGCCTGCTCTACCGTCCCAAAGCCTTCTCGGAACCCGAATTGCAAGTCCGAGATAATGCCTCTTTCTTCGCCCCACTGCTGAAGTCTGTCCAGGATGACCCTCCCTACCACTTTACCGAGAGAGTCCAGAAGTGAGATGGGGCGGTAACACTTCACATCCTGGCGGTCCCCTTTCTTAAAAATGGGGACCATGATTGACCTATTCCAAGAATCTAATACGCCCTCGCTAGCTGCAGCTATACACACTCTTGTAAGAATGGGCGCCCATACGTCTTGGTTGAATTTAAAGAGGTCTACTGGGACGCCATCAGGGCCGGGAGCTTTTCCAGTCTTACTTTTTTCTAAGGCCACTAATGTGTCAGATATGTCAAAGGACAGTGGGAATGGGTATTGTACCTTGGTGTGAGTATTCGTTGGCCCATCTGCGCGCGCGTGATCTTTAAAGATATTCTCGAAATGGGCTACCCAGGTATCCTCATCTATGGCCACCTTTATCTTGGGGGAGTTGTTATCTGCAAGATAGGGGGCTCTGACCGTTCACCAAAAGGCCTGGCTATTTTTCGAGAGAACGCTCTTGTTTAGATCTTCCCAGAGCTTCTCTTTCAGTTGTTGGGCTCTTAGCTTACGTTCCTGAGTGTATTTACGTCTCAGGAGTTGAATGAGGCCCGCATCTCTTGGCTTATTATGGAGAGCTGATTTTAAGTCGGATAGGGCTCTCGTGCAATTATGATGAAACCATCCTTTCTTGGTGGGGTGTTTGGTTGTTATTTTCGCCGTGAGCAATCCCTTGGTTGTTTCTAAGATTTCTATAAAGTTGTTCAGTACCTCTGCGTGATTTGACACGGGATCCAGGCATTTAATTATGTTTGAATATGCCTGGTCCACTAACTTTTTTGTAAGTTCATTTGGGTTAATCTTTTCCCATTTTATAGAGTAGCCATTGTGTTTCACTAGTTCTAGCCTGTCTTGAGTGAGAGTGTTAGCAATTTCAATAACTTTGGATTTAGATTCGGTAATATGAAGGTCCATCTTTAATGCGGAGTGATCACTTAATGGGTTATCCATGACATGGTAGGCTTTGACCATCGGAAGGAGTCCCGGAGACAAAAGGATATAGTCAACGGTCGTTTGATGGCCTCTGCCCACATAGGTCGGGTAGAACTGATTTTTCTCCGAGTTTGGGGAGTTAGCGATTGCTAGGTCAAAATCGGAGAGTATATTATTCATTGCATTTCCCGATTTATTGTGGACGAAATGGGCTAATGGGGCCTCATATTCGTCCATAAACCCACAACGTTGAGAGTTTGCCATGGAGCATGGGTGAATATTAAAATCACCTCCCCATAGGAGGTGGATCATTCTGGGATGGTCCTTCCACTGATGTAGACTTCTTAGTCTCTCCTGTATATTACTGACAAGGATCTGGAAGTCGTTTTCATCTAGGTTATTATACAAATTAACTAGGAGGATAATATCTTTGTTTACAAGGGAAAGGGATAATATCTGACAGTTGGAATCAGTAAATACATTGGACACTTTTACGAAAGAAAGAGTGTTAGCGATATATATTGTTAGCCCTCCCTTGGGCCTACCTATTGTGCTACGACTAGCTGGAGAGAAGTAGGTTTTGTAACCCAGAAGATGGAGCTCTGTTGTGGTCCAAGTCTCTTGGAGGCAAATTATTTCCCCTTGTTCTAGGAAATTCAGGGCCATAGCGTCTTCAATCTTTGAGCGTAGACCCGCCACATTCCAAAAAAGGAAGGGTATAATTCGTACGTCAGATTTTGAAGTTACTGTTTCTGGGACCTGCACCATATTTTCACATGGAGAGGGGGAATGTAGTGAATTAGGGCTAATATGGTCCATATCCCTTGGTGGTCAATCAACCATTTCTAAAGCATTGAATCTGTTTGTTAGTGGAATATTGTGCCAGGGGTCCCATCGGGGTGGTTCTCTGTGAGCCATCCTCTGCTGTTGATGTCCCCATTCCCCCCAGTTCCCTCCTTGGTGGCGTGGTCTTACTATATGCCAGGGGTTCTCGTACTCACGAAAGCGTGGGGCACCGTATTGTCTATTGTCATAGAATGTAGTCTGACGAGGAGGTGGTTCAACCCAAGGAAAGACAGGGTCCTCAAAGAAATTATTGTTATTAGGTTGAGTTATGGGGTAGAAGAAAGACAACGGTTTGATTCTAATACCTCCGTTTACATTAGATTGATCCCAGGAGGTAGTGTAATCGGCTACCCAGGAATCTTCGAAGTTAATAACGATGCAGTCCCCTGGAAGCATTTTACTACTTTTTCCCACCCAAGAAGTCCTACGCAATGAGGAAATCCTTCCATGCCAATTTGGTGGCATGTGGCGATTTGTCTGTAGCCAATGTTGTACTTTATTTTGTAATGACCAGGGAGGTTCCGCATTGTTGGGAGCTAACTCAGGTACACCAGTCATGACCGCTACGTATGGTGCGGCCTCAGGTGGTAACTCTAAGGGGGCTCTAGCCTCTCCGGGACCTCTTAGTGTGTTTCTTTTAGTTGGTTGAGAGAAGGGATTATGTGCCGGAGTTTTGGGAACTACATTTTTTTTACCACTGGTTGCGACAAGGTAGTTATTGATGGCGCGTTATTACCTTGTTTCGATGTGATTGCTACAGAGATGGTAGGGTTTGGTGTGCTCAAAGTGGACGTTGCTAAAGATGTTGGAATGGGAGTCGGTGCTATAGATGCTGCTGTCTGTGGTGTAATCGTTTGGGGAATAACAGGTTTTGTAGTAGCGCCCAAGGAATTCGAGGAGGGAATCTGAGCGGAATTAGTTCCCCCCTTCTTCTGTGGGGCAGGCCCTTGATTGTGTTGTGAGGAAATAATAAGCTTCGAAATCTGACTCTCTAATTTTACTAGTTTTTTTTCTACTGGTTGTAAAAATTGTTTAAAGAGTTCGGCAATTTTGTTTAGGATGATTGCATTATCATAATCTGTCGGACCCTTATCAGTAGATACTAGAATTGGTGAATCTAATATTATAGGAATGACACCTTCCTGGTCGTCCTGATGTACCAATGCGGTGACGACGTGGTGGTCTAATCTTGGAAGTGGGGTATGTGGAGAGCTAGGGGGGGGGTTCCGTTGTGAATCTATTAGAGTTTGTTTGGATGGTCTTATTCTTGCTTATTGCACCTTCCCTCCTTCCCCTAGCTTGAGTTCTCTCCAAGGTTGACGTTTGTGTAGGGGATTGGGGGGGTAACTCTGTTTTTTTTTCTATATCTGAGCCTAGGGGTGAGTCTGCGAGCTCAGATACAGACAGGTCTATGTTATTAGGTAAGCTACGTCTTCCCTCCCCAGCTAACCTTGACCTTTCTATATTGCTACTCGGGACAGGTGTTCTGGCTTCAGCAAGGTTTCCCAGGGAAGATCTTTTGGCAAAATCTAAATCCATTGAGACCCTTTTCTCCATTAGGGAAATACTTTGATCAATGAACGAGTTTGCTTTAGTAATAAAATCGTCCATAGGGCATAGCAATTTTCCTACGCTCCCTGGAGCCAATATCTTCTTTCCTCTGGTAACTACCATAGTGAGGTGTTAGGGGTAGAAAAGCGTGGATGGTAATGGCACTCAAAAGTTCTTACTTAGTTGAAGGATATATAGGAATAATAGAGTTACTTGCAAAGGGAGTGGCCCAGTCCAGTCTCTCCGGTCCTCGAACGGCCTCAAACGGCCCGCTCTTTGCCCGGTCTTCGCCCCGAGCTTAGTCCCGCGCGCGTCCTGCTACGCGAGACGAGATGTCTAATTATATCCACCCGGGTGGGGGGGGCGGTGCCGCTGCGGGAAGAGGCTTCAGGTGTGGAGACTGCCTCGCAGTCCCGCAGCGGTGTGGGCGGTGAGGGCGGGTCCTTGGATCAGCAACAACAGCTCGCTGGCAAGAGCCGCGTCCAGGGAGGAGAATTTCCACTCCAGCGATGTGGGAGATCGATTAACAAAGGCAGAAACAACGTCCAACCAGGTCAGCCCCAAGACTCTCACTCTTAGTATCACCCGCGCAGCGGGTGCTGCGAAAGTTAATAGAGCACCGGGTGAGGGGGCGGTGCCGCTGCGGGAAGAGGCTTCAGGTGTGGAGACTGCCTCGCAGTCCCGCAGCGGTGTGGGCGGTGAGGGCGGGTCCTAGGATCAGCAACAACAGCTCGCTGACAAGAGCCGCGTCCAGGGAGGAGAATTTCCACTCCAGCGATGTGGGAGATCGATTAACAAAGGCAGAAACAACGTCCAACCAGGTCAGCCCCAAGACTCTCACTCTGAGTAGCACCCGCGCAGCGGGTGCTGCAAAAGTTAATAGAGCATCGGGTGAGGGGCGGTGCCGCTGCGGGAAGAGGCTTCAGGTGTGGAGACTGCCTCGCAGTCCCGCAGCGGTGTGGGCGGTGAGGGCGGGTCCTTGGATCAGCAACAACAGCTCGCTGGCAAGAGCCGCGTCCAGGGAGGAGAATTTCCACTCCAGCGATGTGGGAGATCGATTAACAAAGGCAGAAACAACGTCCAACCAGGTCAGCCCCAAGACTCTCATTCTGAGTAGCACCCGCGCAGCGGGTGCTGCGAAAGTTAATAGAGCACCGGGTGAGGGGGCGGTGCCGCTGCGGGAAGAGGCTTCAGGTGTGGAGACTGCCTCGCAGTCCCGCAGCGGTATGGGCGGTGAGGGCGGGTCCTTGGATCAGCAACAACAGCTCGCTGGCAAGAGCCGCGTCCAGGGAGGAGAATTTCCACTCCAGCGATGTGGGAGATCGATTAACAAAGGCAGAAACAACGTCCAACCAGGTCAGCCCCAAGACTCTCACTCTGAGTAGCCTCTGAGTAGTGCATCCTTGACCCTGGGAGAACCCTGGTTCTAACCCCAGAATACCAACTAAGTACTTACTGTAAACCAATAACTTGATTTTCTCCCATAGGATGGCATTGTCTGCTTTTCTTTGAAAAAAAATTTAAGTGTGGAATTGGTCTGAAACCGTGAAAAACTGCAAATGTCTAAAAACGGAATTACTTACCTTTTCTCTAGGAAAATGTCCCAGTGTGATATCTTAGCATATCACACTGAGTAGAAAAAGTAACTTATAAAGTAATCTGTAAAGTAACATGCAAAGTCATCTCAAAAGGAACTGTAAAGTAATGTTGACTGTGTACTTACCTGTAAACAAACCAATTGCATCCAACTGCATTCCAATGTATTGAACTGCAATTATACTGGCAACAGTATAATGTTACTTACTTGCAACAGGCCTTGCTGGGTTCTAGAAATAAGATAACTAAATCATATTTGTATACAACCAAATTGGTCTGAGTTCAGTCTTTGAGTGTGTGACACCATTTCTTGTCTGAGTGTGTACACCAAATGCTTAACACTACCCTCTGATAACGCCTTTGTGCTCACCCACACTACCACAAATAGAGAGTAAGGTATTATCTACTTTTACCTCTGCCTACGTTTGTGGTTCCACTGTACTCTGTGCACACTATACCTTACTTTGGTAAAGTATATACAGAGCCAGCTTCTTACATAGAGTAACTCATTTTGCCACTTTTGTCGAGCTCAAGCAGTATGATTTATTGTAAAACCCATGTTGTAAGGATTTTAATGTGGATATATTGACATGCTGTTGAGTAATGAAACAATATCTGACTGCCAGCAACTCAGGGAAATTAGTGTAGACATTTTATTATATTAAAAACAACTAGGTCATGGTATTGAAGCAATTAAGTGAGGAAAATGTCCCTACAGATAAATTAAGAGAATTGCAGGGTTGGAAGTCCTGAATGTGGTGACTCTACTCCTGATTACATTCATCCTGACCAACACTGTATACATTCCTGCCTGAAATCTCATGCCACAAGTCCCTCTAAAGGTTCCCCACAATGAACTGGAATGTTTCTCAACGGTGGAGTACTTAACCCTGCTGGGGATGGCGGTTCGCCCAGTGTTGACCTCCTCTCGTAAAGAGTGACTAGTGTCCCCTATTGCCAGATCATGCCAGGCCTGCTGTTTGGTGGCATCTGTTCTCAGTTGGGTTGCATTATTTTTTATCTGAACCCCAGATTTGAGAAGCTCCATACTGGTAATTCCAGGTAAATTCTGTGCCCCTTTCATGACCGGACCCCTCACTCCCATGCAAGTGTGAGCTGTATATGGTTGTGTGTAATGTGCACATGAAGGGATGTGGTTCATGAGCCTGAGGGTCTCTTGTGTTGGTGGTTTTACCTTGCATTTTGGGCTTTTCATGCCCCAGTGATACTTATTTCTCTCCTCCTATTTAGGTCTGGCCACTATAGGTCAGGTTGTTGTGTGTACGTTTTTGAGTAACAAATGCTACAGTGGAGAGTAGATGGGTGCTCCGAGTACTTAATTTACCAGTTTGAGCACACCCAGAAGGTCATCCTAAAATAAGCTACACTCAAGGAAAAGAAGGCCAAAGGCATGCTCCATTGCTCTCCCTTCTGACAAATAGATATACCCTTTGTCCATACATCATATCCTTTGCTCTTCTCTTTTAAAAGAGCTGCAGCTGAAGCAAAGCCGTCTTAGTAGATGAGGTTCATTTGGTGTCACATTCCCTGGAAGTATTTATGAGATGTCGCTTGTTTCAGTTGCAATGGGGCACAGTGGGCTGCGCATTTGCATTGCCTGATGGTGCCTTGACCTGCAAATGTTCTATCACCCTTGCACCTACATTTGGACGCGGTGGTCTTTGTGCTCTTGCCAACTTGTCTGGGGTGTTCAGAAAGTCAAAAGGTGTGGGCATCCACAAATTCATATTTTTGTGGCCACAACATCACAAACATCTGGCTGGTCTTAAGCCCTGGGGTTCGTTTTTGGAAAGCGAAAAATCTATAACTGTGACACACTGGCAGTTTTCTCGGATAATAATTTCTTTGAAGAGTCCACCCTTAATAGAGCAGGCACTGGGAAGCCCTCTTTGTCTGCAGATTCCCACAGGCCTCTGTTTTCGGGAGGGAAGAGCCGTCAACTGTCTGCCATAAGGTAACATCAGTTTCCCACCTAAAACCGAGGCGGGGAAACCCCGAGGTGGGCTGATGGTTCATATAGTGATTTTTGGCAGAAGTCCTGATACCGCCAACCTCTACATCAGTGTTCTTCAATCTGTGGGGCGCGCCCCACTGGGGGGGCGCGACACCTTCCCAGGGGGGGCGCGCACTCCACGCTGACCTTTGTTCCCTGTCTTCTTGGAGGACTCCGGTATTTGATAGGGGGAGGGAGGGGAGTTCGATGGCATCTTTTGTGTTGCTAAGTGTCCCAGGAGGGGGTTAATTTGTAGGTGACATGCTCGAGCTGCAGTGGGAGGCAAGCGTAGCTAGGGGAGTGCGGGGGGTGGCGGTCCGCCCCGGGCGGCACAATTTTAGAGGCGGCTGCGCCAGGTGCAGAAGACTTTCACTTTATAAGCAGCGTGACCGGTCCAGGGACCACCGGGCCCACACCATCGTTCCTGTAGAGGAGGCTGCCCAAGAGTACAAGGGGCCTCATTTATGAGGCCTTGCGTGAGTTTTGCGCTGCCGATGCGTCACTTTTTGTGACGCATCGCCGGCGTAAAACATGCCTCCTGATGCGCACTATTTACAAAGTGACGCATCTAAGCAGATGCGTCACTTTGTAAACCCCTGCGCTACATTATACCTGCGTCAGGTATAATGTATGCAGAGGGGGCGTTCACCTGCAAAAAGCCTCGTAATAGTGGCGCAGTGAAATCTTTGAGATTTCACTGCATCACTTTTAGGATGCTGTTGCGTCAAAATCTTGCGCCTGCCTCACAGCAGGCGTAAGACTGACGCAAGCCCTTTCACATGGGGCTTTCCCCATGTGAAAGGTCACATGGGGCTTTCCCCATGTGAAAGGATGCATTGCTGGAGTTGCATCACTTTTGTGACACACTCCAGCAATGCGTCACTTTTGCGCCTACAGATACGTCAGAAATACTGACGTATCAGTAACTCCTTGCGACATGATGCGCCATATTATAAATATGACGCATCAATCATGTCGCAGGGAGAGCGCAGTGAAAAGTGACGCATCGCTGTTTTCACGCAGTGATGCGTCACTTTTCATAAATGAGGCCCAAGGTATGTGGGAGGCACTGCTGGGATCGCAGCTTTCACTACAAACTGTACTGCTTGACTGACTGTGCCCAGGAGAACAAGGTACGTGTGAGGTGCTTCTGGGAACACAGTTCTTTTACTGGGAATAATTACAACCTGGGGTACAGGGAATGTGTGAGATAATGCTGGGTAAGTAATTGTTATACTGTAGCTCCTTATCTATCCATAGCTGCCAAGGTGTAAGAATGCTATGTGTGACATTTTCATAATTTCAGTGTTATTTCGAAGTGACATATCAATAAATACGAGTGACACTTTCTCACAGACCACACCTCACCCTGTGACGATCTGTGAAAGGGTGGGTTTAGGAAGCATGCGAAAGGCGCCACAGACCAAGCTATTACGTCAGTCTGTGGCGTCAATTTAGGCTTGAGTTATTGTGTTTACGGCCATCCCAGGACGGGCTCTTTCATACTTAGTGGCAGCTTGCATATTAAATGTGGGAGCTGCGTCACATAAAGAAACGGAACATACAGCGGGACAGACAGTGCAAGAATCACAGCACATTGAGGGGAGTTCAGTTTCACTTATGAAGCAGGAAAGGCACTGGAAACATTATCATACAGGTAGGAATGCGCCTCACTAAGTAGAACAGGTTTGTCTGAGGTGAGAAATGTCCAAACCTGTATTATGGACGTCTTGGTTTAGTGAAGTTTATCAGGCTTGAAACCGTTTTCATCTTTATATCGCTCCACACAAAAAGCTGTAAATTTTGGAAATATTAATAAAGGTGTGATGAAAAGACTGTGGAACTGGAGAGCCTAGTTAGGGTCATGGGGTCAGCTTAATTAACATTCTGTGATTCTGGGCTAATCACTTAGTCAACCCTGCCTAAAAAAAACAACACAAATGTGCTTGTGTAACATAACTGGCGCTCCTGTAAAAAGCCATAAGACCCCTTTGGGTCAAGCTCCTACTAAATAAAAGTTAAAAACTGTAAAAAAAGAAATCCTGATGAGTGTGAGGTAACGTTAAGTTTTCAGGTAAAGTGACCGGATAAGCAGCTCCTTCAAAAAAACTCCACAAATAAGCTGGAGAAAAAAGTCAAAATCTATTCCTTTCTAACGGCTGTGCTGTCTTCTCTGCAGCACAAATGGGGTCAGTACAAAGCAACCTACTGTTACAACTACAGATGGTTGTTTTATCTCATTTGCAGATCAAATGTGCTTAATGTTGTGGCAGTAGACATTGCTAGATGTAATCTGCAGGGAGAATAAAACAGGCACTAACAACGCCACTTAGTGTAGCTTTTTATTAATGAAATTTTTGGTTACTCAATGGGTGATGTTTGGTGTATGAGAGTGTGAATGGGTGAGTAACTGAATGTGGGGGTTGACTGTGTGGGTAGGTAAATTTGACGACTGGTTGTATGAATTGGTTGGATAACCATAGGAAGCTTGATACGGATGGGTGAATATGAGTGAGTAAGTAAATGATGTAAGGTGGGAGAAAGTGAAATAATTGTTGAATGTGGGTGGCATGTCGTGCCCCATTAAGGTTTTCGTCCTAAATTACAAAAGGAGACATCTAAATGCACTACAATTTAGCCTTCCAGGGGTCCCTTGATAGAGACAGTTCTGTTTTTTCCCTGATGGACTGGAATAATTCCTAAACAAATTCTTGTAAATACCGTTTTGTTTAATTTCTTTTTAATGTAATTGATGTGAGGGAGTCTATTACTATTTGTAGAGAAATGTTTGCTTCATGCAACAACCATAAAAAACTTATTGTATTGAATGTTATTCGCTGAACATGCCCGGAATGTGCGCGTGGCGGTCGAGTCCAAAAATTTCTGTCAGGTGGTGGGGGGGTCCAACATCTAAAAAAATTCAGCTGGGGGGGCTCAACCTACAAAAGTTTGAAGACCTCTGCTCTACATGATGACATGATTCTCTTCCCAGGGCGGGGACGGAATTGGTACATCATCTTCTTTTGTTGAGGGAGAGAAGGAGGTGTTTTTCCATGCTGAAAACTGTTTTCCCAGTGAAGAAGAAAAGGATATCGGGCTTTTAAATTAAAAGATACTTTGTTCCATGGACATGAAATTAATTTCTTACATTTTTTTCCCCGTGATATTTTTTATTTTAAGATTTAATATTCCCTATAAGTATTTAGTATAAATGGCTATATCTCCATTGAATAGAAGCACATATTGGACGCAGCATCAAAAAGTACTGTAGGTAAGGCACCATGGTGTGTGTGATCCGAGAATGATTACTGGACAGAAGATGTAACTGGGAGTGGTGCACCTAGCAATTAGAACATTAGCAAACACCACAGGGCATTGGTTTTGCATTTCGCATATTTTCACTTTGAGGCCCAACGAGGTAAGGGGATTTGCCGTGAATGGCATGATTTTTTTCAGTCAGGTGCCAAAGACGGGGTCAGGACCCACGTTGCTGCAGACGAGAAATGTCCTGGACAAATGTGCTGCATCATGTACAGCAGTCTGGGATGAAGCCATCTTGCAAGTTTGCCTGGCAAGAAACTAGGGTCATACATTGCACCATCGCTCCATCCATGCAGCAAACTTTCCCCGCAAAGTTCCTTAATTAATTAAAGGGGAGGGAGAAAAAAAAGAGGGCAGTATCATGATCCTATTCTGAGCCGGTGCACTGTGCACATGAAGGGTTCATGAGTCAGTTTTATACAAAATTTGCCCAGCCAAGGGTTCAGACACTAACTTGGCAGGGAAGCAGGGTAAGAAAACTTACATTGGTTTGGAACACAGGGACCAGAATACACGATTAATCCTATCATTCATGAACCGAGTGATCCAACATATAATACAGGATCTAGGGTCTATGTATAACATGTATTTGAAATAAGTTTGTCCATGTACATATAAGGATTCTTATTTTGGCACTTGTTTCTTTCGTAACAATTCTACTTGATTCTATTGACTTTGCGTTGTATATTTATGGGTAACTGATATATATGATTTGAATGGTATGTATGTAGAGTGATTGATAGTTTGACTGTGGAATTTGGGGGGTTGAGCCTGGGTCTCTCTCTACATTGGTATGAATATTGCTATTGTGGTGCTGGTATTTGAATAGATAGTGTATATACCTAATTCTTAGTGTATGTACCATAAGAATCATTGTATATTCTGAATAAATATGATATATACATTTTTGTCTCAAACCTGGCTTTGAGATTTGTGATGTATTGAATCACTGGGCTTAATTGCACCTTATTATACTTAATTATGAAATAATTGATGACATAGTTTGCTTCAATTTATGTACCAGGCAGGTCGTTACTTGTACTAACTCGGCAACTTCCAGTTAGTGCATGAGATGCAGACAGCGCAACTCAGAAACAGGAAGCGCCCACCACTTCTCGCTGTTCAGCCACTAATTTGTAGAGATATTATGTTATTGTATAGGTTGTTAACGGTGAGAATTTGTCGAAAACGTTCACAGGGCCCCTCCGTGTCCGCAGATGGGGATCATGCTAAAGCCACAGGAAGGCTGGGTCTCATAAGCCAGCCCTCTTCATGACCTGTAAGCATTTCTGGGTATTAAGGCCAGCAGGCTATTAAGTGTGTCCGTTGATGCCGGCTAGCTGCCATGTGTGATCACTCTGCCTGAGGGCGGCCAATCAGCGTGGGTCAGTAGCTAAGCCGCGCTCTCATAACTGGAGTTTATAGAACTACGTGTAGCTGCATGTGGCCATGCCCTGCCATGTGGGGTCAACTGGGATTTTAATGATGGAAGGTTGTGTGCATGTCTAATGTTAGAGTTAAAACCTAATGAAGAGCCTAACAGCAGCAATTCTCCCATTCCTGCCAAGAAAAGTGTGTATATCCTTTTTAAATGTAATAACAAAGCAGTATGAATTCCTACAAGCATCAACATCAATTACTCTAATTCCTTTCTGCATGCATGAGTTACCATGTGCATCTACTGTTTAATAGCCTCTGTCGCCTGCGGATGCAATAATGTTTCGCACTGTATTATCTGGCTAATGCAAATGCCTAAAGCTGATAGTAGTTTGAAGCTGGTTTTGCATACATTTAGCATCCTTTTCTCTCTAGCTATTTTTTACTACATTTACACAAATAAGGGTAGTGTTAAGTGCTATAATGTATTGTAACCTAATGTAGCTCAACCCATCCCAACATAACCCAACCCAACGCAGCCTAAAATTCCCTATCCCAGCCCAGCAAACCCAACCGATCCCGACTCAATTCAACTTAGCCCAGCCTGACATGACCCAACATAATCAAACCAAATTAGACTGAAGTAGATCCAATCCAACACATCCTACCTTCACCTCCAACCAAACCCGACTTAGGGCCGGCTCTAGGGCGGTGCGATCGGTGCCACCGCACCTGGCGCTGACTTGGGGTGGGGGCGTCATTTTTGCAAGTATACTATCATTTTAAGAGCATCTGCTGCCGCATTCCTAGCCACTGGAAATTTTCAGGCATCAATTAAAATGTCAAGATAACTCCGGTAATAAATCTTCTTCGTGGAAAGAGACTAGAGGTTTGTTTAGGGAAGGTTTTGACTAATACTAAGGTAGCGCAGGGGGCTAAAATGCCTGCCACTAAGAACTGTACCATGCAGATAACAACGTGCATATAATGTATATAGGTCAGTGGGTTTCTGCTTCTGTAAGAAAGCTCATTTTGTTACTTGTTGTTGATAAGTCAAAATCCGAATATAGAAGATTGAGCTATTCACTGTCATCAAAGAGCTGCATGCAAACTGCAAGGTATATGTTACAGCTATATGTTTTTTGCCCAGTCTTTCATTATCCTAATCTTGCCAAAAGGGTTCATATGGGTAGAAAACAATTCATATTATTAAAGCGAACCCCTAACAATGGTGTTACGTTTTAAATTCTGAATTTGTACTTTAAAGAATAAGGACTCTTAAGCTATATTGCCTACCAGTATTGATGACATGTCACTCCTACATTGCACCTTGTAGTTCTGTCTGATGTAACATTTCTTATACACTAATTTACAAGCATATCATTGTCTCTGTGCAATATGTGTGTGATGTAAAGTGCTCTAACACCTTACATTGGTGTGAGTGGTGCTATAAAACTAAATTAATCTGAGAGACAGTGGGTATGGAGACTTGAGGGGCACTGTTAAAGGGTGCTAGTGAGACAATCCGTGGCAGAGGTGGTCATTGGGTGGGACCCCAACAAGCATCGTTGCACAGGGCACCACCACTGTTAAAGCCGGCCCTGACCCAACTCAACAAACCCAACCCACCCCAAATCTGCCCAACATTGACTCAACATAACTCAACTCAACACAACCTAAACCAACCCAATCCAACCAAGCCGAATAATATGCAGGGGCTGATTCTCAGTGTAATGCATGGGTGGCTCCTTTGTTTGAGGAGAGGAGCGTCACTCCACAAACCAAAATGCTCAAAAAAAGCCCCGAAGATGAAAAATATAATGGTTATAAACTTAATTTATTACCATTTTATTTTTCATCCAGTCGCCCCGAACCGAGTGTCTGGGCAGGACACAGCCTGCTACATGACAGCAGAAGGGAGGAGGGTGGGCAGCCTGGGAAGTTCAAAGTGCGCATGTCCCTTTGACCAGCCACCTTGTAATGGCTAGCCAGATGTGCACTTTGAAACCTCTAACCCATCTGTCTTAAGCCAGTTGGGTTAAACCAAGCCCAGGCTTCCAGTGACTTCTGGAGCACCAAGAGAGGCCGCTCCCTCCAATCCTGGTGCTATCCACATGCTGGTTAACAGCATGAGAGCAGCACCGGGATTGGTTAGGGAAGTTGAGGGTCCCACACTGGAAGCGGATCCGCGCAGAAGAAAACCGGACAGGAAAAACGAGGACCTTCATGCAGGTAAGTGAATTTTTATTTATTTTATTTATTAACTATATATAGGCAGTCAACCACCCATTTGCCCGCCGCACCACTTTCTAGTGCTGCCAGCTGCGACCAGTGTAATGTAACAAATACTCCACAACTAAGCGAAGGAATGGCTATGATTTAAAATTGACATAGCTACATAGTTGCAGTAAGACAAGTACCTCCTCACCTTACCGCAAGAACAATATTAATGTGATATTTTAATCTGCAATTTGGAATATATTGTTAATGGCTAATTGTTTGACATAGTAAATCAAAGTCACAGTGCCACTATAGATCGAGAAAAATATTATATTTCTTTTACATTTCACTTTCTGACATTGGACCCTATGTGACCAGCATAGTAAACAAGGCAGCTTTTACTGATCAAATGGAAATGCTAGTTGTCATCTATAACCAGCGCATAATGCAACTGAAATGATAGAAATGTTTTAGCAGCTTGATGAAAAGTGGCATAAAAGGCGCGCTATTCATCTTAGTGGTACTAAAGTGTTAGTGTCAAAAGTTGATGTGAGTGCAGCGCGCTAAGCAACCTAATGTATGCAAAGGGGAAGTAACGGGGTGGCAACTGCCCAAAAACCCCTATCACTTGGAGCAAACCCAGGCCAACTATGCAATTGTGACCTACCTTTGCATTAAATCCTAGCTCCAAATGAAACCAGGTGTAAACAAAGGACATCAGAAATACTGTGTGATATTTCCATGTCTAGTGTGCAATTTCAGCAAATTATGCATATTATGTGGCTTATCCATTGCTAGTTGTCATTTTGTTGAACTTTTTACAGTATACTGTAGCATGCTTACAAATCTGATGCTAGACTCTGCTGGCTTGCCCTAGAGCCATAGTGCAGCTTATAGGGCCACATTAAGCATGTTATTTCTTGCACAAGCATGGATAATGATATCATCAGCGTGTGACTCTTTGTAAATCTGGCAGAGAACCAGCGTATCTCAATGTTCACGCCTCAGAGCAGGTGCCATGTTCTGGGAAGCAAAGGTGAGGTAACTCAGGCTGAATGGAGGAAAGCTCAAGCAGAACTCCACACATGATATGGAACGGAGGTACAGCTGTTAAAGATTTGTATGTGTTTATATTTTTTGTGTATCATTAACAACATAAAGAATGTATTTTCAAACTCGATTACTCATGTAAATACTGATACAGCACTGTTGTTTATGAAACAAATTCTCTATGAAGTGTATAACTGATCTGTTTTAATATGTGTTAACTAGGCCTCAATTTAGGTATAAATACCATCTTTTCCAAGATGGAAGTCACCTTTGTCCCTCATGCGTTCCCCCTCTGCCCATGTCTATCCTTGCATATTCTGCTGCAGACAATCATGCTAAGAGATGTACTGGTTTATTTCCACTGTCATTGTTTATTCTGCTCTTGACAAACGTACCCCAGCTCAGTCATAACCTACAACTTTAAATTCAAAGTCCTTCTACAGGTTCACTGTGCCCTATTGATTAATGTAACATAGTATTATTTGTGTATCTTTTTTGTTCTAATATCTTCGGATGACATTAGCATAGAAATTGCTAAATTATTATTCAATAGTGATATAGTGCTTAGGTGTTAAGGCAACAGGATGTTTAGTTTTTATGTCCTATGATTTGCTAATGACATGATGCATTTGCTCACAACACAGTGATTCCCCAGTTTCTGTAGTTTCATCTGTGAACATAATGTATAAAAACCCTCGATTTTCAGGGTGAGTCAGAACACTTTCCTGTTCTAATGGGGATGCTGTTTGTTATTCTTCCGATTTTGGTGCATACTTTGGACATGCATTTCTCTGTATTGCCCGTTCCTTGATTACCTGCATGATATTGTCCACTTTACTTTTCAATTTTGTAATAAAATCAGTTCACTTTCCTATTGATCTTGAACCCAGGTATTGAGTGGGCCCATTTACTTAACATAGTGTGTTTTTTCTGAAATTAATGCATGGGTGTGGGGGGGGGGGGGGTGCCTTAACACGTTGCCTCATGATGTTGAGGTTTAACATTGTCTCCGATCTAGTGAATGTGGGAATTTTGGTTGAGATAGAATTGTGGCCTATTTAGAAATGTTGCACAGTAGCAAACTTATGTTGTTCATGGGTATTGTTTGCTTAGGGCGAGGTTATCTCTCACAGAGGAATGAACTGGCATTGTCCACCCTCAAAAACCCTATTCACTTGATGCAACTCATGCTGGCCCAAGGGAAGCAAACACTGGCTGTGGTGGTTGTTTGTGCAGTTGCTTCCCTGATCAACAACTGTGTTCAGAGGTGCAGCTCCCCCATTCAATTATAACTCTTTCACTGGAATTAAAACCAATGTGTGTAGCTTACTGAAACGAGCAGGATGGGATCTGAAAGGCTGTAGTGCCAGAGGCACTCCCATATATTGGGACCACCTGATGACCTTTGACTACCATTGTTTTAATTGACTTTAGGTGTTTTACTTTACTCTAGCCCGAATGTACATCATGCTTCCTGCATGTGCATTTTGCCTTGAGGTTTCATTTTGTGTCTCCTTGTAGCCTCAGAGTGGGAGTGCTTGCTTTTTACAGCCTTGCAAGGAACAGAAAGTGAGGGATGTGCATTTGAAAGCATAAGAGAAAGGTGTGGAATATACTTATCTGTCATGGAGTGTAGTGTTATAAGAAGTGCATCCCAAATTTGCATTATTTTGTACATTGGGAAATTAAGTGTGTGATGATATAGGCAGTGGCGCACAAATGTGCATTTTGCTGAACATTGGGACATTTTATGAAGTTTTTACAACTGGCTTTGACATGCCCTCATGCCATCCTGAATTCTGACTCTGTCTAATATACTATGTAAGGGTAAAAAGCTCTGTATATGCTTTCCCTTTTTCCTATGTGTCTGTTCCCTGGATGTCTAGTGTTTCCTTTTTACGTCATTCCTCCCAGTCAGTGCATTGTACCGCAATGATCAAACTTGCTAAATACTGGAAAGTTATCTCTTGATTTTTCCTTGCTGATTTAAGTTTCACTGATTATTTTGTGCGTCTGAAAGCTTTGCCCAATTGCTTACCTATTTTGCCTCCACCTATGGATTGGTGTCTGAGGTCCCCTTACCCCCCCCTCTAATTCCATGACTTTGGTTCTACGCCTAACCTTCCCGGGTGCTTTATTAGGAAACACTACCCTTCCCATGTAATTTAATAGGAAACACTACCCAAGTGAAGGCTTCTCATTTGACAGCGCAGAGAGGCAAGATGGCGGTCGGTTGAGACCGAAATGCACACAAGCTCAGGGCTCAGACGGTCAACCATAGGCATGCCGTTATATCACCCTGGGAAACAAGCATTTACAATGCAACAGTCTCGCCTTTGCAAAAGTTAGCGCTTTTGGCATTGTAAATGACAAAGGTTTTATTTATGTGTTGGTTTTGGAAACAGATAAATACATGGCATTGTCATGAGCAGTAGAGAGTGAGTAGTAGAGAGTGAGTAGTAGAGAGAGTAGTAGAGTGAGTAGTAGTGAGTAGTAGAGAGTGAGTAGAGAGTAGTAAGTGAGTAGTAGAGTGTGTAGTAGAGAGTAGTGAGTGTGTAGTAGAGAGTAGTGAGTGTGTAGTAGAGTAGTGAGTGTGTAGTAGAGTGTGTAGTAGTGAGTGTAGTAGAGAGTAGTGACTGTAGTAGAGAGTGAGTAGTAGAGAGAGTAGTGAGTAGTAGAGTGTGTAGTAGAGTAGTGAGTGTGTACTAGAGTGTGTACTAGAGTGTGTAGTAGAGAGTGTGTAGTAGAGAGTGTGTAGTAGAGAGTGTGTAGTAGAGAGTGAGCAGTAGAGAGTAGTGAGTGTGTAGTAGAGTGGTGAGTGTGTAGTAGAGTGTGTAGTAGAGTGTGTAGGAGAGTGTGTAGTAGGGAGTGTAGTAGAGTGTGTAGTAGAGAGTGTGTAGTAGAGAGTAGTGAGTGTGTAGTAGAGAGTGTGTAATACAGAATGTGAAGTAGAGAGATTGAAGTAGAGAGATTGAAGTAGAGAGATTGAAGTAGAGAGATTGAGGTAGAGAGATTGAAGTAGAGAGATTGAAGTAGAGAGTGTGGAGTAGAGAGTGGAGAGTCTGTAGTAGAGTGTAGTAGAAAGTAGTGAGTGTGTAGTAGAGTAGTAGAGAATGTGTAGTGGAGTAGTAGAGAGTAGTAGAGGGTGTGTAGTAGAGTGTGTAGTAGAGCGTGTGTGTAGCAGAGAGTGTAGTAGAGTGTAGTAGAGTGTGTAGTCTAGAGTGTGTAGTAGAGAGTGTGTAATGTAGAGTGTGTAATGTAGAGTGTATAATGTAGAGTGTGTAGTAGAGAGTGTAGTAGAGAGTAGTGACTGTAGTAGATAGTGTGTAGTAGAGAGTGTGTAGTATAGAGTGTGTAGAAGAGAGTAGTGGCTGTAGTAGTGAGTGTGTAGAGAGTGTGTAGTAGAGTGTGTAGTAGAGAGTAGTGACTGTAGTAGAGAGTGTGTAGTAGTGTGTAGTAGAGAGTAGTGACTGTAGTAGAGTGTGTAGTAGAGAGTGTGTAGTACAGTGTGTAGTAGAGAGTAGTGACTGTAGTAGAGAGTGTGTAGTAGAGTGTGTAGTAGAGAGTGTGTAGTAGAGTGTGTAGTAGAGTGTGTAGTAGAGAGTAGAGTGCGTAGCAGAGAGTAGTGACTGTAGTAGAGAGTGTGTAGCAGAATGTGTAGTAGAGAGTAGTGACTGTAGTAGGGAGTGTGTAGTAGAGAGTAGTGACTGTAGTAGAGAATGTGTAGTAGAGAGTGTGCAGTGATTTGAGTTTTACATCAAATTAAAAACGGGAACGGAACAAACTCATCCTATACATTTTTGTGGTAGGTGCCCACGCATATAGGGTTAAATGATGCGTTAGATGCCACAGGTCCCACCAACACGCTTCCTTTATGATAGGAGAATGCCCAACATCACGGAGATTTGCTCTCTGCTCTTCCCGGATATTTGTATTTTCAAATATATAATGTTATCCTGCTAAACGAAGACGATGCTCAAACTATAAAAGAAGAGGGTTTCACAGATATGTTAGTCCTTCCGGGCAAACGAAATGACCCAAAGAAAGATCAAGTGACAGTTTAGAGCTCCAAGTGAGTCTTAATAAAATCAGTGTCTGGAACGCATAGCATCAAAGACGAGCGGGGCATCAAACTGCAGTGTCATTCAATCAAAGCTTCAAGGCTTCTGAGCGCTAGCCGAGAATTATTTTTTGTGAAGCACTAATCACTGTGGAAGGTGCCCCTGCTATCCCAGATGTGAGAAGTCAGTCTGATATAAAAATAAGCAGTATTTGGAATGAATGTATTTGGCAGGGGGAAGGTGGGGCGGCGCAAGACCGTACTGACGAGTGAACAGGAGCCATTTTGTACCGAGTGATTCTGCCTGTGTGCATGTAGACAAACCAGGCAGCAGCATTAGCATGTGATTCGGTAAATAACGAGAGTTCGTCAAAATATGACGGCCTCTTTAAAAAAGGTGTCGTTCTTTAAAATGTGAAGGCTTGGTGTTAATGCTGCACGTTATCGCTCTGCACTGAGAAGGTTTTCTACAACTGGTAGCGCACATATTTCAAAGTGTTTTCATACACAAAAAAGAAAAAAAAAACACTTTGCGTTGTTGTAGCTGCTGCTTGCTACATGTTGGAATGTGTGTTCCAGCGGAGTTTCTTCAAGTTCCCGCTTCCCGCCGGGCCGCCGCGCTGCCTGCGACGACCCGGAAGCGGTTGGGCAGCCGGCCAATCGCAGCGTGGCCCCAACCGGAAGTCCCGCCCCCATCGCGGCGCGAGAGAGAAGCCACTGTCCGAGGAGCCCCGAGGGCTCCTGATCGAGTCCCGGTCCCGAGATGGGGGACCGGGTGAAGAGCGGCCGGGCGCATGAAGAAGGCGGGACTCTCATGTGGTGAGAGTGCCCCGCAAAGCGCAACCGCCGCCCGAGAGGCATGCCGAGCACCGCCAGAACAGGTGAGTGTGTTGCGGAGGAGGAGGGGTGAGTGGGGGTGGGGTGTGCGCGTGTGTCTGTTGTAGTGTGTCTGTGCGTGCGTGTGTCTGTCTGCGCGTGTGTCTGTTAAAGGGGGGGTGCGTGTGTGTGTGTGTGTATGCAGTGTGTGTATGTGCGCATGCGTGCGGGAGCCTTTCTGTGCATGGGAATAGCAGGCACGGCGACGCGACGTGCGCGCTCACGAGCTACAATCTCCAGGAGGACAAGCTCGTCACAGTCTGCAGTCTACATTCCCCGGAAAGTGGCGACATAAGTTGTCTCCCTAGACAGCAAAAGCTTCGCTTTTGCTTTCGTCTAGGCGAGACCTAAAAAACGGTTCTTTGCTAGGATTGCTGATGCTGATATTGAAGTGGATAAAAAGCCCCCTGATCACGACTTGAGATGGGCTACCCAGAGGGGAAAAAAGGTCAAGGAACAGAGAAGCCGCTATATAACAGAATAACAGCGCTTAGCACGGTAATCGGCTTGGCAGTCCTCCGCTACATATACAAGGTGATCCCTAAGGCAACTGAGCAAAACAAAACAAGAACCTACCGGGCGGGGCGCAGTGAAGCCGAGGATATGGCACCCAAGGTTGCAGCAGCTGCTTCTACAACGGCGGCGGCTCGGGCTTGAGCGGCGAGGCAAGCACATGCACAGGTACTGAGGGAGAGCACGGAGCGGGCCGGCAAGACGGATGGTGGAGGTGCGGGAGAGGCTGCACAGATGGTGGTAACGCCGAAGCGTGGAGGAGCTGGAGGAGCCGCAGCCGCAGCCGTAACCCGGAAAGGAAATCCGACCGGGCCATCGGTGGCGGATCTGCTACGCAGAGCCCCAGGTCTGCTTCCAGATCGAAGTGGGAAACACAAGTCTGCTAACCCTGCAACCCCCAGCTCGCAACAGCCCGCGGTGTTGGTGAGCGAAATCCTTGATGCGGGGAGTGTACAGGCGGAAGTAGCGATTCCAGAGACATCAGAAGAGCAAGGGGAGGAGGTTTTATCCCCCAGCCTCAAAGGAAGCGCTCTCTGTGAGTCAGATGGCAGAGTAAAAGACGGTATGCAACCTCCTCTTTCTATTGCAATAATGGATGAAGATTCTGGCTCGAGGGTTGATGATGGGGCAATCAATCTGATTGCTAGCAACTCTGGTCAAGTACTGCCCCTGGAATCAGCCTCAGATAGTCATAGTTTGGAAGTACCACAAACATCTCAAAACCTCCAATCCATGCCAGCTGGCCCTAGCGCTGCAATAATTATAGCTAGAGGTGCTAATATCACGGAAATAAGTGACTCAACCAGGCCAAAGGTAAATAATACTAATATTGAAATTGACAATGATATTGAGAAAGACCCCAGTGATTTCTTTTCCTTTTCTGAGGAAGCAGAATGGTCTGATGACACCACATCAGAACTATCGGATGAAAGTGGTAGCGGCGAGAAAATAGGCACAAAAACCTCTAATCCCAGAGCCAAAATGACTGTGAAGCGGAAAAAGAGACGTAATGAGGGGACAGACTTAGACTGGGAATATACACCTACCAATTTTCTCTTGAGCCACTCATCTGTACCTACCCCCATATGACAAACGCTGCATTCTGCACACACTGATCCACCGGCCCCAACCCTTGACACTGTTCTTCAAGCCATTGCTTCACACCGCGAGGAAACCTCGCAGGACGGTCGCAGGGCTCAAGCAGCATTACGCAAAGTGCAAGGGATGGTGCGTAAGTTAACTAAGACATGCAGTACTTTTGGGGACAGATTGACAGAACTTGAGTCCAGAATAGTTTCTAACTAGTCGGGGATTACCTCGAACCAAGAACGGGTAGAATCCCACGAGGCTGAGCTGGCAGACGTTAGGTGGAAGCTTGAAGAGTTTGAAAACCTTCAGCGCAGAAACAACTTGCATATTTTGGGGGTTCCCGAGGCAGTGGAAGGGGACAATATTCGCCTATTTGTGGTAAAACTTCTTCGAGACTCTCTACCAGAACTCTCTAGCTGGAACTGGGACGCCGAGGTTCAACGCGCCCATCGTATGCCATTCACGCTAAAGCAGCCAGTGAAACCGGGAGCATACCCCCGTGCCATTCTTGTATTTTTTGGCAATTTCTTGCTCCGTCAGGCAATTTTTTTAAAAAGCAAGGCCTGAAGCGAAACGCACCAGTAATGAGGTATCCTATTTTGTGCGTCCTGATTTCTGCCACTCCACTGTCGACAGACGGTGGAGGTTACGCCAATTAATCAAACCTTTTCAGGATAAAAAAGCTCAGGCCTACCTTAATAACCCGGCACGTCTTAAAGTAATCTACGGGTGCCAAACAAAGTTTTTTATTTCAGAAATTAAAGCTAAGGAATATCTCGATGGGCTAGGTTAAGCTAAACTAATCTCAGCCTGGTCCTAACTGGAATAACTGGAATTACTGGAATAATGTGATGATATTATATAGTGAATGAAAAATATAGTATGTAATTGCATTGCTGAGTCACTCAGATGAGGGGGGGGGGCGCAAAAAGAAGCAAAGTAGTTTAATATCAGCCTCTATATGATATGGATAACTCGGCATCTGAATGTATATAATTAATGATTATCAGGTTGGGCCCGGTGCACGTGTTGCATTCTCATCACTACAAAACTCTAATGGAGTCTGTATGCCGCACTACGGGTGTGGGGGGGGGCGCTTTAGAGAAGGTGGGGACGGAGGGTGGATCGGGGTGGTAGGACAGGAGGGTGGGCAGGGTTTAAAAACACACAAAAAAGAAGCAACTCCAATTTGAAAATGAGACTTATACATGGTATCACTGACTTTGTTAAATTAATAAAACACATGCAAAAATCTGAGATGGCTAATTTGGGTAATTATGCCCTAAGGAAAATGTTTAACAAATCAAAATAGGGAAGATAGCGATTTGTACTTGGAATGTGGCAGGACTAAATTATAGAAATAAGCGCGCCTGGCTGAGTGAAATAGTTAAGCAAAATAAAGCCGACATAATCTGTCTCCAAGAAACCCACCTACGCTGGGACAGGAGGGACTCATTAAAAATTTGTGGTTATAATCTATTGGCCTGCTCCACACAAACCTCGAAAACTCGTGGTGTAGCTATTCTAGCCAAGATACCCCTAGGAAAACCCGTACGCGTAGCAGCGGATACCCAGGGAGGATGGGCCATTGTAGAGCTGGCCTTGGGGCTAACCATTTGTTCGGTCTACGGGTCAAATCAAGACGACCCTTATGTTTTTGAAAATCTCGAATTAGAACTTGCGTCCTGACCGGGCTCACTTGTATTTTGTGGGGATTTCAACATTTCATTAGGTCCAGCCTTTAGGAAACAACAAAAGTATTCAGGCTGTAAACCAAGAGTATTTAATGCTATTAGCAAGCTTAGAGACAGTTATGATCTTGTGGATGTCTGGGATTATAAAAACCAACCCGATCCAGGATATACTTACTACTCATATCCCCACAATAAGTATGTTAGGATAGATTACATACTAGTCACAAGGGACCTTACCAATCAAGCTACAAAATGTAAATGCCCGAAGATAATATCAGATCATAATGCACTAATTTACTCAACGGATTTAATTGGATTCACCAGACAACGCTCTAGCTGGACCTTTGACAGAAAACATTTGGTTAACAGAGATTACATAACCTTTATTACTAATTGGGCGCAGGAGTACTTCGATATAAACTGCTTTAGTGCTTCAAGGGGTGTGGTGTAGTACTGCTTTAAGGCTTCCCTAAGGGGGGGAGACAATCAGTTATGTGGCCAGAACTAAAAAACAACTTGACGATAAAAATCACTTAATGATGACAGAGCTAGCTAGAACTGAGGAAGATCATATCGCATCAATAGCTCGGGGGGAGGATGGGGCTCATACGATGCGACGCATGCTGCTATTAAAAACAGATCTAAACAGCGATCTTACACAAAAAGCAGCAGAAACCTATCAAGCACATCAAAATAATCTGTATGAAAACGGAGAGAGGACTGGGAAACAACGTTCTCTACGTACTAGGCAAAGAATCTCTTATAACACCATCAAGTCTATTAAATCAGAGGGCCTCGAATACACTAACCCAACAGATGTAGCCATAGTATTCCAGCTATATTATCAAAAATTATATCAAGCAGACAGGAAAATTAGCAGTGCTGAAACTGGACTATTTCTAAGGGAATTCCTAACTAATACAGGATGGGATAGGGCCTTAGTTACTACAATGAAAGAAGATCTTGAGAAAGAGATAACCCTAGTAGAAGTGCAGAGTACTTTATTCGACCTTGCCTCAGGAAAGGCAGCAGGCCCCGATAAAATTCCCGTAGAGCTATATAAAATTCTGGGAGCACAAATCCTGCCTTTCCTTCTCGATCTATTTATTGGTATACAATGGAGTGGTATCTCGCCAGATTCATGGAAAGAAGCTAATATAATCATCTTCCCAAAAAAAGGGAAAACCAGCGGATCTTCCTTCTTCTTATCACCCAATCTCTCTGATAAACTCCGATTCCAAACTATATGCTAAGATCTTGGCTAACCGGCTAGGAAGGGTCATCGTGCATCTGGTCTCCCCCTGGCAACATGGCTTTATTCCTGGTAAATGTACCACTGATCACACTAGAAGAGTGATCTCACTCTTTGATGTCATGGCTGGGACAGGGGGCCGGATGTCGATGATCCTTCTCGATGTTGAGAAAGCGTTTGATCAGGTGTCGTGGGAGTTTCTCTGGAGTGTATTGGAGCAAAATAATTTTGGACCTATATTTACTAAGGCTATTAGAGCAATGTACCAAGAACCAACAGCTAGGATCCAGGTAATGGGCATTGAATCTGGGATAATTAGGATAACAAGAGGAACAAGGCAACGTTGTCCATGCTCCCCATTATTATTTGCTATGTATATCAACTCCCTGATTGTCAAACTTATACAAACCCCAGCAATAAAAACAATCCCTGTTGGTACATTTGATTCTAAAATACTCGCCTATGCTGACGACGTGGCCGTACTAACACCTGAATCGATTGAAGCAATTGTGGAAATTGAGGCTATTACACAGATGTCTGGAATCTATTCTGGATATTCTCTTAATACAGATAAAACCATCATTTTATGTACTGAGAATACAGACTATAACGATCCCAGAAAAGCAGAAACAGCAGTATACATTGGGGTATGTATAAGTACAAAGATCCAAGACATTTATAAATTAAACTATGAACCTTTAATTACGACAATAAAACAAGACTTAATGCGAGTTAATAGCCTACACTTATCAATTATTGGTAGAGGTAACTATCTTAAAATGAACATACTTCCTAAAATACTATACCTGTTTCGTGCCATACCTTTACTTATTGATGACAAGATAAGTAAATCCCTCGAATCCCAAATGGCTACATTTGTTTGGCAGTACAGTAAAATTAGGAGGTCTTTGAAATATTTATCGTTGCCACAGGATAGGGGGGGATTAGCTATCCCAAATATCATGTTTTATTTATGGGCTGCTCTTCTCCAACAAATGGCTCCGCTTTTTAACACTTGTGATTACCTGGAGAATATAGGAGACACAGGTATACCATTAATCTATGAACTGTCAATAGGGGTGAAAGCCCGAGGGCTCCTGCTTAGACAACTCGAGCCAAGCTATTTAAAAAAAACTAGATTTAAAGTGATCAACAGTGCATGGAAGGTATGGGGGAAAATCGCTAAATATATGGAAATCCCTCAATTTAACAGGCATACTCCCCTCTGGCGCTCCTCATTATTACCTGAGCAAACTCATGATGCTATCGCTAAGAAATGGGAAAATCTTGGAATTATTACAGCAGGGGATTTTCTCGGTGATGATCCAAATGTCAGATTTTTAAACATACAAAGAAACTTTAAAGTATCCAATAATGACTATTTTAAATATATTCAATTGAATACAATTCTGAGTTTGAAAACCCCCAATATTACACTAGGGGCCCGATGTAGGTAAATCCCATTTACCGATTTTGAAATACCGAATCCTACCGATTCGGTATTCCAAAATCGGTAAATGGGATGTAGGTCCCAACATCTGGATTCGTTACCGAATCCTTAACAATTCTTAAATTACAGATTCGGTAAATACCGAATCGGTAATGCCCATTCTTTCCTATGGGCTTTGAAGCCCATAGGAATGATTAGGCATTACCGATTCGGTATTTACCGAATCGGTATTTAAAGAATTCACAAGGGTGCAGGGGGTGTCACTTTGACACCCTCTAGCACCCCCAAAACGGCCATGTGTGCAATGTGGCACACAGACATGCCCTAAGGGCACGTCTGTCTGTCACATGGCACATGTGTACATGCACAGATGTGCATGTACACAGGAATCGGTTTTTTACCATGGATTTGTATTCCATGGTAAAATACCGAATCTGTATGCCATGTGCTGCCGGAACATAGGCTACCTACATTGCATTTTCGGTAATTTTACCGATTCGTTATCATTACCGATTCGGTAAATATTACCGACTCGGTAAATTTACCGATTCGGTAATGATAACGATTCGGTAAAATTACCGAAAATGTGCCCCTACATCTCCATAGCCCTTTACCGATCGGAAACGGCCGAAAATCGGTATTTTCGGCCGATTCCGATCGGTAAAGGGCTACCTACATCGGGCCCTAGATGACAAATGTCCTAGGTGTGGAAGGGGCCCAGCTACATTAATACATATGTTTTATGAATGCGATAAATTAACATCTTTTACAAGAATTTTGTCTGAATATTGGGAAGAGGTGTTTGGGTATAAACTGGCTGAATCTTCTACACTCTATATTCTTGGTTATGATAGCACTTTAGATCTAAGTATAGAAGAGGAATCATGTTTGTTTATTCGTACAGCAGTATACAGAATTATATTGGCATCACGCTGGAAAGATGTAGATCCGCCAACTTTTCAAATGTGGTTAGCTCGCTTCCTAGGGATCTATAACCAGGAAAAAGCTATCTATGCTACTCGAGGTAGACGTGCCAGAATACGTGGCACTAAGATCTGGACCCCAATAGAAACTTGGAGTACGACCACAAGGAATGTATAACTCGAACTACACTTAGTATAATTTTTATTGTAATGAACAGTTGTTGTATAATAATTGTAATGAATTTTGACTTTATATTTAGCCTTTGTAATTTTTTGATAAATTCATGATTTGTAATTCTTTCATTTATTTGTATATATACTTATTGAAGTTGTTTAATGAAAAAAAAAAAATGAAACACTACCCATGTAATTTAATAGGAAACATTGGAGATTGATATTCCTATGAGGATAAAAGGAACATTGGATTAGTGGTGTAATCTATATAAACATTGGTGAGTGAAGAGCTACATGCATTGGGGTGGTAATAAGGGTTGTGTGAGATTTGTTGTTTGTCCCATAAGTCCCTTACATAATTATTGTTTTTTTTTCTTCTTATAAAGACATGGTCTGTTAGCAGTGGACGTGAGGGTTACAACCCCGGAGAAGCTGATTCACCACCCCACTGCCTGTGGAACCGTAACCCTGCATTTTCTCCTTACCAAACCTCCATTCCCCTAGGGGCTACTTACCCATTCTTGTTATTAATTGGGGCATTGGGTTTTAGCCTAGAGGTGCGAGGACGGAGTATCTTCACTCCTGTGGAATTCATTTATAGTCAGGTGAGTGGGTCCATGGCCTGAGAACTTACCATCGGGCCCTTCAAAGGTTGCAAACCATGGAGCATAACTGCATCATATTGTTGCAAGAATGCAATCAATTAACAGGTTCCTTGCGTGATTGCTGTGCACACATTCCATTACAGCAATCTATGCTATGTACAGTCTGCACGTGTGACATGAAATCACGGGACACAGCAGTACCTCATAGTACCTACAGCTCACGTATCCAACAATCGGGCCATTCGTGACTACATCTTACCTCCTCCAGGCAACAACATACATTTTTCAAAATTTACTTCCTACCTTCATGCAGCCATTGCTTGAAGAAAGAGATCATTATTTAAATCAGCAGTCACATTACACATTGCTGGATTTAACACAGTAATTTATTCAGATCTTGATCAGAAATACAAGTATTGTGGTTGTAGTGGAGTGTTTATTAAATTACTGAGAGTCAAGCACCCGTGGTGGTACTTAGCGCTGCTTGTTCACAGGGCTGTAGCTTCGGGGGGGAGGGTGTTTGGGTTGGGACACCCCCTCAAATAATGAATTCCTGGTATGATAGTTGGGTCTGAAGTCCCTGAGTCATTCTGCTATTTATTTAGTTATAAAGTTGTATATAGCGTAAACAAGATCCCGAGGGATAACAGAGCGCTTTACAATATGAATGAGAGGAATACCAAAAGCAGTCTCAGCATCTTAGCAGGAGAAAGTATCCCTATTAGGGTACGAATGTGTTCATAAGGAATCGTTTAGCTTCTGATTTGAAAGCCATCATTGGAGAAATTCTGCATACTTCCGGTGGAAGAGAGTTCCAAATCCTTGGTGCTGCGCCGGAGAAGGCTCGGTGACAAGTTATTTTTTTGTTCAGGATAAGTGGTTTCAGGAGAAAGGTAGTGGCACTTCTCGAGGCCCTAGATCCACAGGATAGTTCAAGTTTTTGTGCAAGGTAATTGGGAGTATTGAGGCTTTGTGAGTCAGAACAGCAATTTTTAACTGAATTCGAGCTTCATAGGGTAGCCAATTAAGAGATTTTAGGACTGGGGATATATGATCGTATCTTTTGGTGCCTGTGACCAATCTAGCCGCTGCATTCAGAGTTGACCTTAGAGGAGCCCAGGCACATTTGGGACGGCCACTGAGAGTAGCGCAGCCGTGGTCAAGCCTCGGCAAGACAAGCGATTGAACTACCTGCTTGAAATCCTTTAGTGGAAGGAAAGGTTTGATATTTCTGAGTGACCTCAACAGATGGTTTGCTACCTTACATACATTACTGAAATGATTCTTCATATTCAGGTGCTTGTCCAAGTTGACTCCGAGGGATTTTGCTGAGTCAATGATGAGAGGAGTGCGATTGAAAGCAGTAAGGTGACTCAGCCATAGGTCAATCTTGGGGATGTGGTTCGTGGGGGGGAAGATGAGCAGGAATTCTGTTTTGGAAGTGTTAAGCAGGAGATGGTTCTCAGTTAACCAGTTTTGAGTGGACGTTAGAGTAGTGTTGAGGGAGATGATGTTATCCAGGGAAGAGATTTTCAAATAGAGTTGCGTGTTGTCCGCATACATGTGGAAGATAATGTTCATAGGGTTTAATGAGTTAGCAAGAGGTTCCAGAAAAAGATTGAATAGGATGGGAGATGGGTCGGACCCTTGAGGGATTTTGCTGAGTCAATGATGAGAGGAGTGCGATTGAAAGCAGTAAGGTGACTCAGCCATAGGTCAATCTTGGGGATGTGGTTCGTGGGGGGGAAGATGAGCAGGAATTCTGTTTTGGAAGTGTTAAGCAGGAGATGGTTCTCAGTTAACCAGTTTTGAGTGGACGTTAGAGTAGTGTTGAGGGAGATGATGTTATCCAGGGAAGAGATTTTCAAATAGAGTTGCGTGTTGTCCGCATACATGTGGAAGAGAATGTTCATAGGGTTTAATGAGTTAGCAAGAGGTTCCAGAAAAAGATTGAATAGGATGGGAGATGGGTCGGACCCTTGAGGGACCCCCATGAGTACAGGAGAGAGCTGGGAGAGGGAGTGGTTTGCCTTGACCCTTTGTGATCTGTGCTGAAGGAAAGAAGAGAACCATTGTAGCACCTGATCAGAAAAACCCATTCTATTTTGCAGGCTAGATGGAAGGTTTTCATGATTAACCGTATCGAAGGCGGATGAAAGTGCAAGGAGAATCAGGAGGCAAGATTCATTTTTGTCAAGCATTTTTAAAATGTCATCCATAATGTGTGTGAGAGCCGTTTCAGTGCTGTGTCCCTTCCTGAAACCAGATTGATGTTGGTCTAGAAGTTGATAGTTCTCTATGTGATCGCAAAGTTGAGAGTGAACACATTTTTCTAGAAGTTTTGCTAGGGTGGGAATGTTAGAAATGGGACGGAAATTATTGAGATCAGATTTGTCAGCATTAGTTTTTTTTTTAAATTGATGAAACCTGAGTTGCTTTTAGGCAACTGGGGATCGTGCCTTGTGAGAGAGAAGCATTTAGGTGGGGATAAGTGCATTCTTGATTTCCTTGAAGATAGCCGGGGGCAACGGGTCGCTGAAGTGGTGGGAGGGGTTGATATTCTGAAGAATCTTGTGGATGTCATAATCACTAAAAGGGGTAAAGGTACGCCACGGCGCCTTGTTCTTAGTGATCAAGGAGGTCAGTTTGTCTTTATTCAAGGGGTCAAGTGGGGAGGCCGCAACTGAGGGAGGCAATAGAGCCTTCTTAGAGGAGAGATCAACAGATATGAGTCTAGATTTTTCAGAGAAGAAAGAGGCTAGATCATTGCATGAGGGTGAGCAGCCATCCTTGTTCAGAGTGGTTTGGACCAACGACTGATTGCTGTTTGACCAATTCCAACAGCTTCTTAGGGCGGTTTGCCGCTTGATCCAGTTGTGTTTGAAGTAGTAAGACTTGGCATTCCTGATTTGTTTATTGTAGAGGCTCCTGACTTCTCTAAGGAGTTTTAGTTGGTCCGAGGAGGGATTGGATTGCCAGGACCATTCGGCAGCCCTGAGGTTGCGTCATTCTGTGTTTAAGTTGTCATTATACCATGGTTTGGATATTTTAATTGAGGCATTTTTATGTTTGAGTGGCGCAATGTTATCCATGATGTTCGAAATAGTCAAATTGTAGGCGTTGGTGAGTGATTGCACCTCGACCAGATCAGCTTGGACGGAGAGGGCAGACTTACATTGGGCAGCTAGTTCATCGGAACCAATTGATCTAAGGTCCCTTTTCCATATCTTCGATTTCAAAGGTTGAATCTTCCTCATTAATACCTCCCTGTTAATGTAGAAGAGGATGCTATGATGGTCGCACCAGTCACAGGGGGTAATGGAATCTATGGTGATGGTGTGCTCTTTCGAGATGATAAGGTCTAGAGTTTCTCCTTTAGTGTGTGTTGGTTGGTCGCAGTGCTGAGTCAGATCTTGATTCACTAAGAATGATTTCAAGCAGGATACAGCAGAATCATTGGGGTTGGACCAGTGAAGGTTGAAATCACCAAGAAAGATTTGGGACACCGCTGAGTCGACATTACTAGTGATGTTTTCTATTAGATGCTCAATGAAGGGGAGATTGTCACCGGGATGGTGATAAAAGGTATGCAGTTTGTAAACCGGTAAATTCATACTAGAGATACTGAGACACAGGTATTCAGTGGAGGAAGGCGCAGAGGAATCCAAGAGAGAAATCGAGAGTGTGTTCCTGTGGATACAGACTAGGCCACCACCCAACTTCAGAGTTCTGTCTAGCCTGATTATGTCATGAGTGGGAGGAACTAGAGGTCTAAGATAGGGGAGGATGCGGGATTTAACCAGATTTCCGTGAGAATGATAATGTCTAAATCCTTGTGTTGGATGAGGTCGAAGATATCAGAGGCATGTTTACTGGCTGATCTAAAATTAAGTAGTACACATTTAAGTCGTAGTGGGTCAGGGGGGAAGAAATATGGGAGATTTTCACATGGGTGAAGTTGTCTGAGATGCTGCCTCTAAGATTGCGTGGAGGTTCTCTGTTTGGGTTGGAAAGGATGATCTGAATTTGACTCGGCTCGGCCATTTTAGATTTGGAATCAAAAGAATTAGAGTTGTGACAGTCGAGGCAATAAGTGGACACCAGGAGTGTCCCAGGTCCTATGGAGCTGGCGGTAGTATTAGGTAGGGGAAAGGAATTTGAAAAGGCTCAGGCTAGCAGCTGATCTGTGTGGTTGCAGTCCCTGGTGGAAGATCTGGGCCACTTCAATGATGTGAAGAGAGAACTGATCATTTTGAAAAGGTTATTAGAGAGGGATTTCAGGTCGTGTAGATCAGAAATGAGTAGGAGCAACTGACTAGACATCTTATCTAGGCGCACAGCCAGGTCTGCATGTAGGTCCAGGGGTGGGGGGAGTGAGAGAGAGAAGATCGGTGATTGGGAGCCTCTGTGTAAGTCAGTTGAGGCCTGTGTGGGGACTCGTTGATCAGAATGTGGCATAGTCTGTGGAAAGGTAATAGGGATGGGGGCAGCCAGGTTTGAATGTTGGTCTAGGGGTGGGGGGTGTGAGGGAGAGAAAATCGGTGAAGGGGAGCATTTGTGTAAGTCAATTGAGGCCTGTGTGGGGACTCATTGTTCAGAGTGTGGCATAGTCTGTGGCAAGGTTATAAGGATTGGGGCGGGGGCCTCGTCAAGTAATAGAGGAAACTGTAAGACTTGAGGGAACCTCTCAGATTGAGAGACACCCACTGACAGACTAATTGACGGAGATGAGATAGATCCCATAGATCCACCAGCAACCTGAGAGGGAGCTCTAGTGTGGTGACATACTTCAATAAGGGACAAGGCAGTGCTAGGCTCATCTATAAGAGATGAGGGGTTAGAGGAGATAGGGGTACTCGCAACAGTTAAGGGGGGCATACTAGTTAAGTCCAACCGAGAAGTAGAGGTTGAGTAGGAGTCAGAGGGGTTGCTATACACAGCATTTTTTTTTGTCCTCATCTCACCTTGTCAAGGTGGTTGTGGATCTTTTTGCAGCCTTTAACTCTATCTGGGCACCACAAGGCTTCCCACATTCACTTGGGTCACCTGACCTTCCCCTTTTTAGTACGGGGACATGGTGTAATCATTGGACTGACTAAATAAGTCTTAGATTTCATCCCCAACTCATTAGAGGATGCCAGATGTTAGATAGCTTATCCTCTATGACCTCATACTCCAACCGGGCCATGGCGAAAGCTGCTTTAAGCCATTCCTCTCTTTTCGGGGGCAGGGTTCTTTCCACCTCCTACAGATTTCTCTCCTTGCCAATAGGATCATATATAGCAGCAGACCTTTATCCTGCCATGAGGCAGTCTGACAGAATAGGCCGTCATCCCCGAATAGGATCAGGGGGAGATTTACCTCCACTCTGGTCTTGAATATACCCACCAGGGTGTCCCCAACCCCTTCCCAAAAGAAGTCCAGCACTGTACAATTAAAAAATTGTGTATATCATTTGCTAATGGGGTATGACATCTTGGACATTTGGGTGGAGGCGTTGGAGCAAATTTTGCTATTTTATAGGGCGTATAGTAAAGTCTATTGATGGCAAAAATGTGGTTCTTTTTTAAGCAGGCGGGTTTTATAAACTTATATAATGTCTTTAAAGATGGTTCAAAGAGGGTCTCGGCCTGCATTTCCATGGGGATTGACTCCATACCGCTTCTGAGGCAGGGATCCCAAAACCTTCAGTTTTTAATAAGTGGTTATACCAGATCGATATTTCCTTCTTAACTGGTGAGGTGGATTGACACATCCTCTCAATTTCTACGTTTGCTTTTATCTCACCCTGCTCTGCTACAGACCAGGAAACTAATTGAAGATATTTAAATCTTGATAGTCCAATCCCTACCTACGCCCTCAGATATTCCCATGGATGTATCCCATCTTCGTCAATCAAGTCTGACCAAATAGTGATTCCAGCCCTCTTTATTGGCACCGCTAGGGTATCTTTTAGACATTCTGGGGTTCAGGGCGAGTCCCAAATAGGAGCAAGATCTGAATAGTAACCAATCCCCCAACTGATCCTTACCCTATACCACACCTCAAGGCTGCCCTTAGAACCTTCAGGCGTATCCCCTTAAAGAATCTCGGGGAGCCAAATTTGTACAGGAAGGCTTCTCCTCCGCCACCTCCTTCTGCTCTCACCATCTCACCCAACACTCTGCCCCAGGTTGGCCCACGTGGTTTAATGAGTAGCATCCGAACGCTCTTAAACTGGAATGCTGCTGCATATAGATTAATGTCGGCAAGAGCAAGCCCTCCTTTAAGAAGTCTGTGTCTAAGCTTTTTCCAGGTCAAACGAACCCCTTTATCCCCCCATACAAAGATTCCTATCTTGCTCTGCACCTTACTTATACTCTTTTTTGGGAAAGGTAGAGGAATGGTTGAAAATAGATAGGTAAGCTTGGGGCGAATAATCATTTTCACAAGGTTGATTTTGCCATATATGGTTAATGGAAGATTCCTCCATCTGCTGAATAGACGGTCAATTTCTCTGGTAACCCTATTTAGGTTTAACTGGGGGATTTTATCCAAATCCTTCACAACATAAATTCCTAAATATCTGAACTCGGAACTCACTTTGCCCCTCCATTGATCCAAATTCCAGCACATGACCTCCGTTTTTGATCTGTTGACCTCATAGCCTGACATAGAACCGAATTCTACCAGCAGCTCCTCAATCTGAGGTATCACCGCGGCAGGATTGTTTGTATATAGGACCAAGTCATCTGCATATAAGGCCAATTTAGAACTATAGCTTGAGCTAAGGGCTCGATATATAGGTTAAATAGTAGCGGGGAGATAGGGCACCCCTGTCTAGTTCCACGCTGTATGCTGAGGCTAGATGTTAATAAACCATTAAGGAGGATCTGCGCCGAGGTACCTCTGTAGCAATTGTGTATGGTCTGAATGAATATGGGGCCAAACCCCATCTTCTCCAGAACTGCCCAGAGATATACCCAGCAAACTCTAATCGGCATTCAGCAAGGAGATTGGCCGGTAGGAGTCTGCCCGTAAGGGGTCCTTGCCTGGCTTCAAGATCAAAACTATTATTGCCTCTTTCCATGAGTTGGGCACTCTGCCTACAGGGGAATAGACTGAATTAAAGATTATTTCCAGCATAGGGGACAGTTCTTCTGCTAAGTGTTAATACACTTCACTCGGAAGGGAGTCCGATCCTGCAGCCTTTTTATTTTTTGATTTCTTAATCTGCTCAGTTGTCTCATCCAGAGTGATAGGGGCATCTAGACTGATCCGGCCCTCCTCATGTATATTTTCCGGGGATGGAGCTGTGTTTTCTTTATATAAATCAGTGAAGAGTGAAAGGAGGCAGGTCTGCATATCCTCATCCTTGCTCGATATGTCTCCATTTTTATTTACGATTAGTTCTCTAATATCGTTTTTTGTTCGGTCTGCTCTGGCTTTCCACGCCAGTAACGCTCCAGCCTTCTCCCCATACTCACAATTTTCCATTTTCCTGGAGTCCCATTGGGCTTTACATTTTGCTTCTAGTTTTCCCCTATACTGCTGTCTTGCTTCTTCCAATTCCTGCAGATTTTGTAAAAGTGATTCTGAGTCTTCACTATTCAGACTGAATCTGTCTAGTTCTAACTGTCTAATTTTCCCCTCAATATCCTTCAACTTCTGAGCCTCTGCCCTGTTCTTAGAACAGATGCTACCATGTAATCTCCCCCTTAAACAGGCCTTATAGGCGTCCCAGATAAAATCCCAAGTTGAAGACCCGATATTCTGTGGAAAGATTTCTAAAGAGAGCGACTTAATAGATTCAATTAGTTCTATATCAAGAAGCATTGATCTTTTCAGTGTCCATCTGGACTGAACCTGCTGACTACTGCTTAAAAAGACAAACTGTAGGGGAGCGTGGTCTGAGATATGGCTAGGCTTGACAAGTATTTCCTTGATGTTAACCAAAGGTTGTCTATCTGTGAAGACATAGTCTATCCTAGAGGAATGCCCGGATTTCTTGCAGTTAAATGTGAAACCCTGTCGAGCACCTTCTTTAGCTCTCCAGACATCTACTAGATCTAAGTCATGAATCAGATTTAATAACGTTCGACGGACCTTAGGGGCCCCTATATGATGGCTCACGTTAGACCTATCATTTATGGGGTTTAATAATACGTTAAAATCTCCCGCAAGAATGTATGGTGGAGACTCCAACGTCAATGTTCATTGCAATTTAAGCAGATATGAGACATCATCGATATTGGGGCGATAGAAAGAGGCACAGGTTTTGTCTATGTTATTTAATGTCATTATGGCAACTACCCATCTCCCTGATGTGTCTGTTTGGATCCCCTTAATAGAGCAGGAAATACCTTGTTTCACCAGTATTGCTACCCCTCTACTATGTGAGTTCCGATGAGACACAGTAAAGTATTTTATCCAATGCACTTTGGAGAAAATTAACCGACTTTCTGTCAGACTGAGATGGGTCTCCTGTAATAAGCATACTTGTGCACTTGACAGTTCCAAATACTTAAGGATTAATCTCTGTCTGCGGGGGCACCTCATACCAATAACGTTCCAGGAGATAAAGGTGGTCTGTCTCCCGCTCAATACTAGATACTAGGTCCCCTGACATCTCTTCGGTTGCCTACACTTCTTATATTCCTGACTATGATGAGATGTGGTTATTTTTTCTTTTTTTTCCCTATGCTCCCCACCCGGGTGACCCCCCTCCCCCTCCCCAAAGTCCCAGTGCCTATACCCTTTTATCCCATGAGGAACCCTCCCTTCCAATAGGCTAAACCTATTTAACTCAGCCCCCCCCAGGACGCAGATTTTTTATAAATTACGCACTTGCGGATATGCAACCTTAAATACTATTAAGTCATACACAGAATTTTTAAGAGTGGGGTAAAAATTGGCCATCTTTGCAAGGTTACTATTAGAAGCTTGGATTAAGATGATACCATTATTGTAGAGAGTGATAGTAGTGGAGGCTTTGAGGGAGAACGACTGAGATGTTGTTAGTTTGATGCCATGTGTAAGAACATTAATTGCCAGCATGCCCGTTTTCTGGTATAAAAGATGAGGTCATTCACCAGGGTACCTTTGTTGGTGCAGAAATAGGGATCTGAGAATAGAGTTTCTGGTCTAGCTTTGAGAATGCGGTGTTTGTATTTTTTTGCCACATTTTTAGAGAGGCCAGTTGGGTAATTGTTGATAAAGTTATTGGAAACATTGGGGTCTGGACTTATTTCCATTGTGAACTAGAGTCCTAGAGATGGTGGGATCAGAGAGAGGAGGATAAGGCGGTGAGAGAAAAGACAACGATATTGGTTCTTCCAACGGAAAAGTGAAGGGACGGATAGGCAGAGTGATGGGAGGCGTTGGGCTCTTGCGGTGCAAAGCTAATGATACAGGCCATCGTGTGATCCCCTAAATAGACTCAATTCTATCAACTGGCATATCCCGTTACACAGGATGATTGGAGGCCCCTCTATGATGGAATAAGCGGCCTGGACACAAGAATTACAAGCTTAGGGAGAAAACAGTCCCCAGTAGCCACTGTTTTCAGCACATGCCGTAGGTCCAACGGCTTCAAGCGTCACTGAAGACTTGAGAGCAGGATCAGCATAGAAGTAAATATCAATAGAGAGGAGATAAAATCCTTATGAAATGGTGGCATAACAGCAGGACCATTGATTATAAATAGGCATAGTCCAGCAAGGTGCCCAACCAAAACAAGTATATGGACCATCAGTCAGATCTAAGGGGCACAATTTAAAACAAAGATAACGATTAAATACCATCCTCTAATTCCGCTTTCCAAATAACTAGAGCAGTAAAGTACTCACAATGTCTTTGCATTGCCGCCATTTTAATGTCAGGCAAAGTATGGAGAAGCTATTGTCTTCAAAGTGCCGCCATTTTAAAGTCAGGCAGCAAGCAGTTTAAAGGCAGTTTAAACTATCTCTGTGTTGGTTTTTCTTGTCCTGAGCAAAGAATGAAAAACAAAACTTTGACCTTTGATGTAAATGGGAGACAGAGATACCCATCTGGTGGCTGGATTTCAAAATGTGAAACCAGATAACCTGGAATCAGTACCCACTTTCCTGCTTGTCCAAATTGTGTGATCCTAGACAAATATTTTATAGCACAGAGCCTCCCTTTTCTACATCACAAATGAGAGCACTTTTAAATACTTGAGTTCAGGTTGTGTGCTGAACAAGAACCTCTTATGTTCAATTTAATAGACTGCAATGTTGCTCCATATACAATAATATTCCAGGCCATGTGTACAATTTACAGCACTGTAGACCTGCCTCTTAATCCACTGTTTGATTAGTTCAGATGCTCCGTCCATTACCACCCCCTTTTGTACCGCTTTTGGCCACCATAAGTGTGGCAGGGTATGCTCAGACGTGAGCCCCTTGCTCACTTTGCCACTGGATTCAAGCAAGCCAGGCTGAAGACGGCTGTAATGCCAGAAACCGGTCCTCGGAAGCTTGTTTCCGGTCCAGGGAAGGCATGGCTTGGCAGTTCGGGCTGGACTGTTCCCATGAGGCACAGGGTCAGACTGATTTGCATATAGCCATGTCTGAACTGGGGTGGCAGAGTGGGCTAAAGAATGGTGATGGATTAAACCCAGATCTTTTGACTGGGTGTGAGTGTTTGATTGGTTCAAATGCTCTGTCCATTACCACCCCCTTTTGTACCTCTTAATCCACTAATAGCATTGTTGGGTGGGGAGGTGAGGTATGAATGTTTCTAAAAACTATCACTTTTAATAAATGTCTGTCTATGCAGAGATATATTCTGATGTACCCGTGCACCACCTCATCATAAGTGCCACTGTGTTCCCGCACTTGGGGTTGCTGGTTGTGGGAAGACCGTGCCTCATTTTACTGGTAAAGTTGAGTGTGGGTCATGTAGTGGGTGCAGGGACAAGAGCAGCCTTGTCCCTGTCTGCCCCCTGCTGCAGGATGTGTGGAGGGTAGAAAGCTCTCCATACTGCCAATCATATTCCACTGGCCCTCGATGCTTTGCCTACCCCAGAACTCTGACTCCCGACCCAGAGCAATCCACCAACCTCTATTTACTACCTGCTTAAAGCAGGCGGTAAATGGGAGCTGAAAAGGGCCCGATATTATAAAAGAGCATGGATCCGCATACAATTGTTGACTGGCTAAAACTGGGTCTGCGTGTTTTTCCCCATTTTGAGAGAAGTCACTCATTATAGCATTAAACACATACATGAACCAGTGCAAAATATTCTTTCCAATCGATCCCAGCTGCAAGGTATGCTATTCATTTCCCAGGTGTATTGTATATGTATCGAGGTTGGTCCAGATGGAGGGCATTAAGGCACCACACTGCACTTTAGACTCAGGCAGTAAGGGGTGTCTTGTCAAAAAATTAGAAGCTGAAAATGGCAAGATTTTACCCTGATCTGGGCTCCAAGCAAGACAGCTTCCCCATGGACTGAGGGCAGTGGGGGTACATACTTAGAATGTCTGACCTGGAGTAATCTCGTGGTAGTTTAACCTCACCAATTAGAGGTCAACTTTCTGAAATAATTGTGTTGTGAGCATGTGTGAAAATCCAAAGCTTGCATGATATGCACATTAAATAGAGCTGGTCTCAAGGGCGAGCCTTGTGGAGTGCCACAAGAGACACAAAACGATGGAATGCCTCATAGTCATTTGATGAGAGGCTGGCTTTCAGCATGCCTGAGCTGGACACCTGCATAGCTCTTGCCTCTTCTTAAGGAGGGTGACTGTGCAGTGAAGCGCTAGGGAGCTTTCTGATTGATAATGCACAGAATTGAGCTTATCTGCCTCTGCTGGCAACAGTTGTCCTAGGAGCTGAGGCTCGAAATCAGAGAACATTATTTAGATAAGCAGTCAAATTGCATATTGCTGAGTTTAAAGTAGTATATAGGCCTCGATCAGTAATGCAATTATTGTGGATTGTAGGATGTGTTGATTGTATTTTGTGCTCTTAGTTACCCCGAATGACCGTGCATTCCTCTGTACAGTCGGTGTCACAATTGTAGAATTGGGAAGGGCCCTAGGCCCACATGGTGGACAGCAGCAATAACATGCACACAGACACCAGTTAGGGGTAGTGGGAATGGCCACGAGCACGTGCGCTCGGCCCCTTTTATTAGCAGCGTCATGTGACACCATGACGTCTGTGGTGGGTGTGTGTAAAGTGTGTTACATCACTCCTGAACACTAGACCGTGTTCATGCTAGGACTCTACATCCCTCCCATTTTTTTAATCGCAAAAACCCACATACAGAAATCAACCTGTGGGAAAAACAAACTGTATCAGGATGCAGTAAAGTGTTCAACTTCCGCTGAGTCCTTTTATCCGCCGCTGCTTGGCATCACAGATAATGTTCAATCTGCTGCGGGGAACGTCAGTTCACAGTGGCACCGGTTTGGGGGTGCTCGATGGAACCAGCCTATTGACGACTCTGCGATAGAATTTGTCCTCACAGTCCTTCTTTTGCTAACTTCCATGGCGACGGGTGCAGTTAGAGTTCTTGTCGTTCGCCGGGAAATGATGCACGATTTCCGGTCTCGGCCTTAGCTTCACATGTAGTCTGTGTCCTACTTGGCAAAAGGCAGATCCGTTGCAAGGCATCCCTCTCACCAGGATGACCCCTCTCGTCGGTGTTCCCCTGCCACGGGATATCCTTGAGGTCCTCATTCTCGGATTTGCGCTGGGCTGGATGTGCCACATCAGTTGTTCCTACGCCGCCGTCAGTGGGGGTATGGAAGAGACGATGTGTCTCACCTCAGATTCCGCAGCCTCGTCCCAAGGTAGCTGTTGGTTTCTGTCTTGGCTTGCGATGTCTTCGCCCTCCCCGGACCTTTCGGATGGCCTCTGCCCCTGAGTCACCACGGCTGGCATGTGTCCAGTGTCCGTGTGACCCCAAAGGTAGATGTCACAAACGGTCTCGCTTGCTCCTCTCCGCAGATCCTGGGTGTGCGGAAACATCGTCGATCAGCTGGTCTTCTTTGCCACTGGTGTTCTTCCGGCCTCGTGTTCCTCGCACCGTTGTCCTGGCACTTGTCGCCTTCCTTCTCTTCAGGAGTGTGAGTGGTCTTCCTGCACTCCTCTCTCTTTCCTTAGTTGGTTCCTTGTGGGGACGTTGCTTCGCACTGACTTCTCCTTCTACTCTTAACTGTGGCAACAGGCCACATGGATATACTTCCTTCCTTTTCACAGTGGCAGACATGCCACTCAGATCTCTCCTTTTCTTCCTTCCTTTTCACAGTGGCAGACGTGCCACTCGGATCTCTTCTTTTCTTCCTTCCTTTTCGCGGTGGCAAGACGTGCCACTCGGATCTCTCCTTTTCTTCCTTCCTTTTCGCAGTGGCAGACGTGCCACTCAGGTCTCTCCTTTTCTTCCTTCCTTTTCGCGGTGGCAAGACGTGCCACTCGGATCCCTCCTTTTCTTCCTCCTGCATCGCGACATCACTTGGACCGATCTTGTGTCTTCTCTCCTGACCTGGGTCCTCCATGCAGTGTGCGCACTCTGCATGTGTACCCCTGGTCTTGTCCCCGTCGGGGACACTTTCTCCTTCTTCCTCAGTGGCCAGAGTTAGTGTCGCGAACCTTCTTTTCTTGACGCTTTCTTTTCTTGATGCTTGTTGGTGACGTTCGGGGGTCCACGTCCGTAGACCTTTTCATGGTTGAACGTCCTGGACCGGTTGGTGGTCCACTTCTGCCGATGCCTGGCAGGTTGCTTTCGGTCGTCCTGTCGGACTTTGCGCTACAACAGTTCCTGGGGACCCGTTGTGGGTCAGCACTTGATGGGTGATCATTCTGCGGATCGGCTCCTGGGAGGCGCCACGTCGTGTGGTCGTGCGTGATAATTGTTCTGCGCGATGGCGCTGCCTGCGCTCTTCTTTCGCTTGCGGTGGCTGTGCGTCGCCACGTGGCGCGTTGAATGCGCACTTACTGTTCAGGGTTCTGGGACGCCTGTTGCGTGACGTTGGGTACTTGCTGCTTTGGCTGTCGTCAGGTACTTGATGCTTTGGACCGTTGGCGGGAGTAGTTGATGCTGCGGTGAGCGCCTGTGGCCACAAGGCGTCGCTGCGCTCTCCGTCCTTTGATCGCGGCAGTCTTTTCCCTGGACGTTCTTCCAGTGCTTGGCAGTCGTTTCCTCCAGACGTCAGTGCTTGGATGTTAAGTGAGACGTTCGCGCCTCTTCCCACGTCGCGTTGGAAGTGGCAGCCGCCGATTCCTTGCTGGTGTGTGTGGGTGTCACCTGCGCTGTTGCGGGAGTTTAGACGCTTTCTTGCTGCGGGAGTTTAGATGCTTTCCCTGGGGGCGCTGCTCAGTCTGTTGCCCCTTGCTGCTGCTGATTTCTCTTGCGTTGTGCAATGCTTGTTTTAGTACTTGTTGATGTAGGTGCACTTTTGCTTTTGGCCACTGGGTGGCAGTGATTGCTGGATTTGGTAGCAGCCTGTCCTGTGTGTCTTGTCTTCCCCTGATGTGCACTCTACTGTCTCAGTCTCTCAGTGCACAGGGGGGCTGGAGCTGCTGCTGGGAACCTACTTCAAACTGTCCTCCCGGTGAGTCTCTTTCTCAGTTTTGTGTACTTTTGGGGTGGGAGTGAGCAGGCATGATAGCAAGGCAGTTCTGTGGGTAGGTGTGTCCAGGTTTCTTGCCTGGTGCCCCGGCACTTTATTTACTGTCTCTGCGGGAGGGGCACGGTTATTTTCACTTTCAGCGGCGCTGGCAGCTTATGGACGCTTCATTCCGCCGCCAGGGAGCCGAGGAGGTGGGGGCACACTTGTACTCGGCGGCGCTGGCCGCATGCAGGCTTTGCAACCCTCTCCACCCTCCTCGCTCGCGGCAGCCTCCGGCAGTCCTCGCGCGGGCGGGGGGTGTGTATTGATGCTTCTCTGCTCTGGTGGGGGTCACTCTTCCCTGGGCGGGGGCGCTTGAGGCAGGCTGCGGGTAGGCTCCGCCGGCTCTGCCTTTTTAAATGTTGATGAGGCTCCACTCTCCGGTCTCCCACCGCAGCAGTTTCACTTTGCACACGCTGCGCGGCGGGGACCTGCCATGCTTGTGTCTGCGTGTGAGTCCTTGTGTGAGTCCTTGTCGGGCCGGCAGGCCGCGGGTGGGCTCCGAAGGCACGGCTTGTACTTTCTTTGTTGGGGAGCCACCGGCGGGCCAGCGCTGCTGAGTCTTCCTTGGGGGGGGGGGCTACCGGCGGGCCGTGGGTGAGCTCCGCTGGCCCGGATCACGTTGCGAGGGGGGTCGGGAGGCGGTTAGCTACTCCGCTCCCTCCCCCTCGTTGTTTATCTTGGTCGCGGGTCCGGCCACACTTCCCCCATGCCGTCTTCAGTCTCTGTGCCCCACCGCTTCTAGTCTCACACGCGGCGGGGGCAGGGGACGACTCGGGCAGGCCGCGGGTAGGCTCCGCTGGTCCTGCTTATGCATTGGCAAAGTTCCTGGCGGGCGCTTCGCCCCTGGAGCTCACCTTCGGCCGGCAGGCCAGATGCTTTGTCGCGGTCGTGGCGGGTGGGCTCCGCCCGGCCCGTGCACCTCTCCGGTGGAGTTTTCAGCCTCGCGGCCGTGGCAGGTGGGCACTGGGCGGTCCGCTCTTTCTTGGTGGCCCTCGTTGGTGGCGGTCGACGCGGGTGGGCTCCGGTCGGCTTGCTGTGGGGCTCGGATGTGCCCACCGGCTTCTCGGCGCGCTGCGCCCTGCTGCAGGGGATGCCCTCTAGGCGGGCAGCTCTCTTCCCCTTTTTCTTGTTTTTGAGCTGTGGGTAGTGGCACGCATGGGCTGCACTACCGGCCTCGTCGCCAGTGTAGAATTGGGAAGGGCCCTAGGCCCACATGGTGGACAGCAGCAATAACATGCACACAGACACCAGTTAGGGGTAGTGGGAATGGCCACGAGCACATGCGCTCGGCCCTTTTTATTAGCAGCGTCATGTGACACCATGACGTCTGTGGTGGGTGTGTGTAAAGTGTGTTACATCACTCCTGAACACTAGACCGTGTTCATGCTAGGACTCTACAACAATGTTTACCGTAGGGTATATTGGCAGCTCAGAGCATTAAACGGACACATTTACTCATTCGTACAACAGGGTAGTTTAATTTTGTCGAAACATAAAATGCAAAAAAACAAAACAAAATAGTACATCTAGAAAGCACTTCTTTGATTTTTCTATCATTTCTGGATCATGTGTGAGGGAAACGTAATATAGAAGGCAAACGCTAGGGGGCGCTAGCAGCTTTCCTCTCTTCACGTCAGGTCTGTCACAAATAAGAAGCGTTCATTTGTGGCTGTAGTCCCAGTGCCGTTTACGGCATCTGAGGACACTGTTTTGTGCAACATATCAAGGTTTTAGCGCTGTAGGTAAACATTTATGGAACAAAAACACAGATTTATTCTGCGAATTACAGCAATGTGTTTGTTCACTTGTTACACAACGGGAGAGGTCAGAGTGTAGGTAGATTATTTAGCTACTCTGTCGGTTGTTCAGCTGTTTTTTTCCCCTGTTGATTTCCTTTCTAGTATCACAAAGATTGCATGCAGCAAGCAGACAGACATGCATGTGGCATTCCTTACCCTGCAAAACACTTATACAACGTGTCTTTAAACGTTAAAAACTCACCCAATTTCCAAATGTGAGCCGCTTTATCAAAGCTATTTCATTAATTCTCTAAAGGGGCTTTGCTGCTTGACCCTATTTTCTGATCTTGGTCACGCACAAAGCAGTGACAATTGTAAAAAAAGAATTTAAAAAAAGGAGTTCTTCAGATTTTTGACAAATACGCCACGGTCTTCTCGCCTAACCTGACTCTTCATGAATATTAACCGGTTAACAGTGGTATTAACATAGCAAAGTTGGCCATCCATATTTTATTATTGTTGTTCTTTGTTTTGTTGTGCTGTTGTTGCATTTTTGATGGACTGAAGGGAGAACTCAATTGTTAACGAATACACATAACTTGCAAGGAAGTTGCTAATGTACACAGCGCACTGTCATCTATGGCAGCTAAGAGCTGTTAAAGATGGCAGCTGTAGTGTCTTAGCAGCCAGAAAGACACGGACTAGGCGGGAACTGTCGGAACTCTTTATTGTACGTCCACTCCTTTCACCAGCTATGGGCTAACTGACCCCTTGTTCCTTGACTCCTCCCTTTCTGCCCGCCTTCCTCCTGTCCCCGGGCAGGTCCTGGTGCTCTTGTGCACTCACATCGTTACATCTCCCCCCTCTGTAAAGAAAAAAACAGGAACACAACAATGCATCAACTTCTTTTCTTTTGCGTCGCTGGATATCTTCACTTACAGTACTTCAATGAAGCGTGACGGTTTTCTAATGGTCCGCCTGGGGCGCAACTGAAGATCAGGAGTATCTGACTCTCGCCGCTCAGGAGCTAGCCCGACACTTGCCCACTGCTAGACAGTGTCTCAGGTCCATTATCCTCAGAGACTGGTTCAGTCAGTAGTTCTTTGACGCTAGGACTGCACCTTTTAAAGTGCGTCACATTCCTGGTAACTCTTCTTTCATCCGTTTCGGCAGTGATCATGGTTCCTTTCTGCTTCATGACCTTCAGTGGAACCTCATGATACTTACAGTCAGTCTTTCTCTGCTGCTCTTACCGTACTAGCACCCAGTCCCCTTCACGAATCTCAGCGTGAGAGGCTTTTCGGCATTCATCTGCGTAGCCCATCATCTTTTCTTTATTTATTTTATCCACTGCCGCAATTTCTTCAGGATCAGAGTCAGGATACCGGGCACCCTCAGGTGAGTTCATCATGGGCAATCTGGTGCGCACTGGCCTCCCCAGCATGAGAGTGGCCGGACACTTGCCTGTGGTGGAATGAGGCGTGTTGCGATATGCGCGTAATACTTAATTGAGCGCTGTTTGTATGTTCTTTCGAGTGAGCTCCGCCTGTTGAATGGTTTTCTTGACCGTGGCCATGAATCGTTCCACCATTCCATTTGCCTGCGGCCAGAGTGGTGTGATTTTGCGATGTTTGAAATTTAGGTGGCGGGCAAAATCGGCAAAGTCCTGGCTGTTGAATGGGGGCCCATTGTCAGACTTTAACACCTGTGGAATGCCCCAAGCAGCGAAGACTTCATCAAAGATTGGTATGGTGCTGGATGCTTTGGTAAACGTGCTGAGTTGTACAATCGGGAATCTGGAGTATTCATCCATGATAAAAAGGACGTATTGTCCCGACTTGAACGGCCCAAAGAAGTCCCGGTGACCTTCGTGGGCTAGATTGATGACCCCTTGTCTTAGCTGTTTCGGAATTACAATTTGGGTGTCTCTTAGGACAAGACCATTGGCCGCTATTGATAGTTCATCTTGGACGTGCTTAAATGCGGATATCTCCTGGGCATCATTTTGATCGCCTTGTCCCTTGACTTCTGTGTGTCGCCAGCTATTGGTTTGTATGCGGCGTTTGACTTCGTTCAGGGTAGCGACTGAGTAAGTGGCCTCGCAAATTGCTTCCAGCGGGACAGCGGGAGGTCTGGCCTGATCCACCACAAAATGTATGTACTCGTCCGCGATCGACCTTTTGGACTTGCTGGTCAGGTTTGGATGTTGTGACATATAGTCGGCGGGGTTTGCCGCCTTACCTGACTTATATACAATGGTACAGGTGTACTCCTGTAGCCGAAGGCCCCATCTCTCTATCCTGGGTGGCATCTTGGCCCGGGGATTCCCAAAGATGGTGATCAAGGCTTGGTGGTCCGTGACCAAAGTAAAATGCTTCCCAAATATGAAAATGTGGAAGTGTTCGCAGGCCCAAACTACGGCCAGACTTTCCTTTTCTGGTTGAGAATATGCCTTCTCAGTGTCCGTTAAACTCCGACTGGCGTACGCTACGATGTGGCGTTGGTCATCGTCTCTGTCATATTGCGCCAAAACAGCTCCTAGTCCCACAGGACTGGCATCCACTGTTATTTCTGTCTTTTTCTTTGGGTGAAAGTAGGCCATGTTTTCCGCAGACTCCACTGCTTTCTTGATGTCTCTGAAAGCATGTTCACACTGTGGTGACCACTGGAATGGCTGCCCCTGTTTGGTGAGAGTTCTCAGGGGGTAGCTTCTCGTAGCATTGTCCTGTATGTACCTGGCGCAGTAACTGGCCATGCCCAGGAACGAACGCACGTCCCTGAGGTCGCGCGGGCTTGGGGTATCGTTTAGTGCAGCTACTTTGTCGGGATCAGGTTTCATTCCCATTCCAGAAAAGATATGGACGAAGAATTTCAGTGTTGGTTTATGAAATTCGCATTTGTCCTTGTCGAGTGTGAGGTTAGCGTCCATCAGGGCATGGCAGACCCGATCCAGCGCTGTGTCATGCTCATGAGTGGTGGCCCCATACACCAAGATGTCATCACTATACAGGACGTGGGGAACATGATGAATTGTTCTCAGAATGGCTTCCTGAAAAATTTCAGCGGCCGACGACACACCAAAACGGAGTCTTTTGGACCTGAAAAGCCCCAAATGGGTTGAGAATGTCGTGATGTATCGAGATCGCTCATGCAACTCCAGTTGATGGTATCCCTTGTTGAGGTCCAATTTTGAGAATATTTTAGCTCCGTTGAGTGACGCAATCATGTCACTAATGTGAGGGCCTGGGTGCCTCTCCCTCTCTATGGCGGTGTTGGGCGCTCTCATGTCAACACATAGACGGACTCTGTCCATCTCTCCTTTCTTCGGGACCACGACGACCGGAGAAACCCATGGCGTCGGTCCATCTGTCCTCTCGATGATGTCAGTCTCAAGTAGATCCTGGAGTTCTTTCTCTACCGCTTATTGCAAGTGGAATGGGATCTTCCTGTGATGTTGAGCCAAAGGCGTGATTTGCTCATTGATGTGGAGCCGAATTTGACAATTTTTCATCTTTCCAAGACCCTGAAAAAGCTTGGGGAATTTTTGAGTGATGTCCAGTTTGTCATCGACTTTATAAAGTATGTCCACAAGTCTCAATCGTTCTGCCATGGGCACACTTAAGAGGCAGTCAGCTTCAGGCCCATCGATTACGTGGATGTAGGCTTTGATGGTGCGATCGTGATACGATAGATCCATCGGAAACTTCCCAAGACAGGGGAGCGGCTTCTTGGACATCCACGTGTATACCCGCACATGGGCATTGATCAATTTGGGCGGTGTCCTCATTCTTTGGTATTCAGCCACTGGTATATAATTAAGGGACGCCCCACTATCCAGCACAAACTTCGCATGGTGAGTGTAGGAGAGTGGAGTCTGCAATCCTATGGTCCCCCAGATTTTTGCTTTTTGCTTCACTGGTTTACGACTTTCCCTGGCTGTGGGCCTGCTAATCAGACCCACAGCCTAGCTGTTCTCTCTCTAAATTGACAACCATGTACCTTAGGTGCATTTACCAATTGGTACTGGGCCACCTTATCAGTCCCTGTACCCAGGGCATAGGTGTACCCAGGGCCTACCAGGGGCTGAAGCATGTATTATGCCACCCCTGGCTGGCCATCTAAACAGACACAACTGGCTGCACGACAGCTGGGGCAAGGTGGTGTAAGTACACTTTGCTGTAGATATAGTATACCTATATCGAACCCTAAAATGGACACATATATTCCCATCAGTCACTCCTACGGCAGGTCTTATCGATCCTGAGGGCAGAGTGCTTGGAATTATGTGAGATGGTGCTCTGGCATGAGCTGGGCCCGTTTGCAGCTTGCGGAACCAAGTCCTAATAGCTGTTCCATGATAACGCTATGCCATATACTCTTAAGTGCATTATAATCCTTGCGGTTAAATGCTAACGTTGGTATAGCATTATCAAAACATGTCAAGTAAGGTGTCATACGAATTGGAATACTATCCCCTCACCAATTCTGGCAACGGGGGTAGCATTCCACCCTTCTAGAGGGACACGACATGTATGTAACTGAGAACCCCAGGTAAAGTTAACTCGAGCCTTGGCATCAGAAAATGGATGCCACCACCACAGACACAAGTCTGACCTCCTGCTGCTGGGAGTCCTTCCAGCGAGGGAGGCTTGGACAAAGGGTTTCCTGCCTTGGGAGGTGCTAGCACCACCCCAGACAGGATTTTGTGTATTGGGTAGGACAGGCCTGAAAGTAATGAGACATGCCCGGGGCACACAAGGTGTCCTGTGCATACACCGGTTCAAACAAGTTGCTGGGGCATCCCTGCCCCAGCTCTGGCGCGAAAACCGGATAAAGGATAGGGGGTGTAGCCACCCCCTTTCCTGGTCCCACCCAGGGGAGGGACCTAGTCAGTAGTGCAGCCCCCTTTAGGAGAATAAAGGTAGGAGCTGGTCCCATTCCAAATTAGATTATCCTGAACAACTTTACAAGAAGAAACTCTGGACTTCGACGTTCTACTCCACAGAAGACTGAAGAATCTCCCTTGTGGACAAGGAGTGTCCACCCTGCAACTGCAGGCACCATCAAGCGTCCAGCGGCTTCCCTTTGTCGTCTTCCCTCAAGGATCCAGACTTCAGAGCCCAACAAGACCCGGACTCCCAGACCTCTCCGACCTCTACCTACATCTGCAGCACAGCTGAGATCCGTGGGTGCGACGAGACACGTGGGACCGGCCATCTTGAAAGAACCTGTACTTCGCTTTCAGCACGACTCCCGAGGAAAATTTGACCAAGTGCTTTGGAGACTGAGAAGCCCCAACCCCAAGCAGCTCCTGCACCAAAGACCAGCCCTCCAGCATCCACGAGATCTGCGTGGGGCCCTTCTGCTTGGTTCCTGCTTGACTCGTTGTCTGGTCACTTGCCGGCTGGCTAATAGCCTCCTAGACGATGAACGTTGAATTCTTCACTGCTGGTCTGGTTGCTCCAGACTGGCCCTTGCTCCCTTCCAAAAGAGGAGCACCCCAGACCCTCCTGGTCCACTCCAGACGCCGTTTCCACTCACCGCGTGGGTTGCCTTTGCCAAGGCCTGTTGATGCCGAATCCGGATCCAACACCGCCGACAGTGAGAGCCTGCGTGGGACAGCTTGTGCCTCCATCCTGGTCGTCGAAGACACCTCCTGGTCCACGTGGCTGCAGAGACAAGCGTCCATTCTTCACCTGATCGCGACAACGACATCTGGTTCGTTCCTGGTTCCACTCCAGTCACTGGCTAGTGACTTTGAACATTGTCCCCTCTGCTTTCAGGTCCTCTTCTTCACCGATCCACCCTTGGATCGCACCGGACATCTTCCTCCTGGTCGCCTGCAGCATCTTTTCTTTCAGGCTCCATAGACTTCAACGCGAGAACCCGACACACTTTGGCACCTATGCACCCGCAGCCCGTGGGTGAGGTAACAAGAGCATTTTGGTGCTCAAGGGTAGTTTAACTGTCCTAGTGTCCAGTTCCACAGTCGTTTTAGTCCTAACTAGTCAGGATTGTCCGTACTCACCTTTTTCTTGAACTGTACTGTCCATAGACGTTGTAACGCATCTCGCGTGTGAGTTCACACTCTGCACACGCATCCCGTGGGCCTCCTATTACTTACCTAAGGTGAAGATAGTGTAGTCCTAGCGAACCTCCAGCCTCTGGACAGCTCCATTCTTTTGATCGACTTTCACATTCCACTTACTTAGTATATGGTTTGTCGTGCCCCTAGTGCACCATTGTAATTTTGTGCAACTTATCGTATTTTTCCTAAGAGATTGTCATGTGCTTAGCCCTCTGACCTCATAAAAAGTTCAGAGGTGATTGTTATTAATAAATATATTGTTTATTTTCATAACAACCTGTGTGGTGTCCTTTCATCTGGTATTCAAGGGGTTATATGTGTTAAAACAGCTGGCTTCACATGCCAAAAGTGTTTAGCCTAAGACTGCTTTGTCCATGCTACCATTAGGATAGCTGGTCTATAAGGTTGACTTACAACCAATCACCACAAGGGTTGTTTGGACTGATACAAGGTGATCACTAGAACTAGTGAGCATCATATATCAGGCCAACTTCTCACATTGGTGTGCAGCGGTTGGGATTTGAGCTTGCTGCGGCGGCCGAAGTGAAAAATCTGGGGGTCTGGCTGGATTCTAATCTATCTTTTACCAGCCACACGAAGAAGACAGCAGCTACCTGTTATGGTATTCTGCGAGGACTGAGACCAGTCCTCAAATTCTTCGACCCTCCCACTCGGCAACTGGTGGTGCAGGCCTCCATCCTTTCCCGGATTGACTACGGGAGCGCTTTGCTTCTAGGAGTCAACCAGGCGGAAGCCACTAGGCTTCAGAGGGTGCAGAATGCGGCTGCATGGGCTATTGTTGGCCTCCCAAGACGCTGCTCGGTCTCGACCGTTCTGACCTCTCTTCATTGGCTTCCGGTCAGACAGAGAATCAAATTTAAGGCTCTCTGTCTGACATTTAAGATTCTGAAGCTTTCCTCTCCCCCCGCCTTGGTGGGCCTCATCTCGGCGTATGTCCCCTCGCGGTCCCTCAGATCTGAATCACTCCATTTGGTGAGTAAGCCTAGGTTCAGGCTGAGCAGGATGGGAGGTCGTTCCTTCCGTGTTCTGGCGGCTGATCTGTGGAACTCCCTTCCGGTGCACATTCGCGCCCTTAATAGTCTGACTCTTTTTAGACGGGCCATTAAAACTCACTTGTTCTCCCTGTGATCTGAAATTCTCCTCTTTTCAGCTCGGATCTGTTGTGTTGTGTACATGATCTGGCGCCAGGACGCCCCTTTGCTGGGGCAGCTGTTGCGCCTAATAAATGTTATTAACATAACATAACATAACATTTACCAAATATAATCTTGAACTATCAGTTGAAAGATCACATAAGGTACTATAGGTACATATAACAAGCTTAGAAATACTCTGAGTTCTACTGAACCAGCTGTTGTAGTAGAAAGGGTCTAGCACACCCTGACTTCAACTCTTAGCAAGGGATCAGTAGGAAAACCCATAGTGTAGGTAGGTGCATCACTTACACCTCACTAGAAGCATATCTACCCATGGAGAGTCTTCAGAGACTCCCCTAGTGGTTAGTGACCCTCCACAGGTCCTTTCCAGATATGCAGCTCTCAGTTTCCAGGAGATGAGACAATTGTGTACCTCCAGGAAATTGAAACAGGGTTCTAACCCTACCACTCCTTTTCTGTTAGGTCTCTTAGAGACATATGATGCAAGAAGGGCTGCTGACACAGACCCCTCTAATCCAGATAGGAGCATGCCCCCCTTAGAAGGTACTTGTGGTGATCCAGACCTCCCTGAGACAGAGAATGTAGCTGAGGAGGAGGAGGGGGAATCATCTGGGGATGAGGCAGACAAAGGTCCTGTAGTAGTCAGCAGACACACCAGGACCAACTTAGACTTACTTATTGATAGTACTAGGGGACCCCCAGTGCTGTCCATGAGCAGGCCCAACCTTGGGGTCAGAAGAGATAGATCTCATTCTAGGGGCTCCAACAGATCTGTGCACTCTCATGCATCTGCTCAGAGGAGAATGACTTCCCCTCAGAGGAGAGAGCATGAAGCAAAGATGAGGGAAGCTAATCTGAGGATCCAGAGGGAAGAACTTGCCCTTGCCAAAGAAAAGCTTGCCTTTGCTAGAGAGCAACAGTTGAGTGGGGTAGTCCCCACTGGTGGCAGCAATATCCCTAGGGATAGGGAAAGGGGTTTTGATACTAGAAACCTGAGCAAAATAGTGCCCTCCTATAAGACAGGAGATGATATCCACAAGTGGATAACTGCTCTGGAGAGGGCCTGCAAAGTACAGCAGGTACCCCAGAGTCAGTGGGCAGCTATATTGTGGCTCTCCTTTGAAGGTAAAGGAAGAGGCAAGCTCTTCACTGTTAGAGATGAGGATGCTAATGATTACCAAGTCTTGAAAAATGCACTGATTGATGGGTTTGGTTTAACAACTGAACAGTACAGGTTAAGGTTCAGAGACACCCAGAAAACTCAGGCTCAAGATTGGACTGACTTTGTTGATTGTGCCACTAAGGCTTTGGAAGGCTGGTTACTGGGAAGTAAAGTTACTGATTACACAGGATTGTATAATCTAATTATGAGAGAACAAATCTTAAATAATTGTCAGAACCAGTTGTTGCATCAGCACTTGATTGACTCAGATCTGACCTCTCCCCAAGAATTGGGAAAGAAGGCAGACAGAAGGGTCAAGCAGCAGAACCAGAACGAGGGTGGTGGCCAGAAGAAAGCAGACCAGAAGGGTAATAATGAGAATAAGCAAAATGACCAGAAGTCTTCAACAGGGCCCCAACAACCTAAGGAGGGTGGGTCCCAAACTTCCCAGAAGAAGATGAATGATGGTCCTAAGACACCATGGTGCCAATACTGTAAAAGTAAGACTCACTGGTTTAGTGAGTGCACCAAGAAAGGCCAAACTCCTACCACTATTGTCCCTAAGACACCTGCACCCCCTAGTACAGTTAGTAGTGGTAGTGTACCTCCCAAGGCTATAGTTGGGTTAACCCTGGGAACTGTGGTGGGTTCTGACTTAGTTAGAATACCTATTCAGGCAGTTCTTGTTTGTACTGGGGACATGGATATGACCCCTACTGTAAGTCCTAGTACTCTGGGCAAATACAGGCAAACGCCTTTAATCAATGGAAAAATGTCTCAGGCCTACAGGGACACATGTGCCAGTGTCACTATGGTGACACCAACATTTGTGGACCCTGACAAAATCATGCTAGGTTCAGACTACCTAGTGACCAATGCTAGCAATGTCACTACCAATCACAGTATGGCAGTTGTTAATTTCTCCTGGGGAGGGGTAACTGGCCTCAAAAGGGTTGTAGTTAGTTCAAACCTCCCAGTAGATTGTCTTTTGGGCAATGATTTGGAATCCTCACTCTGGTCAGATGTGGAGTACAGGACTCATTTAGAAATGCTAGGTCTCTCCTCACATGTCCTTGCTGTGACCAGGTCACAGGCCAAGAAATGCCCAGCTGAACTAGTGCTGGATCCTGGAAGAATGGACCAGACACTACCCAAGAGGAAGAGCAGTAGGGGTAAGGCTGAGCCTTCCCCCCTGCCTCAGGTTGAGGATCAGTCCTCTCAGGAGGCTGACCCCAAGACCCCAGAAGGTACTGTCCTGGAGCTTGAGCCTGAACAGGTTGCGATTCTTGGGACGGGGACCTTCCAGGGCAGACTTGAGGCAGGCATAGTTAGACTGTTCCTCCCTTGAACCCCTCAGACAGCAGGCTGTTGCTGAGGCTGCAGGGAATACTACAGGTGCCCATAAGGTATATTGGGATGAAGGACTCCTATACTCTGAGGCAAGAGACCCCAAGCCTGGTGCTACCAGGAGGCTGGTCATCCCCTTGTCTCTTAGAGGTTTCCTTCTCACCTTAGCCCATGAAATTCCCCTTGCAGGTCACTTAGGCCAGAACAAGACTTGGGACAACCTTGCCCCACACTTTCACTGGCCTCATATGTCTGAGGACACTAAAGAGATTTTGTCGCTCATGTGTCACCTGCCAAGCCAGTGGCAAATCAGGTGGCACCACAAAGGCCCCCCTTATACCACTACCTGTGGTGGGGGTGCCCTTTGAGAGAGTGGGGATAGACATTGTTGGACCAATGGACCCCCAACAGCATCTGGGCACATATTTATACTGGTGGTAGTGGATCATGCCACCAGGTATCCAGAAGCTATTCCCCTTAGGACCACTACAGCTCCTGTTGTGGCCAGGGCCCTACTTGGAGTTTTCTCCAGAGTGGGGATTCCTAAGGAGGTTGTCTCTGACAGAGGTGCAAACTTCATGTCAGGATACTTGACTGCAATGTGGAAGGAGTGTGGTGTAAATTACAAATTTACCACACCCTATCACCCACAGTGCAATGGGATTGTTGAAAGATTCAACAAGACCCTCAAAGGGATGATAAAAGGGTTACCTGAAAAGCTTAGGCGAAGATGGGACATCCTTTTACCCTGCCTTCTGTTTGCTTACAGAGAGGTCCCACAGAAGGGGGTTGGTTACAGCCCTTTTGAGCTTCTGTGTGGGCATCCTGTAAGAGGACCCCTATGTCTTGTGAAGGAAGGATGGGAGTTACCTCTCAAAAAGCCTAAACTTGACATAGTGGACTATGTACTTGGTCTCCGCTCCAGGATGGCAGAGTACATGGAGAAGGCATCCAAAAACTTTGAGGCCAGCCAAGAACTTCAAAAAGCTTGGCATGACCAAAAGGCTGTCCTAACTGTTTATCATGCAGGACAGAAGGTGTGGGTGTTGGAGCCAGTGGCCCCAGCAGCTCTCCAAGACAAATGGTCTGGACCCCATACCATCATTGAACAAAAGGGAGAGGTCACCTATCTGGTGGACCTTGGAACTCCTAGGAGCCCTCACAGAGTACTTCATGTGAGCAGGCTCAAAGCATTTGTTGACAGGGAGGACATGGGCTTGCTCATGGCCACAGATGAGGGGCAGGAGGAAGAGAGTGACCCTCTCCCAGACCTGCTCACTCAGAACCCTGATGATGGTTCAGTAGATGGTGTAGTCTTTTCTGACAGCCTCTCTGAGCATCAACAAGAGGATTGTAAGCAGGTCCTTCAATCCTTTAGACAAATGTTTTCTCTGACCCCCAGTCAGACAAACTGGTGCACCCATGAGGTGGACACTGGTGACAGTCTGCCTATAAAGAGTAAAATCTACAGGCAACCGGACCACGCCAGGGACTGCATAAAGAAGGAAGTACAAAAGATGTTGGAATTGGGAGTCATTATTATTATTATTATTATTATTATTATTTATTTTTGTAGAGCGCGTAGTCACCCTGAGGTATCCCAGCGCTAGGAACCCTGTCTCTTCAGTTCAGCGGGCCGAGGGCAAGCAAGAAGGGAGGGGGGGGGGGGAACAGAAGATCAGTGTTAAGAGTAAGCATGAATCATTGGGGAAAAAGATGAGTCTTGAGCCGCTTCCTGAAGCGAAGGTATTGTGGTTCGAGTCGCAGGTCGCGGGGGAGCGAGTTCCAAAGGCGTGCAGTTTGGACTGAGAAACGTCTTCCTCCCGAGCGGGATTTCTTGAATCTGGAGGTGGTGATGAAATTTTCTGTGTCCGAACGGAGGGATCTTGTGGATTTATAGGGTGTGATGAGTTTACTGAGAACAGGGGGGCCTTGATTTTGTAGTAGTTTGTGGGCTAGGCACAAGGCCTTGAATTTGACCCGCTCCCTTATGGGAAGCCAGTGGAGGAGTTTTAGAGCAGGTTTAGCGGAAGTTCTGGCAGGGGTATTTGTGATAATCCGGGCCGCAGTATTCTGGATTCTCTGAAGCTTGTTAAGGGTCGCTTCAGGGGCGCCTAGATAGATCACATTGCTATAATCAAGCCTCGAAAGTATCATTGAACCGTCAGAGAGCCCTTGGGCTAGTCCTGTAGTTCTAGTACCAAAGCCTCACACCCAGGATGGTAAGAGAGAGATGAGGTTTTGTGTAGACTACAGGGGTCTCACTGCTGTCACTAAGACAGATGCCCATCCAATACCTAGGGCAGATGAACTGATAGACAAGTTGGCTTCTGCAACTTTCTTAAGTACATTTGACCTAACAGCTGGTTATTGGCAGATCAGGTTAGCTGAGGATGCCAAGGCCAAGACAGCATTTTCTACCCCAGGAGGTCATTACCAGTTTGTGGTGATGCCCTTTGGTTTGAAAAATGCACCTGCCACTTTTCGAAGGTTGGTGAACCAAGTTCTCACTGGGTTGGATGACTTCTGTGCAGCATATCCAGATGATATTGCTGTCTTTAGCTCCACCTGGGAGGATCACCTGATCCACCTGAGGAAAGTTTTGGAGGCCCTGCAAAAGGCAGGCCTCACTATCAAGGCTACTAAGTGCCAGATAGGGCAGAGTCAGGTTGTGTACCTGGGCCACCTTGTGGGTGGAGGCCAGATTCAACCATTGGAGAGCAAGATACAGGCCATAAAGGACTGGGCTCCTCCAACCATCCAGACACAGGTCAGAGCTTTCTTGGGCCTGTCTGGTTACTATAGGAAGTTTGTCAAAAATTATGGGTCCATTGTGACACCACTTAATGACCTGACAAGCAAGAAAATGTCAAAGAAAGTTCAGTGGACAGTTAGCTGTCAAAAGGCATTTGATGACCTAAAGCAGGCCATGTGTACTGCACCTATTCTCAAGAGTCCTGACTACTCCAAAACCTTCATTGTCCAAACAGATGCATCTGAGTTGGGTGTGGGAGCTGTTCTATCTCAACTGAATATTGATGGTCATGACCAGCCCATTGCTTTTATAAGCAGAAGGCTGACCCCTAGAGAGAAACATTGGTCAGCTATATTGAGGGAGGCCTTTGCTGTGGTTTGGGCCCTAAAGAAGTTGAGGCCCTACTTGTTTGGAACTCACTTCAAGATTCAGACCGACCATAAGCCCCTCTTATGGCTAAATCAGATGAAGGGTGAAAACCCCAAACTTCTTAGGTGGTCCATTTCCCTACAGGGGATGGACTTTACAGTGGAGCACAGACCAGGGACTGACCATGGAAATGCAGATGGTCTCTCCAGGTATTTCCACTTAGAACAGGAAGACTCACCTGGTCAAGGTTAGTTTAATGTCCCTAAGTTTGGGGGGTTATGTAGGAGAGTGGGGTCTGCAATCCTACGGTCACCCCAGATTTTTGCTTTTTGCTTCACTGGTTTACGACTTGCCCTGGCTGTGGGCCTGCTAATCAGACCCACAGCCTAGCTGTTCTCTCTCTAAATTGACAACCATGTACCTTAGGTGCATTTACCAATTGGTACTGGGCCACCTTATCAGTCCCTGTACCCAGGGCATAGGTGTACCCAGGGCCCACCAGGGGCTGAAGCATGTATTATGCCACCCCTGGCTGGCCATCTAAACAGACACAACTGGCTGCACGACAGCTGGGGCAAGGTGGTGTTATCACCCTTTGCTGTAGATATAGTATACCTATATCTAACCCTAAAATGGACACATATATTCCTATCAGTCACTGTATGGCAGGCCTTATCGATCCTGAGGCAGAGTGCTTGGAATTATGTGAGATGGTGCTCTGGCATGAGCTGGGCCCGTTTGCAGCTTGCGGAACCAAGTCCCAATAGCTGTTCCATGATAACGCTATACCATATACTCTTAAGTGCATTATAATCCTCGCGGTTAAATGCTAACGTTGGTATAGCATTATCAAAACATGTCGAGTAAGGTGTCATACGAATTGGAATACTACCCCCTCGCCAATTCTGGCGACAGGGGTAGCATTCCACCCTTCTAGAGGGACACGACATGTATGTAACTGAGGACCCCGGTTAAAGTTAACTCGAGCCTTGGCATCACAAAATGGATGCCACCACCACAGACACAAGTCTGACCTCCTGCTGCTGGGAGTCCTTCCAGCGAGGGAGACTTGGACAAAGGGTTTCCTGCCTTGGGAGGTGCTAGCACCACCCCAGACAGGATTTTGTGTATTGGGTAGGACAGGCCTGAAAGGAATGAGACATGTCCGGGGCACACAAGGTGTCCTGTGCATACACTGGTTCAAACCAGTTGCTGGTTCATCCCTGCCCCAGCTCTGGCGCGAAAACCGGACAAAGGATAGGGGGTGTAGCCACCCCCCTTCCTGGTCCCACCCAGGGGAGGGACCTAGTCAGTAGTGCAGCCCCCTGTAGGAGAATAAAGGTAGGAGCTCGTCCCATTTCAACTAAGATTATCCTGAACAACTTTACAAGAAGAAACTCTGGACTTCGACGTTCTACTCCACAGAAGACTGAAGAATCTCCCTTGTGGACAAAGAGTGTCCACCCTGCAACTGCAGGCCCCATCAAGCATCCAGCGGCTTCACTTTGTCGTCTTCCCTCGAGGATCCAGACTTCAGAGCCCGACGAGACCCGGACTCCCAGACCTCTCCGACCTCTACCTACATCTGCAGCACAGCTGAGATCCGCGGGTGCGACGAGACACGTGGGACCGGCCATCTTGAAAGAACCTGCACTTCGCTTTCAGCACGACTCCCGAGGTAAACTCGACCAAGTGCTTTGGGGACTGAGGAGCCCCAACCCCGAGCAGCTCCTGCACCGAAGACCAGCCCTCCAGCATCCACGAGATCTGCATGGGGCCCTTCTGCTTGGTTGCTGCTTGACGCGTTGTCTGGTCACTTGCCGGCTGGCTAGTGGCCTCCTAGACGACGAACTTTGAACTCTTCACTGCTGGTCTGGTTGCTCCAGACTGGCCCTTGCTCCCTTCCAAAAGAGGAGCACCCCGGACCCTCCTGGTCCACTTCAGACGCCGTTTTCACTCACCGCGTGGGTTGCCTTTGCCAAGGCCTGTTGACGCTGAATCCGGATCCAACACCGCCGACAGCGAGAGCCTGCGTGGGACAGCTCGTGCCTCCATCTTAGTCATCGAAGACACCTCCTGGTCCACGTGGCTGCAGAGACAAGCGTCCACTCTTCACCTGATCGCGACGACGACATCTGGTTCCTTCCTGGTTCCACTCCAGTCACTGGCTAGTAACTTTGAACATTGTCCCCTCTGCTTTCAGGTCCTCTTCTTCACCGATCCACCCTTGGATCGCACCGGACATCTTCCTCCTGGTCGCCTGCAGCATCTTTTCTTTCAGGCTCCATAGACTTCAACGCGAGAACCCGACACACTTTGGCACCTATGCACCCGCAGCCCGTGGGTGAGGTAACAAGAGCATTTCGGTGCTCAAGGGTAGTTTAACTGTCCTAGTGTCCAGTTCCACAGTCGTTTTAGTCCTAACTAGTCAGGATTGTCCGTACTCACCTTTTTCTTGAACTGTACTGTCCATAGACGTTGTTACGCATCTCGTGTGTGAGTTCACACTCTGCACACGCGTCCCGTGGGCCCGTGGGCCTCCTATTACTTACCTAAGGTGAAGATAGCGTAGTCCTAGTGAACCTCCAGCCTCTGGACAGCTCCATTCTTATTTATCGACTTTCGCATACCACTTACTTAGTATATGGTTTGTCGTGCCCCTAGTGCACCATTGTAATTTCGTGCAACTTATCGCATTTTTCCTAAGAGATTGTCATGTGCTTAGCCCTCTGACCTCATAAAGAGTTCAGAGGTGTTTTGTTATTAATAAATATATTGTTTATTTTCATAACAACCTGTGTGGTGTCCTTTCATCTGGTATTCAAGGGGTTATATGTGGTAAAACAGCTGGCTTCACATGCCAAAAGATTTTAGCCTAAGACTGCTTTGTCCATGCTACCATTAGGATAGCTGGTCTATAAGGTTGACTTACAACCAATCACCATAAGGGTTGTTTGGACTGATACAAGGTGATCACTAGAACTAGTGAGCATCATATATCAGGCCAACTTCTCACAGTGAGAGCCAATTTTGATGTCAAGCCGTGGGTATTCCTTTAGACGGTCAGGATCCGCTACAAAGCATATATATTCATCACTGTCTTGTGAGATGAGTGACAGTGATCGGGACTCTCTTGATGAAGACCGTCAAGATCGGTGTGTCCGGCGGGAGTGACAGCTGGAGTGTGACGACCCAGTGGATGAGTCTCGTCTATCTTGCACTGCTCTGGCATGGTGGCGACTACTTGAGGGACAAAACTGCTTGGTGGGCTCTCATTGCTCCTCATTGTGGGGAGTTCCACACACGCTTTCAAAATGATTGCCTCTCCCACACCTTTGACCTAGAGCCGGGCACGTGTCTGCGTGTGGGAAGTCATAGCCACATCTGTAGCACTTAAGTTGTCGCTCCGATCTTTTCTTGGTGAACTTTTGCGCCGATGGCTTGAGGGATGGTGCAGCTTTTTGGATCTGGAGGAGCGAGCCTGTGGTGGGGTGCGTCTATGCGTTTGTCGAGACTGAAGTCTGAAAGCTTGCTCCCGTTTCTCGCTTCGTCCGGCCTCCATTTTCTTTGCATGCTCATCAGCCTGATCGTTCACTCGCGTCATTTCCTCAATCTCGTCTAGTGAATAGCTTTTCTTAAGCAGTTTGCGTCGCAGTGATTCTGATAAGCAGCCTTCTATAATCCTCAGTCTGAGTGCATCTTCTGTGGAAAAAGAGTCAAAGTCGCAGTATCATGCTAGGCGTCTCAGCCGTGTGACGAATGCACTCATCGGTTCTCCTTTCTCCTGTGATGCCAGGTTAAACGTGTATCACTCATAGTCAAAAAATATTTTGTGTAGGAACTTGCGATTGAGTGCCTCACAGACATCAGCATACTAAGCCACGGACGCAGCTGGCAATTCTTTTATGATCTGGCCGACTTCTTTACCTACTAGGTTCCTGAAAGCGATCAATTGCTGTCCGGCATCGGTCACATGGGACCCTTTCATGAAGTCCGTGAAGTTCTCTAACCATTCTTGCCACTGGAGACCCATACCCCCACCAGATTCAATCGTGAGGGGTTCCGGAGGGCGCAAGAATGACACTCCTAGCACACCCATGGGACCGGGTTCAGCGTTCTCCTGACGAGACCCAGACATCGTGGGACCCTTTTTGTTGATCATACACTGGCGAATCGCCCTCTTCGAGTTGTACTTGACAAGGGTTGTTGACTATGCTGGCCGCATACACCAAAGCATGTTGATTTTCTTTGTTCACTTACAAGAACTTGCCAATGCTTGTTTACTTCTCAGGCAGCACACCAACGCTTGCTGATTTAAAAAAAAAATGTATTATTTTTTTTAGTTGAACTTGCCGATGCTTATTTGATATTCACGTTGCATTCGCCAATGCTTGTTGGCGTTCCGGCTCTCTGCCTGACCCCAAAATGGCCGCCGACGATCCCTGACAGGGGATCGGACGAGGTGCCTGACCTCAAGATGGCCGCCACGAGATTCACGTTCAGGCTGAGATCCGGGCCTTCTGCAGCCGGTACTAGAAGCACTTCTCTCCAGAATCGACGGGACCGGCAGGCACTCACCCGCTCTTCAGGGACAGCGTCCAGGGCACACCAGGTAAGGGAGGTGCTTTCAGGCGGCCTCTGACGACAGCAGCAGCGCCGGGTTGGGCTCCCGGCAGGCAGGCAGCCTCTGATGACGGCAGCAGTGTCGGGGTGGGCTCCCGGCAGGCAGGAAGCCTCTGATGACGACAGCAGCGCCGGGGTGGGCTCCCGGCAGGCAGAAAGAACAGAGCGCTCCAACCCCACAGCTCGCTACACCTACCCGATGCAACTGGGGTGGGCTCCCAGCGGGTATAACACACCTCTGGACAGCTGGGGTGGGCTCCCAGCACGCAAAGATACTCGCGCAGCAACACGGCAGCGAAGGAGACAGGTGGCCCAACACACTGGACACGCCACGACTGCCAGGCGTCCCACGACATACTCCGACACAGTTAGCCACTTCCGCACTACCGCAGGTCCCGTGGCCACCCTCGTCGCCAGTTGTAGTGTTTTAGCAGCCGCAAAGACACGGACTAGGCGGGAACTGTCGGAACTCTTTATTGTACGTCCACTCCTTTCACCAGCTATGGGCGAACTGACCCCTTGTTCCTTGACTCCTCCCTTTCCGCCCGCCTTCTTCCTGTCCCCGGGCAGGTCCTAGTGCTCTTGTGCACTCACATCGTTACAGCGGCCTCAAGCGGAAGGGTCCGAACTCAACTGAAAGTGCTGTGTCACTTTGTATTCCTCAGAATACAGTAACAACAGGACACCCGAGACGCAATTGGCAGCAAGAGAATAAAAATGCAACTAATAACTTAGGACATAAGAATTTGAGAAATCTATGTAGACCATTAGAGAACACCCACGAATAAACAACTATTGTGACAGCCACAACTTTAGCACATTTAGTGAGCCACCTGGGCGACATCAGGGTGACACATACCCCAGACCCACTTAGTCATCCAGGCGGTGGAGCCGTTTTACTGCAGCATTGTCAGCTGCTGTACTCCGCGGCCCAGCTCTGCGGCACTGTTCAAGCACAGAGGTGTAATTATAGCCGCCTGGCCTTCGCGTCAGCGCATCGTGAAGAGGCGTGCTGACACTGCCTGCCTGAATGCACCTATAACAGGACAGTCATCAGGGCACATTGAGACCCCGGCTACACCGCGCGACCACACCCTGATTGTCAAGGGCTATGACTGAAAGGAGATTAGCCTGCTGAACATCCATGGGTCCATATCCACATGCTTGAGCTGTTGCTCAGGGCAACAGGAGCAGCCCATATATGGCTGCTGGTGGACAGTGAGGTATTTGATACACAACACAGGCATTTACAGTGTCAGGGATGACGGGGTGGAGATCCATAAACTGTATAAGCATTTCCCAACATGGGAGCTGTGGAGGACTATGATGCAGTGGTGTGGGCCCTCAACGTTTGTTTTGACCCACAGTTGAATCTTGATTTTGAGAGATTTAAGCTCTGACAGGCTCGCCAGAATGAAGGAGAAACACCCAGTAAGATGCACAGCGTGAAACTGGAGCCCACGGACACTATCTCCACAAGGATGAAAACTTCCTGGCCTAAGATTAGCGTGTCTGCACAATCGGGCGTGCAATGCAAGAATTGTGGCTGTGAGGAACACCCCCTCGGAAAATTGCCTGGCTCAGGGAAGGATGTGTTTGAGCTTCGGTAAGCCTAACTATTTTGCCAAGGTGTGCAGGGGAGGACCAAGAGGCTGAAGAGGCTGTGGGCGGCGGACCTCGACGAAAGCAGTTCGCCAGCTCCTGCTGGATGACCAAGAACACCAGGTAGCTGCCAAGTGCCACATGTGTGTGGGGCGATACAAAAGGGGATGATGGACGGAGCATTTGAACAAATCAAATACTCACCCCCAGTCAATTGATCTGGGTTTAATCCATCACCATTCTTTAGTTCACTCAGCCACCCCAGTTCAGACATGGCTATATGCAAATCAGTCTGACCCTGTGCCTCGTGGGAACAGTCCAGCCGGAACTGCCAAGCCATATCTTCCCTGGACCGCAAACAAGCATCCTGGGACCGGTTTCAGATTCATAATCCTCATCAGCCAGGCTATCTTGAATCCAGTGGCCAAGTGAACAAGGGACTCACGTCTGAGCATACCCTGCCACACTTAGGGCGAACAAAGCGATACAAAAGGGGATGATGGACGGAGCATTCGAACAAATCAAACACTCACCCCCAGTCAATTGATCTGGGTTTAATCCATCACCATTCTTTAGTTCACTCAGCCACCCCAGTTCAGACATGGCTATATGCAAATCAGTCTGACCCTCTGCCTCGTGGGAACAGTCCAGCCCGAACTTCCAAGCCATGTCTTCCATGGACCGGAAACAAGCATCCTGGGACCGGTTTCGGATTCATAATCCTCATCAGCCAGGCTATCTTGAATCCAGTGGCCAAGTGAACAAGGGACTCACGTCTGAGCAAACCCTGCCACACTTAGGGCGAACAAAGCGATACAAAAGGGGATGATGGACGGAGCGTTTGAACAAATCAAACACTCACCCCCAGTCAATTGATCTGGGTTTAATCCATCACCATTCTTTAGTTCACTCAGCCACCCCAGTTCAGACATGGCTATATGCAAATCAGTCTGACCCTGTGCCTCGTGGGAACAGTCCTGCCCGAACTGCCAAACCATGTCTTCCCTGGACCGGAAACAAGCATCCTGGGACCGGTTTCGGATTCATAATCCTCATCAGCCAGGCTATCTTGAATCCAGTGGCCAAGTGAACAAGGGACTCACGTCTGAGCATACCCTGCCACAATTAGGGCGAACAAAGCGATACAAAAGGGGATGATGGACGGAGCGTTTGAACAAATCAAACACTCACCCCCAGTCAATTGATCTGGGTTTAATCCATCGCCATTCTTTAGTTCACTCAGCCACCCCAGTTCAGACATGGCTATATGCAAATCAGTCTGACCCTGTGCCTCGAGGGAACAGTCCAGCCTGAACTGCCAAGCCATGTCTTCCCTGGACCGGAAACAAGCATCCTGGGACCGGTTTTGGATTCATATTCCTCATCAGCCAGGCTATCTTGAATCCAGTGGCCAAGTGAACAAGGGACTCACGTCTGAGCATACCCTGCCACACTTAGGGCGAACAAAGCGATACAAAAGGGGATGATGGACGGAGCATTTGAACAAATCAAACACTCACCCCCAGTCAATTGATCTGGGTTTAATCCATCACCATTCTTTAGTTCACTCAGCCACCCCAGTTCAGACATGGCTATATGCAAATCAGTCTGACCCTGTGCCTCGTGGGAACAGTCCAGCCCGAACTGCCAAGCCATGTCTTCCCTGGACCGGAAACAAGCATCCTGGGACCGGTTTCGGCTTCATAATCCTCATCAGCCAGGCTATCTTGAATCCAGTGGCCAAGTGAAAAAGGGACTCACGTCTGAGCATACCCTGCCACACTTAGGGCGAACAAAGCGATACAAAAGGGGATGATGGACGGAGCGTTTGAACAAATCAAACACTCACCCCCAGTCAATTGATCTGGGTTTAATCCATCAACATTCTTTAGTTCACTCAGCCACCCCAGTTCAGACATGGCTATATGCAAATCAGTCTGACCCTGTGCCTCGTGGGAACAGTCCAGCCCGAACTGCCAAGCCATGTCTTCCCTGGACCGGAAACAAGCATCCTGGGACCGGTTTCGGATTCATAATCCTCATCAGCCAGGCTATCTTGAATCCAGTGGCCAAGTGAACAAGGGACTCACGTCTGAGCATACCCTGCCACACTTAGGGCGAACAAAGCGATACAAAAGGGGATGATGGACGGAGCGTTTGAACAAATCAAACACTCACCCCCAGTCAATTGATCTGGGTTTAATCCATCACCATTCTTTAGTTCACTCAGCCACCCCAGTTCAGACATGGCTATATGCAAATCAGTCTGACCCTGTGCCTCATGGGAACAGTCCAGCCCGAACTGCCAAGCCATGTCTTCCCTGGACCGGAAACAAGCATCCTAGGACCGGTTTCGGATTCATAATCCTCATCAGCCAGGCTATCTTGAATCCAGTGGCCAAGTGAACAAGGGACTCACGTTTGAGCATACCCTGCCACACTTAGGGCGAACAAAGCGATACAAAAGGGGATGATTGATGGAGCGTTTGAACAAATCAAGCACTCACCCCCAGGGTTTAATCCATCACCATTCTTTAGTTCACCCAGCCACCCCAGTTCAGACATGGCTATTTGCAAATCAGTCTGACCCCGTGCCTCGTGGGAACAGTCCAGCCCGAACTGCCAAGCCATGTCTTCCCTGGACCGGAAACAAGCATCCTGGGACCGGTTTCGGATTCATAATCCTCATCAGCCAGGCTATCTTGAATCCAGTGGTCAAGTGAACAAGGGACTCACGTCTGAGCATACCCTGCCACACTTAGGGGGAACAAAGCGATACAAAAGGGGATGATGGACGGAGGGTTTGAACAAATCAAACATTCACCCCCAGTCAATTGATCTGGGTTTAATCCATCACCATTCTTTAGTTCACTCAGCCACCCCAGTTCAGACATGGCTATATGCAAATCAGTCTGACCCTGTGCCTCGTGGGAACAGTCCAGCCCGAACTGCCAAGCCATGTCTTCCCTGGACCGGAAACAAGCATCCTGGGACCAGTTTCGGATTCATATTCCTCATCAGCCAGGCTATCTTGAATCCAGTGGCCAAGTGAACAAGGGACTCACGTCTGAGCATACCCTGCCACGCTTAGGTCGAACAAAGCGATACAAAAGGGGATGATGGACGGAGCGTTTGAACAAATCAAACACTCACCCCCAGTCAATTGATCTGGGTTTAATCCATCACCATTCTTTAGTTCACTCAGCCACCCCAGTTCAAACATGGCTATATGCAAATCAGTCTGACCCTGTGCCTCGTGGGAACAGTCCAGCCCGAACTGCAAAGCCATGTCTTCCCTGGACCGGAAACAAGCATCCTGGGACCGGTTTCGGACTCATAATCCTCATCAGCCAGGCTATCTTGAACCCAGTGCCCCCCCCCCCTTTTGTACCGCTTTTGGCCACCATAAGTGTGGCAGGGTATGCTCAGACGTGAATCCCTTGCTCACTTTACCACTGGATTCAACCAAGCCGGGCTGAAGACGGTCTTCGGAAGCTTGTTTCCGGTCCAGGGAAGACATGGGCTTGGCAGTTTGGGCTGGACTGTTCCCCTGAGGCACAGGGTCAGACTGATTTGCATATAGCCATGTCTGAACTGGGGTGGCAGAGTGGGCTAAAGAACGGTGATGGATTAAACCCAGATCTTCAGACTGGGTGTGAGTGTTTGATTGATTCAGATGCTCTGTCCATCACCACCCCCTTTTGTACCGCTTTTTGACACCATAAGTGTGGCAGGGTATGCTCAGACGTGAGTCCCTTGCTCACTTTACCACTGCATTCAAACAAGCTGGGCTGAAGACGGCTGGAATGCCAGAAACCGGTCCTCGGAAGCTTGTTTCTGGTCCAGGGAATTCATGGGCTTGGCAGTTCAGGCTGGACTGTTCCCCTGAGGCACAGGGTCAGACTGATTTGCATATAGCCATGTCTGAACTGGGGTGGCAGAGTGGGCTAAAGAACGGTAAAGGATTAAACCCAGATCTTTTGACTGGGTGTGAGTGTTTGATTGATTCAGATGCTTCTCCCATCACCACCCCCTTTTGTACTGCTTTTGGCCACCATAAGTGTGGCAGGGTATGCTCAGACGTGAGTCCCTTGCTCACTTTACCACTGGATTCAAGCAAGCCGGTCTGAAGACGGCAGGAATGCCAGAAAGCGGTCCTTGGAAGCTTGTTTCCGGTCCAGGGAAGACATGGGCTTGGCAGTTCGGGCTAGACTGTTCCCCTGAGGCACAGGGTCAGACTGATTTGCATATAGCCATGTCTGAACTGGGGTGGCAGAGTGGGCTAAAGAATGGTGATGGATTAAACCCAGATCTTTTTACTGGGTGTGAGTGTTTGATTGATTCAGATGCTCCATCCATCACCACCCCCTTTTGTACCGCTTTTGGCCACCATAAGTGTGGCAGGGTATGCTCAGACGTGAATCCCTTGCTCACTTTACCACTGGATTCAAGCAAGCCGGGCTGAAGACGGCTGGAATGCCAGAAACCGGTCCTCGGAAGCTTGTTTCCGGGCCAGGGAAGACATGGGCTTGGCAGTTCGGGCTGGACTGTTCCCCTGAGGCACAGGGTCAGACTGATTTGCATATAGCCATGTCTGAATTGGGGTGGCAGAGTGGGCTAAAGAACGGTGATGGATTAAACCCAGACCTTTTGACTGGGTGTGAGTGTTTGATTGATTCAGATGCTCTGTCCATCACCACCCCCTTTTGTACCGCTTTTGGCCACCATAAGTGTGGCAGGGTATGCTCAGACGTGAGTCCCTTGCTCACTTTACCACTGGATTCAAGCAAGCCGGGCTGAACACGGCTGGAATGCCAGAAACCGGTCCTCGGAAGCTTGTTTCCAATCCAGGGAAGACATGGGCTTGGCAGTTCGGGCTGGACTGGTCCCCTGAGGCACAGGGTCAGACTGATTTGCATATAGCCATGTCTGAATTGGGGTGGCAGAGTGGGCTAAAGAACGGTGATGGATTAAACCCAGATCTTTTTACTGGGTGTGAGTGTTTGATTGATTCAGATGCTCCGTCCATCACCACCCCCTTTTGTAGCGCTTTTGGCCACCATAAGTGTGGCAGGGTATGCTCAGACGTGAGTCCCTTGCTCACTTTACCACTGGATTCAAGCAAGCCGGGCTGAAGACGGCTGGAATGCCAGAAACCGGTCCTCGGAAGCTTGTTTCCAGTCCAGGGAAGACATGGGCTAGGCAGTTCGGGCTGGACTGTTCCCCTGAGGCACAGGGTCAGACCGATTTGCATATAGCCATGTCTGAACTGGGGTGGCAGAGTGGTCTAAAGAACGGTGATGGATTAAACCCAGATCTTTTGACTGGGTGTGAGTGTTTGATTGATTCAGATGCTCCGTCCATCACCACCCCCTTTTGTAGCGCTTTTGGCCACCATAAGTGTGGCAGGGTATGCTCAGACGTGAGTCCCTTGCTCACTTTACCACTGGATTCAAGCAAGCCGGGCTGAAGACGGCTGGAATGCCAGAAACCGGTCCTCGGAAGCTTGTTTCCGGTCCAGGGAAGACATGGGCTTGGCAGTTCGGGCTGGACTGTTCCCCTGAGGCACAGGGTCAGACTGATTTGCATATAGCCATGTCTGAACTGGGGTGGCAGAATGGGCTAAAGAACGGTGATGGATTAAACCCAGATCTTTTGACTGGGTGTGAGTGTTTGATTGATTCAGATGCTTCGTCCATCACCACCCCCTTTTGTACTGCTTTTGGCCACCATAAGTGTGGCAGGGTATGCTCAGACGTGAGTCCCTTGCTCACTTTACCACTGGATTCAAGCAAGTCGGGCTGAAGACGGCTGGAATGCCAGAAACCGGTCCTCGGAAGCTTGTTTCCGGTCCAGGGAAAACATGGGCTTGGCAGTACGGGCTGGACTGTTCCCCTGAGGCACAGGGTCAGACTGATTTGCATATAGCCATGTCTGAACTGGGGTGGCAGAGTGGGCTAAAGAACGGTGATGGATTAAACCCAGATCTTTTGACTGGGTGTGAGTGTTTTATTGATTCAGATGCTCCGTCCATCACCACCCCCTTTTGTACCGCTTTTGGCCACCATAAGTGTGGCAGGGTATGCTCAGACGTGAGTCCCTTGCTCACTTTACCACTGGATTCAAGCAAGCCGGCTGAAGACGGCTGGAATGCCAGAAACCGGTCCTCGGAAGCTTGTTTCCAGTCCAGGGAAGACATGGGCTTGGCAGTTCGGGCTGGACTGTTCCCCTGAGGCATAGGGTCAGACCGATTTGTATATAGCCATGTCTGAACTGGGGTGGCAGAGTGGTCTAAAGAACGGTGATAGATTAAACCCAGATCTTTTGACTGGGTGTGAGTGTTTGATTGATTCAGATGCTCCGTCCATCACCACCCCCTTTTGTAGCGCTTTTGGCCACCATAAGTGTGGCGGGGTATGCTCAGACGTGAGTCCCTTGCTCACTTTAGCACTGGATTCAAGCAAGCCGGGCTGAAGACGGCTGGAATGCCAGATACCGGTCCTCGGAAGCTTGTTTCCAGTCCAGGGAAGACATGGGCTTGGCAGTTCGGGCTGGACTGTTCCCCTGAGGCACAGAGTCAGACTGATTTGCATATAGCCATGTCTGAACTGGGGTGGCAGAGTGGGCTAAAGAACGGTGATGGATTAAACCCAGATCTTTTGACTGGGTGTGAGTGTTTGATTGATTCAGATGCTTCGTCCATCACCACCCCCTTTTGTACTGCTTTTGGCCACCATAAGTGTGGCAGGGTATGCTCAGACGTGAGTCCCTTGCTCACTTTACCACTGGATTCAAGCAAGCCGGGCTGAAGACGGCTGGAATGCCAGAAACCGGTCCTCGGAAGCTTGTTTCCGGTCCAGGGAAGACATGGGCTTGGCAGTTCGGGCTGGACTGTTCCCCTGAGGCACAGGGTCAGACTGATTTGCATATAGCCATGTCTGAACTGGGGTGGCAGAATGGGCTAAAGAACGGTGATGGATTAAACCCAGATCTTTTGACTGGGTGTGAGTGTTTGATTGATTCAGATGCTTCGTCCATCACCACCCCCTTTTGTACTGCTTTTGGCCACCATAAGTGTGGCAGGGTATGCTCAGACGTGAGTCCCTTGCTCACTTTACCACTGGATTCAAGCAAGTCGGGCTGAAGACGGCTGGAATGCCAGAAACCGGTCCTCGGAAGCTTGTTTCCGGTCCAGGGAAAACATGGGCTTGGCAGTACGGGCTGGACTGTTCCCCTGAGGCACAGGGTCAGACTGATTTGCATATAGCCATGTCTGAACTGGGGTGGCAGAGTGGGCTAAAGAACGGTGATGGATTAAACCCAGATCTTTTGACTGGGTGTGAGTGTTTTATTGATTCAGATGCTCCGTCCATCACCACCCCCTTTTGTACCGCTTTTGGCCACCATAAGTGTGGCAGGGTATGCTCAGACGTGAGTCCCTTGCTCACTTTACCACTGGATTCAAGCAAGCCGGCTGAAGACGGCTGGAATGCCAGAAACCGGTCCTCGGAAGCTTGTTTCCAGTCCAGGGAAGACATGGGCTTGGCAGTTCGGGCTGGACTGTTCCCCTGAGGCATAGGGTCAGACCGATTTGTATATAGCCATGTCTGAACTGGGGTGGCAGAGTGGTCTAAAGAACGGTGATAGATTAAACCCAGATCTTTTGACTGGGTGTGAGTGTTTGATTGATTCAGATGCTCCGTCCATCACCACCCCCTTTTGTAGCGCTTTTGGCCACCATAAGTGTGGCGGGGTATGCTCAGACGTGAGTCCCTTGCTCACTTTAGCACTGGATTCAAGCAAGCCGGGCTGAAGACGGCTGGAATGCCAGATACCGGTCCTCGGAAGCTTGTTTCCAGTCCAGGGAAGACATGGGCTTGGCAGTTCGGGCTGGACTGTTCCCCTGAGGCACAGAGTCAGACTGATTTGCATATAGCCATGTCTGAACTGGGGTGGCAGAGTGGGCTAAAGAACGGTGATGGATTAAACCCAGATCTTTTGACTGGGTGTGAGTGTTTGATTGATTCAGATGCTTCGTCCATCACCACCCCCTTTTGTACTGCTTTTGGCCACCATAAGTGTGGCAGGGTATGCTCAGACGTGAGTCCCTTGCTCACTTTACCACTGGATTCAAGCAAGACAGGCTGAAGACGGCTGGAATGCCAGAAACTGGTCCTCGGAAGCTTGTTTCCGGTCCAGGGAAGACATGGGCTTGGCAGTTCGGGCTGGACTGTTCCTCTGAGGCACAGGGTGAGACTGATTTGCATATAGCCATGTCTGAACTGGGGTGGCAGAGTGGTCTAAAGAACGGTGATAGATTAAACCCAGATCTTTTGACTGGGTGTGAGTGTTTGATTGATTCAGATGCTCCGTCCATCACCACCCCCTTTTGTAGCGCTTTTGGCCACCATAAGTGTGGCGGGGTATGCTCAGACGTGAGTCCCTTGCTCACTTTAGCACTGGATTCAAGCAAGCCGGGCTGAAGACGGCTGGAATGCCAGATACCGGTCCTCGGAAGCTTGTTTCCAGTCCAGGGAAGACATGGGCTTGGCAGTTCGGGCTGGACTGTTCCCCTGAGGCACAGAGTCAGACTGATTTGCATATAGCCATGTCTGAACTGGGGTGGCAGAGTGGGCTAAAGAACGGTGATGGATTAAACCCAGATCTTTTGACTGGGTGTGAGTGTTTGATTGATTCAGATGCTTCGTCCATCACCACCCCCTTTTGTACTGCTTTTGGCCACCATAAGTGTGGCAGGGTATGCTCAGACGTGAGTCCCTTGCTCACTTTACCACTGGATTCAAGCAAGACAGGCTGAAGACGGCTGGAATGCCAGAAACTGGTCCTCGGAAGCTTGTTTCCGGTCCAGGGAAGACATGGGCTTGGCAGTTCGGGCTGGACTGTTCCTCTGAGGCACAGGGTGAGACTGATTTGCATATAGCCATGTCTGAACTGGGGTGGCAGAGTGGGCTAAAGAACGGTGATGGATTAAACCCAGATCTTTTGAATGGGTATGAGTGTTTGATTGATTCAGATGCTCCGTCCATCACCACCCCCTTTTGTGCTGCTTTTGGCCACCATAAGTGTGGCAGGGTATGCTCAGACGTGAGTCCCTTGCTCACTTTACCACTGGATTCCAGCAAGCCGGGCTGAAGACGGCAGGAATGCCAGAAAGCGGTCCTCGGAAGCTTGTTTCCGGTCCAGGGAAGACATGGGCTTGGCAGTTCGGGCTGGACTGTTCCCCTGAGGCACAGGGTCAGACTGATTTGCATATAGCCATATCTGAACTGGGGTGGCAGAGTGGGCTAAAGAACGGTGATGGATTAAACCCAGATCTTTTGACTGGGTGTGAGTGTTTGATTGATTCAGATGCTACGTCCATCACCACCCCCTTTTGTAGCGCTTTTGGCCACCATAAGTGTGGCAGGGTATGCTCAGACGTGAGTCCCTTGCTCACTTTACCACTGGATTCAAGCAAGCCGGGCTGAAGACGGCTGGAATGCCAGAAACTGGTCCTCGGAAGCTTGTTTCCGGTCCAGGGAAGACATGGGCTTGGCAGTTCGGGCTGGACTGTTCCCCTGAGGCGCAGGGTCAGACTGATTTGCATATAGCCATGTCTGAACTGGGGTGGCAGAGTGGGCTAAAGAACGGTGATGGATTAAACCCAGATCTTTTGACTGGGTGTGAGTGTTTGATTGATTCAGAAGCTCCGTCAATCACCACCCCCTTTTGTACCGCTTTTGGCCACCATAAGTGTGGCAGGGTATGCTCAGACGTGAGTCCCTTGCTCACTTTACCACTGGATTCAAGCAAGCCAGGCTGAAGACGGCTGGAATGCCAGAAACTGGTCCTCGGAAGCTTGTTTCCGGTCCAGGGAAGACATGGGCTTGGCAGTTCGGGCTGGACTGTTCCTCTGAGGCACAGGGTGAGACTGATTTGCATATAGCCATGTCTGAACTGGGGTGGCAGAGTGGGCTAAAGAACGGTGATGGATTAAACCCAGATCTTTTGACTGGGTATGAGTGTTTGATTGATTCAGATGCTCCGTCCATCACCACCCCCTTTTGTGCTGCTTTTGGCCACCATAAGTGTGGCAGGGTATGCTCAGACGTGAGTCCCTTGCTCACTTTACCACTGGATTCCAGGAAGCCGGGCTGAAGACGGCAGGAATGCCAGAAAGCGGTCCTCGGAAGCTTGTTTCCGGTCCAGGGAAGACATGGGCTTGGCAGTTCGGGCTGGACTGTTCCCCTGAGGCACAGGGTCAGACTGATTTGCATATAGCCATATCTGAACTGGGGTGGCAGAGTGGGCTAAAGAACGGTGATGGATTAAACCCAGATCTTTTGACTGGGTGTGAGTGTTTGATTGATTCAGATGCTACGTCCATCACCACCCCCTTTTGTAGCGCTTTTGGCCACCATAAGTGTGGCAGGGTATGCTCAGACGTGAGTCCCTTGCTCACTTTACCACTGGATTCAAGCAAGCCGGGCTGAAGACGGCTGGAATGCCAGAAACTGGTCCTCGGAAGCTTGTTTCCGGTCCAGGGAAGACATGGGCTTGGCAGTTCGGGCTGGACTGTTCCCCTGAGGCACAGGGTCAGACTGATTTGCATATAGGCATGTCTGAACTGGGGTGGCAGAGTGGGCTAAAGAACGGTAAAGGATTAAACCCAGATCTTTTGACTGGGTGTGAGTGTTTGATTGATTCAGATGCTTCGCCCATCACCACCCCCTTTTGTACTGCTTTTGGCCACCATAAGTGTGGCAGGGTATGCTCAGACGTGAGTCCCTTGCTCACTCTACCACTGGATTCAAGCAAGCCAGGCTGAAGACGGCTGGAATGCCAGAAACTGGTCCTCGGAAGCTTGTTTCCGGTCCAGGGAAGATATGGGCTTGGCAGTTCGGGCTGGACTGTTCCTCTGAGGCACAGGGTGAGACTGATTTGCATATAGCCATGTCTGAACTGGGGTGGCAGAGTGGGCTAAAGAACGGTGATGGATTAAACCCAGATCTTTTGACTGGGTGTGAGTGTTTGATTGATTCAGATGCTCCGTCCATCACCACCCCCTTTTGTGCTGCTTTTGGCCACCATAAGTGTGGCAGGGTATGCTCAGACGTGAGTCCCTTGCTCACTTTACCACTGGATTCAAGCAAGCCGGGCTGAAGACGGCAGGAATGCCAGAAAGCGGTCCTTGGAAGCTTGTTTCCGGTCCAGGGAAGACATGGGCTTGGCAGTTCGGGCTGGACTGTTCCCCTGAGGCACAGGGTCAGACTGATTTGCATATAGCCATGTCTGAACTGGGGTGGCAGAGTGGGCTAAAGAATGGTGATGGATTAAACCCAGATCTTTTTACTGGGTGTGAGTGTTTGATTGATTCAGATGCTCCATCCATCACCACCCCCTTTTGTACCGCTTTTGGCCACCATAAGTGTGGCAGGGTATGCTCAGACGTGAATCCCTTGCTCACTTTACCACTGGATTCAAGCAAGCCGGGCTGAAGACGGCTGGAATGCCAGAAACCGGTCCTCGGAAGCTTGTTTCCGGGCCAGGGAAGACATGGGCTTGGCAGTTCGGGCTGGACTGTTCCCCTGAGGCACAGGATCAGACTGATTTGCATATAGCCATGTCTGAATTGGGGTGGCAGAGTGGGCTAAAGAACGGTGATGGATTAAACCCAGACCTTTTGACTGGGTGTGAGTGTTTGATTGATTCAGATGCTCCGTCCATCACCACCCCCTTTTGTACCGCTTTTGGCCACCATAAGTGTGGCAGGGTATGCTCAGACGTGAGTCCCTTGCTCACTTTAGCACTGGATTCAAGCAAGCCGGGCTGAAGACGGCTGGAATGCCAGATACCGGTCCTCGGAAGCTTGTTTCCAGTCCAGGGAAGACATGGGCTTAGCAGTTCGGGCTGGACCGTTCCCCTGAGGCACATAGTCAGACTGATTTGCATATAGCCATGTCTGAACTGGGGTGGCAGAGTGGGCTAAAGAACGGTGATGGATTAAACCCAGATCTTTTGACTGGGTGTGAGTGTTTGATTGATTCAGATGCTTCGTCCATCACCACCCCCTTTTGTACTGCTTTTGGCCACCATAAGTGTGGCAGGGTATGCTCAGACGTGAGTCCCTTGCTCACTCTACCACTGGATTCAAGCAAGCCAGGCTGAAGACGGCTGGAATGCCAGAAACTGGTCCTCGGAAGCTTGTTTCCGGTCCAGGGAAGATGTGGGCTTGGCAGTTCGGGCTGGACTGTTCCTCTGAGGCACAGGGTGAGACTGATTTGCATATAGCCATGTCTGAACTGGGGTGGCAGAGTGGGCTAAAGAACGGTGATGGATTAAACCCAGATCTTTTGACTGGGTGTGAGTGTTTGATTGATTCAGATGCTCCGTCCATCACCACCCCCTTTTGTGCTGCTTTTGGCCACCATAAGTGTGGCAGGGTATGCTCAGACGTGAGTCCCTTGCTCACTTTACCACTGGATTCAAGCAAGCCGGGCTGAAGACGGCAGGAATGCCAGAAAGCGGTCCTTGGAAGCTTGTTTCCGGTCCAGGGAAGACATGGGCTTGGCAGTTCGGGCTAGACTGTTCCCCTGAGGCACAGGGTCAGACTGATTTGCATATAGCCATGTCTGAACTGGGGTGGCAGAGTGGGCTAAAGAATGGTGATGGATTAAACCCAGATCTTTTTACTGGGTGTGAGTGTTTGATTGATTCAGATGCTCCATCCATCACCACCCCCTTTTGTACCGCTTTTGGCCACCATAAGTGTGGCAGGGTATGCTCAGACATGAATCCCTTGCTCACTTTACCACTGGATTCAAGCAAGCCGGGCTGAAGACGGCTGGAATGCCAGAAACCGGTCCTCGGAAGCTTGTTTCCGGGCCAGGGAAGACATGGGCTTGGCAGTTCGGGCTGGACTGTTCCCCTGAGGCACAGGGTCAGACTGATTTGCATATAGCCATGTCTGAATTGGGGTGGCAGAGTGGGCTAAAGAACGGTGATGGATTAAACCCAGACCTTTTGACTGGGTGTGAGTGTTTGATTGATTCAGATGCTCCGTCCATCACCACCCCCTTTTGTACCGCTTTTGGCCACCATAAGTGTGGCAGGGTATGCTCAGACGTGAGTCCCTTGCTCACTTTACCACTGGATTCAAGCAAGCCGGGCTGAACACGGCTGGAATGCCAGAAACCGGTCCTCGGAAGCTTGTTTCCAATCCAGGGAAGACATGGGCTTGGCAGTTCGGGCTGGACTGGTCCCCTGAGGCACAGGGTCAGACTGATTTGCATATAGCCATGTCTGAATTGGGGTGGCAGAGTGGGCTAAAGAACGGTGATGGATTAAACCCAGATCTTTTTACTGGGTGTGAGTGTTTGATTGATTCAGATGCTCCGTCCATCACCACCCCCTTTTGTAGCGCTTTTGGCCACCATAAGTGTGGCAGGGTATGCTCAGACGTGAGTCCCTTGCTCACTTTACCACTGGATTCAAGCAAGCCGGGCTGAACACGGCTGGAATGCCAGAAACCGGTCCTCGGAAGCTTGTTTCCAGTCCAGGGAAGACATGGGCTAGGCAGTTCGGGCTGGACTGTTCCCCTGAGGCACAGGGTCAGACCGATTTGCATATAGCCATGTCTGAACTGGGGTGGCAGAGTGGTCTAAAGAACGGTGATGGATTAAACCCAGATCTTTTGACTGGGTGTGAGTGTTTGATTGATTCAGATGCTCCGTCCATCACCACCCCCTTTTGTAGCGCTTTTGGCCACCATAAGTGTGGCAGGGTATGCTCAGACGTGAGTCCCTTGCTCACTTTACCACTGGATTCAAGCAAGCCGGGCTGAAGACGGCTGGAATGCCAGAAACCGGTCCTCGGAAGCTTGTTTCCGGTCCAGGGAAGACATGGGCTTGGCAGTTCGGGCTGGACTGTTCCCCTGAGGCACAGGGTCAGACTGATTTGCATATAGCCATGTCTGAACTGGGGTGGCAGAATGGGCTAAAGAACGGTGATGGATTAAACCCAGATCTTTTGACTGGGTGTGAGTGTTTGATTGATTCAGATGCTTCGTCCATCACCACCCCCTTTTGTACTGCTTTTGGCCACCATAAGTGTGGCAGGGTATGCTCAGACGTGAGTCCCTTGCTCACTTTACCACTGGATTCAAGCAAGTCGGGCTGAAGACGGCTGGAATGCCAGAAACCGGTCCTCGGAAGCTTGTTTCCGGTCCAGGGAAAACATGGGCTAGGCAGTACGGGCTGGACTGTTCCCCTGAGGCACAGGGTCAGACTGATTTGCATATAGCCATGTCTGAACTGGGGTGGCAGAGTGGGCTAAAGAACGGTGATGGATTAAACCCAGATCTTTTGACTGGGTGTGAGTGTTTGATTGATTCAGAAGCTCCGTCAATCACCACCCCCTTTTGTACCGCTTTTGGCCACCATAAGTGTGGCAGGGTATGCTCAGACGTGAGTCCCTTGCTCACTTTACCACTGGATTCAAGCAAGCCGGGCTGAAGACGGCTGGAATGCCAGAAACCGGTCCTCGGAAGCTTGTTTCCGGTCCTGGGAAGACATGGGCTTGGCAGTTCGGGCTTGACTGTTCCCCTGAGGCACAGGGTCAGACTGATTTGCATATAGCCATGTCTGAACTGGGGTGGCAGAGTGGGCTAAAGAACGGTGATGGATTAAACCCAGATCTTTTGACTGGGTGTGAGTGTTTTATTGATTCAGATGCTCCGTCCATCACCACCCCCTTTTGTACCGCTTTTGGCCACCATAAGTGTGGCAGGGTATGCTCAGACGTGAGTCCCTTGCTCACTTTACCACTGGATTCAAGCAAGCCGGCTGAAGACGGCTGGAATGCCAGAAACCGGTCCTCGGAAGCTTGTTTCCAGTCCAGGGAAGACATGGGCTTGGCAGTTCGGGCTGGACTGTTCCCCTGAGGCACAGGGTCAGACCGATTTGTATATAGCCATGTCTGAACTGGGGTGGCAGAGTGGTCTAAAGAACGGTGATAGATTAAACCCAGATCTTTTGACTGGGTGTGAGTGTTTGATTGATTCAGATGCTCCGTCCATCACCACCCCCTTTTGTAGCGCTTTTGGCCACCATAAGTGTGGCGGGGTATGCTCAGACGTGAGTCCCTTGCTCACTTTAGCACTGGATTCAAGCAAGCCGGGCTGAAGACGGCTGGAATGCCAGATACCGGTCCTCGGAAGCTTGTTTCCAGTCCAGGGAAGACATGGGTTTGGCAGTTCGGGCTGGACTGTTCCCCTGAGGCACAGAGTCAGACTGATTTGCATATAGCCATGTCTGAACTGGGGTGGCAGAGTGGGCTAAAGAACGGTGATGGATTAAACCCAGATCTTTTGACTGGGTGTGAGTGTTTGATTGATTCAGATGCTTCGTCCATCACCACCCCCTTTTGTGCTGCTTTTGGCCACCATAAGTGTGGCAGGGTATGCTCAGACGTGAGTCCCTTGCTCACTTTACCACTGGATTCCAGCAAGCCGGGCTGAAGACGGCAGGAATGCCAGAAAGCGGTCCTCGGAAGCTTGTTTCCGGTCCAGGGAAGACATGGGCTTGGCAGTTCGGGCTGGACTGTTCCCCTGAGGCACAGGGTCAGACTGATTTGCATATAGCCATATCTGAACTGGGGTGGCAGAGTGGGCTAAAGAACGGTGATGGATTAAACCCAGATCTTTTGACTGGGTGTGAGTGTTTGATTGATTCAGATGCTACGTCCATCACCACCCCCTTTTGTAGCGCTTTTGGCCACCATAAGTGTGGCAGGGTATGCTCAGACGTGAGTCCCTTGCTCACTTTACCACTGGATTCAAGCAAGCCGGGCTGAAGACGGCTGGAATGCCAGAAACTGGTCCTCGGAAGCTTGTTTCCGGTCCAGGGAAGACATGGGCTTGGCAGTTCGGGCTGGACTGTTCCCCTGAGGCGCAGGGTCAGACTGATTTGCATATAGCCATGTCTGAACTGGGGTGGCAGAGTGGGCTAAAGAACGGTGATGGATTAAACCCAGATCTTTTGACTGGGTGTGAGTGTTTGATTGATTCAGAAGCTCCGTCAATCACCACCCCCTTTTGTACCGCTTTTGGCCACCATAAGTGTGGCAGGGTAAGCTCAGACGTGAGTCCCTTGCTCACTTTACCACTGGATTCAAGCAAGCCAGGCTGAAGACGGCTGGAATGCCAGAAACTGGTCCTCGGAAGCTTGTTTCCGGTCCAGGGAAGACATGGGCTTGGCAGTTCGGGCTGGACTGTTCCTCTGAGGCACAGGGTGAGACTGATTTGCATATAGCCATGTCTGAACTGGGGTGGCAGAGTGGGCTAAAGAACGGTGATGGATTAAACCCAGATCTTTTGACTGGGTATGAGTGTTTGATTGATTCAGATGCTCCGTCCATCACCACCCCCTTTTGTGCTGCTTTTGGCCACCATAAGTGTGGCAGGGTATGCTCAGACGTGAGTCCCTTGCTCACTTTACCACTGGATTCCAGCAAGCCGGGCTGAAGACGGCAGGAATGCCAGAAAGCGGTCCTCGGAAGCTTGTTTCCGGTCCAGGGAAGACATGGGCTTGGCAGTTCGGGCTGGACTGTTCCCCTGAGGCACAGGGTCAGACTGATTTGCATATAGCCATATCTGAACTGGGGTGGCAGAGTGGGCTAAAGAACGGTGATGGATTAAACCCAGATCTTTTGACTGGGTGTGAGTGTTTGATTGATTCAGATGCTACGTCCATCACCACCCCCTTTTGTAGCGCTTTTGGCCACCATAAGTGTGGCAGGGTATGCTCAGACGTGAGTCCCTTGCTCACTTTACCACTGGATTCAAGCAAGCCGGGCTGAAGACGGCTGGAATGCCAGAAACTGGTCCTCGGAAGCTTGTTTCCGGTCCAGGGAAGACATGGGCTTGGCAGTTCGGGCTGGACTGTTCCCCTGAGGCACAGGGTCAGACTGATTTGCATATAGCCATGTCTGAACTGGGGTGGCAGAGTGGGCTAAATTACGGTAAAGGATTAAACCCAGATCTTTTGACTGGGTGTGAGTGTTTGATTGATTCAGATGCTTCGCCCATCACCACCCTCTTTTGTACTGCTTTTGGCCACCATAAGTGTGGCAGGGTATGCTCAGAGGTGAGTCCCTTGCTCACTCTACCACTGGATTCAAGCAAGCCAGGCTGAAGACGGCTGGAATGCCAGAAACTGGTCCTCGGAAGCTTGTTTCCGGTCCAGGGAAGATATGGGCTTGGCAGTTCGGGCTGGACTGTTCCTCTGAGGCACAGGGTGAGACTGATTTGCATATAGCCATGTCTGAACTGGGGTGGCAGAGTGGGCTAAAGAACGGTGATGGATTAAACCCAGATCTTTTGACTGGGTGTGAGTGTTTGATTGATTCAGATGCTCCGTCCATCACCACCCCCTTTTGTGCTGCTTTTGGCCACCATAAGTGTGGCAGGGTATGCTCAGACGTGAGTCCCTTGCTCACTTTACCACTGGATTCAAGCAAGCCGGGCTGAAGACGGCAGGAATGCCAGAAAGCGGTCCTTGGAAGCTTGTTTCCGGTCCAGGGAAGACATGGGCTTGGCAGTTCGGGCTGGACTGTTCCCCTGAGGCACAGGGTCAGACTGATTTGCATATAGCCATGTCTGAACTGGGGTGGCAGAGTGGGCTAAAGAATGGTGATGGATTAAACCCAGATCTTTTTACTGGGTGTGAGTGTTTGATTGATTCAGATGCTCCATCCATCACCACCCCCTTTTGTACCGCTTTTGGCCACCATAAGTGTGGCAGGGTATGCTCAGACGTGAATCCCTTGCTCACTTTACCACTGGATTCAAGCAAGCCGGGCTGAAGACGGCTGGAATGCCAGAAACCGGTCCTCGGAAGCTTGTTTCCGGGCCAGGGAAGACATGGGCTTGGCAGTTCGGGCTGGACTGTTCCCCTGAGGCACAGGGTCAGACTGATTTGCATATAGCCATGTCTGAATTGGGGTGGCAGAGTGGGCTAAAGAACGGTGATGGATTAAACCCAGACCTTTTGACTGGGTGTGAGTGTTTGATTGATTCAGATGCTCCGTCCATCACCACCCCCTTTTGTACCGCTTTTGGCCACCATAAGTGTGGTAGGGTATGCTCAGACGTGAGTCCCTTGCTCACTTTACCACTGGATTCAAGCAAGCCGGGCTGAACACGGCTGGAATGCCAGAAACCGGTCCTCGGAAGCTTGTTTCCAATCCAGGGAAGACATGGGCTTGGCAGTTCGGGCTGGACTGGTCCCCTGAGGCACAGGGTCAGACTGATTTGCATATAGCCATGTCTGAATTGGGGTGGCAGAGTGGGCTAAAGAACGGTGATGGATTAAACCCAGATCTTTTTACTGGGTGTGAGTGTTTGATTGATTCAGATGCTCCGTCCATCACCACCCCCTTTTGTAGCGCTTTTGGCCACCATAAGTGTGGCAGGGTATGCTCAGACGTGAGTCCCTTGCTCACTTTACCACTGGATTCAAGCAAGCCGGGCTGAAGACGGCTGGAATGCCAGAAACCGGTCCTCGGAAGCTTGTTTCCAGTCCAGGGAAGACATGGGCTAGGCAGTTCGGGCTGGACTGTTCCCCTGAGGCACAGGGTCAGACCGATTTGCATATAGCCATGTCTGAACTGGGGTGGCAGAGTGGTCTAAAGAACGGTGATGGATTAAACCCAGATCTTTTGACTCGGTGTGAGTGTTTGATTGATTCAGATGCTCCGTCCATCACCACCCCCTTTTGTAGCGCTTTTGGCCACCATAAGTGTGGCAGGGTATGCTCAGACGTGAGTCCCTTGCTCACTTTACCACTGGATTCAAGCAAGCCGGGCTGAAGACGGCTGGAATGCCAGAAACCGGTCCTCGGAAGCTTGTTTCCGGTCCAGGGAAGACATGGGCTTGGCAGTTCGGGCTGGACTGTTCCCCTGAGGCACAGGGTCAGACTGATTTGCATATAGCCATGTCTGAACTGGGGTGGCAGAGTGGGCTAAAGAACGGTGGTGGATTAAACCCAGATCTTTTGACTGGGTGTGAGTGTTTGATTGATTCAGATGCTTCGTCCATCACCACCCCCTTTTGTACTGCTTTTGGCCACCATAAGTGTGGCAGGGTATGCTCAGACGTGAGTCCCTTGCTCACTTTACCACTGGATTGAAGCAAGTCGGGCTGAAGACGGCTGAAATGCCAGAAACCGGTCCTCGGAAGCTTGTTTCCGGTCCAGGGAAAACATGGGCTTGGCAGTACGGGCTGGACTGTTCCCCTGAGGCACAGGGTCAGACTGATTTGCATATAGCCATGTCTGAACTGGGGTGGCAGAGTGGGCTAAAGAACGGTGATGGATTAAACCCAGATCTTTTGACTGGGTGTGAGTGTTTGATTGATTCAGAAGCTCCGTCAATCACCACCCCCTTTTGTACCGCTTTTGGCCACCATAAGTGTGGCAGGGTATGCTCAGACGTGAGTCCCTTGCTCACTTTACCACTGGATTCAAGCAAGCCGGGCTGAAGACGGCTGGAATGCCAGAAACCGGTCCTCGGAAGCTTGTTTCCGGTCCTGGGAAGACATGGGCTTGGCAGTTCGGGCTTGACTGTTCCCCTGAGGCACAGGGTCAGACTGATTTGCATATAGCCATGTCTGAACTGGGGTGGCAGAGTGGTCTAAAGAAAGGTGATAGATTAAACCCAGATCTTTTGACTGGGCGTGAGTGTTTGATTGATTCAGATGCTCCGTCCATCACCACCCCCTTTTGTAGCGCTTTTGGCCACCGTAAGTGTGGCGGGGTATGCTCAGACGTGAGTCCCTTGCTCACTTTAGCACTGGATTCAAGCAAGCCGGGCTGAAGACGGCTGGAATGCCAGATACCGGTCCTCGGAAGCTTGTTTCCAGTCCAGGGAAGACATGGGCTTAGCAGTTCGGGCTGGACCGTTCCCCTGAGGCACATAGTCAGACTGATTTGCATATAGCCATGTCTGAACTGGGGTGGCAGAGTGTGCTAAAGAACGGTGATGGATTAAACCCAGATCTTTTGACTGGGTGTGAGTGTTTGATTGATTCAGATGCTTCGTCCATCACCACCCCCTTTTGTACTGCTTTTGGCCACCATAAGTGTGGCAGGGTATGCTCAGACGTGAGTCCCTTGCTCACTCTACCACTGGATTCAAGCAAGCCAGGCTGAAGACGGCTGGAATGCCAGAAACTGGTCCTCGGAAGCTTGTTTCCGGTCCAGGGAAGATGTGGGCTTGGCAGTTCGGGCTGGACTGTTCCTCTGAGGCACAGGGTGAGACTGATTTGCATATAGCCATGTCTGAACTGGGGTGGCAGAGTGGGCTAAAGAACGGTGATGGATTAAACCCAGATCTTTTGACTGGGTGTGAGTGTTTGATTGATTCAGATGCTCCGTCCATCACCACCCCCTTTTGTGCTGCTTTTGGCCACCATAAGTGTGGCAGGGTATGCTCAGACGTGAGTCCCTTGCTCACTTTACCACTGGATTCAAGCAAGCCGGGCTGAAGACGGCAGGAATGCCAGAAAGCGGTCCTTGGAAGCTTGTTTCCGGTCCAGGGAAGACATGGGCTTGGCAGTTCGGGCTAGACTGTTCCCCTGAGGCACAGGGTCAGACTGATTTGCATATAGCCATGTCTGAACTGGGGTGGCAGAGTGGGCTAAAGAATGGTGATGGATTAAACCCAGATCTTTTTACTGGGTGTGAGTGTTTGATTGATTCAGATGCTCCATCCATCACCACCCCCTTTTGTACCGCTTTTGGCCACCATAAGTGTGGCAGGGTATGCTCAGACATGAATCCCTTGCTCACTTTACCACTGGATTCAAGCAAGCCGGGCTGAAGACGGCTGGAATGCCAGAAACCGGTCCTCGGAAGCTTGTTTCCGGGCCAGGGAAGACATGGGCTTGGTAGTTCGGGCTGGACTGTTCCCCTGAGGCACAGGGTCAGACTGATTTGCATATAGCCATGTCTGAATTGGGGTGGCAGAGTGGGCTAAAGAACGGTGATGGATTAAACCCAGACCTTTTGACTGGGTGTGAGTGTTTGATTGATTCAGATGCTCCGTCCATCACCACCCCCTTTTGTACCGCTTTTGGCCACCATAAGTGTGGCAGGGTATGCTCAGACGTGAGTCCCTTGCTCACTTAACCACTGGATTCAAGCAAGCCGGGCTGAACACGGCTGGAATGCCAGAAACCGGTCCTCGGAAGCTTGTTTCCAATCCAGGGAAGACATGGGCTTGGCAGTTCGGGCTGGACTGGTCCCCTGAGGCACAGGGTCAGACTGATTTGCATATAGCCATGTCTGAATTGGGGTGGCAGAGTGGGCTAAAGAACGGTGATGGATTAAACCCAGATCTTTTTACTGGGTGTGAGTGTTTGATTGATTCAGATGCTCCGTCCATCACCACCCCCTTTTGTAGCGCTTTTGGCCACCATAAGTGTGGCAGGGTATGCTCAGACGTGAGTCCCTTGCTCACTTTACCACTGGATTCAAGCAAGCCGGGCTGAAGACGGCTGGAATGCCAGAAACCGGTCCTCGGAAGCTTGTTTCCAGTCCAGGGAAGACATGGGCTAGGCAGTTCGGGCTGGACTGTTCCCCTGAGGCACAGGGTCAGACCGATTTGCATATAGCCATGTCTGAACTGGGGTGGCAGAGTGGTCTAAAGAACGGTGATGGATTAAACCCAGATCTTTTGACTGGGTGTGAGTGTTTGATTGATTCAGATGCTCCGTCCATCACCACCCCCTTTTGTAGCGCTTTTGGCCACCATAAGTGTGGCAGGGTATGCTCAGACGTGAGTCCCTTGCTCACTTTACCACTGGATTCAAGCAAGCCGGGCTGAAGACGGCTGGAATGCCAGAAACCGGTCCTCGGAAGCTTGTTTCCGGTCCAGGGAAGACATGGGCTTGGCAGTTCGGGCTGGACTGTTCCCCTGAGGCACAGGGTCAGACTGATTTGCATATAGCCATGTCTGAACTGGGGTGGCAGAATGGGCTAAAGAACGGTGATGGATTAAACCCAGATCTTTTGACTGGGTGTGAGTGTTTGATTGATTCAGATGCTTCGTCCATCACCACCCCCTTTTGTACTGCTTTTGGCCACCATAAGTGTGGCAGGGTATGCTCAGACGTGAGTCCCTTGCTCACTTTACCACTGGATTCAAGCAAGTCGGGCTGAAGACGGCTGGAATGCCAGAAACCGGTCCTCGGAAGCTTGTTTCCGGTCCAGGGAAAACATGGGCTAGGCAGTACGGGCTGGACTGTTCCCCTGAGGCACAGGGTCAGACTGATTTGCATATAGCCATGTCTGAACTGGGGTGGCAGAGTGGGCTAAAGAACGGTGATGGATTAAACCCAGATCTTTTGACTGGGTGTGAGTGTTTGATTGATTCAGAAGCTCCGTCAATCACCACCCCCTTTTGTACCGCTTTTGGCCACCATAAGTGTGGCAGGGTATGCTCAGACGTGAGTCCCTTGCTCACTTTACCACTGGATTCAAGCAAGCCGGGCTGAAGACGGCTGGAATGCCAGAAACCGGTCCTCGGAAGCTTGTTTCCGGTCCTGGGAAGACATGGGCTTGGCAGTTCGGGCTTGACTGTTCCCCTGAGGCACAGGGTCAGACTGATTTGCATATAGCCATGTCTGAACTGGGGTGGCAGAGTGGGCTAAAGAACGGTGATGGATTAAACCCAGATCTTTTGACTGGGTGTGAGTGTTTTATTGATTCAGATGCTCCGTCCATCACCACCCCCTTTTGTACCGCTTTTGGCCACCATAAGTGTGGCAGGGTATGCTCAGACGTGAGTCCCTTGCTCACTTTACCACTGGATTCAAGCAAGCCGGCTGAAGACGGCTGGAATGCCAGAAACCGGTCCTCGGAAGCTTGTTTCCAGTCCAGGGAAGACATGGGCTTGGCAGTTCGGGCTGGACTGTTCCCCTGAGGCACAGGGTCAGACCGATTTGTATATAGCCATGTCTGAACTGGGGTGGCAGAGTGGTCCAAAGAACGGTGATAGATTAAACCCAGATCTTTTGACTGGGTGTGAGTGTTTGATTGATTCAGATGCTCCGTCCATCACCACCCCCTTTTGTAGCGCTTTTGGCCACCATAAGTGTGGCGGGGTATGCTCAGACGTGAGTCCCTTGCTCACTTTAGCACTGGATTCAAGCAAGCCGGGCTGAAGACGGCTGGAATGCCAGATACCGGTCCTCGGAAGCTTGTTTCCAGTCCAGGGAAGACATGGGCTTGGCAGTTCGGGCTGGACTGTTCCCCTGAGGCACAGAGTCAGACTGATTTGCATATAGCCATGTCTGAACTGGGGTGGCAGAGTGGGCTAAAGAACGGTGATGGATTAAACCCAGATCTTTTGACTGGGTGTGAGTGTTTGATTGATTCAGATGCTTCGTCCATCACCACCCCCTTTTGTACTGCTTTTGGCCACCATAAGTGTGGCAGGGTATGCTCAGACGTGAGTCCCTTGCTCACTTTACCACTGGATTCAAGCAAGCCAGTCTGAAGACGGCTGGAATGCCAGAAACTGGTCCTCGGAAGCTTGTTTCCGGTCCAGGGAAGACATGGGCTTGGCAGTTCGGGCTGGACTGTTCCTCTGAGGCACAGGGTGAGACTGATTTGCATATAGCCATGTCTGAACTGGGGTGGCAGAGTGGGCTAAAGAACGGTGATGGATTAAACCCAGATCTTTTGACTGGGTATGAGTGTTTGATTGATTCAGATGCTCCGTCCATCACCACCCCCTTTTGTGCTGCTTTTGGCCACCATAAGTGTGGCAGGGTATGCTCAGACGTGAGTCCCTTGCTCACTTTACCACTGGATTCCAGCAAGCCGGGCTGAAGACGGCAGGAATGCCAGAAAGCGGTCCTCGGAAGCTTGTTTCCGGTCCAGGGAAGACATGGGCTTGGCAGTTCGGGCTGGACTGTTCCCCTGAGGCACAGGGTCAGACTGATTTGCATATAGCCATATCTGAACTGGGGTGGCAGAGTGGGCTAAAGAACGGTGATGGATTAAACCCAGATCTTTTGACTGGGTGTGAGTGTTTGATTGATTCAGATGCTACGTCCATCACCACCCCCTTTTGTAGCGCTTTTGGCCACCATAAGTGTGGCAGGGTATGCTCAGACGTGAGTCCCTTGCTCACTTTACCACTGGATTCAAGCAAGCCGGGCTGAAGACGGCTGGAATGCCAGAAACTGGTCCTCGGAAGCTTGTTTCCGGTCCAGGGAAGACATGGGCTTGGCAGTTCGGGCTGGACTGTTCCCCTGAGGCGCAGGGTCAGACTGATTTGCATATAGCCATGTCTGAACTGGGGTGGCAGAGTGGGCTAAAGAACGGTGATGGATTAAACCCAGATCTTTTGACTGGGTGTGAGTGTTTGATTGATTCAGAAGCTCCGTCAATCACCACCCCCTTTTGTACCGCTTTTGGCCACCATAAGTGTGGCAGGGTAAGCTCAGACGTGAGTCCCTTGCTCACTTTACCACTGGATTCAAGCAAGCCAGGCTGAAGACGGCTGGAATGCCAGAAACTGGTCCTCGGAAGCTTGTTTCCGGTCCAGGGAAGACATGGGCTTGGCAGTTCGGGCTGGACTGTTCCTCTGAGGCACAGGGTGAGACTGATTTGCATATAGCCATGTCTGAACTGGGGTGGCAGAGTGGGCTAAAGAACGGTGATGGATTAAACCCAGATCTTTTGACTGGGTATGAGTGTTTGATTGATTCAGATGCTCCGTCCATCACCACCCCCTTTTGTGCTGCTTTTGGCCACCATAAGTGTGGCAGGGTATGCTCAGACGTGAGTCCCTTGCTCACTTTACCACTGGATTCCAGCAAGCCGGGCTGAAGACGGCAGGAATGCCAGAAAGCGGTCCTCGGAAGCTTGTTTCCGGTCCAGGGAAGACATGGGCTTGGCAGTTCGGGCTGGACTGTTCCCCTGAGGCACAGGGTCAGACTGATTTGCATATAGCCATATCTGAACTGGGGTGGCAGAGTGGGCTAAAGAACGGTGATGGATTAAACCCAGATCTTTTGACTGGGTGTGAGTGTTTGATTGATTCAGATGCTACGTCCATCACCACCCCCTTTTGTAGCGCTTTTGGCCACCATAAGTGTGGCAGGGTATGCTCAGACGTGAGTCCCTTGCTCACTTTACCACTGGATTCAAGCAAGCCGGGCTGAAGACGGCTGGAATGCCAGAAACTGGTCCTCGGAAGCTTGTTTCCGGTCCAGGGAAGACATGGGCTTGGCAGTTCGGGCTGGACTGTTCCCCTGAGGCACAGGGTCAGACTGATTTGCATATAGCCATGTCTGAACTGGGGTGGCAGAGTGGGCTAAATTACGGTAAAGGATTAAACCCAGATCTTTTGACTGGGTGTGAGTGTTTGATTGATTCAGATGCTTCGCCCATCACCACCCCCTTTTGTACTGCTTTTGGCCACCATAAGTGTGGCAGGGTATGCTCAGAGGTGAGTCCCTTGCTCACTCTACCACTGGATTCAAGCAAGCCAGGCTGAAGACGGCTGGAATGCCAGAAACTGGTCCTCGGAAGCTTGTTTCCGGTCCAGGGAAGATATGGGCTTGGCAGTTCGGGCTGGACTGTTCCTCTGAGGCACAGGGTGAGACTGATTTGCATATAGCCATGTCTGAACTGGGGTGGCAGAGTGGGCTAAAGAACGGTGATGGATTAAACCCAGATCTTTTGACTGGGTGTGAGTGTTTGATTGATTCAGATGCTCCGTCCATCACCACCCCCTTTTGTGCTGCTTTTGGCCACCATAAGTGTGGCAGGGTATGCTCAGACGTGAGTCCCTTGCTCACTTTACCACTGGATTCAAGCAAGCCGGGCTGAAGACGGCAGGAATGCCAGAAAGCGGTCCTTGGAAGCTTGTTTCCGGTCCAGGGAAGACATGGGCTTGGCAGTTCGGGCTGGACTGTTCCCCTGAGGCACAGGGTCAGACTGATTTGCATATAGCCATGTCTGAACTGGGGTGGCAGAGTGGGCTAAAGAATGGTGATGGATTAAACCCAGATCTTTTTACTGGGTGTGAGTGTTTGATTGATTCAGATGCTCCATCCATCACCACCCCCTTTTGTACCGCTTTTGGCCACCATAAGTGTGGCAGGGTATGCTCAGACGTGAATCCCTTGCTCACTTTACCACTGGATTCAAGCAAGCCGGGCTGAAGACGGCTGGAATGCCAGAAACCGGTCCTCGGAAGCTTGTTTCCGGGCCAGGGAAGACATGGGCTTGGCAGTTCGGGCTGGACTGTTCCCCTGAGGCACAGGGTCAGACTGATTTGCATATAGCCATGTCTGAATTGGGGTGGCAGAGTGGGCTAAAGAACGGTGATGGATTAAACCCAGACCTTTTGACTGGGTGTGAGTGTTTGATTGATTCAGATGCTCCGTCCATCACCACCCCCTTTTGTACCGCTTTTGGCCACCATAAGTGTGGTAGGGTATGCTCAGACGTGAGTCCCTTGCTCACTTTACCACTGGATTCAAGCAAGCCGGGCTGAACACGGCTGGAATGCCAGAAACCGGTCCTCGGAAGCTTGTTTCCAATCCAGGGAAGACATGGGCTTGGCAGTTCGGGCTGGACTGGTCCCCTGAGGCACAGGGTCAGACTGATTTGCATATAGCCATGTCTGAATTGGGGTGGCAGAGTGGGCTAAAGAACGGTGATGGATTAAACCCAGATCTTTTTACTGGGTGTGAGTGTTTGATTGATTCAGATGCTCCGTCCATCACCACCCCCTTTTGTAGCGCTTTTGGCCACCATAAGTGTGGCAGGGTATGCTCAGACGTGAGTCCCTTGCTCACTTTACCACTGGATTCAAGCAAGCCGGGCTGAAGATGGCTGGAATGCCAGAAACCGGTCCTCGGAAGCTTGTTTCCAGTCCAGGGAAGACATGGGCTAGGCAGTTCGGGCTGGACTGTTCCCCTGAGGCACAGGGTCAGACCGATTTGCATATAGCCATGTCTGAACTGGGGTGGCAGAGTGGTCTAAAGAACGGTGATGGATTAAACCCAGATCTTTTGACTCGGTGTGAGTGTTTGATTGATTCAGATGCTCCGTCCATCACCACCCCCTTTTGTAGCGCTTTTGGCCACCATAAGTGTGGCAGGGTATGCTCAGACGTGAGTCCCTTGCTCACTTTACCACTGGATTCAAGCAAGCCGGGCTGAAGACGGCTGGAATGCCAGAAACCGGTCCTCGGAAGCTTGTTTCCGGTCCAGGGAAGACATGGGCTTGGCAGTTCGGGCTGGACTGTTCCCCTGAGGCACAGGGTCAGACTGATTTGCATATAGCCATGTCTGAACTGGGGTGGCAGAGTGGGCTAAAGAACGGTGGTGGATTAAACCCAGATCTTTTGACTGGGTGTGAGTGTTTGATTGATTCAGATGCTTCGTCCATCACCACCCCCTTTTGTACTGCTTTTGGCCACCATAAGTGTGGCAGGGTATGCTCAGACGTGAGTCCCTTGCTCACTTTACCACTGGATTCAAGCAAGTCGGGCTGAAGACGGCTGAAATGCCAGAAACCGGTCCTCGGAAGCTTGTTTCCGGTCCAGGGAAAACATGGGCTTGGCAGTACGGGCTGGACTGTTCCCCTGAGGCACAGGGTCAGACTGATTTGCATATAGCCATGTCTGAACTGGGGTGGCAGAGTGGGCTAAAGAACGGTGATGGATTAAACCCAGATCTTTTGACTGGGTGTGAGTGTTTGATTGATTCAGAAGCTCCGTCAATCACCACCCCCTTTTGTACCGCTTTTGGCCACCATAAGTGTGGCAGGGTATGCTCAGACGTGAGTCCCTTGCTCACTTTACCACTGGATTCAAGCAAGCCGGGCTGAAGACGGCTGGAATGCCAGAAACCGGTCCTCGGAAGCTTGTTTCCGGTCCTGGGAAGACATGGGCTTGGCAGTTCGGGCTTGACTGTTCCCCTGAGGCACAGGGTCAGACTGATTTGCATATAGCCATGTCTGAACTGGGGTGGCAGAGTGGGCTAAAGAACGGTGATGGATTAAACCCAGATATTTTGACTGGGTGTGAGTGTTTTATTGATTCAGATGCTCCGTCCATCACCACCCCCTTTTGTACCGCTTTTGGCCACCATAAGTGTGGCAGGGTATGCTCAGACGTGAGTCCCTTGCTCACTTTACCACTGGATTCAAGCAAGCCGGCTGAAGACGGCTGGAATGCCAGAAACCGGTCCTCGGAAGCTTGTTTCCAGTCCAGGGAAGACATGGGCTTGGCAGTTCGGGCTGGACTGTTCCCCTGAGGCACAGGGTCAGACCGATTTGTATATAGCCATGTCTGAACTGGGGTGGCAGAGTGGTCTAAAGAAAGGTGATAGATTAAACCCAGATCTTTTGACTGGGTGTGAGTGTTTGATTGATTCAGATGCTCCGTCCATCACCACCCCCTTTTGTAGCGCTTTTGGCCACCGTAAGTGTGGCGGGGTATGCTCAGACGTGAGTCCCTTGCTCACTTTAGCACTGGATTCAAGCAAGCCGGGCTGAAGACGGCTGGAATGCCAGATACCGGTCCTCGGAAGCTTGTTTCCAGTCCAGGGAAGACATGGGCTTGGCAGTTCGGGCTGGACCGTTCCCCTGAGGCACAGAGTCAGACTGATTTGCATATAGCCATGTCTGAACTGGGGTGGCAGAGTGGGCTAAAGAACGGTGATGGATTAAACCCAGATCTTTTGACTGGGTGTGAGTGTTTGATTGATTCAGATGCTTCGTCCATCACCACCCCCTTTTGTACTGCTTTTGGCCACCATAAGTGTGGCAGGGTATGCTCAGACGTGAGTCCCTTGCTCACTTTACCACTGGATTCAAGCAAGCCAGGCTGAAGACGGCTGGAATGCCAGAAACTGGTCCTCGGAAGCTTGTTTCCGGTCCAGGGAAGACATGGGCTTGGCAGTTCGGGCTGGACTGTTCCTCTGAGGCACAGGGTGAGACTGATTTGCATATAGCCATGTCTGAACTGGGGTGGCAGAGTGGGCTAAAGAACGGTGATGGATTAAACCCAGATCTTTTGACTGGGTGTGAGTGTTTGATTGATTCAGATGCTTCGTCCATCACCACCCCCTTTTGTACTGCTTTTGGCCACCATAAGTGTGGCAGGGTATGCTCAGACGTGAGTCCCTTGCTCACTTTACCACTGGATTCAAGCAAGTCGGGCTGAAGACGGCTGTAATGCCAGAAACCGGTCCTCGGAAGCTTGTTTCCGGTCCAGGGAAAACATGGGCTTGGCAGTACGGGCTGGACTGTTCCCCTGAGGCACAGGGTCAGACTGATTTGCATATAGCCATGTCTGAACTGGGGTGGCAGAGTGGGCTAAAGAACGGTGATGGATTAAACCCAGATCTTTTGACTGGGTGTGAGTGTTTGATTGATTCAGAAGCTCCGTCAATCACCACCCCCTTTTGTACCGCTTTTGGCCACCATAAGTGTGGCAGGGTATGCTCAGACGTGAGTCCCTTGCTCACTTTACCACTGGATTCAAGCAAGCCGGGCTGAAGACGGCTGGAATGCCAGAAACCGGTCCTCGGAAGCTTGTTTCCGGTCCTGGGAAGACATGGGCTTGGCAGTTCGGGCTTGACTGTTCCCCTGAGGCACAGGGTCTGACTGATTTGCATATAGCCATGTCTGAACTGGGGTGGCAGAGTGGGCTAAAGAACGGTGATGGATTAAACCCAGATCTTTTGACTGGGTGTGAGTGTTTTATTGATTCAGATGCTCCGTCCATCACCACCCCCTTTTGTACCGCTTTTGGCCACCATAAGTGTGGCAGGGTATGCTCAGACGTGAGTCCCTTGCTCACTTTACCACTGGATTCAAGCAAGCCGGCTGAAGACGGCTGGAATGCCAGAAACCAGTCCTCGGAAGCTTGTTTCCAGTCCAGGGAAGACATGGGCTTGGCAGTTCGGGCTGGACTGTTCCCCTGAGGCACAGGGTCAGACCGATTTGTATATAGCCATGTCTGAACTGGGGTGGCAGAGTGGTCTAAAGAAAGGTGATAGATTAAACCCAGATCTTTTGACTGGGTGTGAGTGTTTGATTGATTCAGATGCTCCGTCCATCACCACCCCCTTTTGTAGCGCTTTTGGCCACCATAAGTGTGGCGGGGTATGCTCAGACGTGAGTCCCTTGCTCACTTTAGCACTGGATTCAAGCAAGCCGGGCTGAAGACGGCTGGAATGCCAGATACCGGTCCTCGGAAGCTTGTTTCCAGTCCAGGGAAGACATGGGCTTGGCAGTTCGGGCTGGACCGTTCCCCTGAGGCACAGAGTCAGACTGATTTGCATATAGCCATGTCTGAACTGGGGTGGCAGAGTGGGCTAAAGAACGGTGATGGATTAAACCCAGATCTTTTGACTGGGTGTGAGCGTTTGATTGATTCAGATGCTTCGTCCATCACCACCCCCTTTTGTACTGCTTTTGGCCACCATAAGTGTGGCAGGGTATGCTCAGACGTGAGTCCCTTGCTCACTTTACCACTGGATTCAAGCAAGCCAGGCTGAAGACGGCTGGAATGCCAGAAACTGGTCCTCGGAAGCTTGTTTCCGGTCCAGGGAAGACATGGGCTTGGCAGTTCGGGCTGGACTGTTCCTCTGAGGCACAGGGTGAGACTGATTGGCATATAGCCATGTCTGAACTGGGGTGGCAGAGAGGGCTAAAGAACGGTGATGGATTAAACCCAGATCTTTTGACTGGGTATGAGTGTTTGATTAATTCAGATGCTCCGTCCATCACCACCCCCTTTTGTGCTGCTTTTGGCCACCATAAGTGTGGCAGGGTATGCTCAGACGTGAGTCCCTTGCTCACTTTACCACTGGATTCCAGCAAGCCGGGCTGAAGACGGCAGGAATGCCAGAAAGCGGTCCTCGGAAGCTTGTTTCCGGTCCAGGGAAGACATGGGCTTGGCAGTTCGGGCTGGACTGTTCCCCTGAGGCACAGGGTCAGACTGATTTGCATATAGCCATATCTGAACTGGGGTGGCAGAGTGGGCTAAAGAACGGTGATGGATTAAACCCAGATCTTTTGACTGGGTGTGAGTGTTTGATTGATTCAGATGCTACGTCCATCACCACCCCCTTTTGTAGCGCTTTTGGCCACCATAAGTGTGGCAGGGTATGCTCAGACGTGAGTCCCTTGCTCACTTTACCACTGGATTCAAGCAAGCCGGGCTGAAGACGGCTGGAATGCCAGAAACTGGTCCTCGGAAGCTTGTTTCCGGTCCAGGGAAGACATGGGCTTGGCAGTTCGGGCTGGACTGTTCCCCTGAGGCACAGGGTCAGACTGATTTGCATATAGCCATGTCTGAACTGGGGTGGCAGAGTGGGCTAAAGAACGGTGATGGATTAAACCCAGATCTTTTGACTGGGTGTGAGTGTTTGATTGATTCAGAAGCTCCGTCAATCACCACCCCCTTTTGTACCGCTTTTGGCCACCATAAGTGTGGCAGGGTATGCTCAGACGTGAGTCCCTTGCTCACTTTACCACTGGATTCAAGCAAGCCAGGCTGAAGACGGCTGGAATGCCAGAAACTGGTCCTCGGAAGCTTGTTTCCGGTCCAGGGAAGACATGGGCTTGGCAGTTCGGGCTGGACTGTTCCTCTGAGGCACAGGGTGAGACTGATTTGCATATAGCCATGTCTGAACTGGGGTGGCAGAGTGGGCTAAAGAACGGTGATGGATTAAACCCAGATCTTTTGACTGGGTATGAGTGTTTGATTGATTCAGATGCTCCGTCCATCACCACCCCCTTTTGTGCTGCTTTTGGCCACCATAAGTGTGGCAGGGTATGCTCAGACGTGAGTCCCTTGCTCACTTTACCACTGGATTCCAGCAAGCCGGGCTGAAGACGGCAGGAATGCCAGAAAGCGGTCCTCGGAAGCTTGTTTCCGGTCCAGGGAAGACATGGGCTTGGCAGTTCGGGCTGGACTGTTCCCCTGAGGCACAGGGTCAGACTGATTTGCGTATAGCCATATCTGAACTGGGGTGGCAGAGTGGGCTAAAGAACGGTGATGGATTAAACCCAGATCTTTTGACTGGGTGTGAGTGTTTGATTGATTCAGATGCTACGTCCATCACCACCCCCTTTTGTAGCGCTTTTGGCCACCATAAGTGTGGCAGGGTATGCTCAGACGTGAGTCCCTTGCTCACTCTACCACTGGATTCAAGCAAGCCAGGCTGAAGACGGCTGGAATGCCAGAAACTGGTCCTCGGAAGCTTGTTTCCGGTCCAGGGAAGATATGGGCTTGGCAGTTCGGGCTGGACTGTTCCTCTGAGGCACAGGGTGAGACTGATTTGCATATAGCCATGTCTGAACTGGGGTGGCAGAGTGGGCTAAAGAACGGTGATGGATTAAACCCAGATCTTTTGACTGGGTGTGAGTGTTTGATTGATTCAGATGCTCCGTCCATCACCACCCCCTTTTGTGCTGCTTTTGGCCACCATAAGTGTGGCAGGGTATGCTCAGACGTGAGTCCCTTGCTCACTTTACCACTGGATTCAAGCAAGCCGGGCTGAAGACGGCAGGAATGCCAGAAAGCGGTCCTTGGAAGCTTGTTTCCGGTCCAGGGAAGACATGGGCTTGGCAGTTCGGGCTGGACTGTTCCCCTGAGGCACAGGGTCAGACTGATTTGCATATAGCCATGTCTGAACTGGGGTGGCAGAGTGGGCTAAAGAATGGTGATGGATTAAACCCAGATCTTTTTACTGGGTGTGAGTGTTTGATTGATTCAGATGCTCCATCCATCACCACCCCCTTTTGTACCGCTTTTGGCCACCATAAGTGTGGCAGGGTATGCTCAGACGTGAATCCCTTGCTCACTTTACAACTGGATTCAAGCAAGCCGGGCTGAAGACGGCTGGAATGCCAGAAACCGGTCCTCGGAAGCTTGTTTCCGGGCCAGGGAAGACATGGGCTTGGCAGTTCGGGCTGGACTGTTCCCCTGAGGCACAGGGTCAGACTGATTTGCATATAGCCATGTCTGAATTGGGGTGGCAGAGTGGGCTAAAGAACGGTGATGGATTAAACCCAGACCTTTTGACTGGGTGTGAGTGTTTGATTGATTCAGATGCTCCGTCCATCACCACCCCCTTTTGTACCGCTTTTGGCCACCATAAGTGTGGCAGGGTATGCTCAGACGTGAGTCCCTTGCTCACTTTACCACTGGATTCAAGCAAGCCGGGCTGAACACGGCTGGAATGCCAGAAACCGGTCCTCGGAAGCTTGTTTCCAATCCAGGGAAGACATGGGCTTGGCAGTTCGGGCTGGACTGGTCCCCTGAGGCACAGGGTCAGACTGATTTGCATATAGCCATGTCTGAATTGGGGTGGCAGAGTGGGCTAAAGAACGGTGATGGATTAAACCCAGATCTTTTTACTGGGTGTGAGTGTTTGATTGATTCAGATGCTCCGTCCATCACCACCCCCTTTTGTAGCGCTTTTGGCCACCATAAGTGTGGCAGGGTATGCTCAGACGTGAGTCCCTTGCTCACTTTACCACTGGATTCAAGCAAGCCGGGCTGAAGACGGCTGGAATGCCAGAAACCGGTCCTCGGAAGCTTGTTTCCAGTCCAGGGAAGACATGGGCTAGGCAGTTCGGGCTGGACTGTTCCCCTGAGGCACAGGGTCAGACCGATTTGCATATAGCCATGTCTGAACTGGGGTGGCAGAGTGGTCTAAAGAACGGTGATGGATTAAACCCAGATCTTTTGACTCGGTGTGAGTGTTTGATTGATTCAGATGCTCCGTCCATCACCACCCCCTTTTGTAGCGCTTTTGGCCACCATAAGTGTGGCAGGGTATGCTCAGACGTGAGTCCCTTGCTCACTTTACCACTGGATTCAAGCAAGCCGGGCTGAAGACGGCTGGAATGCCAGAAACCGGTCCTCGGAAGCTTGTTTCCGGTCCAGGGAAGACATGGGCTTGGCAGTTCGGGCTGGACTGTTCCCCTGAGGCACAGGGTCAGACTGATTTGCATATAGCCATGTCTGAACTGGGGTGGCAGAGTGGGCTAAAGAACGGTGGTGGATTAAACCCAGATCTTTTGACTGGGTGTGAGTGTTTGATTGATTCAGATGCTTCGTCCATCACCACCCCCTTTTGTACTGCTTTTGGCCACCATAAGTGTGGCAGGGTATGCTCAGACGTGAGTCCCTTGCTCACTTTACCACTGGATTCAAGCAAGTCGGGCTGAAGACGGCTGAAATGCCAGAAACCGGTCCTCGGAAGCTTGTTTCCGGTCCAGGGAAAACATGGGCTTGGCAGTACGGGCTGGACTGTTCCCCTGAGGCACAGGGTCAGACTGATTTGCATATAGCCATGTCTGAACTGGGGTGGCAGAGTGGGCTAAAGAACGGTGATGGATTAAACCCAGATCTTTTGACTGGGTGTGAGTGTTTGATTGATTCAGAAGCTCCGTCAATCACCACCCCCTTTTGTACCGCTTTTGGCCACCATAAGTGTGGCAGGGTATGCTCAGACGTGAGTCCCTTGCTCCCTTTACCACTGGATTCAAGCAAGCCGGGCTGAAGACGGCTGGAATGCCAGAAACCGGTCCTCGGAAGCTTGTTTCCGGTCCTGGAAAGACATGGGCTTGGCAGTTCGGGCTTGACTGTTCCCCTGAGGCACAGGGTCAGACTGATTTGCATATAGCCATGTCTGAACTGGGGTGGCAGAGTGGGCTAAAGAACGGTGATGGATTAAACCCAGATCTTTTGACTGGGTGTGAGTGTTTTATTGATTCAGATGCTCCGTCCATCACCACCCCCTTTTGTACCGCTTTTGGCCACCATAAGTGTGGCAGGGTATGCTCAGACGTGAGTCCCTTGCTCACTTTACCACTGGATTCAAGCAAGCCGGCTGAAGACGGCTGGAATGCCAGAAACCGGTCCTCGGAAGCTTGTTTCCAGTCCAGGGAAGACATGGGCTTGGCAGTTCGGGCTGGACTGTTCCCCTGAGGCACAGGGTCAGACCGATTTGTATATAGCCATGTCTGAACTGGGGTGGCAGAGTGGTCTAAAGAAAGATGATAGATTAAACCCAGATCTTTTGACTGGGTGTGAGTGTTTGATTGATTCAGATGCTCCGTCCATCACCACCCCCTTTTGTAGCGCTTTTGGCCACCGTAAGTGTGGCGGGGTATGCTCAGACGTGAGTCCCTTGCTCACTTTAGCACTGGATTCAAGCAAGCCGGGCTGAAGACGGCTGGAATGCCAGATACCGGTCCTCGGAAGCTTGTTTCCAGTCCAGGGAAGACATGGGCTTGGCAGTTCGGGCTGGACCGTTCCCCTGAGGCACAGAGTCAGACTGATTTGCATATAGCCATGTCTGAACTGGGGTGGCAGAGTGGGCTAAAGAACGGTGATGGATTAAACCCAGATCTTTTGACTGGGTGTGAGTGTTTGATTGATTCAGATGCTTCGTCCATCACCACCCCCTTTTGTACTGCTTTTGGCCACCATAAGTGTGGCAGGGTATGCTCAGACGTGAGTCCCTTGCTCACTTTACCACTGGATTCAAGCAAGCCAGGCTGAAGACGGCTGGAATGCCAGAAACTGGTCCTCGGAAGCTTGTTTCCGGTCCAGGGAAGACATGGGCTTGGCAGTTCGGGCTGGACTGTTCCTCTGAGGCACAGGGTGAGACTGATTTGCATATAGCCATGTCTGAACTGGGGTGGCAGAGTGGGTTAAAGAACGGTGATGGATTAAACCCAGATCTTTTGACTGGGTGTGAGTGTTTGATTGATTCAGATGCTTCGTCCATCACCACCCCCTTTTGTACTGCTTTTGGCCACCATAAGTGTGGCAGGGTATGCTCAGACGTGAGTCCCTTGCTCACTTTACCACTGGATTCAAGCAAGTCGGGCTGAAGACGGCTGAAATGCCAGAAACCGGTCCTCGGAAGCTTGTTTCCGGTCCAGGGAAAACATGGGCTTAGCAGTACGGGCTGGACTGTTCCCCTGAGGCACAGGGTCAGACTGATTTGCATATAGCCATGTCTGAACTGGGGTGGCAGAGTGGGCTAAAGAACGGTGATGGATTAAACCCAGATCTTTTGACTGGGTGTGAGTGTTTGATTGATTCAGAAGCTCCGTCAATCACCACCCCCTTTTGTACCGCTTTTGGCCACCATAAGTGTGGCAGGGTATGCTCAGACGTGAGTCCCTTGCTCACTTTACCACTGGATTCAAGCAAGCCGGGCTGAAGACGGCTGGAATGCCAGAAACCGGTCCTCGGAAGCTTGTTTCCGGTCCTGGGAAGACATGGGCTTGGCAGTTCGGGCTTGACTGTTCCCCTGAGGCACAGGGTCAGACTGATTTGCATATAGCCATGTCTGGACTGGGGTGGCAGAGTGGGCTAAAGAACGGTGATGGATTAAACCCAGATCTTTTGACTGGGTGTGAGTGTTTTATTGATTCAGATGCTCCGTCCATCACCACCCCCTTTTGTACCGCTTTTGGCCACCATAAGTGTGGCAGGGTATGCTCAGACGTGAGTCCCTTGCTCACTTTACCACTGGATTCAAGCAAGCCGGCTGAAGACGGCTGGAATGCCAGAAACCGGTCCTCGGAAGCTTGTTTCCAGTCCAGGGAAGACATGGGCTTGGCAGTTCGGGCTGGACTGTTCCCCTGAGGCACAGGGTCAGACCGATTTGTATATAGCCATGTCTGAACTGGGGTGGCAGAGTGGTCTAAAGAAAGGTGATAGATTAAACCCAGATCTTTTGACTGGGTGTGAGTGTTTGATTGATTCAGATGCTCCGTCCATCACCACCCCCTTTTGTAGCGCTTTTGGCCACCATAAGTGTGGCGGGGTATGCTCAGACGTGAGTCCCTTGCTCACTTTAGCACTGGATTCAAGCAAGCCGGGCTGAAGACGGCTGGAATGCCAGATACCGGTCCTCGGAAGCTTGTTTCCAGTCCAGGGAAGACATGGGCTTGGCAGTTCGGGCTGGACCGTTCCCCTGAGGCACAGAGTCAGACTGATTTGCATATAGCCATGTCTGAACTGGGGTGGCAGAGTGGGCTAAAGAACGGTGATGGATTAAACCTAGATCTTTTGACTGGGTGTGAGCGTTTGATTGATTCAGATGCTTCGTCCATCACCACCCCCTTTTGTACTGCTTTTGGCCACCATAAGTGTGGCAGGGTATGCTCAGACGTGAGTCCCTTGCTCACTTTACCACTGGATTCAAGCAAGCCAGGCTGAAGACGGCTGGAATGCCAGAAACTGGTCCTCGGAAGCTTGTTTCCGGTCCAGGGAAGACATGGGCTTGGCAGTTCGGGCTGGACTGTTCCTCTGAGGCACAGGGTGAGACTGATTGGCATATAGCCATGTCTGAACTGGGGTGGCAGAGAGGGCTAAAGAACGGTGATGGATTAAACCCAGATCTTTTGACTGGGTATGAGTGTTTGATTAATTCAGATGCTCCGTCCATCACCACCCCCTTTTGTGCTGCTTTTGGCCACCATAAGTGTGGCAGGGTATGCTCAGACGTGAGTCCCTTGCTCACTTTACCACTGGATTCCAGCAAGCCGGGCTGAAGACGGCAGGAATGCCAGAAAGCGGTCCTCGGAAGCTTGTTTCCGGTCCAGGGAAGACATGGGCTTGGCAGTTCGGGCTGGACTGTTCCCCTGAGGCACAGGGTCAGACTGATTTGCATATAGCCATATCTGAACTGGGGTGGCAGAGTGGGCTAAAGAACGGTGATGGATTAAACCCAGATCTTTTGACTGGGTGTGAGTGTTTGATTGATTCAGATGCTACGTCCATCACCACCCCCTTTTGTAGCGCTTTTGGCCACCATAAGTGTGGCAGGGTATGCTCAGACGTGAGTCCCTTGCTCACTTTACTACTGGATTCAAGCAAGCCGGGCTGAAGACGGCTGGAATGCCAGAAACTGGTCCTCGGAAGCTTGTTTCCGGTCCAGGGAAGACATGGGCTTGGCAGTTCGGGCTGGACTGTTCCCCTGAGGCACAGGGTCAGACTGATTTGCATATAGCCATGTCTGAACTGGGGTGGCAGAGTGGGCTAAAGAACGGTGATGGATTAAACCCAGATCTTTTGACTGGGTGTGAGTGTTTGATTGATTCAGAAGCTCCGTCAATCACCACCCCCTTTTGTACCGCTTTTGGCCACCATAAGTGTGGCAGGGTATGCTCAGACGTGAGTCCCTTGCTCACTTTACCACTGGATTCAAGCAAGCCAGGCTGAAGACGGCTGGAATGCCAGAAACTGGTCCTCGGAAGCTTGTTTCCGGTCCAGGGAAGACATGGGCTTGGCAGTTCGGGCTGGACTGTTCCTCTGAGGCACAGGGTGAGACTGATTTGCATATAGCCATGTCTGAACTGGGGTGGCAGAGTGGGCTAAAGAACGGTGATGGATTAAACCCAGATCTTTTGACTGGGTATGAGTGTTTGATTGATTCAGATGCTCCGTCCATCACCACCCCCTTTTGTGCTGCTTTTGGCCACCATAAGTGTGGCAGGGTATGCTCAGACGTGAGTCCCTTGCTCACTTTACCACTGGATTCCAGCAAGCCGGGCTGAAGACGGCAGGAATGCCAGAAAGCGGTCCTCGGAAGCTTGTTTCCGGTCCAGGGAAGACATGGGCTTGGCAGTTCGGGCTGGACTGTTCCCCTGAGGCACAGGGTCAGACTGATTTGCGTATAGCCATATCTGAACTGGGGTGGCAGAGTGGGCTAAAGAACGGTGATGGATTAAACCCAGATCTTTTGACTGGGTGTGAGTGTTTGATTGATTCAGATGCTACGTCCATCACCACCCCCTTTTGTAGCGCTTTTGGCCACCATAAGTGTGGCAGGGTATGCTCAGACGTGAGTCCCTTGCTCACTTTACCACTGGATTCAAGCAAGCCGGGCTGAAGACGGCTGGAATGCCAGAAACTGGTCCTCGGAAGCTTGTTTCCGGTCCAGGGAAGACATGGGCTTGGCAGTTCGGGCTGGACTGTTCCCCTGAGGCACAGGGTCAGACTGATTTGCATATTGCCATGTCTGAACTGGGGTGGCAGAGTGGGCTAAAGAACGGTGATGGATTAAACCCAGATCTTTTGACTGGGTGTGAGTGTTTGATGGATTCAGATGCTTCGTCCATCACCACCCCCTTTTGTACTGCTTTTGGCCACCATAAGTGTGGCAGGGTATGCTCAGACGTGAGTCCCTTTCTCACTTTACCACTGGATTCAAGCAAGCCAGGCTGAAGACGGCTGGAATGCCAGAAACTGGTCCTCGGAAGCTTGTTTCCGGTCCAGGGAAGACATGGGCTTGGCAGTTCGGGCTGGACTGTTCCTCTGAGGCACAGGGTGAGACTGATTTGCATATAGCCATGTCTGAACTGGGGTGGCAGAGTGGGCTAAAGAACGGTGATGGATTAAACCCAGATCTTTTGACTGGGTGTGAGTGTTTGATTGATTCAGATGCTTCGTCCATCACCACCCCCTTTTGTACTGCTTTTGGCCACCATAAGTGTGGCAGGGTATGCTCAGACGTGAGTCCCTTGCTCACTTTACCACTGGATTCAAGAAAGCCAGGCTGAAGACGGCTGGAATGCCAGAAACTGGTCCTCGGAAGCTTGTTTCCGGTCCAGGGAAGACATGGGCTTGGTAGTTCGGGCTGGACTGTTCCTCTGAGGCACACGGTGAGACTGATTTGCATATAGCCATGTCTGAACTGGGGTGGCAGAGTGGGCTAAAGAACAGTGATGGAGTAAACCCAGATCTTTTGACTGGGTGTGAGTGTTTGATTGATTCAGATGCTCCGTCCATCACCACCCCCTTTTGTACCGCTTTTGGCCACCATAAGTGTGGCAGGGTATGCTCAGACGTGAGTCCCTTGCTCACTTTACCACTGGATTCAAGCAAGTCGGGCTGAAGACGGCTGGAATGCCAGAAACCGGTCCTCGGAAGCTTGTTTCCGGTCCAGAGAAGACATGGGCTTGGCAGTTCGGGCTGGACTGTTCCCCTGAGGCACAGGGTAAGACTGATTTGCATATAGCCATGTCTGAACTGGGGTGGCAGAGTGGGCTAAAGAACGGTGATGGATTAAACCCAGATCTTTTGACTGGGTGTGAGTGTTTGATTGATTCCGAAGCTCCGTCAATCACCACCCCCTTTTGTACCGCTTTTGGCCACCATAAGTGTGGCAGGGTATGCTCAGACGTGAGTCCCTTGCTCACTTTACCACTGGATTCAAGCAAGCCGGGCTGAAGGCGGCTGGAATGCCAGAAACCGGTCCTCGGAAGCTTGTTTCCGGTCCTGGGAAGACATGGGCTTGGCAGTTCGGGCTGGACTGTTCCCCTGAGGCACAGGGTCAGACTGATTTGCATATAGCCATGTCTGAACTGGGGTGGCAGAGTGGGCTAAAGAACGGTGATGGATTAAACCCAGATCTTTTGACTGGGTGTGAGTGTTTGATTGATTCAGATGCTCCGTCCATCACCACCCCCTTTTGTACCGCTTTTGGCCACCATAAGTGTGGCAGGGTATGCTCAGACGTGAGTCCCTTGCTCACTTTACCACTGGATTCAAGCAAGCCGGGCTGAAGACGGCTGGAATGCCAGAAACCGGTCCTCGGAAGCTTGTTTCCAGTCCAGGGAAGACATGGGCTTGGCAGTTCGGGCTGGACTGTTCCCCTGAGGCACAGGGTCAGACCGATTTGCATATAGCCATGTCTGAACTGGGGTGGCAGAGTGGTCTAACGAACGGTGATAGATTAAACCCAGATCTTTTGACTGGGTGTGAGTGTTTGATTGATTCAGATGCTCCGTCCATCACCACCCCCTTTTGTAGCGCTTTTGGCCACCATAAGTGTGGCAGGGTATGCTCAGACGTGAGTCCCTTGCTCACTTTACCACTGGATTCAAGCAAGCCGGGCTGAAGACGGCTGGAATGCCAGATACCGGTCCTCGGAAGCTTGTTTCCAGTCCAGGGAAGACATGGGCTTGGCAGTTCGGGCTGGACTGTTCCCCTGAGGCACAGGGTCAGACTGATTTGCATATAGCCATGTCTGAACTGGGGTGGCAGAGTGGGCTAAAGAACGGTGATGGATTAAACCCAGATCTTTTGACTGGGTGTGAGTGTTTGATTGATTCAGATGCTTCGTCCATCACCACCCCCTTTTGTACTGCTTTGGCCACCATAAGTGTGGCAGGGTATGCTCAGACGTGAGTCCCTTGCTCACTTTACCACTGGATTCAAGCAAGCCAGGCTGAAGACGGCTGGAATGCCAGAAACTGGTCCTCGGAAGCTTGTTTCCGGTCCAGGGAAGACATGGGCTTGGCAGTTCGGGCTGGACTGTTCCTCTGAGGCACAGGGTGAGACTGATTTGCATATAGCCATGTCTGAACTGGGGTGGCAGAGTGGGCTAAAGAACAGTGATGGAGTAAACCCAGATCTTTTGACTGGGTGTGAGTGTTTGATTGATTCAGATGCTCCGTCCATCACCACCCCCTTTTGTACCGCTTTTGGCCACCATAAGTGTGGCAGGGTATGCTCAGACGTGAGTCCCTTGCTCACTTTACCACTGGATTCAAGCAAGTCGGGCTGAAGACGGCTGGAATGCCAGAAACCGGTCCTCGGAAGCTTGTTTCCGGTCCAGGGAAGACATGGGCTTGGCAGTTCGGGCTGGACTGTTCCCCTGAGGCACAGGGTCAGACTGATTTGCATATAGCCATGTCTGAACTGGGGTGGCAGAGTGGGCTAAAGAACGGTGATGGATTAAACCCAGATCTTTTGACTGGGTGTGAGTGTTTGATTGATTCCGAAGCTCCGTCAATCACCACCCCCTTTTGTACCGCTTTTGGCCACCATAAGTGTGGCAGGGTATGCTCAGACGTGAGTCCCTTGCTCACTTTACCACTGGATTCAAGCAAGCCGGGCTGAAGGCGGCTGGAATGCCAGAAACCGGTCCTCGGAAGCTTGTTTCCGGTCCTGGGAAGACATGGGCTTGGCAGTTCGGGCTGGACTGTTCCCCTGAGGCACAGGGTCAGACTGATTTGCATATAGCCATGTCTGAACTGGGGTGGCAGAGTGGGCTAAAGAACGGTGATGGATTAAACCCAGATCTTTTGACTGGGTGTGAGTGTTTGATTGATTCAGATGCTCCGTCCATCACCACCCCCTTTTGTACCGCTTTTGGCCACCATAAGTGTGGCAGGGTATGCTCAGACGTGAGTCCCTTGCTCACTTTACCACTGGATTCAAGCAAGCCGGGCTGAAGACGGCTGGAATGCCAGAAACCGGTCCTCGGAAGCTTGTTTCCAGTCCAGGAAAGACATGGGCTTGGCAGTTCGGGCTGGACTGTTCCCCTGAGGCACAGGGTCAGACCGATTTGCATATAGCCATGTCTGAACTGGGGTGGCAGAGTGGTCTAACGAACGGTGATAGATTAAACCCAGATCTTTTGACTGGGTGTGAGTGTTTGATTGATTCAGATGCTCCGTCCATCACCACCCCCTTTTGTAGCGCTTTTGGCCACCATAAGTGTGGCAGGGTATGCTCAGACGTGAGTCCCTTGCTCACTTTACCACTGGATTCAAGCAAGCCGGGCTGAAGACGGCTGGAATGCCAGATACCGGTCCTCGGAAGCTTGTTTCCAGTCCAGGGAAGACATGGGCTTGGCAGTTCGGGCTGGACTGTTCCCCTGAGGCACAGGGTCAGACTGATTTGCATATAGCCATGTCTGAACTGGGGTGGCAGAGTGGGCTAAAGAACGGTGATGGATTAAACCCAGATCTTTTGACTGGGTGTGAGTGTTTGATTGATTCAGATGCTTCGTCCATCACCACCCCCTTTTGTACTGCTTTGGCCACCATAAGTGTGGCAGGGTATGCTCAGACGTGAGTCCCTTGCTCACTTTACCACTGGATTCAAGCAAGCCAGGCTGAAGACGGCTGGAATGCCAGAAACTGGTCCTCGGAAGCTTGTTTCCGGTCCAGGGAAGACATGGGCTTGGCAGTTCGGGCTGGACTGTTCCTCTGAGGCACAGGGTGAGACTGATTTGCATATAGCCATGTCTGAACTGGGGTGGCAGAGTGGGCTAAAGAACGGTGATGGATTAAACCCAGATCTTTTGACTGGGTGTGAGTGTTTGATTGATTCAGATGCTCCGTCCATCACCACCCCCTTTTGTGCTGCTTTTGGCCACCATAAGTGTGGCAGGGTATGCTCAGACGTGAGTCCCTTGCTCACTTTACCACTGGATTCAAGCAAGCCGGGCTGAAGACGGCTGGAATGCCAGAAACCGGTCCTCGGAAGCTTGTTTCCAGTCCAGGGAAGACATGGGCTTGGCAGTTCGGTCTGGACTGTTCCCCTGAGGCACAGGGTCAGACCGATTTGCATATACCCATGTCTGAACTGGGGTGGCAGAGTGGTCTAAAGAACGGTGATAGATTAAACCCAGATCTTTTGACTGGGTGTGAATGTTTGATTGATTCAGATGCTCCGTCCATCACCACCCCCTTTTGTAGCGCTTTTGGCCACCATAAGTGTGGCAGGGTATGCTCAGACGTGAGTCCCTTGCTCACTTTACCACTGGATTCAAGCAAGCCGGGCTGAAGACGGCTGGAATGCCAGATACCGGTCCTCGGAAGCTTGTTTCCAGTCCAGGGAAGACATGGGCTTGGCAGTTCGGGCTGGACTGTTCCCCTGAGGCACAGGGTCAGACTGATTTGCATATAGCCATGTCTGAACTGGGGTGGCAGAGTGGGCTAAAGAACGGTGATGGATTAAACCCAGATCTTTTGACTGGGTGTGAGTGTTTGATTGATTCAGATGCTTCGTCCATCACCACCCCCTTTTGTACTGCTTTGGCCACCATAAGTGTGGCAGGGTATGCTCAGACGTGAGTCCCTTGCTCACTTTACCACTGGATTCAAGCAAGCCAGGCTGAAGACGGCTGGAATGCCAGAAACTGGTCCTCGGAAGCTTGTTTCCGGTCCAGGGAAGACATGGGCTTGGCAGTTCGGGCTGGACTGTTCCTCTGAGGCACAGGGTGAGACTGATTTGCATATAGCCATGTCTGAACTGGGGTGGCAGAGTGGGCTAAAGAACGGTGATGGATTAAACCCAGATCTTTTGACTGGGTGTGAGTGTTTGATTGATTCAGATGCTCCGTCCATCACCACCCCCTTTTGTGCTGCTTTTGGCCACCATAAGTGTGGCAGGGTATGCTCAGACGTGAGTCCCTTGCTCACTTTACCACTGGATTCAAGCAAGCCGGGCTGAAGACGGCAGGAATGCCAGAAAGCGGTCCTCGGAAGCTTGTTTCCGGTCCAGGGAAGACATGGGCTTGGCAGTTCGGGCTGGACTGTTCCCCTGAGGCACAGGGTCAAACTGATTTGCATATAGCCATGTCTGAACTGGGGTGGCAGAGTGGGCTAAAGAACGGTGATGGATTAAACCCAGATCTTTTGACTGGGTGTGAGTGTTTGATTGATTCAGAAGCTCCGTCCATCACCACCCCCTTTTGTAGCGCTTTTGGCCACCATAAGTGTGGCAGGGTATGCTCAGACGTGAGTCCCTTGCTCACTTTACCACTGGATTCAAGCAAGCCGGGCTGAAGACGGCTGGAATGCCAGAAACCGGTCCTCGGAAGCTTGTTTCCGGTCCAGGGAAGACATGGGCTTGGCAGTTCGGGCTGGACTGTTCCCCTGAGGCCCGGGGTCAGACTGATTTGCATATAGCCATGTCTGAACTGGGGTGGCAGAGTGGGCTAAAGAACGGTGATGGATTAAGCCCAGATCTTTTGACTGGGTGTAAGTGTTTGATTGATTCAGATGCTTCGTCCATCACCACCCCCTTTTGTACTGCTTTTGGCCACCATAAGTGTGGCAGGGTATGCTCAGACGTGAGTCCCTTGCTCACTTTACCACTGGATTCAAGCAAGCCAGGCTGAAGACGGCTGGAATGCAAGAAACTGGTCCTCGGAAGCTTGTTTCCGGTCCAGGGAAGACATGGGCTTGGCAGTTCGGGCTGGACTGTTCCTCTGAGGCACAGGGTGAGACTGATTTGCATATAGCCATGTCTGAACTGGGGTGGCAGAGTGGGCTAAAGAACGGTGATGGATTAAACCCAGATCTTTTGACTGGGTGTGAGTGTTTGATTGATTCAGATGCTCCGTCCATCACCACCCCCTTTTGTGCTGCTTTTGGCCACCATAAGTGTGGCAGGGTATGCTCAGACGTGAGTCCCTTGCTCACTTTACCACTGGATTCAAGCAAGCCGGGCTGAAGACGGCAGGAATGCCAGAAAGCGGTCCTCGGAGGCTTGTTTCCGGTCCAGGGAAGACATGGGCTTGGCAGTTCGGGCTGGACTGTTCCCCTGAGGCACAGGGTCAGACTGATTTGCATATAGCCATGTCTGAACTGGGGTGGCAGAGTGGGCTAAAGATCGGTGATGGATTAAACCCAGATCTTTTGACTGGGTGTGAGTGTTTGATTGATTCAGATGCTCCGTCCATCACCACCCCCTTTTGTACCGCTTTTGGCCACCATAAGTGTGGCAGGGTATGCTCAGACGTGAGTCCCTTGCTCACTTTACGACTGGATTCAAGCAAGTCGGGCTGAAGACGGCTGGAATGCCAGAAACCGGTCCTCGGAAGCTTGGTTCCGGTCCAGGGAAGACATGGGCTTGGCAGTTCGGGCTGGACTGTTCCCCTGAGGCACAGGGTCAGACTGATTTGCATATAGCCATGTCTGAACTGGGGTGGCAGAGTGGGCTAAAGAACGGTGATGGATTAAACCCAGATCTTTTGACTGGGTGTGAGTGTTTGATTGATTCAGAAGCTCCGTCCATCACCACCCCCTTTTGTACCACTTTTGGCCACCATAAGTGTGGCAGGGTATGCTCAGACGTGAGACCCTTGCTCACTTTACCACTGGATTCAAGCAAGCCGGGCTGAAGACGGCTGGAATGCCAGAAACCGGTCCTCGGAAGCTTGTTTCCGGTCCTGGGAAGACATGGGCTTGGCAGTTCGGGCTGGACTGTTCCCCTGAGGCACAGGGTCTGACTGATTTGCATATAGCCATGTCTGAACTGGGGTGGCAGAGTGGGCTAAAGAACGGTGATTGATTAAACCCAGATCATTTGACTGGGTGTGAGTGTTTGATTGATTCAGATGCTCCATCCATCACCACCCCCTTTTGTACCGCTTTTGGCCACCATAAGTGTGGCAGGGTATGCTCAGACGTGAGTCCCTTGCTCACTTTACCACTGGTTTCAAGCAAGCCGGGCTGAAGACGGCTGGAATGCCAGAAACCGGTCCTCGGAAGCTTGTTTCCGGGCCAGGGAAGACATGGGCTTGGCAGTTCGGGCTGGACTGTTCCCCTGAGGCACAGGGTCAGACTGATTTGCATATAGCCATGTCTGAACTGGGGTGGCAGAGTGGGCTAAAGAACGGTGATGGATTAAATCCAGATCTTTTGACTGGGTGTGAGTGTTTGATTGATTCAGATGCTCCGTCCATCACCACCCCCTTTTGTACCGCTTTTGGCCACCAAAGTGTGGCAGGGTATGCTCAGACGTGAGTCCCTTGCTCACTTTACCACTGGATTCAAGCAAGCCGGGCTGAAGACGGCTGGAATGCCAGAAACCGGTCCTCGGAAGCTTGTTTCTGGTCCAGGGAAGACATGGGCTTGGCAGTTTGGGCTGGACTGTTCCCCTGAGGCACAGGGTCAGACTGATTTGCATATAGCCATGTCTGAACTGGGGTGGCAGAGTGGGCTAAAGAACTGTGATGGATTAAACCCAGATCTTTTGACTGGGTGTGAGTGTTTGATTGATTCAGATGCTCTGTCCATCACCACCCCCTTTTGTACCGCTTTTGGCCACCATAAGTGTGGCAGGGTATGCTCAGACGTGAGTCCCTTGCTCACTTTACCACTGGGTTCAAGCAAGCCGGGCTGAAGACGGCTGGAATGCCAGAAACCGGTCCTCGGAAGCTTGTTTCCTGTCCAGGGAAGACATGGGCTTGGCAGTTCAGGCTGGACTGTTCCCCTGAGGCACAGGGTCAGACTGATTTGCATATAGCCATGTCTGAATTGGGGTGGCAGAGTGGGCTAAAGAACGGTGATGGATTAAACCCAGATCTTTTTACTGGGTGTGAGTGTTTGATTGATTCAGATGCTCCGTCCATCACCACCCCCTTTTGTACCGCTTTTGGCCACCATAAGTGTGGCAGGGTATGCTCAGACGTGAGTCCCTTGCTCACTTTACCACTGGATTCAAGCAAGCCGGGCTGAAGATGGCTGGAATGCCAGAAACCGGTCCTCGGAAGCTTGTTTCCAGTGCAGGGAAGACATGGGCTTGGCAGTGCGGGCTGGACTGTTCCCCTGAGGCACAGGGTCAGACCGATTTGCATATAGCCATGTCTGAACTGGGGTGGCAGAGTGGTCTACAGAACGGTGATGGATTAAACCCAGATCTTTTGACTGGGTGTGAGTGTTTGATTGATTCAGATGCTCTGTCCATCACCACCCCTTTTTGTAGCGCTTTTGGCCACCATAAGTGTGGCAGGGTATGCTCAGACGTGAGTCCCTTGCTCACTTTACCACTGGATTCAAGCAAGCCGGGCTGAAGACGGCTGGAATGCCAGAAACCGGTCCTCGGAAGCTTGTTTCCGGTCCATCCATCACCACCCCCTTTTGTACCACATGTGTGTGGGGGCCAGCCGGATAAGTCTCCCTCTGAGAAAGAGGAGGAAGTCTTTCTCATCTCATTCATTGAGCATCTTAAACGGCACAAGTAGCCGCAACCCACCTGCTTAGTTGAAGTTGCTGGGTCAGCCGTCAAGGCCCTCATTGACACGGGGGCCCTCTGCTAATGTAACAAGCGCGTGCCTCGTGCTGAAAGTTTTTTAAAAAGGCATGCAGGCTGCAATGGGCGAGAGAGGCGGAGGGTGCACCCGTGAGTGGTGCGTACGCTGGGGAGAGCAGTCTGTTCTTTTTCTACCGCAAGGTGTATGCCTCCACAAGCACGAGTATGTGTTTTGAAAAAGAGCTGCACGACGGCTAAAGGTCTCCTATGCAGAGCATGCGCGCTGCGTAGGCGAGGCCTAAAAAAGGAGAATTGTGTGCTGATAAGAGGGTGGTTTCCTGTGGGGAGTACTAGGTCTTGAATAAAGAAGAACATCTGGACTGTCAATGTTATGTGCATTAGACAATGAATAACTTGAGAGCTCTGAGGCCAGAGGAAGGTGTCTGAGAAAATTAGAAGGCGCGATAAGGTACACCGTGTGCGTAAACAAAAGAGACCCATTATAAGTAGGTGTACAAATGGCAGTGCAGTCAAGTGAAACTCAAGCAAATGTTTCCCAGCACCTTCTTAGAGGGTTTCATAAAGTGTAAATAAATGGAAGACATGCTTGCCTCCGTGATGGAGGTGCTCAAAAGGAACAAGATTTGGAACAAAGTTTTGGGTGCCATCAAGTGGGTCCCAAGTAAATGATCGTAAAGACATCTGGACTAGGTATATCTGTCCTGAGGGGCCCATGTATAAATGCAGAGCATATAACAAATGCATCTTAGACTGTCAGCCAAACAAGTGACTGCAGCAGTGGAGGAAAAGGGAGGGATCCACTCTGAAGCAATCATTCAGAAGCTCAAGCACATATTACCACCGAGGAGATCATACACGTTTTGAACTCTGGCCATATCCTCTGTGATATTTTTTCAATGGGTCCTCGACTTTATGAATAAAGGTAATGCAGCCCTTTCAAACTTTATTAGACTACGGGAAAAACAGGATTCTTACCATGTGAAGCTGAAGGTGACATGTAGACGCGGGTGGACGGCTACATGGCAGCCCTCATTGGTGGCACTCATTCGAAGGGCCTAGGAACAACGTTTTTGTGATGGAGAGGACGTTAGGGAAATTATAGAGAATAGCAAATATACTAAACAACTTTTGAACCTGAGAAACAACTAATATAGGATATAACATTTCAATTTTTGGACCTTCGAAATTCTTATATATCATAGGATGTCTTTTAGAGCTGGCAAATTACTAGGAATGTTTCTATTGGCCCTGATTTAATGCCAATAAATAGCTTTCAAGAAGAACACACACCCTGCAAAGCTGGTAGACTCATCCAGAGCCCAAGGAATATACACTCAGGGAAAAAGCCTGACAAGTGTTAGGATACTGGAGACACAGCATACTATGTAAGGACAGTGCAGCAGTGTGAAGCACCTAAAAACAATACAGCAACACCTCCCCAGGAACCGCTCCGCGCATTTTTTTTAGATGGGTGGAATGAAAATAACAGCGCGATGGGAAAGAGAAAGGGGTCATTTTCTTCATTAGCACCACAGGATGAGCCTTAATCATTTATGGCGAGTTACATTTATTGCACAGCCTAAGCCATCTAGAAAATTTAATTGCCAAATAATTCGATTTTAAGGCAATGCTTATTTGTCACAGATTTTCAGCCCGGGGTCATCTTCGACATTTAGCTTTTTTGTGTTTTAATTGCTGATTTCCTCTTTGAAAGATGAGAGCTGATGTTTCTCAGTAGGGTGGAAGGGAAGAAAGCCCAGGGGATCTCAGAAGTAACCCGAGAGATTTCAGGAGAATCTAGAAGAGAGAAGCATAAAATCAATCCACAGAAATGAGAACAAAAACCAGAACCTGTGGAAAACAAATCACAGGCCACACATACATTGGTTGAAGTGTTTAAATAATGTTCCAAGGCCGACCTAGAATGCAGTTTAAATCATTTACCCTTACTATAGAGTAACATAAGCAGAGCACTACATCTGAAAGAGACTCATCTATTGGTAAGATTTAGAGATCGCAAATTACGCAGTTCCATGTGTAATACATCGGGGTTATGTTTTTTGTTGCATGCTGGTATTTGTAGTCCTGTCAAAATCATTATAAAAACAGAACTACAACACCCAGAATGCATATAACATTCCTTGGCTGGGCGAGCTAGTCACGCACGGCCCTTCCCGAGAGAGGTGCATCTGCCTTCATAGTAAGACTTTCGGTATTCACAGAAGGCATTTAGGAGTCCTAAAGTTAGGAGTCCTAACTTTACTACTCGTAAACTGAGAAAAATCATAACTTTAAGACTTTCGGTATTCACAGAAGGAATTTAGGAGTCCTAAAGTTAGGAGTCCTATCTTTACTACTCCTAAACTGAGAAAAATCCTAACTTTAAGACTTTAGGTATTCACAGAAGGAATTTAGGAGTCCTAAAGTTAGAAGTCCTAACTTTACTACTCCTAAACTGAGAAAAATCCTAACTTTAAAACTTTTGGTATTCACAGAAGGCAATTAGGAGTCATAAAGTTAGGACTCCTAACTTCTGTGAATACCGAAATGAGTAAGTGCCTTCTGTGAATACTAAAATGAGTAAGTTCCTTCTGTGAATACCAAAATGGTAGTAAGTTTAGGATTTTGTCTTAAGTTAGTTCTGTGAATCGGGCACGTAGTGAGCTACTCAGCCACTATCGGGGTGATACATGCTCCGGATGTGCTTGAACCACACCCTTTGGCCTGGTGAGGCCAGAGTCTATAAATAAAAAGGCTGGGGAACACACAAGGTCTTCCACCCGCACAACGATAATAGTGTGGGTGAGTCTTATTTGTGACTGGTACCGGGTCCTAGTATCAGCCACATGGCAGCCCACAGTGGCCCTGTTCCCTGTTCAGTTCAGATCCCAGAAAGAACAACCGGGCGACTGTCCCATGCAGTAGAGTAACATGTTTAGTGCATGCTGCTGACTTGAGAGCATCCCTAGGCTGTGCGTACTCTCAATAGAGAATCAAAGGCCTGAGGTTGAAACCCTTTTTGCCACCTCAAAGAGTGTTAATCGCAAACTCGGAGGCTGTGCAACTGCATAAGTAGTGGCACAGCAAGGGTAAAGCAAGAATGGGGAATGGGCCACCTACACCCAAGATTTGTATGAAAAGAGAGCCATAAAATGGATTGAACCAGATGTCCCCACTCCTGCTGCAGGGATGGGAGCTACAGATGTCCAAGTTCCTCATTCCCCTGCTTCACCCTCTTTCCTTCTTTTTTCATCCCTCCCCCATCTCTGTCTTCCTTTCACCCTCCCTCCTCCCCATTGCTTCCTCTGTCTCTATTCTTCTGCTCACTCTCAATCGTCCTTAACTCTTTCATCCCTATAACTCACGTACTTTTTCTCTCTTCTTGTTACCCTTAGTACGCCTCTTTCTCTTTCTCCTCTCACGTTCAAACTTTTTTCACCCATTATCTGCCTGTTCTCTCTATTACCTTCCTCCAATTTTCTCACATCGATATCTTGTCTTTTCATCCCTGTCTTATGCATCCTTCCTCTTGTTCTTCCACAAGCCATGTTTCGTTCATCTTGCCTTTCTCATTTGCTCATCCTTTTTACCCCCTCCCTTTCTTTCACTTTTTCATTGACTTTCTACCTTTTACCCTGTCCATTCCTTTACTGGCACTTCTCTCATCCTCTCCTCCCTCACCCCTCCACTTGACGACTAAACCCCACAAAACTAAACAGTGGTCCAGGCAGGTCTTGTATTTAAATCATCCAAAGTGGATGAGCTATACTATAATTTAAGCCAGTACTAGGCAGGCGTACCCACCGCCACTGCCTCTGGTGCCACTGCACCACTGCTCCTATCTATACTCTTGACAAAAAAGAAACTAGTGATTCGTAAGGTGGTGTGGGCAGGAAAGAGGTGTCCTCTCTTTCTAAATCAAAATGTGTTGCCGACCGTCACCATGGTTTCATGGAGTGGCCAAATGCAGACCTAGTGCTGCAAACAAAGGGTTGAGAAACCTTTTGACTGCGTGTTGAGAGGCACAAATACCCATAGTTAGAGTTTCCTGGGAATGATGGATGCCTCACCCACCCTAGACTATTCTGGTCTAGTCTCCCTCCATTTACTAGAAGTCTCACTTTACTTGTGATCACAAGTTGTGCTAGAGTGCAGGTAGAGAGGATCATGGTCCTGATGAAGGCCACTTGACCTGTTTATGGGCAGTCTCTTTGGTCACAAACACGTCAACCTCTTAACAAGGTTGATTTATTGTCTGTTATTTTTATTTTACAGCCTGAATGTATTTATTTATAGAATTTATAGAGGGCAACTGTCACCTTACAGGTATCCTGATGCTGAGAGCTTTCACCTAGACAGACCGGGTATGACGGTAAGAGCAAGAGGACCACAGGTTTCTTAGGGAAGAGGCAGGTCTTCGAAGCCTTCCTTAAGTGCAGTAGATCAGTTGATGATCTAAGGGTAGCTGGTAACTTGTTCCATAATTTAAGCTGCATTAGCTATAAAGACTCAACCGCCTTGTCTTGTGGAATCATGTTACGCATTGGAGGTTAGCTGAATGGAGACATCTCCCTGAGGTATATCTCTTAAGGCTCCATTACAGGGACAGAGGACCATTGCCCTGCAGGGCCTTAAAGACAATATATAAAAATTTAAAAGGCTATCCTCTGTTTCAGAGGAAGCCAATGTAATTCCTTCATAGCCTCAGACGCAGATGGTCTACGAGGTCTGTTTAATACCAGGTTGGTAGCTGAAACTTGGACTAATGCTGCGCACTATGAGGCATTTAACTCAAACTGGCAGCAGAGGGAAGAGCTTCCTGACACCTCACAGATGTGCGAAGCAGGTGCCTGCTACTTTATTAACATGTTTCTCCAGGGAACTTTTAGCGTCAAAAGTGACCCAGAGGTTACGGATCGTATCAGGGAGAGACCGCTCATGTTTAGTTGGGAGTGACCAGAAATTAGAGGAAAGTATCATGAGGAGTTTATTTGCTGAATAGCAGAGGAGTTCCATTTTTTCCCCAGTTAAATTTGAGGGAGTTTTCATTCAGTCAGTTTAAAATGTCTGACATGCAGTCATGAAAACAAATTAATGACATCCTGCTGGCTATCCCTGACGGACAGAATCAGCTGCGTGTCATCAGCATAGTTGACTAGCCTTATATTGTAGGCTTTGATCTGAGTAATAAGTAGTCGTATGTAAACATTGAAGTGGATGGGACTGAGAGCTGATCCCTGAGGAACTCCATTTTGGATAGATTTCAAAGCATAACGATAGGGGGGCAGGGCAACCGCCTGGCATCTCTCAGAAAAATAAATGCCATCCACTACAATACCATCTCACCAGCTCAAATAAAGGCGAGTGTGTGCCAGAGAATTTGAATAGTTACCAAAGTAGAGATGGAGGCAGAGGTAGAGGCTAGGTTTATCCTCCTGACAGATACGTAGTTAGACAAAAATCGAGTATAGCGAAGACAACCTGCCCTTACGGAATTAGATCTCAGAAAAATAAATGCCATCCACTGCAATACCATCTCACCAGCTCAAATAAAGGCAAGTGTGTGCCAGAGAATTTGAATAGTTACCAAAGTAGAGATGGAGGCAGAGGTAGAGGCTAGGTTTATCCTCCTGACAGATACGTAGTCAGACAAAAATCGAGTATATCGAAGACAACCTGCCCTTAGGGAATTTGATAGGATACAGCAATAATTTGCTGTAATCCCTTGTCTAGAAAAATACCTTTTTTTTAGAGATCCCTCACCCACTAGGGTTGCCCCTAGGTGGCATGCTTCATCATTGGGGTTCCTCTAAATCCTCTACGGATTGAGGCGTGCTGCGACTTGCGAATTACGTTGGAGCACTTTTTATTGTCTACATCCGTAGAGGATTGAGAGAAACCCCAATGATGAAGCATGCCACCTAGGAGCAACCCAGGTGGGTGAGGGGTCTCTAGAAAAAAAGTATTTTTTTAGACAAGAGAGTACAACAAATTCTTGCTGTATCCAATCTAATTCCCTAAGGGTAGGTTTTCTTCGCTATACTCAATTTATTTCTAACTACAAGAGAATTTGAAGACAGAAATACATTCATTGGTCCACCAGTTGGCAGATTCAGGCCCTCTGTTCCCACTGCTAGAACCCCTCCAAATCAAACTAAAGCATAGGACATTAAGAGCGCCTGTGCAATAAGAGTAGTAGCCCAAATTAGTATATTAGGTATTTGCGTGAGCCATATGCCTCTTCTCTTCGCGGCGCTGTACTCTTTAATTTTTTTGAAAAATATTTTTATTGCGAATCACAAAAAGGCACAAATTCTCTTGGCCATCCAAGCCACTGAAATGCAAGATTATTGACATGTAAATTTCAAGACAATACACAGCCATAGAGGCCCACATCCCGGAGGCTGGGCGGCGTAAAATCAGAACTCGGGTCAAGAGAAACTCAGCCGTGCATTAAGGATACGCCTATATCTCTGTATTCGCTAATTTTTCTTTTTTACTGTGTAACATACAAAACAAGAAACAAACCCCCCGTGCATGGCATCATCAGTAAAGTATTGCAAGAATCAGGCTATCAACATGAGGCCCAACAAGGCGTAGTCATTATCATGTAGGAAAAAGACCTGTAGGGATCACAGCAAATCACAGTCATACGCACCAAGGAATATTAACGTGCAAGCGGTGCAGTACTACAACGGACTCGGGCCCTCCAATCCGGCTCCCTCTCCAGTGTACTCGGTCTCAGACTCATCAGGGGTGAATAATTCAGCGCTGGTGGCATCAGAATCATCATCCGTCAACCCCTCCATACACAGCATTCTCCAATCAAGCAGATCATCTTGCAATTTCCCATCCCGGCGAGTGTGCTGCATGTGCGTCTCTTCAACCAGGGACCATTCTCCGGCATCTCTCAGCCAGAGGGAAGTCTCGGGTGCCCTCTGACCCATCAAGGTTATAGCTACGCGCCTCCTCGCCAAGACGAGCAGTAATTGTAAAAACTTATAAGACAGCTTCTTCTTTTTGGGCTTGGGTACTAGAGCCAAGAGACAGTGGAGCGGGTCCAGCGCAATTCTAAGTTTTGTAGCACGACCAACATGGTCCATCACCTCCCGCCAGAAGGTACTGACTAGAGGACATTCCCACGCTAGGTGGTAAAATCCCGCTTTATGCGCACCACACCTAGGGCAATTGTGTCGCCTATCTGCAGATATGCGATTCAGGGAGACAGGGGTCATATAGGTACGGTGGACAAAATTGAAATGTATAAGTTTGAAACGGGCATTACAAGAGACCTTACGGGTCAAGAGCCCGATCCGTTTACGCTGTCCCAGTTCCAACTCCACCCCCAAGTCGCATGGCTGAGTAGAGCAGGGAAACCAGTCTCCTACCTCTACCACAGGATAAGATGATGTCAAGAGTATAGGTCAGCGGAGGCGCTTCCGGGAACTGGGGCCACATTGTTCTGGCTATGTCCTGGAGGCCTCTATAGTGGAGGTACTGCCCCCTACCTAACCCAAAAGACTCTGCAGCCCATTCAAAAGACACGAAGGAGTCATCCGGGTAGAGGTCCGCCAGGGTCTCACATCCGCCAGAGCGCCACTCTCGGTAGGACATGTTCTCCTCCAATCGGAGTATCGGGGCCAAGATCCACACCGGGAGCTCCCTATGAAACGGGGCCCGTCTCAATACCTTCTCGACGAATCGCTGCCAGATTCCTGCTGTGTGACGCACCACGTATGGCAAAGTTTCATCTGCACCCCGTCCCTGCATCAAGGCCTCCCTCAGAGCCCTTTCATCTGCCGTGCCTGCCAGGAGTGCCAGTTCCCAGTTCCTCTCGTCAGCGAACCACCTCGCAGCTGGGAGAAGCTGCGCCGCATAGTAATATAAGTCAAATCTCGGAGCCTCTAGGCCTCCCTCTTCCCAGCTCCGGGTCACTGTGCGTAGAGCGACTCTACTACGTCTGCCCGCCCAGAGCAGAGAGGTAAGGAGCGAGTCGAGTGTGCGAAACACTCGGGGAGGCAATGGACACAAGGTATTTTGCAAAATGTACAGAATCCTGGGAAGCATCACCATTTTGGGTTCCGCTAATCGCCCCATAAGGGAAAGAGGGAGCGTGTTCCAAAAGGTGACAGATTTGCGGAGAGCTTGGAGTACTCGATTGATGTTATAAGTTAGCAGGGCCTCGTCAGTTGCGGCCACTTGTACGCCAAGGTAGCGGAACGCTTCCCGCTCGTATCGTAGACCCAAACACGGGATGTCTGCACTCGGGTCAGGAGCGCAACCTGCCAATGGGAAAACCAGAGATTTACTGAGGTTAATACGCAGCCCAGAGGCCGCGCTAAATCGGTCCAAGGTCCGCATCAAAGCGGGAAGGGACTCGGTAGGGGATGTTAGATAGAATAATGCGTCGTCAGCATAGAGCGAGATCACATTCACAGTGTCTCCTACCGTAATTCCCCATTGCTGCAACTTTGCGCAGGCTGATACCGCCAGGGGCTCGGCTGCTCGAGCAAACAGAAGAGGGGAGAGGGGGCAGCCCTGACGGGTCCCTCTCCCTAAGGACCATTCCTCCGAGCAGGCTGATCCCAGCCGAACCCTAGCGCGGGGCGCCCCGTAAAGCACCCGGATCCAACTGCAAAATCCCGGTCCGAACCCCGTCCTCTGGAGCACCTCCATTGGATACCCCCAATGTACCGTATTAAAGGCCTTGGCTAGGTCAATTGACACAAGCACATGAGGACCCTCTCTCCCCCGCACTTCGTGAAGGACATGATTCAGGCGGCGTAAATTCATCGCCATGTTACGGCCTGGGATAAATCCACATTGGTCTAAGTGGATCAAGCGATTCATGTGTGGCGCCAGGCGAGTGGCCAACAGTTTAGTGAGGATCTTAGCATCCGTATTAATAAGGGTAATAGGACGGAATGCCGCCGGGTCGCAACTATCTCCGCCTGGTTTCAAAATCATGCAGACTTCCCCTTGATTCATGGTGGGTGGAAGAACGCCAGCGTCCAGAGCTTCATTGTAAACTTGCAATAAGAGAGGAGCCAGAACGTCCCCAAAAGTGTGATAAAACTCAGACGGGAAGCCGGCCACCGCCAGGGGTCTTAGCTCGTGGGAGGGCGGCCAACGCTGCGCCGATCTCGCCCAGCATCAGTTTGGCCTCAAGGTCCTTCACCGCCGCCTCTGGCAGGGCTCGAAGGTCCAAGTCTCGGATATATGGTCGATAGGAGTCCTCCGTAATCCAGGGGTCAGCTGCGTACACAGTCTGCAGATGGGAACGGAGGACCTCAAGGATATCCGACTCCGAATGGACCACAGCACCACTCGAGTCTCGTAGGGCAACTATCCGTTCAGGCGCAAATTCACGACGAAGGATCCAGGCTAATAAGCGGCCAGATTTGTCGCCTTCGCGATGGAGGCGTTGCCTGTATTGGCCTAATGTGTATTTATCAAGCCGGGTAAGGATGTCGTGTACCGACACTTGCGCCTCCTTCTCCGCCTGCTGATCTAAGTCGTCAGGGTCGGGTCGGGACTGGGTGCGTTGGAGCACAATCTCTGCATCCCGTAGTTCAGACAACAATTGTTTCCGAACCCCGTACGTGAGTCCCATGCAGGCACCACGTATCACTGCCTTGAGGGCCTCCCATTTAGTGGAGTAGGGTAGATCATCGCACCCCCAGTTCAGATCTATGTAATTCGAGAGGGCAGTTGCCACATGGTCCTTACCCACCGGATCCTGGAAAATGTCAGTGAGCATTCGCCAGGTGCGTGGACGGGCAGCTCGATCAGCCCACTGCGCCATGCACGTCACCGGGGCATGGTCTGACAGGTATCGGGCCTGATGTGTAACCGTCAAGGTGAGAGATGGGGCGAGATTAGCCGCAAGTACACGGTCCAACCTGCTATGGTACCATGTGTCGGGGTATAACACGTGTATAACTTTTGAGTGGGATGACAAGTTCGCCATACATCCAGCGCCCCCAAGTTGTGCATCACTTCCCGAAGACGCGCCGTCATACGAGGCTTCATACCCGACCGAGGAGGATGACGATCCAACTCAGGGTGCAATACGCAATTAAAATCCCCAAACCAGAGGAAGGGGGCATCCAGATCCGAGGTGAAAAGATCCTGGATTTGAGAAAAAAAGGTTGGGTCGTCGATATTCGGTGCATAGGAGTTAAGGAGTAATAATTCCTTATCATCCAACCTAAGCCGTACTAGCAGATACCTACCTTCAACGTCTGCCTCGACATACTGGACAGTGCAAGGGATCCCCGGGCCACCCAGATGAGGACCCCCCTGGCATATGTGGAAAAGGAGGAGTGGAAGATCTGACCTCTCCACTTCTTAGACAGCCGCTGGGCGCCGTCTTCATCCAAGTGGGTCTCCTGCAAACAGGTCACCGAGACCCCATGCCGTTTAAGGAAGGAAAGGACCATGTGTCTCTTGGTGCAAGTACCCAAACCGCGCACATTCCAAGTTAAGAATTTGAAACCCATGGTTCATGATTGCGCCCAGCCGGGCTAAAGTCCACGCACACCATGACCTGCCGCCTGCGGGCCCCCGCTCCAGTCAAACCGGGAGGACTAGCCCTATCAATGAGCCATACATATGTTCGATTCATCATGCACATAATGCCAGCAATGACTTCCACAGTAACCCTGCCCCACCCACCAAAAACCTTAGAACTCAGAACTTCTACAAAAACATTTTCCCCACCCCCACCCACGAGCAAGAGGACAGCAACAAAGATAAACGCCACCCCGCCCTTCCCCTGCCAGTGCCAGGACGTACACAGCCACCCCATACAACTCAAGCAACACACACTCACTCACAACAAACCAAACCCACCCACCCTCCCCCCCAGCCCCCCAAGGGACCCAGTGTTCCAGTACAGTCCCCGGGCATGTCTACGAAAGACGGTTACTGGTTCGGGAGACAATCCGCCCAGAGAAGCACAATGGACCACCCACCCCGTACCTCAGTCCAATGGAATGTAAGTCCTACGCTTCAGTCAGGCATCCAAGGCCCCCAGCACTGATCGGGAATAACATTGGAGCAGTTGAGTTCCAAGAGGAGGCCCCCCAATTCGGAGAAGAACAAAGCATTAACCAAGCAGTACCTCAAGTGAAGACTTACTCCAACCTCGGTTGCGAAAGGCCAGTCTCCGGGATCACTGGAGCCGCGGAGTCCGTCTCCGGTAAGGTTTCCTGCAAGGTGTCTGGGACCAAAATCTCACCAGGGAGGGACATCCCAGGAGACCTCGGGGCCGCCTCCGTCGGCTATGTACTCACATGGAGTGCGCCATCTGCTCCCACAGTAACCCGAGGCTCAGTGGAACCCCGGGATCCAGAACGGCGCCTTCCACGGCCACGACGCCTCTTCTGGGGTCTGGTCCCCCAGGTCTCACGGGGGCCACCACGCTCACCAGGGGGCAGGTCGTCCCCCCTGATCTCGAGCCACTCCCACACCTCTGCCGGGGACTCGAAGAAGTGAGCACAGCCCTGGGAAAGGACCTTAAGCTTGGCCGGGTATAAAAGCATGTATTGGAGTTTCATTTCCCGAAGCTTTTGTTTGACACCCAAATAGGACTTTCTCTGCTCCTGCACATGTTGGGTGTAGTCAGGGTAAACGGAGACGCGGCTGTTCTCAATTGTGAGGGACTCCGTTTCCCTTGCGGCCCGCAGAATACAGTCGCGGTCTTTGTAGTTCAGGATCTTTGCGATTAGAGCTCTAGGGGGCTCGCCCAGCCGCGGAGGGGGGACAAGGGCCCTATGCACTCGTTCCACAACAAAGACACTGGACAGTCCAGTGGGGCACAGCTGGGAGCGCATCCAGGTTTCCAGGAAGCGTTCAGCATTCCCCGACTCCAATCGTTCCGGCACTCCTAGGACCCTGATGTTACTCCGACGGGCCCTACCTTCCGCGTCCTCATCCCTTCTCTCCAACACACGGGTAGTGGATTTAAGTTGCGCGACTGACCTCTGCAGGGAGGCCACTTCACCCTGCAATTGGGTAATATTACCCTCTGCGTCTGAAACTTTGTCTGCTACCTTGCGGAGATCCGTTCGGAGTAGATTGACATCTATGGAGACAGTCTCTATTTCCCTCTCCAGGGCAGAGTGGGATCCCTGAATAGCCTTCAAGATCTCTGCTCTAGATGGCTCCGCTGGACCGTCCCCTCCGACCTCCGGACCCGTCTGCCGTGTGATCCTCTGAGAAGGCAGACGCGGGGTAGTATACTGTACTATAGTATTAGGGTGGGAGGACTTTGAGGATTTATCTTTGAGTGTCGCCATTGGGAGCGGCAGGTCCCGCGCCTATCCAATGTGTTTCAAAGAGTCCTCCCCAGGCCCCGCTGGCCAGATATGGGATGGAAGGGCGGGCCAAGGTTGATAGCAACAGGAACGACGGGATCGCCCCAGGCAACCCAAAGCAATTGCAATGCTGGTAGTGTCCAAATCAGGCGGGTTGACCAACTAGGCGGAGCAATGTCAGCGACCCCATGCCTCCCTCTCAGTGTTGTTATGCCTGTAGGTCGCAGTCCAGGCAGCTCGGCCGCGACAAGGCAGCAGGGTCCCACTTCAACCAGGGCACTCCAAGGCGCGCCCCTCGCCTCCAAGCGGTAGAATCACGACCCCCACGGCTCCAGGGACGCCCCCCCAGAGGGACACACAAGTGCAGTGGAATTCGGGCCAGGAGTCTCTCTCGCGCCGCGTGCCTCCACTGTTTAGCGCGCCCCGGCACTCAGTCAAGATGGCGGGCGAGTGGGGGAGGGGCGCCAAGTTGTATGTGTCTCTTATGGCGCTATAACATGGGTCTCCTCAGGCTTGCACAGTTATATCCAGCCCCCGGCGGGAGGTCCAGTTAAGGCAATGGCTCGGGGGAGGGGTAGGTACGTGGCCTCCGCAGCTCGCGGCAAACGGGGTAGGCCAGGACTGCCGTCCGATAGCGCTGATGCGGCTCCGCTCAGTCGCCGCCTCCAACAAGGACCTGGACAACAGTACCCTCGTCCGCCTCCGTACTCCCCAAGCCCCCCAAGGATCTGGGGTTCTAGTCAATTGCTCACCGAGGGCAACTGTGGGAGGGCATCACGGGGAGGCTGGGCGCAGCGATCTCCCCGCGCTGGTCAGCCTGTGTCGCCGAGGTCCCCCGGCGGCCTCCAATCGCCTCCAGATGTCCGCCAGTCGCAGCCCGCAGCATGGGGGGGCACATCAGGGACGCGCCCGGTTCAGGATCTGTGAATCGCCTCGTCTGGGCGGGCCACCTGCGGCTCGGTACCTCGCTACAGGCCCAGACCACGGTGTCGCGTAGTTCGGGTCTGGGCTCCGGATGCCGACAGTGCCGCCGCCTCTGTTTCGGGGGGGTCCACGTAGTGTTCCTTCAGTGTGGGGGTCACAGGCGAGTCAGGAAGACTTCATGCTCATTTCCCGCTGGAATCGACATCCCAGGTAGGATTTTTATGCAGGATTTACGGGTCCTCGGGACGGAGCTGGTGGAGCTCACGTCCTGTCGGCCATGCTACTTGGCCACGCCCCTGCGGCGCTGTACTCTAACTAGCCACAAATATTTTGAAGTCTGCCTCCCATTGTTTGATATAGGGACCACTACCAGATTTTGGATGCATTGCGAGAGCATGTTTTACCAGGATCATCAGTAGATCGGTAAATATAGTCCCTCCCTTACCATGTTTAGGGCATGGGATGCTGTGTTGAGGCCCAAAAGGCAGGCTTCAGTGGTTACATAACACTCTCTATCCGCCACCTGCTTTAAGGTACCTGGGATCTTATCCAAAAGATTTTTTAAACACAAATTTAAATTATACTTTCGTAGCCACCTTCACCATTCGTTTCAAGCTGTTTTGTTTGATTCAACATTATATCAAATGAAAAACATCTATACATTTATTTTTCTGAACAGAATGGAGTGTTGCCTAAATGTATTGGGCAACAGACAGGTGATTGGATATGCAATTTCCATTTGTTAAATAGGCCAATGTTTGATTATGTTTACTTAATGTAAACCAAACACAAATATCGATGTGTTTCATAAAAATCAATGTACAGATGTTATTTATTTGATATAATGTTGAATTACACACAACAGGTGAAGGTGGCTACGAAAGTATAATTGAAATTTGTGTTAAAAAATATATTTTTGGTAAATTCACCAGCTTTGCGCTCAGGTTTCAAGTGTTTAGAGACACTTGCTGTGTTGTTAAGTTTTACACATGTCGAGCAAGGAGTGACATGTTCCCGATCAGCATGCTAAACATTCAAAATAATCTCTTTATGCATTCATTAAAGGATCTCCAGAAAGACCATATAAATAGGTGTGTGCAATACATGCATTCATTTATCCTGCATCTTATGCCACAGTGAGGACACCCTTAGACAAACCCACATCCTATTGAAGAAGTCCGCTCTATCATTTGGCAGCATGGGCAGGAAACCATCACAGAGGATTGCAGCTTATCGATCACCTTGAGCAGGAGGGGGAGGAGGTCAAGTAAGCTCTATGTGTTTCATACTATTGGATTTTTTTGCAGTCTGATATTGCAGGACACTTTCCCAAGTTAATCTAGGAGTCTGTCTCACTCCTTTTCTGTAAGGGAGTGATCTAAATCTAAAGCTTTCCAATGGAGTTTAAGTTTAGATACAGGAGGGGTGTGCTGTAGAGATCTACAGAGCCATGTGACCAGTCTGTGCCCAGAGCCCAAATCAAAGAGGGCCTGCATGTAACTGTGTGGTTGAAGTTCATAGTCAGTGATGTGCCAGTGAGTATGCAATTGCGCTAGCGACTCCTATGTGTTAGGAAGGACCCCAGGGGCAGTTCTGTCTTGTTGAGTAAATGGTCAAAGTTTATCAGTGTTCCATTTCTAAAGAAATCTCCCAGTGTTGTTAGTCCTGTCCTTTCCCATTGTGCCACTGTTCAGCCACCGATCACTGTCAGCCGGACAAAGAATGTTGCTGGGGGCGTGCGGGGGCATAGGAGATGGAGTTCTTGGAGCCAGTGAGCGTTCTTCAATGACAGTATTGCGCTACCTTCAAAAAGCAGGGTGTGGTAGGTCGGGCGTCATCGGTTGGAGGATCCAATGAGCTAGATGTGTCATCCTGGATTGCGATGGATCATGTGGCAGCTCATTGAGATTTCGTATTGCAAACCAGCTGACTAGCCATTGAGTTTGGGCCGCCTTATAATACAGCTCAAAATCGGGAACCCCTCTCCCTCTTAGCTCTAGTACTGTTTGGAGTCACTAGGGACCCCCTGGGGTGACTGCCATCCCAAATCAGGTTTACTAATAGTCTATCAAGCTATTTAAAGTGCTTTCTTTGCAGAATACACAAATATTAGGGTAATAATAAAGTAGTTGAGGCAGCATTATCATCTTTCACATCGCTTTCCACTAGGCAGTTGAGAGTGGGAGAGAGCACCAGAACGTCACATGTGGGTGGAGGGATCTCACAGTCTGGCCAATATTACCATCTATCACATCCACAGCTGTGGTTTTTCATTTAAAAATAATTGATATGGTGGTATACCAGACAAATGGCATTCCTGCTCCTCAATGGGTGTATATACTAATCCTGCCACATTTCACCCTGTGTGCAGATAATTTGCCAAAGGTATGTAGGTGTGGAATTACATCCCTCATACTGTCTTCTGCCCTCTGTATATACAGGCCTCAAGGCCCCCAGCGCCTTGAGACCCTTACGGGTGAGTAATCGTGCGTTACAAGCCAAAAGATTGATTGATTGAAACCGTCTGTCTGAGCTACCCTGCCCTGGTAGTCTCAGGGAGTGAGAGAAAAGGGCAAATGATGCACTCTAAGCAGACATGGATGTCATATACTGTTGAGTAATATGAGAATTCCTTCAGTGCCAGATGTTTGAGGCACAAAATGTCCCTGCAGGACCAGTGAGCCCTTCAATCCGTGAGGGCCTTGGCCGTTGCATGTACTGGAGAGCAGACAGGGGAAGATGAGAGCGATTTAGATGCAGGGCTAGTATTCCATTAAAATCGCCTCCTAAAATGGCCGCGTGGGTGGGCCAATTTGCTATCAACTGAGAGATGAATAAGTAAAATCTTGTTTGTACCACAGTTGGGGTATAGATACTACCCTTAATCCCCAGAAAAAAAGGGAAGAGAGATTGAGCCTTCCCTCGTTCTCCCACAACCCATACTACTCACTGCTCGAGAAAGACTAGTACCCAAAGGTAATAACTCAGGAACCATTTTTCTTTGTATATTAACCTCTAGGACATGGACCAGCCGGTCCCCTCCTTTTTCAAAAAGAATGTAGAAAGTAAGACACACAAGACCTGGCTCTTTTTTACACCAGCATAAATCATGCTTGTGCTGGGTTCATTTGTTGTAGTTTGAGCATAGAGTTTCTGTGGTCTTTCTTTTTCCTTGGAACTTGGAGATGGAAGCACAAATGAGTGTGCTATTGTCCAGTGTGAAATATGATTTTCAAAATCAAAGGTTTAAAATTCAATTACTTGTTTATGAAAATGTAGTTTATGTTTGTGTCGTAATTTAACCAATATATGTTCTTAAAATGGAACATTAATATTTTTTTCAGGTTACTACTGGGTACTTGACTGTGGTAACTGCTAGCTCTGGTGCACCCCTGTGTCGATTGCTTTGCAATTCAGTGCAATGCTATGTTACATTAATATTTTGGCCTGGCCTTCAGAAAAGTGGTTAATGCCAGGCAAAACATCCAGCTTCCACGGCCAGAAAGGGTGCCAACATACACAATATTTTACAAATATTTGTGCGACCAGGTACAAGCAAGAGTTCCAATTGGAAAAATGCTCAGTCATACCCAGATATTTCTCTATAACAGTGTGCAAAATGCTACAATACCAGTCAAAACCACATTTCGGAATTGTGATCTGCGGTGCCCTTTAAAGTAAATACATTTTGGGAACCACATTGCAACCGATTTCCGGACTTGCTAAAGGAATTAATAAAATGCTTTTTCCACTGAACTGTGAAACACTTTGTTGAGATGCACTGTGACATACATGCCTTTATATTTCTGCATTAAACTAAAGCCTAGAGTCTGTCACATTGAGGTGTTCGTGACTGCAACCTATTTTGCTTTTATAAACTGCTTGTCAGCTTCTGAAAAGGTTAGCCGGGGACTGCCAATTTGTCAAAGGCATTGTTCCTTTGAATGGATATGCCAAGCTTGCACTGTGTCATTTCTAAGATCAATGGATTGAGTTTTCTGGTTGAAAAATCTACTCTAGATACATCTTTCGCTTTCTTGTGTAAGCCATTGATAATTCCTGCTCGGTCACTTCTTGTGAGAGAATGAAGCCAGCCCCGTCTTGAAATATCATCTCCATCATCCATCCTGGTAATATATGCACATTTCTCTTCTTCTCTAACAAAAGACTGATTAGCAGCATTGTTGAAGTCTCAGGGCTCTTTCAGAGTGGTCAATGTTCAGAGGATGGTCTTTACGGGGTGTTGTAGAACCTCTTCATTCTAAGTTCTACCACCCAGGAATGGGGAGAATGTGTTAATTCTGTAAGTTTCCCCAATTATGAGCTGCAAAACCCAGAATATTATAGCATTCCACTTCAATGCAAAAAGCCCACCAGGTTTTATCAGGCAAAGTTTGTGAGGAGAAAAAGTATGGTATTACTGCACAAGTTGTAATGAGGATTTGGGTGCAAACTCCTACTGGCTTCCGAATCGGGATTACCACGGGACTCTGAATGAAGACCCCTGTCTCATTAAGGTTGTAGCAGTTTTAGAATGCCCTCACTTCACCAAGAGAAATGTTTTTTGTTATGTGTATGTTCATCAGCGTGCAGGACTGAGCTGGCTCCAATGGATCACAAACATTAAGTCAATGAAATGAGACTCCACCGTGCCATGATGCAATCCACCAGTGGTGGCTCCTCTGCTAAGGCGGAGCTGCGTCACCTCACTGCTTTGCAGCAGTGAAGTACAGTAAACATAAAATGATAATAATTCTGTCATTATCAGTTTATGTTTCCTTCTGGTGCAGCTTTGCGTTTGGGGCGGGACTGTTCCGACAACAGAGGAGGAGTGTTTTACCCACTCCTAAGTGCACATGACTGTTTGGCCGGCCCTCTTGGGCCAGCCAAACATTCATGTGCACTTCCCATCTTCTCCATGCAGGCCGTATCACAGCCTGCGTGGAGAACATTCCCAGGCCCCCATTCCCCGGCTGACCGCCGATTCACGGTGCTCAGACCAATCGCAATGCTGCTTTACAGCATTGTGATTGGCTGTCAGGAGACTGGGAGCCAGGTGCTTCCTGCATCCTGCTGCGGGACCGAACTCCGGAAGAAGAGGATGGAAGAGATGCGATGGCTTTCACAGTTTGTTTTTTTAAAAACTTGTTTGGGCCCCCTGCCCCTGCCTCACCACCTAGGTCCGGTAGCAGCCGCTACTGCCAAGACGTCCACTGAGGTTCCGAACAATTATTTATTCATGTGTGAAACCTTTTGCAAATAAAATAACACTACAAGATGGTGGTGTACAATTTTGGCTTAACTGCAGAGAAACTTGTGAAGAAGACTTGTAGGTTATTTGAAGGAAACCTTTATGCTTCTGTTGAAGCAGATGGCATCCAGACTAAAAAAAGACCTAGGGCCACATGTTTGACCATTTAGCTCGTACCAACCCAATTTTTCGGAGCCGGTAACCTATTACCGACTCGCAAAATAGGGTTTGTGAGTAGGTATAAGGAAGGGGCATGCCAAGGGCGTCCAGCCCTAACAGAGAGTCTCAGGGGCATGTATGACTGTTTTGCTACTGGAATGTGGTCGCAAAACATTCATATCCTGCTGACTCTGTGAAGGCGGTGGTAACCCATTCACAAAAAAGAAGAGGTCCTCAACGGACCCTTTCCCCTTTGCGTAGGTGGGAGTCAACATTTTTTATGAGCAGGCAGTACTCTTAAAAAATGAAAGAGTATCGTTTCATTTTTATTTTTGAAATGCAGCCCATTTTCCTTTAAGGAAAAAGGCTGCATTTCAATAAACAAAATGCTTTATTTAACCCCTTTGGTGCTGCGGACAGCCCCCGGCCGTCCCACGTGACGGTGGGCATGTGCAGAAGATGGCCGGGGGCCGCCCAAATCCAGCACACTCGCTAATTCGCCCGCACAGCAGGAGAATTAGTGCGCAAGGGGTTAAAAAGCAATCACAGACATGGGGGTCTGCTGATCCTAGCAGGCCACCATCCCTTTGATTACAGGCCATTCCCAATGGGTCGCAAATTAACACCTACCTCATGAATGTTGATGAGGTAGGTCACTTGCTGCTGGTATTACTCTTATCGTAGTTGCCAAGGCATGTAGAAGAGCTTTACCACACAAGAATACTGCTGTTTCCACTTCCATCTCCTTCTCATTTAGGCCTGAAACAGAGGGAGCCAGGACTGACAGTAATTTTGGCTTAATCATCTGACCTACTGTACCGCTGGCTCCACTCCACCAACTGTATCCATACTTTCTCCTTACTACTAGGGTCGCAGGCCATATCCGACTGACTTGTGGAGATTATATTTTTGAGACAGTCAGAAAAGCAAGGTGGGCTTCTGAATTTTCCAAAGCCTACAAATCTCCCGTCTCACAAGGAGAGTTGCATAGAAGATACATTTGATGCTAACAGTAATTATTAGAGCTGGACCATCTTGATATAGCCCATAGAACATAAGTTTAGGGCTTACCTTGATTTGTCGATCCGTTACCTCTGCAAGGAAATTACATATCTCAATCCAGTAACAAGAAATCTTCGGACACGGCATAAACATGTGGATACCATCTGCTGATGAAAGCATACATCTTGGGCATACGTACAGGTTTCCTGTAGCTCTTGACAACTTGGCTGGAGACCAATAAGCTCTATACATAGTGAAAAGATGGTTACGCGTAAGCGAAGCAGGTTTCACCACAGCTCGTAAAATAGAGAAAGAGTCATACCAGACCTGCTTAGGATTTCCACCCTCTAGTACTTCTGCCCAAAGCTTAGAGATATCAGAGATAGTCATTGTCAGTCTCCACCAAGGCCCAATACCACAAGGTGACTTCCTTTTTCAGGGAACCTGCTCTCATTCGCCGATCTAGCCAGGAGTCTTCTTCCTCCTCTACGGTGTAGCCCACCAGGAACAGACTTGGTAATATTTGAACCTTGTTAATTGTCCCCTGGTACAGTTACTCAGCACTTCCCAACTTGCTAGACTTGATGCCGTTTGAGATCTCCCCAATAAAGTAACCCCACAGATTTTAGTGGCTGACTAAGCTGGTCTCTCAAGCATTCGGGGGTTCCCGATGAATCCCAGATCGGGGCCTGGGACGAGTAGTAAGGAATTCCTAGTTTTTTACGAAAATACATCCAGGTTCTTAAGGCCCCCTTCAAAATCTTCAGTCTCACCTTTTCAAAGTACTTTGGGTCTCCATATTTAAAAAGGAAATGACTCTGCCTTTGACTCACTTCCCTTAACATTGCCTCAAAAAGTAGTCCAAGAGGAGACTGATCGATGTTGCTGATGACCATACGAAAGTTCTTAAAATGAAATGCATGACAGTATGCAAGGAGATCTGATAAAGCCAACCTCTCCTGCTCCAGCCTCCTCCTCAACTTTTTCCAGGATATCCTGGGCCCCTTCAAAGATCAAATAAAACTGCCTATCTCCCCTGGAGCTTAGCTATATCTTCTTTATAGAAAGCTAAAGGAATTGAATTAAAGAGAAAAGTAATTTTTGGGAGGACTATCATCTTAATTAGATTGACACAGCCGTAAATATTTACGGGTAAACTAGCCCACCTGACCAATAGACTCCCTACCTCTTGACTGACTTTTATCCAGTTGGTTCTGGGAATGTCTTATAACTTCTGTGTTATTAGAATACCCAAATACAGCATTTGGGCCTTCGCCCTCAAACTATGCTTGGCCTGGTTCCATTCCATGATTTTGTTTTTTCCACTATTTACCTTAAAGCCCAAAATCCTGCCAAAGCGTTGCGCCTTGGCTTTTAAGTTAGGAATTGGGTTAGTTGTATAGGGGATGAGATCGTCCGCATACAGAGCCAACTTTGCCACCAGACCAGCAGATTTGAAGGGAAAGATGGTAGAATCCGCTCTAATCAGAGATGCAAACGGCTCTATATATAGATCAAACAAGAGCAAGGACAGGGGACACCCCTGTCTCATGCCTCTAGTGATGTCAAACAAATCTGACAGTTCCCCATTCATAAACACCCTAGCTCTGGGCAGGTAGTACAGATTTTGGACAGCCCTCACAGTATTCTGCAGAAACCCAAAGTTCTTTAAGGCATCCCAAAAATAGGCCTAGTGTACTTGGTCAAAAGCCTTTGCAGTATCTACAGCTACTGCCGTCACAGGTAAATTCTGGGCTTCCGCCAAATCTATAACCCCCAGCATCAAAAAAGTAAGCTGATTGAGCTGCCTCCCAAGGATAACACCTTTTTGGTCCTGATGGATAACTCCCTCGATGACCTGGGCTACCCTAGAGGCTACTATCCCAGAAAAGAACTTGTAGTCGGAATTCAAAAGTGAAATTAACCTATATCAGTCTACTTCTAAGGAATCTTTATTTGATTTCAAAATTAACGTGACAGTGGCCTCAGCCCAAGACCGTGGGACTATTTCGCCTTCTATATATATTACATTAAATAGGACTTTCAGGACTGGGGATATATTATCAAGGAGTTGAAAATAAATCTCGCCTGGAAGGTCATCTGGCCCAGCTGCCTTCCTCCTTGCCATCTTCCTAATTTATGCCTTGACCTCCTCCTCTGTAATCTATGCCTCTAATAGCCTCTTTTGCTCATTAGTTAATCGCAGGAGCTCCGTCTTATCTAACCAAGCCTCTATGCTCTCTTTTCGGGGCGATATATCCTCTCTATATAAACTACTCAAATATAACCGGGCCTCAGCACATATTTCCAAATTAGTGTTCAACAAAGCTCCCAATTCTGCATCTCTCAGGGTTCGAATTGAATTCCTAGCCTTATCTATTTTTGCTTTCCAGGCGAAAAGCGAGCTACACCTCTCTCCATATGAGAAATGTTTCAGCCTAACTACTTTCCACCTGTTTCATAGTCTTTTATCCAATTGCCCTTGATATTCTACCTGTAGGTAATCTAGTTCTTTTCTAAGGGCAGGAACTCTATCGGAACCTTCCAATGATACCTTCTGAAGATCACATTCCGTAGCCTTAATTTCTTTAATTCGATCCTCATCTTCCTGCTTCAGGGCACGCCTATTACCCACCATTATCGAACTGACTATTGCCCTTAAATATGCTTTAAATGCACCCCATACAGTTTGTATTTTAGCTGAACCTCTGATAGCATGAAAGAAGACAACTGTCTTATCCAATATGTTTAATGCGACCATCTTGTCCAATAGAATGGTCCTATTCAAGGTCCACCTTTTCACACCAGATTTTTCGTGATGTCTTAGGGACAGGAAAACAGCAGAATGATCTGAGAGAATAGCCGGAACATGTTTAACCTCTTCCACCTCAACTAATAATTCCTCGTCTACCAAAAAGTAGTCGATACGGGAGTGGTGCCCATACTTTTTGCTTTAGAACGTAAAGTCCCTTACCCCACCCATCTTGCTACGCCAAATGTCAACCAACTTGAGCTTGAGCATCATATTTTTCAGGATTGCAGATGTTCTTGGGGGACTAACCAATTTAACTTTTGAGGTTGAAGCTGTAAGGTGTCTGGGACTCAGAGGTGAACATGGCGGCAGGCTGACGCTGGTCGCGGGATCTCCCGGATGGAGGAATGAGGAAATTGTTAATAGAATGCGAATGAGGCATAAAGCTGCAAATTTTGTAGTTCGCAGTGCACTGTTGTGAAAATAAGGACCCTCCCTGGTGAGGGGGGCCTTGAAACACGTATGGGTACGGACATTGGCAGCGGTAGCCATTGAGGGAACTGGTGTTGGTTGGCGGCCCTGTGGCGGAGATCTCACGCACCAACGGTGTTTCTGGGTTCCGGGCTGGATGTGGTAGAGTCAGCACAGGATAGCTACACTTAGGGGATAGTCAGCGTGACGAAGGCTCCGGCGGTTTTCCTTCAAGTCTCCCTGGATCGAAGGGGTGTCCCTGGCCCAGTAGTGAGAGTAACAAATGAGACTACAAGGGGGAGTGAAGGGCAGCACCTGAGTGGGTTTAAGGCATAGCAGGGGTTGATGGAAAACGATCTCCCCATACAGGTACCATTTTTCCTTATGAATACTGTGAATGAAAAGCTGGGGAGTGTGTTAGAGGAAACCTTGTGCAGGCCACCAGGAAAGGGCTAAAATCTGTAATACCCCGTCTGATAGAGAGATACAAGGCCTGCATTCAAGGAATAGGTACCAGTTGCACCCAGTGCTGGAGATAAAAGTATTAAGTGGGAGAGTAAAACACCTGACAGTGCGAGAGTTAGTAGTGCTATCTCCTGTAAAAAAGGTGTTTAAAGGGGCAGGGAAAACAAAGAGATGCGGGCCCAAGGAAGTGCGATTACCCCCAACCCTCCCTTCCCTCAGGTCATATTTTAAAATCATGGAGCCAGTTGCTGCTTCTGCACTGGGGGGGGGGGGAATGTAACCCAGTCTCTCACCAGGCTGAGCCGTTGTTGCTTGAAAATCATTTCTCCCCGCTGGCAGACGTTGTAGGTGACGCCCGGGTTGCCCAAGCTGTCCAAGATGTTCTAAATTCTCATGATGGGGGAGCTCTGGATCAGAGTCCGAGACAGATTCAGGACAAAAGTGAGACATTCAGGAATGATAACATGGAGCAAGCAGATTCCTCCCCGGGAAACCAGGCTGAAAAGTTGCTATTCAATTTGATATCACATTTCTTGAACAATTAGAATCAAACAAAGGAAGGAGAAAGGATACACGGAAAGAGTAAAATATGTTTCAAACAAATTTTATATATTTCAAAATGTAGTTTCAAAAGGTAAAATATGGGGAGACATATAAAGAAATCAATTCAAGCAAAAGAAGTAATGAACAGACGTATTGGTGACATAAACACATCAGTTCAAAACTAAACATCAACTCCTGTCAGTTCTAACAGACAACCAAATGAACAAATTAACAATGGTTGTGTGCTTGTGCCAACGCAACGTTGATGGAGATGATGGGATTGTCGACGTTTCGGTCTATTGTGCTTCCGTCATGTAGACCATCATCAGGACCAAACAATTCATTGCTGGAAAACCCCCTGAGTTAAAAAAGAAATCGCCAATTATTCTATGTACAATTTAAAAGAAAGCTCATTGGTTTGTTAAAAATTATTCCGTGTATCAAGAAAAATTACGAAGCATAATACCCCTTCCTGGTATTGCTTAAATGAGAATGCATCACAGTTAGTGTTTCAATACCAATCAATGCACAACTTTCAACAATGAGGATAGAATGAAAGAATAATAAAGTCAAAACAATTGTAGGCATGGCCACATCAGGTCATAGTTCATTCTAGAGAAAACATCATCGAAAACTAATCAAGATTTGGTGTTAAAAAACATCATCCAAAACATACTTCGTTATTTTTAAAGATGAATAGGTACACAAAATTAAATAAGAAAACAGTTACAAACATTTTAATCGGCATGCACCATTTACAAATGATACCTAATTGTTTCAACAATATATCGTACATAACTACTCAAATATAGTAATTCCGAGTGTCACCTGAAAATTCACGATGATCGCCTCTTATTAACAATTAGAGACGATGGGAAAGAGTTGAATCTAAAAATAAAATGAAAGAGGTTGGAAGCCGAGGTCAAATACATGGAGAATAACAACAGGAATGGATGGAGGACTACCAACCTTGTCTGAAGCGTATTCAATAACGCCGAGATAAAAAGCGAAATTTGACAGTTTTCGGAAACCAAATGCCGAGTGGAATCTGTAACAATATACCAAGACAGCTATGTCAAAACTTAAAGGTGCTCATAGTCTCTTTTGGTTGACAAACCCATGTTTGCCTTCAAGAGGGGTAGAAATCTGAGAGACAGGTTAGTTCATGCTTACAAGAATAAAGAGATTCACCTAGTGGACAATATGAGACAACTTAGTCCACTACAGGGTCATTACAAATGTAATCACTGTACAGCCTGCCACACTACTAAGAATATTAAACAGTTTACTCTTAACAACAAAGAATTCCATCTTAAAACGTTCTCCAACTGCAATACAAATAATGTTGCTTATTGCATTGAGTGCCCATGTGGCCTCAAATATTTTGGTAAGACATCCCAGCCTATCAAAAAACGCATTCTTCAACACCAATCTAGGATCCGCTGTCGGACTAAAAATGCTCCACTTGTGGAACACTACTCTGCCAATAAACATAGTGAGAACGAACTGTTCTGGTGGGTTGTGGAGGTTGTGAAACCTTCAATCAGGCAACCTAATGTGGACCATTTATTGACTCTCAAAGAGCAGCGCTGGATTTGTCTGGCCGAGTCTGTTAGATTTGGCCTTAACTCTAGTACAGAATGGCATACGCTGACATGCCAAGTGTAGACTCTCGTTAAGCACAGATAACAACTATAGGCAAAATCTGTACATCTAAAAATTCCTTTTATTAGTTAATATAACTTGACCATTTTGGTAATCAGGTTTATTATCTGTTTGTATACAACTGCTTAGTTTTAATGAATGACATCAGCAATCATGAGTATGTATTTCGTCTGTCACCTCAATTGTCACGAGTAACTGGCTCATTCCATATTCAGTACTTTAACTTTCAGCTCGGGCGCACTTTATAATGTTTTTTAACACCAACATTGACTTCGAGTGCCCCCTTTCAAAATGGCTGTTAGCGTTTAACAAACAACGAGGGTCATTAGACTTTTTTCAAATTGCGACAGTGATCATCATATATCCTAGAATAAGGGATTTACGATTGTTTAGCACTACCTGTTAACTATTTGTGTTGATCTTTTTCGTGGTCTGCCTGTACATGATAGTTGGTCACTATTTTTGTACATTCCAAAATGGCGGCTGTTTTTGTTGTACTAAGGCAAGAAGTCAGTTAGTCCTTTGTCTATTTTCCAACAACTTAGCCGGCGCCGTCTTTAAAAGGCCGCGCATAGACAAACACACTTGACACGCCCTGTTTTTTCTGGACCTGGTTTTCGAGTCGACACTTTGACGCTCGTTGAAATATCAGCAATTGAGTAAGTAGCGACCATAGTTGTGGGCTAAACCTCGATTTAATCTATCATAGTTGTGGGCTATACATTTCGATTTAATCTGTGGTAGCCTGGATAGAGATTGATGTGGAGTTGCCCTTACGGAAGTGTTACAGTTTGTTGCAACATTGTTGCACGGTAAACACATACCATTGTGTTCAAACTGCCGGACGAAGTTCCGCGCTACCGCTTTTATCTTGTGACATTTTAATGTTAATTGCTAGAAGAGGGTGCATATTGATTTATCTGTTCAAGGTGTATATCAGTAGGCTGCTATTTTGGGCTTACGTACTAATTTTTGAGACTATGAGCACCTTTAAGTTTTGACATAGATGTCTTGGTATATTGTTACAGATTCCACTCGGCATTTGGTTTCCGAAAACTGTCAAATTTCGCTTTTTATCTCAGCGTTATTGAATACGCTTCAGACAAGGTTGGTAGTCTTCCATCCATTCCTGTTGTTATTCTCCATTTATTTGACCTCGGCTTCCAACCTCTTTCATTTTATTTTTAGATTCAACTCTTTCCCATCGTCTCTAATTGTTAATAAGAGGCGATCATCGTGAATTTTCAGGTGACACTCGGAATTACTATATTTGAGTAGTTATGTACGATATATTGTTGAAACAATTAGGTATGATTTGTAAATGGTGCATGACGATTAAAATGTTTGTAACTGTTTTCTTATTTAATTTTGTGTACCTATTCATCTTTAAAAATAACGAAGTATGTTTTGGATGATGTTTTTTAACACCAAATCTTGATTAGTTTTCGATGATGTTTTCTCTAGAATGAACTATGACCTGATATGGCCATGCCTACAATTGTTTTGACTTTATTATTCTTTCATTCTATCCTCATTGTTGAAAGTTGTGCATTGATTGGTATTGAAACACTAACTGTGATGCATTCTCATTTAAGCAATACCAGGAAGGGGTATTATGCTTCGTAATTTTTCTTGATACACGGAATAATTTTTAACAAACCAATGAGCTTTCTTTTAAATTGTACATAGAATAATTGGCGATTTATTTTTTAACTCAGGGGGTTTTCCAGCAATGAATTGTTTGGTCCTGATGATGGTCTACATGACGGAAGCACAATAGACCGAAACGTCGACAATCCCATCATCTCCATCAACGTTGCGTTGGCACAAGCACACAACCATTGTTAATTTGTTCATTTGGTTGTCTGTTAGAACTGACAGGAGTTGATGTTTAGTTTTGAACTGATGTGTTTATGTCACCAATACCTCTGTTAATTACTTCTTTTGCTTGAATTTATTTCTTTATATGTCTCCCCATATTTTACCTTTTGAAACTACATTTTGAAATATATAAAATTAGTTTGAAACATATTTTACTCTTTCTGTGTATCCTTTCTCCTTCCTTTGTTTGATTCTAATTGTTCAAGAAATGTGATATCCTGTGGATACACCTGAGTGCGATAATTAATACGGCTCTCAACTGAGTAACATTTGCTGTCAAAATCAAGTCCCTTGTAGCATTCTTTGACCTTAATTATCTAGTGCCCAAGCCTACAAGGGTAAATTGGGTTTCCCCTGCCTTGATCACGCTATTCAATTTGAGGCAAGATATTCTCACGAAGTTCGAGATTTTTGAGGGTTACCAAAATTGCATTCAAGAAAAGTGTGGGATACTAGAAGAAAAATTAGATGGAATTGCTCTGTGCACCACAGTCCTGGAAGGTGAGGTAAAGTCTCTGTCAGTAGCTCTGTTTGTGAATGTAAGAGATGTTGCGGATCTTAAAGCACAAATAAGCAGTTACAGGAGGACATGGAGAGGCTGGAAATACAGACCAGGTGCAACAATGTCAGACTTCTCCATATGCGCGTATCAAGAGAGAGAGAGAGGACTAGAAAGCTAGTCCGAGTCCCTGTGGTTTATATGTGTTATCAAAAGAGACTACCTTAAATAGGACCAATATTGTTAGGACTCTGATTAGATTTGTCATGGGCATCTCGTTGGTGAGTTCATGAAGCCCTCACCCACCAACCTGGTTGGTGGCATGCTTCATCATCGGGCCCACCCAGTGACACCTAATGTGTCCCGGGTGTACTGCGACGCCTGATTACAGCGGAGCTGGTATTTTACTGAGAGTGCAGTGTGAGGTGTAAAATGAAGTGTGAGTTAAAACGGCTTGGCGAGGGTCCCAGTACCCGAGGGTAAATTAAATTTTAATAACTGGGCCCCCGTCAGCGGTCCATCAGTTGGTCGACATGTTTCAGCCAGTGCCTTAAACTAAATCTGGCTTTCCTCAGGACCTTTTTAAAATAGAGTGTAGTGCAGGTTAAAAAGGAGTGTAATCCAGGCTATGTGTTACACTCACTAAGGTGTTTCTCTAAGTGTGAGAGGGGGGATTCCCTTCTCATATATGCCTGTACCGACAACATTGAAGACATAGACAAAACATGTAAGAAGAGGAGAGTCAAATAGGTGTCTTCGCCACATAGTCATATACATAGAGTGCCGAATCTACAGTGCCAACTGATGGATGTAGGAGGTAGTAACTTGCCTCCCTTAAACATCCCCAAGCCTTATTTTAACCACTGACGGGGGCCCAGTTATTAAAATGTAATTAACCCTCGGGTACTGGGACCCTCGCCAAGCCGTTTTAACTCACACTTCATTTTACACCTCACACTGCACTCTCAGTAAAATACCAGCTCCGCTGTAATCAGTCGTCGCAGCACACCCGGGACACATTAGGTGTCACTGGGTGGGCCCGATGATGAAGCATGCCACCAACCAGGTTGGTGGGTGAGGGCTTCATGAACTCACCAACGAGGTGCCCATGACAAATCTAATCAGAGTCCTAACAATATTGGTCATATTTAAGCTAGTCTCTTTTGATAACACAGACTTCTCCATATCCCAGACGGCTCCGAAAAGAACGACATTAAAGGATTTATATATAAACTTATGGGTGAAGGTTTACTCCAGGACAGGCCGGATATTGATTTTTATAAAGAGATCCAAAGAGTCCATAGGGATCCCTTCAAGCTAAATCCCGCTAGGAAAACACCCAGGAATATTTTGATAAATTTTCTTACGTATGCTGTCAATGAATTAGTGCTGGGGCGTGCCTTGAAGGAACGTTTTCTGAAATTTGGGGATTTCAACAAGTACGATCTGATATTGTCAAGAGAACGGCGCAGAGGCATTGGGATCTGGGCTCAAAGATGTACGACCTACGAAGTAAGGGTGCCCAGGCCCAGATGAAGTTCCCTGCGATGCTGAAAATAATGTGGAGCACTAAAATGCACAATATTAGTAGCCCGGAAGAGGTGGATACTTTTTTGGCGCAGACGGAGGGATCAGCTTAGTAGAGGCCTGGAGAGTTCTGTCTGTGCCCATGTCAAGATGAAATCGCATAAATGCAGCAATATAACCTTAATACATAGTTAAGCTTTCTTTTCTCTTTCTTTTTGATTATAATTTGGATTTCCTCTCTTTGAATGGTGAGTCGCGAAGGGTGGATACTGTCACCCAAGGATAGGAAAGGGGGTTCCCCGACGTGGGGTGCACAGTGTGGTGGGAGCATGGAAAAAAAAAATATGTCCTACTTTTGCCAAATGCTTGTATGGTTATAGTCTCAGTTGTTTTAGGATGGTATCAGGCAAGGAGTCTCCAATACGTTAGGATGCTGAAGGAGGTTCATGGGAGTATAGGATGGAAATTTGAAGATGAGTAAATTGGATCCTGTCCTTCTGATATCGTGGAATGTTAATAGATTGAGGTCTAGGAAGAAGCTGGCTCGGGTGATAATACGGGGGATGTCAGTAGTATGTGCTATCCATTATGGTTCCATTAGCGATTCTCCAGAAGCCGTAATGAAGTTGGAACTGTGTCTTTTGAAAGCTACTGCCCCAGTAATACTTGGTGGGAATTTTAACATAGTCCAAAATAAGGATTTAGACAGAACCTCAAAAGTTAAATACATTAGTCCCCCAAGAACATCGGCAATCCTGAAAAATATGATGCTCAAGCTCAACTTAGTTGACATTTGGTGTAGGAGGTGGGTTCTCATAACCCTTGGGCAGTGCTTAATTTGTAAAAAAATGAAGTGCAGGTGCTGAAATGTTTTTCGGGGACCACACCCACTTTCTCAAATCCACCCACTTCTCTTCTGACCACACCCACTTGTTCTATTGGCTCCACCCACAAACTCAACTGGCACAGATGTAATACTCAGTGGCAGCTGGTGGAATTTGAAACTGGTGTGGCGTATGCAGAATGAATCAACTTATGCGAGCGAGCATGCGAGACCGACGGCAATAATGGGGGCTCGGGGTTCTCACCCTGTAAAGATTTTTTTTTTAAATTGACGTCTTTTTGGTGCGATTTTCAGCACTATTTCTGTGATAAATTGATTAAAAATGCAGTTTTTCTAGGCATTTACAAAAGAAAACTCATACATTATTTCTGAGAATTTCTGGGTTGCCAAGCAAGTCTGACTTCTGAAGAGGGCTAGGGTACTAAGCAAGACTGCTTTGGCTCTACCCTTTCCAATAGAACACACTAGTTAGCGATGTGAACAAGTTCAATGGACAAACCTGGGGTCTAGGGAGAGTCCCTCTTCTGAGAAAGAAATTTGGTGCATTTTAAAGCAAATGAATGCAGCAATAAAGCAAGGCTTATTAAGTAGTGGGTACGTATAGTCTTGAAATATTAAAAACATTAGAAACTGCCCCGTATCTTCTTGCATTCATTTGTTCAACAGTTACTGTAATATGTAAATTGTTCTGCATGACAACTTTAGCCCCTTAAAATGTATGTTTGCCCAGTGTCTTGCACTGCATGCAGCAATAACTTTGGAAAAATATGCTCTACCCAGACTTCGGGAAGCAACCACAGCTGCTGACTGTAACCAGTCATATAGAAATATGTGCAGGAGTGACTTTATCCCACTGTAGATGTGATCATTGTAAATACTGAACAATGCGGTTATTGCGGTGCATTGTAATTGCATGCAATTATTTAGCGCTTATTATCTCTGAAGAGGCGTTGAAGATTTTACTGAAGGGTAGCATGCTGCTCCGTAATGCAAAATGAGTGTATAATCTAGTAGTTATTAATTATTGTTGAAATTTGGAAGTGAAATTATACATTTTAGAATCCAAAACAGAGAGGAAGAAAAACCAGAAGGAAAAGATCAAAAGGCAGACCTTTGACATCTGGGCCACCAACTTCTGGAAGAACATCCCCTTCTATCTTCCTACAGTTCAGAAAAGAATGGAAGACAACCCTCTTCAAAGATTACACCCCAGTGCTTAATTTGAGCTGGTGATTTCCGGTGCTCAGCACCTGCATTTAATTGTCAACACCGGAGCTTACCACAGTCTACCACATGGTGGCACTGTTTGTCTCATTTACAAATAAGCACACTGACAGTTGTTTATTAATTTAACACATAAAAATGATTGACACTTGCTGCTCAAGCCATCGTTATAACTTTGGGGCCTGGAATGGTCCTATTTGTAGGGCTGTGATGGTTTGTAGATGTTGTGTACCATCAATGGCAGCAACAATGTGTGGTGCAAGCTGCAGTGGCCCCCCGAGAAAGGCCCTGGCACTTATTTATTTACAAATTAAGCGTTGTCACTCCCACTTTACAGATTAGGTGATGTTACTTGCCTTGTTGAGTTGTACCCTGGTCTCCCATAACACAACGTATATTTGTAAAGTGTGCATTCACCCAAGGGAATCTAGGCAGTGCATAGCAGATGCTTGTTATTATCCAAATGAATGGTACTTATTTTATCAACCTCAGAGGATGAAAGGCTGAGTGGACGTGCCGGGTTATGAGCCTGTGACCATGAGGTCGAACACAGGCCTCTCTGGTGGACAAATTAGTCCACTTGGCCTCCAGTCCCATCTGTTGTGCTCTGTGCTGAGCCCCAGATAGATTTGCACTGTACAAGTAATGCACAGATATACACACAAAGCCCCCCTGGTGCTTCGCACGAGGGGACCTTGTTACACAGCTCAAGGATATCAAGAAAGACCAAAGGCAAAGGAGGGAAGGCTAGAGGACGTTCTCACTGAACCCACCGAGCTATCTTGCCACTATGTAAATGCAGGTCTGCATAAATTTAAATGCAAAGTGCATTCTTGCACAAGCGCATATTTTAAGCTAAACCCAAGCCCAAGTGTCGCTCACGTGCATTCTGTTCTCCTACGAGCAGCATTTAGCGGCAATCAGGAATGAGAATGAGAACGCATACTAAACATGCCCAGAAATAGTATGTGCACGTTTTTCCGCATTTTAGCATTTTAGAACAGATCTGTAAATTAGGTGTAAAATAATGTAAACATGGAATTTGCACCTGGGAGCTAGTGCAACCGATATTAGCATTCGGCTAAATTGCATGTAAATCTAGTTACAGATGATGCATGGTGGCCTCTTTGCCACCTGTCTCAGCAGAGAAGCCAGAAAGAGAATGTTCCAGTTGTCATAGCCGGAATTTCCTCATCCAGAGCAAATGTGATGCCAACAGAAGCATCTACAATTCGCTTGGAGCGAAACCCCCGTAGACTTCTGTAAAACACCTTAACATTTACCTAATCCAAAAAACTATCTTTTCCAAGTAACAGCTCATTCATGTTTTAATCAACGATTTGTATCTAAAGATGATCTGAGCATACCATCTCAAACTTCACAAAATCAACATCGGACAGTAGTGTATCACCTACTCGAGACCTGGTGCTGCACACTTCACGAGTCACGACACACTCCTGCTTCAAATAATAGTGCTGGACTGCCGTTGCCGGCACACTTCCTCATGATAAGGCGGGCTGTCGGCGTGGCGGTGGAATTTTAAAAAGGTTACGCACGCACCTTGCTGCCCCGCCTGTCGCAGCCACACATGACCAAATTCAGCCCAATCAGAGGCCCCCCCACCCAGAGCAACACAAAATGAAGGCATGGATTTAGAAGTGGCTCAGCTCTTCACGGGGAGACAGAGTGAGAGTGCACTGCGGATCTTATGAACACTCGATTGTATTCATTTTTTGACGCACGCTGTTGATGTGAGTTGGTGGCAGTGGCAATCTGGTATAGACCCAGCCCTCATAAATAAGTGCCAGTGTAAGCACCGGAAAGCCCAGGCACAAATTAAGCCCTGCCCTTGGGGCCCGAGCTGCCCTCTTACCAAGTTTGAGGCCAGCATCCCTTGTGGGGGTTGCAATACCTGAACCCTGTGCACCGCGCGTATTTGCAAGTGCATGTGCTTGTTGGCATTTCCTGAACAAGTGCATTGGGCTCCAAGTAGCCCTTACCTCTGGCACCATTTCCTACCAAGAACTTTGACCTCCTTGCACTGAATGCTCCGTGGCCTGTTGAGTGAAATCGCTCGAGGTCCTCTCGCGACTCCTGTCCCTCAGGCCTGTAGGTCGATTTGAGGGTCAAATTTGCTTTTTTGGGGCTCCCCTGGTTGCTCCCGGCTTGCCCTGACTTCCCTGTGTGTGGTGTTTCTCCAGGACCTTGCTGATCCGAATCGCACACTCTCTTGACCTTCTGTGTGAGTTGCTATTGCCAAGGCTTGCTGATGCTCCCGCCGGACACTGACCCCCTCAGCACTTGACATCCTTCGTGGGACAGATTGCATCTGGCTCCTGGTCATCCTCAACATCTCCTGGTCTACGAAGCTGCAGAGTCAATGACTCCATCAACCGACCTGAAGCACCCGACATCGGTGGGCATTCGTCTACCGAGCCCCTGGTCACTCTACAGTGACCCAGACTCTGTCCCCTCTACTTTCAGATACTCCTCGACAAAAATCCACATCTGGATTCCAATGTACACTTTTCTTTCTTCCAGCAGCGGTACTTCTTCGAAGCTCTCCATTGAGTTCGATGGCGGTTTCCGACACCACTTCAGACGTATGCACCTGGCTCCCCTGGGATAGGCAACTCTAGTACTGCGGTATCCAGGGGTGAGGTGGCTCTCCAACCTTCTGTCTTCCAAGGGGTTTGGGAAGGGTCCTTAAACTAGGGGTGGGCATAATTTGCGTAGTCGCGCTACGCAAAGCTCAGCGAAAGGGTAAGAAATCTCCGCGAGCACGCAGAGTTCCCCGACTACGTGGAATTGCTTGTTCTGCCCGTTTGCGATGCTTTTTTCCTGTTTGCAAATGCTGTTTGCGTGCTCAGGGGGAAAATATCTCGCGAACACGCATTTTGAAAGCGCGAACAAGCAAAAAAATCCGCGCAGCCACAGACCGTTGGATTTTTGGCAATTCCGTGTTCTCCGCGGAACGCAAAATTACCCAAATTCCGCAAATTCTGCAAGCAGAACGGAATTTACTGCCCAGTCCTACCTCAAACTCTAATACTCCAACCGTGACTTTCACATACACTTGTACGGAGTACGCGGTCGTGTTGACACACTGCATACGCACTCCGTGGGGTCCCTATCTACTCACCTTGGGTGGTATCTTGGGGTCCCAGCAATTATACGTCCTCTCGACACTGTCTTGACTTGAGTTGTGGTTCTTATACCACTTTCATAGTATATGGTTTGGTCCCCCCCCGGGGACCCACTGTGTATTAGTGCTATTACTTTGATTTCTTTGCTATAGTATTGTGTGCTTTGGTCTATCTCCATGTAGGAGATACTGTAATGTACTAAAGAGATTAATATAATAAAAACATATTTTTATTACTACTGTGTGGTTCTCTTTTCATTTAATCTATACTATAAGATTGCATTCTGGTAAAACAAGCTGCTTTACATTCCTCCAAGACTAAGCCTGAAGGCTAGTCTCCACAGCTACCACTTGGATAGCTTTCTAAGGTTATCTCAGACCTCTTAAATCACCATAAGGGTTGTTTGGACTGGTGCAAGGTGCCCACTTTAATTAGTGGACAGCATATACCAGGCCAACTTCTCACAGTAAAAAAAACCCATGGGCCAATTAGAAGGCTCTAACCCCCAGATTCATCAAGAACACATTTTGCTATTTCTTAATAGCGAAAAATACCGAATCGCTATTAAGGAATAGCAAAATGCTATTCATCAAGAAATCACTTACAAAATAACGATTTCTAATAATTCCTTAATTGTGACTCGCAAATTGCGAGTCGCAATTAAGGAATATCTCCCCATTTATTCCTATGGGCCTAGAGGCCCATGGGAATGAATGGGAAGACAATCTCAATTTGCCAATCACAATTAGCGATTCGCAAATTGAGATTGCGATTTCAAGGGTGCAGGGTTGTCCAAAGGACACCCTGTTGCACCCCTGAAATTGATGTGTGCACATATGTTGCGCACACACATGCCCTTAGGGCATGTGTGTGCGCAACAAGAAACAAAGTTTTTGCTATTTACCACGTAGTTAGACTTCGCAGTAAATAGCGGCCCCAGATTGCGAATTCGTAATTTTAAAATGGTTCATGAATTGCATTTAAGGAATCTCAAATTGAGATTCCTTAAATGCAATGAATCGCAATTTAGCGATTTCTAGAATTGCGATTTTTGCATTTGGGATGATGAATCCCAAATGCAAAAATAGCGCTCGCAAAGGGTCAGATTCTCAGAATCTGGCCCTTTGCGAGACGATTTTAGTTTGATGAATCTGGCTGTATGTTTTTTTAATTGGGTCCAAGGGACTCTCGCTAGAGTCCCTCAAACCCAACCATCCAGATTTATAATTTTGATTCTTGCCTTATATTTCCAAAACTACTTCACAGATTTACCACAAATTAGAAAAAGCACACTTTCTGGATCAAGAGCTAGCTTTCTGCCAACTTTAGTGAAATTCCGTCCTTCAGTTTCTGCAGTAGTGCTTCTTTAAAAGAATCTATGGAAATTGCATGAGGCGTTTCCATTTTGGAATCCACTTTTTTTGTGACCCCTGCCCCAAAGCGTTCCATGCATATATTAGCAAATTAAGCAAAAAGTAGCACTTTTTTGGAAGGTTTCATGAATATTAATCAAAAGGCACCAAAATTGTTAGTAAAACAAATAAATCCTATGGAAGTGCTGACCAAATATATGTCAATTTGAAACGTAGCACGCTGAATGCTTTTGAACTGGTTATTGGTTGGCATGTTGCAGGAGCAGCTTGGGGAATCTCTCTCAGGTACCCATGCCATCGACACCGGAAGGTCAATATGGTGAGATCTGTGGGAACACAAGGGGAAGGGTTTGGGAACAAACAATAAACGTAAAGAACAAGTTAAACAAGGAACTAAAATAACGACCTAGAATAATAAAGGATCCAGGCTGGTAAGTAGAGCAGTCCTGGATGATCTTTAGATTTCTCATAGATCCGCCTTACCTGGGAAGGAGGCCATTATACTCAGATGCACTCCCTGATATGATGGGTATGTCAAGGTACAGGGAGATTGCCACTATGAACTACAACAGGGCATTTGCCACTATGAACTATATTTCAGACACTACTGAAGATAAGTACCAGGTAGCACCTGTGAGGGGGCCTTCACAGACTCACACATCATCAACATACCAGTGCCAGTCTTAAGAGAGCATGTATTCCTTCATACAACAGGCACCAGCGTGGCACAAAGTAGTATTGCTTCATACACAAGGTGCTAGCGTGCCAAGAACTAGAGGCTCGTGTATTCCTGCATACACTAGATGCTGCAGTTGGGGTCTGATTCCCCTCAAACACACCAGAACAGTGAAGCGGTGTGCAGCATGCATGTCGTCACCTTTTAGCAAGGAACTGTCTCTGCTCACACACAGGGGTAGTGGAGCGGCGCACAGTCTGCACGCCACCAATCTTCAGGCAAGACAGTCTCAGCACTTTCACACCCTACATATCTGTAAGGCAGCGAAATCGCAGATCCAGCCTCCCCCCACCTGATAGCCTTGTTCCTCTTGTACCACACAGTCAAGACTTATCCGTAGTCCAAGGATGCCATTCCAATCTACATCACTCCACTCTACGCTATTCTACTCAACACCACTCCAATCTATGCCACTCCATTCTACGCTTTCTACTGTATGCCACTTCTGTTTACACCAAACCACTCTACGACGCTCCATTTCATGCTACTCCACTCAACGGAAATCCGTTCTACCTCACTACACTCTACGGCACTCCCCTCTACACCATTCCCCTCTCTGCCACTCCACAGTATGCTGTTCCACTCTACACCACTCTAGTCTACACCACCACACTATATGCCCATTCACTAGAAGACACACTACTCTATAAAACAACACTTCACTCTACACTGCTCCACTCTATGCAACTCTACTCTACGGCACTCCACTCTATGCCATTCCACTCTACTGTAAGATAATGTACGACATGTCACTTCACTCTAGTCTATGACGCACCGCTACACTCTGTTCCATGACACGCCATTAAACTCTACATCACTCCACTCTATGCTATTCCAATCTACACCACTCCCTTCCACTCTATGCCACTCAATTCGACATCACCCTACTCGATGTCACTTCACTTTACACCACTCCACTCTACTCTACTCTACTCTACTCTACTCTACTCTACTCTATGGCACTCCCCTCTATGCCATTCTCCTATCTGCCGCTCCACTGTATGCTATTCCACTCTACGCCACTCTAGTCTACACCATTTCACTTTACACCACTCCACTCTATGCCCATTCACTGTAAGACACTGTACGACATACTACTCTATAACACAACACTCCACTGTACTCTACGACATGCCACTCTCTGCCACTCTACTTTACTCTACAACACACCACTCCACTCCACTCTACAGTAGCCCACTCTACACCACTCCAATCTATGCCACTCCATTCTGCCACTCCACTGTAAGACAGTATACAACATGTTACTCTATGACATACCACTCCACTCTAATCTATTACTCACCACTGTGCTCCACTCTATAACACTCTATGGCACTTGACTCTACACCTCTCCACTCTAAGCCACTCCACTCTACCATATTCCGCTTTATGCTACTCAACTCTATGCCACTCTGTTGTACACTATTCCACTCTATCCCACTTTACATCACTCTACGCCACTCCACTCTATACCCCTTTACTGTAATACACTATATGGCACCCCCACTGGAAGTCACTGTACGACATGCTACTCTATGACATGATACTTCACTCTACTCTATGAGATCCCCCTCCAGTCTGCGCCACTCCACTCTATTCTATGACATGCCCATCCATTCTATGCCACTCCACTCTAAGCTTTATCACTCTATGCTACTCCCCTCTACACAACTCAACTCGACGGCATTCCACTCTACACAATTCCACTCTACGCTACTCAACTCTACTATCATCCAGTGTGAGGCACGCTACTCAATGATACGACACACTACTCTGCTTTACGGCATGCCACACCAGTCTACACCACTCCAATCTACTCTATAACATGCAAATCCACTTTATGCCACTCCACTCTAAGCATTTACACTCTATTTCACTCCTCTCTAAATAACTCCACTCTATGACATTTCACTCTACACTATTCCACTCTACACCACTCCACTCTACTCCCATCCACTGCAAGGCACTGTAAGACATGTTACTCTATGACATGTCACTCCAGTCTATGCCACTCCACGCTATGCTATGTCACTCAACGCCAATCCATTCATTGCCTCTCTATTCTATGGCACCCCACTCTATGCCACTCCACTGGACTCCACTCTACCTACCACTGTAAGCCACTGTATGACACACTGCTCTGTGGCACAACTCTCCACTCTACTCAATGACATACCACTCCACTCAACTCTATGATACGCCAATCCACTCTACTCTATTCAACTCTATACCACTCCACTCAATGCCACTCTACTGTACGACACTCCACTCTACACCACTCCACTCTATACCCCTCTATGTAAGACGCTGTACGACATGCTACTCTATGACACATCACTCCACTCTACTTTACGACATGCCACTCGACTCTACTCTACAACACCCCACTCCACCCTATGCCACTCCACTCTACTTTACGGCACGTTACACCACTCTATGCCACTCCACTCTAAAACACTCTACTCCACCTTGTGCCTCTCTACTCTGTCACTCTACTCCACTCTACAACACTCCACTCTATGACATGCCACTTCTCAGCACTCCACTATACAACACTACTCTCTGCGACGCTCTCCTTCATGCTACTCTACGACACTCAACTCGATGAAACACCACTGTATGACACTCTGCTCCACTCTATGCCACTCTACGGCACTCCACTTGACGGCACTCCACACAATGGCACTCCACTCAACGACACTCTGCTCGAAAACACTCCACTCTATGATTTAAATCACATTTCTATTAAAAAACAATGAAACTCATTGAAAAATAGAAGTTAAGGAGAAGTGATACTTAGGGGAACGAGTTATAGTTAATGTAGTGTGGCTACAACATTGTGTACAGAGGTGCACGAGATATAGATCATTTCGACCGGGGCACAAATTATAACTGTGAGTTAAAATAACTGTCGAATTTCTAATGTCTGTGTAGTTTAAGTTGGTTTTGATAACAAAAATGAATAACATTTTCCTAACTATAACTTCTCCCTAATCTTTGTTTTTTTTATTGTAAATTAAAATTGTACATTGGGTAGTTATAGTTGGGTCTGTTTTTTCATAGGAAGAGCATTTTTTGGTTTGCTTATAACTTTGCAGCAGTGTGACAAATCTTTACTAAACTTTCTAAAAAAAAAATGTTTGTCCACCTCATCTCCTTCCTGGAATGTTTTGGGGTGATGCATCAAGTGAGGGCTGAGAAAAAGTGGGTTCCCAGAAACACATCTTCCCATGTATTTTCCGTAGACTTTTTTAACCAGGACTACAGCAAAAATTGCGGAATGGAATTACACCAAATATGCCAGACCATGGTCCAGAGAGCTTGCTTAGCTTTTGTGTACATCCATTCAGTAGGTTTTGAGATATTAAGGCTCAAAAATATTTGTATATTTGGTTTGTTAGGTTTGAGGGACTCTCGTGAGAGTCCCTTGACCTAAGATTTAAAAAAATATAGCTTGGTGATTACCGCCGGGGCTTTTTTACCTTTGGGCCATTTTGCTTCTGCTGGTGCAAGGGCCCTGCAGGAGCAAGACTCTGATTGGCTGCCTGCAACATGAGGAAAAATTTTGCACACAGCCGTTACAGGACTCAGATACTTTGTACCCTCTTGTGTGTCTAATTAAAAAAGAAAAAAGAGTGCAGAGTGGGATACCCTGCCTCCCAGGCCCTGTGGGGAGTCCCAGAGGGACCACCAAGGGGCAAAAATCTATATATATATATATTTTTGAAGTTGCTGTCCCGCTGGAATCCTGAGGGATCATGACTTTTTTAAAAATGTTAACGCCCATCAGCGTATTTAAATATATATATTATTAAGCGGGCCCAGACATCCTTCCCCAAGCCACAGGTGGGCCCTGGGGACCCCAACACCTGAGGCCAAATTGATTAAAAAGGGGGAGTGGTTTTGCGGCCACCCTTCCCAACCCTTGTTGGGCAGCAGTGACCCCATACCCCAGGGCTAAAATAAAAAAGGGGAAGGGGCCACGCACCGTCCTCCTTATGGTGTTCGAGCGCCCTTCTGCCTATTGTGGTATCTGCCCCAGGGACCCCATCACCTGGGACATGGTATGCTACAGTGTCCCAGGGAGCCCACTCCGGGACACTGAGGTTCCCTGCCCAGGAGAGTGCCTGCATACTCTACCCGCACTCTCCCAGGCAGGGATTTCTAGTTTGCTCCTGCCTGGCGGTTGCAGTAGAAAAATGCTGCTCCCACCCTGGTGGGAGCAAACAGAAGTAATGGCTCCTGTCAGTACCCAATATGTGTAGACTGGGGAGCCAGTAGAGGCCTCGGGGGTCCTGCCCCTCACTTCCCCCAAAGTACTAGTTTGATGGTGCCCCAGGTGGGCACCGGGGCTCCCACTAGAGGACCCAGAGGATGGGGTCCATGGGTCCATAATGTTTGGGGAGATGGGTCAAGCACCACCTCCCCATATTTTAAGAATGAAGGCCCAGGGGATAGGGCCCGGGGTGCCTTTGGAGGCTCGGGGAGGGAACCCATGCACCCATCCCCCTTTATTTAAGTATGAAGGCCCAGGGCGATAGAGTCCCTGGGACCCCGGTGGCTCAGAGCGGTGAAGGCCCCTTCCCCTATTTAAAAGTAAAGACACCAAGTGGCATGGGGCCCCCGGAAACACTAGTAGATGACACCTCCTTCCTTCTTTTTTTTTTCTTTTAAAGTTCCCTAGGTAATGGGGTCCCCAGGGCCTGAAAAGGCTTGGGGGGGCGGAGGGGGAGGGGGGGGGAGTGCACGCACCCTCCAATTATAAAATAAAATATGGGTTTCCTGGGTGGGCACTGGGACACCCACACAATTTTTTAAAGTCAATAGTAAATGAGCAGCAGGTAATTTAGGGCACTAGTTAGAGTTACATGAGATTACTATAACTCGTGAATTTCAGTGTTTATTTTAGTTTTTAACATCGCTTTTTTCTTCAGTGAATATATATTTGTATATTTATCCACATATATAAACGTATACACATGTACAATGATAAAACAGATTACTTTAAACAATCAAATCAATAAAAAAATTACAATGTAATGTACCGAAAACCTTCCTGTAATGTAATGACTTGGATATACTTACCTGCGATGTAACGTCCCATGAAGTAAATATTGCAAAGTAATGGTAGCATACCATTTTGAGGGGTTGTGTTCTACAACCTCAGAAACTAAATGGTCGAAGTGTATACTTCAAATATCCCCTCGTTATATGATGCAAATGTGGCGTTAATATGACATGAGACTCAAAGATGTGCCAGACGGGTTTGCAAAAGTCATCGTAACACCTGACCATATTATCGGTGATTTCTTTTGTTATATTGCATGCTTTTAAAGGGAAATATGTATTAAGAAATGCACTACCTAAACCAGCCTCATGTTGAGATATACTGCCCTGCTTCCAGCCTTCCCATTTGTTGAATTCCCTCATTCACAGGGATGATGTAGTTGCCTCAAATTATTCAATAGTAATAATTCGTAGTATTTAATTTTTCCATTTACAGTTAGCAGGTACTAATTAAGGGGCACATGCATCTTTGCTTTTTGGGGTTGCAAAGGGGCAGATTAGCAGAATCTGCCCCTTTGCGACCGCAATTTTTGCATTTGGGATGCATCATCCGAAATCCAAAAATTGATATTTAAGTAATCGCAAATTTTGCAATTCCTTAAATAGTGATTGCATTTAGGGAATCACAAATTGCGATCCCCTACATGCAATGCAACCAAATTTTTTTTTGCGATTTTTGCTATTAAGAAATGCAAACTACTATCAACTTTAAATTGATGGGAATTTGCGAAAACTTTGAAAAATGCACAAGAGTGCATTTTTCAAAGTTACATGTTACACACATACACACATGCCATTGGGGCATGTGTGTACGCAACATGGGTGTACATAACAATTTCAGGGGTGCAACAGGGTGTCCTTTTGGCACACTTGCACCCTTGAAATTACATGCTCAATTTGGGAGTACCTATGGAGTACTTGCAAATTGCGCATGCAATTCCCATTGTTGAATGGGAATAATTTCCTTAATTGCGAGTCGCAATTAAGGAATCACATTTTTTTTGCGAATCCTCCGTGTATTACATTTTGCGATTTCTAAATAGCGAATCGGTAAAATTCGCTATTTAGAAATCGCAAACTGCGGGCTTGCTGCATGTGCCCCCTATCACTGCTTATGCATTTCACACATTATCCTGTAAACAAAACACCCATGCCTGTGGTGATATCTGGGCATTACTTCACTTATTAGATATGTCAAAATTGGCGGGATGTTGGCAGCATCTAACACAGTATACCTCCCTAAACCCTTCGTTGATTCTTCTCTGTTCACCCATGCCTCTCTTTGGCCTACCCATGCTTCTTCATGGCCCTCCAGGATCCGGAATCAGGCACACGTGCCTAGTTCTAATTCCGGTTTCCTTACTCGATCACTTTATGTGATCCTTTGCACACTACTTCGCTTCTCCGTGGCTCAGCTACCGTGTTAGACACAGGCTCAGCGGTAGTTCCGATCGATATGTACATAACTGAACATTCTATACTTGTGGAGATTTTAAGAGTATCACGTTTCCAATCGGTGAATGAGCCATCAGTAAACTTGCTCCTGATTGCGGTACAATGCTAATGAGAACAAGAAAAACCGAGACGTGAATGTGTTTTATGTGAATTTTCTGAGAAATAAAACAGATCAACACTTTCACGAAGGCAAAAAAAAAAAACAACACATTAGTTCAAGACACATTAGAACGTACTACCAATGGAGTTTACTGAAATTGGCACAGCAGAGAGCAGATAACGCATTCGGTGCGACATTATTGATGTGTGAAACGTAAGGACTATATTTAAACTAAGTAAGGAAACAGGTTAGAAGTGACAGATACGAGGCTGCTAGTAAACGTGAGATAGCGGGAGGGGGCGATACGTGATAACGGGACTGAAGGAGAACAGGGGGGCATGTTTACAAGCTGAAGTATCGCCGCTTTCTCAGCACAATTCGCCGAGAAAGCGGCGATACTTCCGTCACCCTATTCACAAGGGCATTGCAAAGCCTGCCTCAAGCCCACTTTGCATGTCAGCGAGAAACATTGCTAATGACATGCAAAGTGGGCGTTCCCACGTCCAACCACATGTTAAATGTGATTGGAGGTGGGAACACCCTATCACCAAGGCAGGCGTTGGGAGGAAAAGACCTGCGATACACTCGTTTATCGCAGGTCTCCCAACGCCTTCTCTGACCAGGCGTTAGGCATTGATAACATGGGGGTGTGGATCATAAAGCTGAATCCACCCCCCATATTACCAAGGCACACATTAGCGCGTGAAAACAACACTTGTTTTCACGCGCTAATGTTCACTATCGCCGGCTATCGCAGGATTTACTATCGCCTACGTGTTGCGCGTTGATAATAACGCGCTAACACGGCGAAAAAATCCGGCGATAGCCGGCGATACTGAAATGTGCGATGTGCGTTTTTTAACGCACATCTTGTTAATATGCCCCAAGATGTGCAAACAGGGGGAGAAGTGCTTTCAGTCTGAACAGAGTAACATAAGCTACGCAAAGCGCCAGCATAAGAAAGTGCGGGTTTCAAATACTGCATAATGTTGATCTTACCTCCCGCCTGTGGTTTTCATGAAAATGCCTTAGATGCTTTCAAATGTACATTAAACTGCTCCTCTCCTACAGACTCAATCCAATCTTCTACACCACCTCCCTTTTTTGTTACAATTTTATGTAGCATGCACTTGGCACAGGGATACTGGAGAGCTTTACATGAGCACCAGAATGCATTACCTAAGTTGTGATTTATTTTTAGGTTTAGCTTAAAGACGGCTTAAATGTCTTGTCCGCTGAATGTTTTCCAGAAAATATCTGAATATACATAAATATAAGGCTCTTAATCAACACACTTTTGGCATTCTTTTTGTTCAAATGTCGCTCATATAATGCTCCCTCCCACCACAGCACAAAGTTAAGTCAACCGACCAGCCCACTTCAGCCATTGGATGCTTTCCCTTCAAGTGAATGCATTCTTCTGTAGGGACCTCTGTTGGTAGTATAGTGTAACTAGCTTTCCATTTCCATTGCACTCTTCTGAGAGGACCTCTACTGGTAGTATAATGCAACTCTAACGTGGCCTTGTATTCTCCTCTGAGGATAACTTTTTGCTTTACAGTGCAAAAAGCAATCCATCTACGTTGAACTCTCCTTTGAGGTCATCTGTAGGCTGTATAGAGAAAACATCAGTGTTCCAGCACTTGTCCGAGGCTGTGGAAAACTTGGACCTAGATAAAGGGTGTATTGTCTTGCGAGTTAAAAATTACAGAACCCTTTTGGCTCCTGATGAAATCTGTAGAGCAATGACATAACAGATAGAGTGTATTGCAGTGATGGTTGCTTTAGAATGGTGAGTTAGCAATTATACGCAGATGAATGAAGACGTGTGATACCAAACTCAGTGTGTCATAGTCATTTAAATGTACCCCAGCTAAGAAGATGTTACACATGGTGATGAGATAGGGGATAAGTAACCCAAAGATTGACAGTGCTCTCTCAGAGAGTTAGCTGTGGTTCAGGCAAACTGCTTGTGCGTGCCATGTGTGCTGTCATCGAAGTACAGAATGAACCTTTAATGCATGTGAAAGTCAAAGCACAGTTCCAGCCACTGAGAAGCAGTTGAAAACACAAACATTTACTGGGAATCTACACATTGTTGGACGAGATCCTGTTGATCAGGCCATACATAAAGGTACCGCGCTACTAGCCTACATAGAGCCACACTCAGTACAGAGTGATACCGCTGCGAAAACAAGTGCTGCCAAGCCGATTTTGATTAGGTGTCAAAAAGTGTAAAGCGACAGCCAAGCGCAGTATAACACTGTGCTTATAAGTGTTGCGAGGCAGAGATCAACCAGGTGTAAGCAAGTGCAGAGAGACACCACAAGCAAAGCATCCTAGATGTAAGAAATGGTTGTCTGCGTACCAGAAGTAATTAAAGAGAGTCTTCGTACCACAGCACTGGGCAAAGTAGCCCAAGGAGAAGTGCCTGGGGTTGTGCTTACGGAGCTGTCCATACCTGAAGAGGCGAGCCCGCAAAGCCGATGAGTAGGATTCAGAACAACTCCACAGTTCTTTGAAGAGTGAAAGTCAGTGAGGGGGTTGGAAGAGTGAAAGTCAGTGAGCAGTTTGGAATAGTAGCAGGTTGTTGTTCCGATTGAGACCAAGAAGAAAATAAATATTTCCTTTATCATCAAGGAAGATCCTGAGCTCAGTACATCACAATATCTCAGAGAGAATGAGTTATAAACAGTGGCCGAAACACCATTACGTCACGCCTCATTAAGCATCACACTGATTTAAAATGCTATTGCTTTTTTGAAACAACCATAATCGTTCGATACCACCAATAGCAAAATCTTGGCAACCAACGGACTATGTGGGTACAGACATTTGAAGATTTCATTGATGCACTTGAAGAGTCTGATAACAAAAAGATGATCAAATACTCAAATATCTTGTTGGTGATGGCTCAAAGGAAGTCATAACAAAATGTCACAACCTGACGAGGAAATCAAATACTGTCAGATTAAAGAAACCTTGAATCTCAAATTCAATCCTATGTTCCATACAAAACATACATTTTCAGTCAAGAACAACAGAGAAATGGTGAAACATCAATGAATTTGCAGAAAGTCTTGACACACTCATCAAACACTGTAAGTTCAATTAATTTAATGACAAAGAAGCCACATGTCTCACGGTCATGGATGGATGCTTGTCCGAATCATTCAGACGGCGAATGCTGAAAGAAACTCTGAGTCTAGAACAAGTGCTAATGGCTGCTAGAGCTGACGAGTGCTCCCATCGACAAGCGGCTGACATGGAGGTCAGAGGTGCCCAGAATGAATCAGTCATGAGGGTGAAAAGTAAGCCAATGCAAAAGACTGAAGGACACAAGGTACTGTCTACACTTAAAAAGAAGTTATGTTTTAAATGTGGATTTTCATTTCCACACAACAACAAATGTCCTGCCATTGCACAGATATGTAGGGGCCGTGGGAAGGAGAACCATTTCCTGACAGTTTTCAAACCAAAGGGAAAAATAAGCGTGTCACAGTGTGAAGACGAAATGACCACTGGAACATTTCAGAAGCAGCGCTCAATGCGCATCCACAAGGTCGAGTGGAGAAGTCAGGAATGACAAATCAACACAAAGTCAATTGTCCTCTAAATCATTGTCAACCAGTTCCTCCTTATCAGTATCAAGTGAATGTATAGAGAATGTTTGTGCCATGTCAATGTTTACTTCAGAAAAGTGTGCCCATGTTTGACTGGTCGCATGTGAAGAAAAATGTTAGTCAAAGGAAAGTTGGCATGAAAAAGCACCAAAGTCATTCAAACATTGTTAGAAAATTACACTGAATGTAAATATTTTTTCAATACCTTTCATCATCAACAGTGGGGGTCGATAAACATTATTACTGAGGAGAAATATAATGAATTTGTAGCGCCAATGAAACAAAAGAAAATGAAGGTGGAAGCTCCCATCCATGTGCTTCAAGTTACAGTGTCAAGTGCCTCTCTACTCAGTTTGAGCACAGTAGCTGATATGGGATTGATTTCCTTTATCTACAACATGAATTCTCACCATGAAATAGTAAGTCAGTTCCTTTAGTTGTTTTATGGTTTGTGAAAGCTTAAGACTATGAAAGTAAAGTTGCATATTAATGAGGACGTCCGTCCTGTTGCTCAAAGACTTAGGCGAATAGCTTTTCATTTACAAGATGCTGTTGAAAAAGAACTTGAATCGTTTCTTAAGCATGATATCTTTGAGCGTTCCACTGGTCCAACTCAATGGGTTTCTCCCATTGTGGTAGTGCCAAAAAAGGACAGTGAAGAAGCGGTACGCATATGTGTTGACATGCGTCAGGCAAACATGACAATTAACGAGAATGACATCCAGGTCCACACATTGCTGACATGATAACACAATTAAATGGTGCAAAGGTTTTCGCTCATCTTGGTTTTAATAAAGGTTATCTTTAGTTGGAACTGGAAAAAAACTGCAGGTAAAATACAACCTTTTTTACACATAATGTTCTGTTTCGATACAATGGCTGAGCTTTGGTGTGTCATTGTCTGCAAAACTTTTTCAAGGCGTCATTCTTTGTATCTTGCAGCCTGTCATTAATGCGGTCAATTATAATGATGACATATAGGTATTCAGAACGACCCAAAAACAGCACGATAAGGCTCTCACACAAGTATGTCATTTACTGGCTGATGCAGGTTTGACTTTGAATGCAGATAAATGAAAATTCCATTAGGCAAAGTTATAATTCTTTGGCCATATCTTTTCGGATGCGGTATTACACTTGATCCTGCTGAAGTACAAATGCAGCTAAATGCTGATCCCCCACAAGATGTTTCAAAGGTGCGTTAATTTCTTGCCATGGCCAGCGACTGTTCTAGATATATACGAGACATTGCTACTGTAAGTGCTACATTGAGAAAGTTGACAAAAAATAATGTTCATGGGGGCGTGGCTAGCAGCCGATCATGGTGGCAGCTTAACAGCGAGGCTCCAGGAGAGAGGCAGCATCCCCCGGCAATCCTGTACCCATATCCGTTAAAATAATCAGGGGCGAACCGGGTCGAGGACCGAGTGGGTCCCAGCAGGGAAAGTCTGAACGCCGTCTGACACCGGGAAGTGCTGTGGAGCAACCCTGCGCTGCGAGGTCTGCAAGCGGCTGCAAGCAACGGACAGTCCCACAGTAATTGGCCGGGCGGAAGTGTAGGTGCAGCGGAACCCCGGTGCTGGAAGCCAGCGCACTGAGTGAATGCTCGAGTAAGACTGGCGACGAGGGACCCATACAGCATCTGCCGCCGACCGGAAGATCAGCGGCGGAGACCGACCTCAACGGGGACCCGTCGGACAGCAAAGAAGTGGCGGCACGGCTTTGAGGCTCCGAGAACGGAGCGGGAGTGCTGCGGGACCCACATCGGTATCGGGAAATGACCCAGCGGGAGGTCAGAGGCCGACGGAGGGGAACGGCAGCGCTGCTACTCCCCCCGCATGATAATTCGGTGAAGGCAGTGGAGAGGAGGTGCACGGTGCGACCTGTGATGCCTTGGTAGTGGAGGAGGGCGGGGGACCGTCGCTACATTCACAGGCCCGTTAGACTTGGAGCGGACCGCTTGAAAACAGGTTCAGAGACACGGGGGGCCTGATCTCCCATCCGACCCCAAAGTGGGACAGCATCGGGCAGTAACGTGCAGAGAGCGGGTTGCGCCTGGACACTGACCTGAAGAGCGGGAGAACAACAGCGAGGGCCTGCAGAGAGGATGTAAGGGGCCTGGGACTCCTGGCTGCGTGCTCCGCCTGAAAGGCAGTGAATACCCGACTGGGGCTCAGCCGCATCATGGTGGGGTCCGGAGGGGAGGCACGGGCGGAGGCCGCCATTGTAGACGGAGATCTGGCCATTTGAGAGCCCGATAGCACGAGGGAGCTGTTGGGGGCCCCACATCAAAAGGACGCAGCATTACTGGGGTCTTCCCCTGCCCCCCCCCACACGAGACCGTGGGAGAGACATTGATAAGAGCTGTATCACCGCATCGACGCAGTGCGCAGGGAGGCGTGCTCCCTGTGAACCCTGCGTGTGTCCCATTGTGCCTGCTTGTCTCACATCTAGCACTGGCAAACAAGGGGCTTCGAACGACCTGGAGGTTGCGGTCGGGGAGGAGGGTAGGTGGACCGCAGGAGGATCCTCAGGTCACAGCGAACGCACAGCAATGGGGAGAGGCGGATCCAGACACGAACATGACGGGCAGGGGCTCTAAACACACCTCAACACAGTCCAAACTTGACAAGTTCGCCTACGATAGAAGCAACCCTCCCCAGGCGGAACCCCGCAACTCCACAGGGAAGACACCAGAAGGAGAAGGGGTGAAAAAAGCAACGCTAGAAGTAATGCGTGCCCTGGCACAGGTACAAGCTACAGTGGGAATCACGGCCACTGAGGTCACCCTGATCAGGGCAGACTTTCAAAAGATGAATGAGAGAGTGAAACAAGTGGAGGTGGTGCCGAAATCCTTAGTGGAGGACGTGTCGGAACTGCAAGTGGCAATGGAGAAGGTGGTGGCTGAAAATAAATTGCTCAGGGACAAGCTGGACGATCAGGAAGGGCGCTCAAGGAGGAACAACGTCCGGATACTGGGGGTTTCGAAATCGGAAGATAAAGGCGCAATGGACCTCTATGTGGAGGAACTGATAAAGACGCACTTGAACCCCAAGGGCCTCTCGCACTTTTTCTCAGTGGAGAGGGCCCAGAGAGTACCCGGTGGCAAACCAAAAATCATTAGCCCCCCCGAGACCGATCCTGGTGAGACTTTTTAACCACTTCCATGCTAATGACAAGGTCAGCTCGTCATGCAGTGCCCATTCATTTGAATGGAAATTAGACTAAATTGCTGGAAATGCCATAGCATCCAAGGTGTTTCCGCGGACCGTTACGCAATTCTTCAGGCAGCGAGGGTGTCTCCAGCCATCCAGATCCAAAATTCCAAGGTTGCCTTCTTCCCAGACTACACTGCTGAGGTGGCGCGCCGAAGGAAAACTTTCCTGGATGTCAAGAGGGCGTTGCGGGCAAAAGAACTGTCGTACTCCATGCTGTTCCCAGCGCGGCTTAGAGTGATAGCGGAGGACAAGGTCTGGTTCTTCGAAACGCCGGAGGCGGCTCAGGACTGGTTGGAGGGATGGAGGACCGCAGGGCAACCCCACCGCTCACACAGAAGTAACCAAAACCATCGAGAGAACAGCCAAGCGGGGTCGCAATTGTCAGGCAGAGGTGGTGTGACCGGGTCACCAACGCATGGATCCTTGGGTGCGGAGGGGGGTGTAGAATCCTGAACTCCCGGTGTTAGCTGCAGTGTTGTCCGTTGAATAAATTTACTGAATGGACGGACCTTAACACTGGCCTGGGGAGCGCGGAGGAGGGCAGGGATGCCGCCTGCTCCGGAGGACACTCCAACCCAGCGTGCAAGTACACTGTTCAAGGGATGGGTTAAGCACTCTGCTATGTTGGGGAGGTGGGCGGTTGAGAGCCCGTTTAGCAGGGAGGCAGGGAGGGGGGAGGCAGGGGGGGTTTGTTTAGAAGTTACTGAAGTTCCACAAGTAAGGTCAGATATTGCAAATTCAAGCATATGCTGTTTGAGACATACACGGGGCGGGTGCCCCCCAGAAGTAAGACCCGGTTTCCGCTACCTTAAGCATAGAGCCGTCCATACAAGACTCCCAAATGTGCACAGCTGAGGAGGAGGTACTGAGATCGAAGGTAGCGCCTTTCCGACTCATGTCATGGAATGTAAGAGGGTTGGGTGATAAGATTAAGAGGGGGTTGGTGATAAACGCGGTCAAGAGGCAGGGACCGGCTTTGGTGCTTCTCCAGGAAACACACCTCACAGGGGGGGCAACCAAAGCTCTCGATAGGAAGGGATACAGAATGGCGGTACATTCAGAGTTTACCACGGGTTCAAGGGGCACGGGCATATTAGTTAAGAAATCGGCACAGTTCATCACATTAAGCACTAAGGTAGACACACAGGGATGCTTTGCTGCGCTCCAGGGGCAGTGGGAGGGGAGGCTCCTGAACGTGGTGTCGGTATACATCCCCCCAGCACTACACTCGGTCACGCTACCAGCGCTGGGTGATTTTTTACTAGACCTACCAGAAGGGGACATAATACTCGGAGGGGACTTTAATGCCACAGTGGATACACTGGTAGATAGGTTCCCCGGCGGTACCTCAGACTGGAGGTCCTTCCCGATTTCAGAGATTCTTGACCGCAATGGGCTTATTTGACACATGGCGCCACACACACCCTTCAGCGAGGCAATACATGTACCACTCCACAGTCCATAATAGTCTGTCACGAATCGACTATTTCTTAGCGCTGGGTGGCGGGTTGCAACACGTAGATACTGTTGACATACACCCTAGGGGGATATCAGACCATTCCCCGGTCACACTCACAATGTCCACGCAGGAGAAATCACGTAGGAGAATTTACCCACCTCACGCATCGTACCTCAAGGTTCCCAAGGTGCGGAAGGCACTTAAAGTGGCAACATCGCATTATTTTGCTGAGAATACTGAGTCAGTGCAGTCCTCTGCTGTCCTGTGGGAGGCGTATAAGGCGTTGCTACGGGGACAGGCTATCACGTCCATAACAGGCCATAAAAGAGAACGACAGCGTGAACTGTCCGAGCTGGAGTTGGCCCTACATAACGCAACAGTGGCACATGAGGCGAGCCCCACGCCTGGCACGTCTCACGACTTGCTCCTAAGGCAACAGCAATATAGGGAGCACTTGAAGCAGCAGTCAGTGACTCAGATAGTAGAGACGACCCATAGAATCTACGATATAGGAGATAAGGCAGGGAGAATGTTGGCCTGGCTAGACAAGAGAGGAGGTAGTGCCAGGGGTATACAGCAGATTTGAGATAAGCAGGGGTTAGTGCACACGAGCCCCGAAGAGATAGTGGAGACCCTTGCTGATTATTTTGAGGAAGTGTACACTCCGGCCAGGGAAGTGTCAGCCGAGGAGGCCCGTACAGCGCTAGGTTCTATCCCCACTCCGACACTGACACCGGAAGCAGTCGCGGAATTAGAGGCAGACATCACAGAGGAGGAAATACAAAGGGCTATTCATGCAGTGAAGACGGGTAAGGCGTCGGGACCGAATGGTATCCCGATAGAGTGGTATCAGGCAGCCTCGGAGGGACTCAGTGGACCCTTGTTGGCTATGTACACAGACAGTCTGGGGAAGGCCGAACTTCCGCTAGATCAACGGACGGCGACCATCGTGGCGATCCCTAAGCCCGGAAAACTGCCGGAAGAGTGCACATCGTATCGCCCTATATCCCTTCTCAACGCCGAGGTTAAAATCTTGGCTAAGCTACTTGCCACCCGGCTGATCGGGCAACTCCCACAACTTATTCACCCCGACCAGTCAGGTTTTATGCCACACAGGAACACCGCCCTCAACCTGCGCAGGGTGCACGGGGTGTTGGCCAGAGCAGACTGCTTATCGGAGCAGGCGGTTATAATGGCGCTTGACGCTAAGATGGCGTTCGACATGGTGGAGTTGAACTATCTATTCGAGGTCCTGGCACACATGGGATTTGGCCCTAAATTCGCTGCTTGGGTCCGGTTACTATACAGTAAACCAGTAGCTCAGGTGGTGGCGAACGGCCATATTTCTCGAACATTCCTGCTAGAGCGAGGGACCCGTCAAGGCAGCCCCCTGTCGCCACTGCTCTTTGCTATTGCACTGGAACCTTTGGCGACTCTGATACGCTCTACTCCATTACTGAAGGGGATCACCTGGGCGGAGGGGTGGGAAGACCGCGTATCCCTATACGCGGATGATATGCTGGTGTACCTGACGAAGCCAGAGAGCAGTATACCGGCGCTGCTGGCGCTGTGCGACGAACAGGGGAGTGTATCGGGATACACTCTGAACTGGGCAAAGTCAGAGATATTTGTCCTAGAGGGCCCACCCCCTACACTAAGCGAGGATTGTCCCTTGAAAATGGCAGGGACCTCCTTTCGATGCCTGAGTGTCTGTGTCACTAGGGATCCAACTGAGGGGCATATTATCAAGGGGGTTTATCTCTGCTTTTTTGGCTTTAATAGCCAAGAAAGCGGAGATAAAATTATCCCCTTATTACCTAGCTGTCGCGACAGTTAGTAGGAGATAGCGACCATCTTGGGCCCCACTTTGCATGTCAGTGATATTTATCACTAATGACATGCAAAGTGGGCGTGCCAAGATGTTAGCGACTGGAAACAGTCGCTAACATCGCTATCTCCTATTACCAACTTTTGGAGATATTCGCTCTAAGCGCGAATATCTCCAAAAGCTAACACCTGCCCCTGAGCAGTTCTTAGCCATGTTATATAGGCTGTGTAACCCAGATAATATTGCGTACATGTGAAAATGTTGCGGCCGGCCCCAGGGGTTGTAGGCAAGAAGCAGTGTAAGTTTGAATGGTACAATAAAGGTCTTTAAAAAAAATTATGTTCATTCATATCAGTGGTCACATGAATGTGAGAACAGTTTTAAAAAAATCAAATAAGCCATTGAGGATGCTACTGAAATGGCTTATTTCAATTCGAAACATCATACAGAGGTTGTTGTTGATACTAGTCCCGTTGGGTTAGGTGCTATTTTTGCACAGCAGACACCTGAATGCTCGAAGGCAATTTATGGCGTACTAGAACTTCGTCCTAACCGGAACATGCCTGAAAAAGAAAGTTTAGCCGAAGTATGGGAGTGTGAACAGTTCCATGTGAGCCTGCATGGACAGCCTTTTACGCTGGTAGCTGATCATCAAGCTTTACTAACAATATTAGGCAATCAAAAGGCCAAGATGGCTCCTCGCATTGAACTTTGGGGACTACAAGAGTACAATTATAACATTGTGCATTGTCCAGGAAAGGATCAGAACCTTGCTGACTACTTTTCCAGATTGCCCATTCATGGTCAAGGCACTCCATCCAAATCAGCTAAAGTTTATATCAGCTTTATTATATAGTCAAACACACCAGCTGCCATTTTGTTGTTAGCCCAGATTATCACTGCCAGAAGCCACAATAGTGACATGTTAAAGTTGAAAGATATAATGACACATCAGTTGTAGAATCAGCACACTCGACCTCTCACCAGTTAGGGTGAATATAAAAAAAACAGAAATGTCAAAGATGAACTGTTCATAACTCAAGAGGCATTTAGATTGCGAGGGTTGAGAATCTTGACCCCGGAGAGTTTGTGGCACAAAATGATTTAAGTGGCCCATGAAGGACATAGGGGAATCATTGCCACAAAACGCGCTCTTGGCGACAGAGTCTGGTTTCTATATCTTGACAAGTGAGTTGAGAAGGAATTAAAGGCCTGCCATCTTTGCAAATGCCGATCCACCAAAGTTACTCAACACACCCTACACATGTCAGAACTCCCGAATGATGCCTGGGAGAGAATAGCCATTGACTTTTTTGGTCCATTTAACTACATACATCACCTGATGGTGATTGTGAATGAATACTTGTAATTTTTATTAATTGGTGATCTATCATCCATCACTCAAGACCGAGTTATTGAGAGACTGGATGGCATCTTTGCGACATGGGGTGTTCCAGCCACGCTAAAATCTGACAATGGCGCTAAGTCAGAGAAACTTCCCTTTGGGATTCACTTAGTAGCATATCTGTGTACACACGTCTCACTCACTCTTAACAAACCATAGCAATTGCCAAGGAACAGTATATTAATGTTTTATTGACTAAATTAGTACCAGATAAAAATAGTATTTAGTGTATAAAAATCATTCAATGTAAGGCATAGAGTCATAAATCAACATTCATATAATAACTACAGTCACATATTTATTAAATATAAAAAAAGAGGAGAACCCTCCTTGCAGTAAGGTGCATCAAACAGGTCAATTTCTCACAGTTGTCCAAATTAATCAACATAGACAATTAAAAAGCATATTGTATGCATACAAACATATAACATAACATCTCATAAAAATTGTAGCAAAATAATTAAGGCAATTTAATAACACAAGACCAAAAGCAACACGTTTCGGTGGTAATTTCAGGTCCAAACCACCTTCTTCAGGCTATCATAAAAATCATGTCTGGAAATCCTAACATCAGAGCTATCCATATGCGGATTCGGTAAAAAGGGGGGCTTCCACCTCTATCGCCTCCTTTATTTACAAACGGAAGTTCAATCGCAACTTAAAGGTTCTCTTTGGACACCTCTCATTCCCTGTATTCAAGTAAAAACACATCATAGTATAAACAGGATCCTGATACGGTACCCTTTAAAATCACTGTTCAATTTTCATATAAAACATGGGTCAGAAAATGAAGCCCAAGATATAATCTTAATTGAGCTCGAATTAGGGCTGAAAAATACTTCAGTTGAATAAATGCCGACCTTTCAATGTTGATATTTGATATCGGGATATTAAAATCTCCGAAAATGTCAGGTCACAGCTTCGCCCTCTGTTCAAATGCGTTATTCTGACAACGGCCCACTTTTTAATAGTCAGGAGTTCAAAGACTTTTTAGAGCATCTGAATATAAGGCCAACTGACTGGTTGAAAGATTTATAAGCACGCTAAAGAAAGCTGTGAAGCGTGCTGTCCTTGCATTCCTTGCAATGCTCAATTTACAGTATGTGTAAAACACTACGTTGCGAGCTTACCAACCAGTGCCTCACTCGACCACCAGTGAAAGCCCAGTGGCACTCATGTTCAGAAGAGCAATGACAACCAAGATACCTGAGTGGACCAATCAGAGAGAAAACTGAGAATGTAACCTATACTGGGGACTTGGTTCAGAAACAAAAGATTAAGACATATGCTAACCGAATGCGACATGCAAAAAACATCATCTCCTACAGAGGAGACAGAGTGCTTGCACATAAAATGCTGAAAAGAAAATCTGATGCTCCCTTTGATACAGAATCTTTTCGAGCGGTGTTGACCAAAGGACACATGGTGATTGCCCAGAGCCCTGGGAAGTCTATTACCAGAGACATTTCATTTATTGTTTACCAGATCTCCATGATGAAGGAGGGACAGATTCTGAAGCACCAGTGACTGCTACTGCCTTTTCATCATTGCAGCAGATCTTGGATCATGATGGTGGCAGGTGTCAACTTCACATGACACTTTCAGGTTGAACTATTATAGTACCAAAGAGATTAATTAAGGAGATTTAAATGTATATATGTGTATATATATTTTGTAAATTGGTAAGTTTTTGTTTTACAGAGTGAGAGATGTAGTGTCTTGCGAGTTAACAATGACAGAACCCTTTTGGATCCTGATGAACTCCATAGAGCTATGATATAATGGCTAGAGTTTATTGCAGCGAAGGTTGCTTTAGAATGTTGAGTTCACCGTTTCAGGCAGATGAATAAAGATGTGTGATACTAGGCTCAGTCTGTAACTTAGCAATTAAAAGGTATCCCAGCTGGGAAGACGCTACACAGGGCAGTGCTGAATGCATTTTTTACAAGATGTTAACTCTGTCAGTGTGCAACACATGAATGAGATAAAGACTTAAATGTGTGATGACTGATTCTGCTTTTCCAAAATATAATAGTTCCTCTGCAATTCACAAAAAACAATTGAAAACATCTAAGCTGACACAAAGGTGTGGGAATAAATTCCTCCTGTGGGATGCTCTAAGATTTCTCAAAACAATGCACTGTAGGGTCCATAAATGGAGCAGTGTCCTCAGTGGCAAAAGGTGCAGATTAGCATTGGAAATGGTGTCCAGTGGGAGGGATTGCTATTTTCAAATGAACACTGCAATCTGTGCAGTTGAGAAAGCAAACACTCCTTAGTGGATCACGGAGGAGCTGCACTGATAGCTTTACGTGCCAAACACACACAAATGGGTGAGAGGGGATTCTCACAGATAAAGGAAGAATACCTCAGGCAACTCATACTTCTGAGGCAGCTCATCCAATAGGCCACTTGCAACCTTCCTTTTCACTCTCTTTCCTCGTAATCTTGCCTCATGACTGACGGCACTCCACTACACAACACTACACTCTACGATACTCTCTGCAACTCTACTCTATGTCACTCAACTCGGTGGCACACCACTGTACGTACAACACCCTACACTTTCCACTCCACTTTACATCCTAGCTACACTCTATGCCACTCTACCACACTGTACTTGACCACCCCTCACTCATCGACACTCCGCACGGCAACACTCCACTCAACGACACTCCACTCTATGATTTAAATCAAATAGTTGATTTAAAAAAAAAATGTCTTCTGAGTTTTATATAACGCGAACTCGGCCAGAAGGTATCAGAGCGCTTTAAATGAGCACCAGTTGCGTTACAGACAGACACATTCATTTTTGTCAGGCACAGGGAGAATTACAGGATGTTGAGCGTCATTGACGAGACTCAAACACGGTTCCCTAGATTCGAGGTCGATCGCTCTAGCCGTTAGGCCACATCTTTTCACCTTTGAAATTCAGTAGTTAGTTATAGGTAGGATCTAGTTTCCATAGGTAGAGAGCTTTTTTTTTTGCCAGTATCTTTGGCGCCATTTTATGAATTTTCACAAAGTTGTAAAAATCAGTATGACGCTTACTGCAGAAGCAGTCTTGAAAGTTTCGGGATGATTCGTCAAGCAAGGGATGAGAAAAAGGGGGGCCTCAAAACGTGTTTTCCCTATGCAATTTCCCATAGGGATTTTGGACACGTCGACAGCCTGAACCGCTCAACGGAATTACCCCAAATTTGGCAGACAGTAGCTGTTCGTCAAAAAAGCGACCTTTTTTGTGCATTGGTGTAAATTCATTCAGTAGTTTATGAAATATTTAAAAGAAATCCAAATTTGGATTTCTATGGACGAGAAGGCTCTGCAAACCCTCCGATCTCCTGTTGTAATCTTATTGGATGCCAACACTTCAACCAGGAACTGTTAGCAGTCACCTTGGGTCTTGGCTTCAGCCAAGTCCCAGAAAAAATGTTTTAAGAAAGGTAAATGGGGCAGAGGAGGAATACCCTGACCCTGCAGCCCTGGTCCTGTTGTCCCAGAGAGCGTCCGCCAGAACAAAAAGCACTTGTTGCGCCCGATTCACAGAACTAACTTAAGACAAAATCCTAAACTTACTACCATTTTGGTATTCACAGAAGGCACTTACTCATTTTGATATTCACAGAAGGCACTTACTTACTCATTTTGTGCAACTTACTCATTTTGTGTAACTTACACATTTTTGTGTAACTCACTCATTTTGTGTGACCTACACATTTTGTGTAACATACTCATTTTGTGTAACTTACACATTTTGGTATTCACAGAAGGCACTTACTCATTGATGAGTAAGTGCCTTCTGTGAATATCAAAATGTGTAAGTTACACAAAATGAGTAAATTACACAAAATGTGTAAGTTACACAAAATGAATAAGTTACACAAAATGAGTAAGTAAGTGTTATGTTATGTTATGTTATGTTATTTAATTTTTTATATAGCGCACGGCGACTCAAAAAGAGTATCCCGGCGCTTTTTGGTAAAGGAATGCTGCATCATAATAACATAACACGTTTAAAAGAGGGAAATAAAACAAGGAGGACCTGGAAACAGACAAAATAAGATCTACTGAGTAAACAGCCAAGTCTTAAGATCCTTTCTAAAAGCCAGTAAACTGGTTGCTCCCCGCAGAGAAAGCGGCAGGGAGTTCCACAGCTGTGGTGCAAGTAAGCCGAAAGAGCGGCCACCCACGCGGGCCTTCTTCACTCGCGGGACAACCGCCAGAAGCAGAGACTCAGACCTCAGGGAGCGAGTTGGATAATAAAAAGACATTCTCTTTTGAAGATATTTTGCTCCCACCGCATGGAGGGCTTTATAAGCCAAGGTCAGAGCCTTAAAGGCAATCCGTTTCCGAACTGGAAGCCAGTGCAAGGTCTTCAACAGCCCTGTTGCACTAGCCCGCCTATTTAAGCCAAAAATGGCTCTTGCGGCCGCGTTCTGCACCACTTGGAGCCGCTGCAGCAAGTATTCTGGTAGGCCCAGGTAGAGAATGTTGGAATAATCCAACCTGGACCCAATCAGAGCCTGTACTGTCAGCCTCCTGTGCTCCTCAGACAACAGGGGCAGAAACCTCCGCAGCATCCTGAGGACGCCAAAACAGGTGCCCGAGACCCCCAAAATCTGAGATTTTAAAGAAAGCCCATTGTCCATCTTGACCCCCAAGTTCTTGGCCATTTTGGAGGAGCAAGTCGGAGGAAACATGTCGATGGGCCACCAGACCTGCCAATTGGGCTCGGTGTCACACCCAAAAAAGAGTACCTCAGATTTCTCGGAATTGCACTTGAGGCTGTTCAGTTGGAACCAATGAAAAACAGCCCCAAGGCAATCCCGGATACTCTCCCCGTCAAAGTCTCCTCCTCTCTTACATGAGAAGAGGAGCTGGGTATCGTCAGCATAGGATACGATCCGGGCCCCAAACGACTCCGCCAACGCCGCCAGAGGGGTCATAAAGATATTAAATAGGGTCGGGCTCAGAATCGAGCCCTGAGGGACCCCGACTCCCAGAGGCGGCATCGCGGCGGAATCTGGCGAGGCCCAGATCGTTTGCCGGCGGCCAGCTAGAAAGGTGGAAAACCAGCTGAACACCGTCCCTCGTAAACCTATCTCATAAAGTCTCACGAGAAGGCCGTCATGAGGGACGGTGTTGAAAGCCGCCGACAAGTCCAACATCACCAGCATGGCTTTGCCCCCCGAGTCCAGAACACCTTTAACAGTCTCTGAAACCTCAAGGAGCGCAGTCTCTGTGCTGAGATGGGGACGAAAACCCGACTGGGTAGCATGCAGGATCTCGTTGGTCTCAAGAAAATTGGAAAGCACCACCTGCACGTGCTTTTCCAAGATCTTCGTGAGAGCCGGCAGCAAAGAAATAGGCCTATAGCTGACAGGGGCCTTCGGGTCCAGTCCTGGTTTCTTTAGTAGCGGAATCACCATAGCCTGCTTCCAGGCTGACGGGACCACGCCCTGGCTCAATGAAAGATTAAATAGCGGATTCGCCAGCGGATTGATCACCTCTGCCAATTTCGCCAAGATTTTAGCCGGGCATGGGTCCAGCGGCGAACCGGATTTAAGATTACCCATGAGGGCTAAAGAGGCAGGGGCAGAGATCGGAGGAAACACGTCCAGCGTCGGACCTGGTGAGGCTAGCGGAGACAAAATGGCCTCAGAATAGGTCGGGCCCATAGTCACTGCCGGAGGAAAAGAGTCTTGAATAAGTTGGATCTTGCTCGTAAAAAAATCAGCAAGATCCACAGCCCAGGAGTCAGAAGGCTTTTCACCCGAGGTGTTAGATCGGGGGGAGATAAATTCTCTCACAATGGAGAAGATCTCCTTACAAGAATTGGCAGCGGCCTCAATTCTTCCAGCAAGATAGGCCTTTTTTTCCAGGCGAATGTCTCGATGATACGCCTTCACCACCGATTTATAGGTCAGCTTGGCAGCAGTGTCGTATTGTACCCGCCAAGCTCTTTCGGCCACCTTGCACTGCTGCCGCGTAGCCGACAGTGCAGCGGTGAACCAAGGTGCCGAGACCCGTTTCGGCGCTAGGCGCGGTGGTACTTCAGGGGCGAGATCATTAAGCCTGTCTAAAAACCAAACTTGCAGGGCCCCCAAATCCCTCTCCAGATCGCCTGAGAGGGAGCAGGGATGATCCACAGCGGCCTGGGCCAGCATCGCTGGGGTCACTCGATGGTATGCCCTATGACCATGACCCTGCTTCTGTGGCACACCAGGCACCGGTTTAACTGTGCCTTTGATCATAAATTTAGCCAGCAGATGGTCTGACCATAGTACCGGGCTAATCTCAATCTCCTCAAGAGGAGATGACGAAAATACCTGGTCGAGAGTGTGTCCCTTGTCGTGTGTGGGCCCCTGCAGATGAGGGATCAATCCCATCGGGGTCATTGCCTCAGAAAGTTTAATCGCGGCAGGGTCCAGCGGATCATCCATCCGGAAGTTAAAATCCCCCGCCACGATACAATGTTCCGCTTTCAAGGCCAATCCTACCAACACGGAGTCGAGATCTTCAAAAAACGATCCCGGTGGACCAGGCGGCCTATAGATCAATAAGCCCTTCACTGATTGATGCGGGGACAAAGAAATGGAGAACGCAAGAGTCTCCGAGCCGCGGATATCCTCCACTGCCAGAATAGAGCAGGGTGTGCCTTCCTTCACCACTAGTGCCACTCCGCCGCCCCTTCCCGTAGCTCTATCCTTTCTAAAGACGTTATAGTCGGGCGGGATTGCAAAGGTAACATCTGGGTTAGAAAATTCACCCCACCACGTCTCAGTGAGCATAAGACATAGAGGCTTCACCGTATCTAGGAGCTCATATATGTCTTGCGCATGTCTGCAGGCCGACCTGGTGTTTAAAAGCATGCAGCAATGTCCAATACTTACGTTGTTACGGTTGGACAGCGATAACTGAGCGTGGCTAGGGCGCCAGCGACAGCCAGGGCAGATGGACTTACCCAGATGGCGACCGGGAAAAACGGTACAGCAACCAGTGGCAAAACTGTCGTAAGAGCGTAGCTCCCCTGCAGTATATTGCAACACTGGCGACCCGGACGTACCCATGCCTGATATCAGAGCCCCCCCCGCCGCCCCGAGCGCCTCCGGGACGCTGACGGGCGCAGACGGGCAGGACTCTGGCTTGACTCAGGCGCGAGTCAGGCGCCCCCGCTGCGCGTCTCCGCTGCGCGAGGGGGAGCGAGCTTTAAATAGGGCTCACCTGAGGTCCCAGTCAGCGCTAGAGCGCTGAAACAAGTGGCACACACCAATATCCACCCCCAAGATGGCGACCAGGCGCCAAAACGAAGAAGGGACAAATCCGCTCAAAACGCGGTGGGGGGCACAGTTTATATGCAGGTATGTGGGCACAGCAGCAGAGAATTAAAAACAGGGGCAAATGCAATTAATAAAGAACGAAAATACAAAAAACGGTAATTTAAAACAAAGCAGCGCTGGAGATCGCTATTCCAGCAGCATAGCGCGCGTGCGTGCTATTACCTTTACCAGGACAGAGCACAGTGCAGGCTCACCTTAAATAGGGCTCACCTGAGGTCCCAGTCAGCGCTAGAGCGCTGAAACAAGTGGCACACACCAATATCCACCCCCAAGATGGCGACCAGGCGCCAAAACGAAGAAGGGACAAATCCGCTCAAAACGCGGTGGGGGGCACAGTTTATATGCAGGTATGTGGGCACAGCAGCAGAGAATTAAAAACAGGGGCAAATGCAATTAATAAAGAACGAAAATACAAAAAACGGTAATTTAAAACAAAGCAGCGCTGGAGATCGCTATTCCAGCAGCATAGCGCGCGTGCGTGCTATTACCTTTACCAGGACAGAGCACAGTGCAGGCTCACCTTAAATAGGGCTCACCTGAGGTCCCAGTCAGCGCTAGAGCGCTGAAACAAGTGGCACACACCAATATCCACCCCCAAGATGGCGACCAGGCGCCAAAACGAAGAAGGGACAAATCCGCTCAAAACGCGGTGGGGGGCACAGTTTATATGCAGGTATGTGGGCACAGCAGCAGAGAATTAAAAACAGGGGCAAATGCAATTAATAAAGAACGAAAATACAAAAAACGGTAATTTAAAACAAAGCAGCGCTGGAGATCGCTATTCCAGCAGCATAGCGCGCGTGCGTGCTATTACCTTTACCAGGACAGAGCACAGTGCAGGCTCACCTTAAATAGGGCTCACCTGAGGTCCCAGTCAGCGCTAGAGCGCTGAAACAAGTGGCACACACCAATATCCACCCCCAAGATGGCGACCAGGCGCCAAAACGAAGAAGGGACAAATCCGCTCAAAACGCGGTGGGGGGCACAGTTTATATGCAGGTATGTGGGCACAGCAGCAGAGAATTAAAAACAGGGGCAAATGCAATTAATAAAGAACGAAAATACAAAAAACGGTAATTTAAAACAAAGCAGCGCTGGAGATCGCTATTCCAGCAGCATAGCGCGCGTGCGTGCTATTACCTTTACCAGCCTTCTGTGAATATCAAAATGAGTATGTGCCTTTTGTGAATACCAAAATGGTAGTAAGTTTAGGATTTTGTCTTAAGTTAGTTCTGTGAATCGGGCCCTTGTTTTTTTAAATTTTTGCCACAAAATTGTGACAGAGCCGTTAATCTGTGGCAATAATTAAAAAAACAAGCATTGGCAATGCGAATAGGTCTCGCCGTATAGTGGAGTTTAGTGGCTTGGATAGGAGTGAAAAATAGTGTGGTAGGTGGTACAATGTTGTAGAGTGGAATATACTGTTAGAATTGAGTATAGCGGTTTAGAGTGGAGTGTTTTATAGTGTTGAGTGGTGGTACAGAGTGCAGAGTGGTAGTGTAGATGCTGTTGTGTAGAGTGTTGTAGAGTACAGTGGTGTAGAGTGGAGTATATTGTTATATAGTGTAAGAGTATAGTGTTATAGAATATAGTGGATTAAAGTGGTATGTAGTGTACACATGGAGTTGCGTAGAGTGTTGTACAGTGGAGTAGAGGATGTGGCCTTATGGCTAGAGCGGTCAACCTCGAATCTGTGGAATTGGGTTCGAGTCTCGGCAGGGACTCAACATACTGTGATTCTGGGCAAACCACTTAATCTCCCTGTGCCCCACAAAAATGAATGTGTCCGTCTGTAACATAACTGGTGCTCATGTAAACTGCTCTGATACCTACGGGTCAAGTTCAAGCTATATAAAACTCCGGAGAAAATACAAATAGAGTGGAGTGGATTAGAGTGTTTTTGTAGTATGATAGTGTTGTACAGTGTAGTGTAGTGGTGTGGCTTAAAGTGCAGTTGTGCAGAGTATATTGACAGAGTGCAGTGGTGTAGAGAGAATTTGTTTTGAACAAAGTAGTGAAGAGTGTATTGGTGTTGTTATGCAGTGAAGTAGAGTAGTATAGAGTGCTGTTGTATATTATGGTGTGAAGTATACTGCAGGTGTATATAGTGCAATGGTGTAGTGTGGAGCGTTGTAGAGTGGAGTATAGTGTTATAGAGTGGAGTAAAGTTTTCGTGTAAGTTCCAAGCCTCCTAAAAAGTTTCAACACCCATAACAACTCTTCAACAAACATAGGCAACAATAATCGTGGACAGAATGTAAACTCACCTTCCCAATGGCTCACCACTCATCTATCCAACAGAATGCATAGACACACCAAAGCCGCACTCTTATGCAGCCAACACAATGCCAATGATCATTTGGATTGGCAATCTAAAAGCCTTTAGTACAGCCGCAGCAGATTTTTCATGAGTACATGAACCTACCACAAGACTGTCACATAAGACAATTAAACACGCATGGCACATGAACCCAAGCGGCTACAAAAACACACACAACTCCTCTGTACATAAAGCAATCCTGTTTTCATTAGAACCGCCACAGTACAAAAGCCAACCCTCTGGTAATGTAGTTCTCCCAATAGGAAACTAACTGCCCTGCTTTAAACCTGCATGTGTGCAGTCTGATCCCAGTCACACTTCATCAAACCCTTCTGAATGAATGCCACTACCAAAGTGCTAGTTGACGGCTAATTGGCAACATGCTGCTCCAGAAGCATCTTGCAGCACATCCACTTCCATGCGTGCAGCCAGTCATGTCTTGCGCACACACATATTGTTCTCGCTTTTGGGACCTTGTAGGTTTTTGGCTCTGAAGCATAATTTCCTGGTTGCTAAGAAACGTAAGAAAGACAAATTTGTTTTTCAGCCCATGATGAAACTGTTAAAAGGCCAAACTACAAGGCCCACAATGCAGCGAGCTCATGGTTGATTATGGGAAAATCACTTAATCTCCCTGTGCCTACCAAATAATGAATGTGTTCTTGTCTAACGTAACTGGTTCTTTACAGCAAAGCTGAAAATAATTCATGGAATAGAACATATTTTTTCAATTGGCGACCCATCGGACTGGGCACAGAGAAATGGGCAGAGGCCTGAAGTCAACAGAGCATTGGGAATTTGCATGTTGCCATACAATGATGTGGGCATGATAGATATAGAACCTCGAAGATTGGGGCAGCACATTAAAGGAAGTGGATGTGGATAAGCTAGTGGAGGGGCTGCAGGCAGGTCAGACCACGGATCATAAAACTTGGTAAGCATATAAAGAAAGCAATGTCTGCGCTCCCTCAAAGGCCAAATGACCCAACCCAACAGAGGATCAGCAAATGCTATGTTACAACATAACCGCGGCAAGCACGCTGGAAGCGCGCTGGATCGGCGGAAGCATACATCTAAGTTGGTATGGTAAACAGATTAAAGAGCGCTTCATTTGTATGCTTTTGGTAGAAGCTCACAACTACTTCGACAGCATAAGGAAAGTTTGTGGGGAGACAAAGCTTATTCTTGTTTGGGCTTGATGGGAAAAGTCCACGTATAGTTATGTTTAACTGTTTTTAATCAGATGCCAATTAGTTTACAGGTTCAATGTAAAGATGGAAAGGGGCACAGTAAAGGTGGGCGGGAAAGCGATAGATGAAGGTCTAAATGCAAAACACAATAGTTATGCAGACATAATGTCAGACGTTTTTTTTAACTCCTTTTATTATTTTTTCCAGCACCAAACTGTACTCACAGCGGAACATAAAGTTAGGCATTGTTTGATCACGAGAATAAAGATGGAGATTAGGAAAACGCTGTGGCCTGCCTGGCGTCGCTAAATGGGTGCTCGAAGATGGAGGGCATTTGAAAATGTAGGCTGGACCAAAAGAACACGCTCAGTGATTGCAAGCCCTGTTTCACAGAATAAATGTTTTGAAAGGAAAGTTAACAAGCATTTGCAATGCAATAGGTCTCCCATTTGCAAGAGTTTAAGCTATTGGCATTGCTTTGACAATGCCTTTTATGTATGTTTTTAGAATCAACACATAAATAAAAGGCAATGTCATTTACAATGGCAATAGCTCAAACTTGCGTAAATGCGAGAACTATTGCATTGCAAATGCTTCTTTATCACTGCAAGCATGTCGAGTGACACAATTAAAATAAAAACATATGTAAAGTTACAGGCAAGCAACAGTAGGTACCACACTATAAAGTATTATTTAATATTGATTGAGTTGCCCTTCAATCAGCAATATTAATATGTTGTAGAGAAATAGAATACCATTCTTTTGAGAAAATGCAAAAGATAGAAATTAGATGTGTCAAAACATACAAGTTATGTATTTTGGTTATATATTGGTATCAGTTTGCTTAAAGTAATTCATTGCCAGCATGTCCTAATTGTAACCACTGACTGAGGCTAACTGAAGTATAGCCAGACCACTGGAATTATGCGGCAGCAGTGCGCTAATTTATGCAGCAGGGTTGACTAAATTAACTGGTAAGAAAAGGCAAATTATGCAGCACGTGGTACATTCTGTGATACTGTTAATTATTTTCAAATTTTTACACTTAACAGTGTCTAGGAATATGGTAATAAGCAACAGAAAGGTAACCAGTGAAGCTATGCAAAGGGCACTGTGCAACAACATGTGTTTCTGCGTTTTTAGTAACAGTTGGACCATTTGTGTGCAAAAGATTAAGGGGCAGATGTATCAAGGCAATTTTTACTCATAAACGCTGCGATTCGCAAAAAAGCAGTGTTTGCGACAAAAAATTTGCTAAATGGTATGTATTAGGGAAATCGCATCGCAAAATTAAGGAATCGCAAAATTTGGAATTCTTTAATTTTGCATAAGGATTTAAGGAATCGCAAATTGCGATTCCTTAAATGCTATGCAACAAGCATTTCATTTTTGTAAATTCTCCTTAAGAAATCGCAAATTACCACCAACTTCAAGTTGGTGGTAATTTGCGATTTCTTTCACAAATGCACTTTTTGGCATTTGTGAAGGTGCCATATGGCGCACATACGGCTCTTAGGGCATGTATGTGTGCCATATGCGCAGACATGTTCATTTCAGGTGTGCATCAGGGTGTCCTTATGACACCCTTGCACCATTGAAATTATTCTCAATTTGCGATTCTCAAATTGCGAATCGCAAATTGAGAATAACTTCCCATTCATTCCTATGGGCCTCCTGGCCCATAGAAATGAATGAGAAATTATTCCTTAATTGCGATTGGCAATTTGCTAATGAAAATTAAGGAATTTTGAGAAATCGCAAAAAATTTGCGATTTTCTACATACATCCCTGTTTGCAAATCTCAAATAGCGATTTCTAAAAAATCGCTATTTAGATTCGCAAATCAGGATGTTGATAAATCTGCCCGTAAATCCTTCCAAGACAAGTCCCAAAACCTTTGGCACAGAATACCTGCACGATCACGGTCCACACATGACGTTTACCGTGATGTTGCCTACCTTCAGGGCACGTAATTTGTAACATCATGCAGTTGGTTCGTTCCCCTAAGCATGGCGGTTCAAGGGTGGATCACTATCGGTGACATGGCATTTAGTGAGTAAATTAACATTAGCAATGGGTGCATTCTGGGACAATTAAATGACAATGGGCATGGAAGTTCAGATTAGGTTCTACTGTTACCAGTACAGTGAGTAGTGTCTGCCACTTGAGAACAAAACGCAGGGCAACTGTTGTTGCAGGATGACCAGTGATTTCATTTTAATTACGCAGGTTTCTGTACTTTCACTCCGCTCTCTCTGTAGAGCACTCCACTTCCGCCCCCACAGCACTTTATGCGCCAGAGAAACACAGCTCACCATCCATGTGGGTCAGTTGGGCAGGGTGCAGTAGCCCAGGGAATAAGGGTCAGTCAGGGGCAGATTCAAGTTCCCTTTAAGATGCAATAGTAATTGGAGGGGTGACAGAATGCAAACACACAGATGGGGCAGACGTGGGTCTCCTGGGAACGGTAGTTGTGAAGGCTGGACTCCCTCTGGACTCTCCCCCGCTTGTAGTTTGGAGCTCCCTGCTCCAACCAACTCCGGTTTACCGCACACCATTACTCCGGGTTTTTTAGGCCGCTCTCCGCTCTCTACCTGTGATACAAGCGTTACCAGGGTCTGCTCCAGGGAGCGGGTCTTGATTTCCAGCCCAGAGTCCATGGTGAAGCCAGAGGAGGAAGACGAGGAGACCCCGCTGCTGCTCTCACGGTGAAGTGGCCATGTCGCCTTCGTGCCACCCTGTACCACTCCCGGGGGCCTCCCTGTGGCTCTGGCCCACTTAAAGCCCCCTGCAGATGTTATACTACTCTATCTTGGAGTACCATCACCTGTCCCCATCAAGTCTACATCTATCCTCTCCAGCATTTCACCCACCTGTCCACGCAGGTATACCTCTCCTCAGGTTTACTCACCTGTCCTGTGCAGGCTTATCCACCATGGTGATTACTCTCAAATGCCCATGGAAGCAGATCTCTCCATAGGTGTACTCCTATTTGGCCCCTCAGGTATGCCAATACGTTCAAGTAAATGCTTTCACAAACCACCGTGGGTATAACCTTGCAGTTCATTGGGACACCCTCATTTGTCTCTCTAGCCAGGGGCATTCTCACCTGGCATTGCAGGTATACCCATTCTCGCAAGCATACATACCCTTCCCCTGGAGGACTCCCATCTGTCTCCACCATACACAAAAACTTGTAAGTTAGTACACTTGAATGCTGCCCTCACAGGCATAACCCTAAAGTTCCATGGTGTTTCCTAGCTTTCACCCTTTAATGTACCTCTTTCGCGGGTGCACTTTCACCTGTCTCCTGCAGGTGCACCCATTCTAATGAATACTTCGCCTTGCAAGTCTGTCCCACTGGTGTAACAACAAGCCATCTCCCATGAGCACTCTCACTCATGATTATACACTCCAAGGGGCACTCTCCAAGGATTAGCTTCACCTGTTGCCCGCAGGTAGGCCTCCCAATGACGGCAGCTTCTTATCTCCTGTATGCAAGCAGTGGCACTCGGCCCCCCTTGGGCCTGGAAGAAGTCAGAGCCCAGGGTCTCAGCGGAGCTGTCCACGCTGTCCTGCTGCTCGTGCCCAGGGTGCCCGGGCCACCCCCCGCTCTGGCCACCATTGAAGTGTCATACAGCTCCCCAAGGAGGCCGCTCACCAGCGAAGAGGTGCAGTTCCAGTGGCCCTCAGGAAGCTCTTCCATAGGGCTCCAAGGGTCCGCGCCGCCACACTCCTCTGGCCCCCTTGGCACCCCTTGATACCGGTGCCCCTCCCCAGGTCCCCCACCACCAGCTCCCAGGTGTAACTGGACCCCATCCGCAGGGGACCCGCATTGGTTGACAAACACTTTGCTCTCTGGGACGTACAGGTCACAGAGCCTGCCGGGTCTTATTGCTCCGGGGCCGAGCGCCGCACCCTGAACCAACAGCCCATCCCGCAGCTCCGTTCTATGGCCAGGGACTGACGGCGGACCCCCACCCTTCCGTTACCAACATAACATTATTAGCAGAACGTGAGAGGGCTTTCTTTGTAAGGCGGGGGAACTTTTGACCCCCTGCCCGTATTTATTAAAACATACAAAATTAATCAAAAATTGAAATAAACAATATTTACACATTTACGCAGAAAATGTTACAATTGATATATACAGGTATTCAGATGGCTAACCTTAACATATTTCTAGTACAAGGCATTTCCTATCCAAAAACTAACATATCAATCACATTATACCATCTTTATTTTCTGCGTACCTATTTGGGCCTACGGCAAGGTCAATAACTGGTGTCAGATCCTTATCACTAAACCACGCCCTCCCGAAAGGAGTGCGCATGCGTAGGGGGTCCCGTTTACCATGGGGTTACACGCCCTCCCCGGTTACCCCTGTATGCCCTATTAACCACGCCCTCCTGTTGGAGTGCACACGCGCATGAGGGCCCGTTTACCGTGAGGGGCATACCCCCTCCCCAGTTACCCCCGAATGCCCTATTAACTACGCCCTTCTGTCGAAGTGCGCATGAACAGAGGGTCCGCTTAGGCTACCGTGAGGGTACTTTGGCCCCCCGGTCACCCCGTACACTCCATTAACTCCATTAAAGGGGGCCCTTGCATCCCTGCGCCATTTACTGGCGTCATTGTGCACGTGCGGGGTGGCCAAACAGCCTAGAGAAAGCGTGACTGTCTCCCCCGCACCCATGTACCCAATAGGCTGTACCTGCCCCTGGAGTTCTATGAGAGAACCACTTGTCTCTCCCTTTTGGCGACCCCATTCGAGAATGGCACCGCCCCCCTAAGGACCTTAAATTAACTGCTCACCAATCATGACCTTACCGCCACAGGCCAGCGTAGTTGACTGACTACCTGACCCCCCCTACCCTCCTACACTGTAAGGTCATGCACTAACCTTAAATTCTCACACCTAGCCATCATCTGTTTAGTCCAACTATCGGGTCCTACCAACTCCTTGCAGGATCATATCTTGTCCCTATACTCCCTTGGCGCGCAGGAGTCAAAGAGGCCAACTCCCGCTGCACGGCCTTTTAACCCTTCGCAGGCGCTTGGCCTTTGTTCTCTTCGTGACCCGGAAGTGATTCAATCACTTCCGGGTCACCATGGAACCCGGGGCGAGAGGGGGCCGGTGCACCCCGCCATAAGTGCGATGGGGCCGATGTCGGCCCCGCCTTTCCATTCTGCACAGTGCTCGCAGACCTGCAACCTTCAGCTGCCCGACGCAGACTGCAGTTGCTGCTGCTGCCCGGTCCGAGTTCTGGGTCCGTACCACTCCCTGTCCGGGGGGGGGACTACGTTTGGCGAAGTCCTGGCTCCTGTCTGCACTGATTGAGGCTCTTCCCTGCACACCCTCTGATTCTGATGTGGTACAACCCAGTCTGGCAACTTTCTCATCTACCTGTGACAGGTGAGCACGTGTCCCTCTCCGACAGCAAGCACAGCTTTAAACAGAGGTGCCTGTGGCAGCGTATATTCCTTTGCAGTAGCGCACCTTCTGACCAATGGAAGAATTTGCTTCATCGTGGCTCGTGTAACAGCAACCACAACTTGAAGCAGTACAGCAGGTGTAACAAAATCACCTGCAGACTGTGGCTCAACGCGGAATCATGGGGCCCTCCGGGAGTAAGCGCGCCTCTCCTCTTCGCAGTGCACCTCCGGCCAGCGAGCAACACGCACCACAACTGGCCACCGATGGGGGAAGCAGCACTGCTGCTGAGCAGTGTGCGCCTGAAAGAAAATAGTGCTCACAGACTACACTACACCTACCTTGTAACACCTTAAGTAAAAGGTCCAGTCGGTGAATGTATGATGTTACAATGCAAGCATTTACAATGCATGCCTTTACAATGCAGTTTTTACATCACAACGTCCTTTACAATGCATTATTTTACTTTGCATGCCATCACAACACATTTTTAGAAACTACCTTTACAACACATTCCATTACAACGCATACCTTTACCACGCATACCCGTACAATGCATATTACTTTTAGTATTAAATCTTTTTTATTAAGAGAAAACATTGCGACAAATACAGCGACCTGTGCGTGGAGAGGCACGGGCCTACCAATGATAGTACATGTATGTAAGCAGGCCTGGAATAAGATCCATTTGTTACGTATTAGACACAGCAAGCCGCCTACAACCCATCTGGGCCGGCCGCGTTTTAAGGACTTAGAAACAGTCGTTGGTTGCGTTGGATTATGAAACAGAAGAAAACAACCCCAACAAGCCCCCCCTCTCCTTCCCCACCACCCCCCTCCTTATCCACCGAGTAAAGAAACAAACAACAAGCTAACACCACTTTAAAGGATTTCCTGGATAGCCTCTCACCCCCGGACTTTCCGCTTGCATGGTTGTGGTTTGGGATCTGCAAGTGTGGTATCGACGAGGCGCAGCAATCGCAGGTAGCGAGGACAGCTCAGTTCCCTGAACTCTCCCGTAAGCAGGGTCAAGAACGGCCGCCAGAGGTCCGCAAACTCTTCACTCTTCCCCGCCTTTGTCAACGATAGTTTCTCCATTCCCAATACCGTCCAAAGCCTATGCAGCCAACCAAGTTGTAGGGGGGGTTGAGCGTCTTTCCAGTGAGCCACTATATTCTGTACTGCCGCCCCCAGTGCAATTGCTATAAGCCTTCCCCTCATTGATTTCAGGGGATACATCAAGGTGTTAGGGAATCGGGGGAGTTGAGTGTCTAAGTGCATGTCTACTAAGCCTAGGATTGAGTTCCAATAAGGTTGTAGAGGATCGCAGCTCCATAGTAAGTGCTCTAGTGTGCCAAGCTCCACACACCCTCTCCAGCAGCGATCACTAACTTGAGGTTCCCAGCGGTGCAGGCGTTCAGGCGTGTGGTACCAATAATTGACCACTTTGGTCAGCGTTTTAGTAAGGCCTGTGTGGTAGGCTGAGTGTCTGGCTCTGTGGTATATGCCCTCCCACTCCTTGCGTGTGAGTTGTCTCCCCAGGTCCTTCTCCCACCTGACCCTCCCTGCGTTATACGTGTAGATGTTGGTGAGAAGTAGGTGTTGGTACAGGTCGGAGAGCAACTTTTTATCGGATGTGCTCGTTATTAGCCATTTTTCATACGGTGTGAGGAGACGCTTCGTGCCGGGTTTGATCGATGGATGCAGGACCCAATGACGGACTTGCAAATAGGGCAAACGGTCTGCCTCTGGTATGCCAAAGTCCTCTTTCACCTTCTGGAAGGGGAGAATGCTGTTAAGGTCAAACATGTCCCCCACAGCCCTGCAGGGAGTCGTCCTCCAAATCGCGAACGCCCGAGGGTCGAGACTGGGGGAAAAGTCAGGGTTGTCGAAAACCGGCGTCATTGGAGAGGGGAACGAGGTGAGATCCCGCCGGACTGCCATCTGTCCCATGTGTCCAGGACCGTGCTCGTGATCTGCGACGCATAAAGATTGGGTGGTCTATGGCGGCGCGGTAAGAACGGAACACCCTGAAGTGGTCGACCTGCCACCGCTTGGTCTTGAAAGAGCCAATGCTTACTGTACTCCAGTTGGTGCCATTCCACAAGCGTGCGTAGCTGGGCCGCCTGAAAGTATAAAGTAAGGTCAGGTATGCCCACTACGCCATGCTCAGGAGGGAGTATAGCAATCGAATGCTTAAAGCGCGGGCGGCGACCATTCCAAACGTAACGAGCCAGGTCTGATTGCGTCTTCTGAAGCCATCCGGCCGGAGGGCGCAGAGGGAGAGTTTGGAAGACATAGAGGGGCAGATTTATGTTAACTGGCGCATCCCCAGGGATGCGCCAGTTAATGTGCGCCACAGTGCGCCACAGCTCCGCCACCCATGGTGCGCCGCATTTATAATGCAGCGCACCATGGGGCAAAAACGGCACAGATGCGTGACGCATCTGTGCCGTAAAGGTGACGCATTGCTGGAATTGCGTCGCAAGCCCGACGCAGCTCCAGCAAGGCTCGGGGGTGCCCCATCTTAACAATGCTGCGTCAAGACCTACGCCTGCTTCAAGCAGGCGCAGGCTTTTGACGCAGCATTGGCCTGAAAGTGACTGAGTGAAATCTTATAGATTTCACTCAGCCACTTTTGCGAGGCGCACCTGCCCCGAACGCCCACCCTGCGCCGGAACGCCCACAAGCGGCGCTGGGCTTTACAACGTGACGCATCTGCCTAGATGCGTCACGTTGTAAATCGTTCGTAGGGATGCGCCACGTTTACGCCGCCTTGCGTGACGCAACAGCGCCGTAAACGTGGCGCAAGTGCCTCATAAATCTGCCCCAGAGAATCTGTGGCAACAGAGTCATTTTGGCAGCCGATATGCGGCCCAGCCAGGAGAGCGTGAGATGGCTCAATCTCCTAAGTTCCTGGCAGAGACGCGAGCTGAGCCTTGCGTAGTTGGTGTCAGCCGTGGCTCGCACAGTCGGCGCCAGTAGGACCCCCAGATAGGGAATGGAAGAGTCAGACCACTGCAGGTCAAACTCATCCTTAGCCTCCACCAGTACGTCCGGCGACAGGGATATGTTCAGGGCCTCTGACTTCTCCACGTTGACTTTAAAGCCCGAAGCTCAACAAAGAGCGCTCGGAGGGATTGCATCGGCTCCATCAGGGAGAGTAAAATGTCGTCTGCGTATAGACTGACTTTATGCGTATCACCGCCAAATGGGATGCCCTTAATAAGGTTGTGCTGCCTAATTCGTTGCGCTAACGGCTCCATGTACAGCGCAAAAAGGAAGGGGGAAAGCGGGCAGCCCTGTCTGGTCCCCCTGCCAATCTGGAACCATGGGGACGTGTGACCATTGACTCTGACCGTCGCATTCGGCTGTCGATAGCAGTTAAAAATACGATTGCTGAGAGTCTCTCCCATGCCGAACCTCTGCAGCGCCAGGTCTAAGTAGGGCCAGTGCACTCGATCGAATGCTTTCTCAACGTCAATGGTGAGGATCATGCAGCCCGGTCTCGTCCGTGACCCAGCCTCGATTAAGTGGAGGACTCGCCTAGTATTGTCGCTGGTCTGCCGTTGCGGAATAAAGCCCGCTTGATCGGGTTCCACAAACTGCTGCATATATGGGGCCAGCCTATTCGCGATGATGCCCGTGTAGAGCTTGAGGTCGATGTTTAACAAGGATATAGGCCTGTATGAGCTGCACCGAGTGGGGTCCCGGCCAGCCTTGGGTATCACCGATATCGCAGCTTCTAGCAAATCTGGAGGTCTGGCACCTGGCTGATCGAAGGTGTTAAATAGGTCACGTAGCAGGGGGGCTATTTGTGGGCAGAGCGTTTTATAGAAGGCCGCCGAATAGCCGTCAGGGCCCAGTGACTTTCCCAGTTTAAGGCGGGATATCACCGATATCACCTCCTCCAAACCTATGGGTCGATCGAGGAACTTTGCTTGTGCCTCATTCAGGGAGGGGAGGGCAGCTCTCCGCAGATAGTCGCGACCCGCCTGTAAGTCCAGTTGGTATGCCGCATAGAGGTCAGCATAAAAGTCACCGAAGGTCGCGTCAATAGCCGCATCCTCTGTGACATCGTCACCCTGACTAGGCTGGAGAGTCTGAATGTGTTTTCTCTGACGCTGCTCCCGCAGCTTGCTCGCCAGCAGTCTCCCGCAGTGGTCTCCTCCGGTGTAATACGCATGCCGTAGCCGCAGGGCAGCATATTCGGCCACATCCTGGTCCAGGGCTGCCAACATCTTCCGCTCCGCACATAGCTGACGCCACACTCGGGCTGCCCCCGTGCGTTGATGCATCTGCTCCAGCTCTGCCACACGTTGAGCGATTTCGGCCCTTTTTTGTGCGCGTTCTCTGTTATTGGCTGTGGTCAGTGAGATAAATTCGCCTCGGAGGACCGCCTTGAGCGCCGCGCATTGAGTGGGTTTGGTGGTGTCATCATTAGCATTGTGAGTGAGGAATTGGCTGAGGGCAGCTTTGATCCGCTCCACTATGGCCGGGCTCTGTAGTAAGCCGTCTCGCAGGCGCCAATGCCGCTGAGGGCCAGGCGTGGTGGGCATCAAAAAGGACGCCACCACTGGGGAGTGATCCGACAGAGAGGCTGGAAGGATCTCTACGTCTTGTGCGCGAGTCACTAGTTGGGAGGAGCACAGAAAGTAATCGAGTCTTGCGTAGGCTTTATGGGCCGCTGAGTAGTGAGTGTATGCTATGGCCTGTGGATGCAAGTGTCTCCATAAATCGACCAGACCCAGATCTGCAAGGTGAGTATGACCCATCGTGGACAGTGCCCCCACTTGGCCAAATCGTTGACCAGAGCGGTCCGCTGTATTGTGAAATACTAGGTTACGGTCATCCCCCAGCAGTAAGTGTGGACGCGTGTTGGCCGTAGTCGCCTCCAGGGCCGTATGCAAGAATTTCTCCTGACCCTCATTAGGTGCGTATATGGAGCCTATCAATAGTGTCTGCTCCGCTACGAGAAAGCGGTGGACCAGCAACCTGCCTTTGATCTCCGCCTCCTTCTGCAGGACCCGCCCCCAAAAGATTTAGACACCAGGATCGCTACCCCAGCCACCTTCCTGTTTGCAGAGGAGAAAAATTGCCACGGGAAGGAACGGGATTTAAGTCTGTGGTGATCTTTGGGCAGCATGTGTGTCTCCTGTAGGAGGCAGATGTCTGCCTTTGAGTGTTCCAGGAGAGAGAGAACCGCCTTACGTTTGACTGGATTATTAAGTCCTCTCACGTTAAGTGAGAGAACAGTCAAAGGGCGTGTCATCTTAAGCAGGCAGCTGGGGCGGCTGCACGCTGCGCTCGGTTCGTGGTGATGAAAAAGAAAAAAAAACGCTCAGCACTCGTGGACAAGGAGGACCCGTACCCTCCCACCCCTTCCCCCCTCCCAAACCCCAACTGTGAAAACCCAACTGGTGAACATTGTCCAAGGCCTACCCAACGACAGTCCAGGCCTGTAGTAAATTGTCTGGTGAAGAAAAGGTGTGGTAATGGCGGACCCGAAGCCCCCGTCCCGCCCCCCCACAGCAATGCTGCGACAATGCGAACGAACACCCCCGCTTATGTCCTCTCACGATCCAGCATTCATGTCCTTGGAGACCTCCTGTATCGCCGCTGCATGTTCGTGCGCCACAGTCTCAGGATCCGGTTTGAACCCTTACTTTGGCGATCGTCTGCCTCTAACCTTCTGCCAGCCATCCCTTGCCGACAGCGGAGACTTTGACTGGGAGGGCCGTATTCCGGAGTCGTCGTCCGGTGAGTCCCCCTCCTGGGGAATGCCTAGTAGGGTGCACGTGTCTCGCAGGGAGCGAAGCTGATGGAGGGTCCCTTTCCATTTGAAAATAAGTCTGAAGGGGTGTCCCCAGGAATATGGGGTCCCGTTGTCGCGCAGGAAGGTGATCGCGGACAGGTCCTGGAATTGCTCTATTGTATGATTTCGAAAGCTAAGGGGTTGCTTTTGGCGAGCCGCCTTCAAGATGCACTCTTTGAGGGGATAGTCAGGCAAGAAGGCCAGGATATCCGGGGGGGGGGACAGGTGCCCGGCATGCCAGGCCACCCTGTGGGCCCTGTCGATTCGGATTTCAAAGTCCTCGCTCTCCCCTAGTACTTCACGGAACAGATCCTGCAGGTATGCCGTGACGTCCCCCCTCCGCTTTGGGTGGCACATTGTGGACTTGCACATTATTGCGTCTAGAGCGGTTCTCAAGGTCCTACACGTGTGCCTGTAGGTCTGTTTGCTGTTCTTGGAGCCTGATGATTTCTTGCTGCAGGTGTTCCACCTCTTCACTCCTAGCCTGCTCATTGTTTTCGACTGCCGCCACTCGTTCCCCTATGTCGTCTATGTCGCCGCGTAGCTCTTTATAACCTCCCGCCATATCTTGCCTGAGGGTTTTAATATCTTCCCTGAGAGACGTAAACAGGGCCTCCATAAATGATTTCGTTGCTGGAGCTTCTCCCTCGTCCCTATCCTTATCCTTCGGCTGGCTCGGTGGCGCCGGTTTGTCGGGGCTCTTGTCCCCCTTGGGTGTTCCTTTGGCCAACATTTCGGGGATGGTGCGCCCCCCTCTGCGGTTTGTGGAGGACATGTTCTGCTCCCTTCTAGTCTGGTAGCCCCCCTTGTGTCTACAGAGTCCCTCAGTGATTCCTAGGACTTATGGTGGGCCTGTAAATGAGGCGGTTTGTCGAATACGTGGTCCCGGGCCAGCTATCGCTCCTGTCAGGCCCGCACGTGTGGCCCTGTAGCTGGGCTGCCGTCACTTTGCGTGTGGCCTCCGTAGGCTCGATCGCCACTCCTCTGGTCTGCCCCCTCCGCACCAAGACCCAGTCGTCGTCTGCTGCGTAGGCCTTCCTGGATGACCTGAGGGCCAGCCGGCAGTCCTTGGTGCTGTGGCCCCACGTCCTGGGCGAGGCCGCGTGGACTCGTGGTTATGTCCGCCACCGGAATCGACCCGCGGCGCAGGTAACTTGATGTAGGCCGAACTCGGGGGGGCTTCTGTGCGAAGATCCGGGGATGTCTCCCATCTGAATCCCTATGGCGCTGTGTGCTCCGCTCCTCTGGGCAGTGGCCGATTCTATGCTTCCCGGCCCTGCTCCGTGCTCCCCGAGCTGCGGTGTCGCGTCGTAGAGCGCCGGGGGCCCGATGGGTGCCCCCCGAGGATGCCCCCTGGGCTCTCATGCCCACCTTCCTCTGTGCTGCCGGTTGTCCCCCGCAGCTGTCCTCCGGTGGCCCTGACTAGGCCGCCCAGCCCTGCCGTCTCTACTGTGCCCCGTTGCCGCCTCGTGGTGCGGTCCCCAGCAGTGCAGCCGTGCGCCACGGGGCCTCGATGGAGGAAGGCCCGCCAATCGCCGGGGGCTCGATTGCCCGCCCCCGAGTCCCAGCTCCCTTGTGTGCTTCGGGCTCGTTCCTCACCTCTGTGTCTGGCCGTTACGTCCTCCGCTGGGGAGGCCCAAGCCTGGGCCTCGGGTAGTGTGTCTTGCCGCCTAGTGCTGCCTCCAGCTCTGCAGGCCCTCCCGAGCCAGCGGCGGTCGCTCTCCCGCCCTCGTCCTTCCGCACTCCGTCTGGCACCCGTGGGCCGCCACGCTGTGGTGTGGCGTATGGCCTTCAGCAGCAGTGATCCCAGCCAGCCGCCACCATCCTGCAGGCCGGCCGCTTTGTTCTCGTCCCCGGCCGGGGACGGTTGTCTCCGCCGCTCAGGGAGCCGCGCCTTGGTCACCGGCGCCCGCGATCGTGGTCGGAGTCACAGCCGGGGTTCCGCTCACGGCAGGGAGCTGTGTTAGCGCTAATGGGGTGATATATTGCGTTTCACGATGGCCGTGGGGGATTGGGACGAGGAGCCTCTCTCAGTCGCGTCCTCTCAGGCCGCCATCTTGGCCACGCCCCCTGCATATTACTTTTAGGGGCACAGTGGTGTAAGTGTTGGATAGTGTAGGGGTAAAAATTACTATTCCTACTTGAGTGAGTGCAACAGTAGGGTAAGTGTTGGATAGTGTAAGGGTAAAAAATACTATTCCCACTCAAGTGAGTGCAATAGTAGGGTAAGTGTTGGATAGTGTAGGGGTAAAAAGTACTATTCCCCATTACTTACCTTATATTGCGTTGTAATGGCATGCGTTATAGTGACATGCGTTATAATGACATGCATTGTAGTGATATGCGAGATAATGGCTGCTTTGTAATGGCATGCGATGTAAAGGATGTTGTGTTGTAATGACTGTGTTGTAAAGGTAGTGCGATGTAATGACTGTGTTGTAAAGGTTGTTTCTCCCAGTCGGTATGGGCGGTCACCAAATGAGACAGGGTGGTAATAAGGAGGGACTAAACAGCCTCATATTGAATCGGAAGCCAGCGTTTACAAAAGACAATACCACCAGCCAATTAAAAAAATGGGTGTAGAGTGGACGAGGCTTCCACAGCACTTCCACAACATACCCTACTACAGCATGCCTCGCAAAGCGAGAAGCGCATGTGCGCTGCAATGCTAGGTTCAACCTAAAAAACATGACTCCGAGCCCAAATACTATTCGAAATGCATTAATCATGGCTAATTAGTGACAAGGCTTGCACGCATACCGACAAATATACAGAATGCAGTTAAATGGTGGACTAAACAGATAAACATTTAAAAAAGTCTGAAAAAACACACTGAGCATAAGAATCAATCTATACTTGAATGCTCACGATCTGAAGAGAGAGACGGTTTCATGTTCGGTTAACATTATTTATAAAGCGCAAAATGTTGGGTGTTAAGCCTGCTCCTAAGTGCCTGAGCCATGCAATGCCGAGTAGCTGTGCAGAGATTATTTATTTGAAATTAGTGCGCTTTCACTAAACTGATCACAGGAAGTAGATGGGATTTAACAACGAGCCTCAACGTCGCTTCAACACCCGGTGATTCTGGGTAAATCAATTATCTCCCTTTGCCTACCAAATAAAAATAATGAATTTGTCGATGGGTAACGTAACTGGACACGTTCTGAAGAGAGAGACAGTTTCATGTCTGGTTAACATTATTTATAGAGCACAAAATTGTGGGTGCTCAGCCAGCTCCTAAGTGCCTGAGCTGTGCAATGCCGAGGAGCTTTGCAGAGATATTTGTTTGAAATTGGCTGTACTTTCACTAAACTAATCACAGGAACTAGATGAAATTTAACAATGAGCCTCAGCGTCGCTTCAACTTCCGGTGATTCTCGGCATGTCACTAACAGCCTGATTCATGTACATGCCGTTTTGCGTGTCCCTAATAGCGAATCATAGCGATTCGCTATTGAGGACACGCAAAACGGCATTCATGTAGGAATTGCTACTTAAATAGCGATTCCTACATGTTCTTTATTTGCCAAGAGGCCCATAGGAATGAATGGGGATTTGCGAGTAGCAATTTGCTACTCGCAACTAAGATAGCGATTTTAAGGGTGCCAGGGGTGTCCAAAGGACGCCCTGTAGCACCCCTAAAATGCACTTTTGGACAGGTGTTGCGCACACACATGTCCAAAGGACATGTGTGTGTGCTACATGCAACTTTGAAAAATGCTTTTAAAAGCATTTTTCTGAGTTTTTACTAGTTACCGACAGGTCTGACCTGTCGGTAAATAGCGGCCCCAAAAGTCCAAAATCGCTATTTTGTTTTGTGTCATGAATAGCATTTGAGGAATCTCTATTAGAGATTCCTTAAATGCCATTCCACGCAAATATGCGAATTCTTACATAGCGATTTTTGCATTTGGTATCATGAATACCAAATGCAAAAATCGCACTCGCAAAGGGCCAGATTCTCAGAATCTGGCCCTTTGCGAGTGCAATTTACCTACATGAATCAGGCTGATAATCTCCCCGTGCTTATATAATGTAACTTGAGCTCATGAAAAGCGCTCAAATACCTTCAGTCCGGTTGGCGCTATTTAAAACTACAACAAAATAAACATGCCTGACCTGCATTAGCCAGATGGGAGGAGGGAAGAGAGGCCATCACAAGCTGTACTGTGTGATGTCCAACCAAAATGCTCTCTCAGTGAAATCGCCAGCAAGAGACCTATACACACAAAGGAGGGACTTTTTCAGAAATGCACCAATAATAAGCCAGTATTTCTGAATGCCACAGATAGTAACCAATGGCAATCGGTGGTTTGCCAAACCCCACAAAAGAGAAATAACCGGTCGATGAAGCTCGACATAAAAAGGAAACAAGCGTGGTCTCCTGCGCTTGTTTACATTATAGCCCGAGGGTGGGCCTGGTTCTGGGGGCATGCGGGTATAGAAAAAAAAAGGAAGGGTCGCACGGGCCCCTCGCCAAGGGCTTATTTTTACCCTGGTTTCCACGACCTTCCTGGAGCTATTGGTCAAATGTAGTGGGGCCACGCGGACCCCCCGGGCCCCAGGTACCACCACCTCCCTAGGGCTATTGTTGAAATTTAGTGGAGGCTGTGTGGACCCACCCCGCTCCTGGGACCTATACATCCCTGGGGATTTTAATAAAAAAATATAGAGGCGGATCCCCACACAACCATCTCCCCAGGGCTATTAATAAAACATATATAGGGGCATCCACGCGGACCACCCCAGGCCTGGGGACCACCACAACCACAAGGCTTTCCTTTTTTTTAAATGAAGAGTCCCACATGCCCTCCCCCAACCCCTGGGCCATTCTCTGCCCCAGGGACCACCCCCTCCCCGAGGCAGGTATTTGAAAATCAAAGAAGGGGGCAGCGTGGCCCCCCTCCTAGAGCCAAACATGGCCCTGGGGACCTTCATCCCCCAGGGCTGACTTCTGCTATGTGTTGGGGTGCCCACTCCTGGGACATAGCTGTTTGCTTTTGCTTGGCAGGAGCTTTGACAGCTCCAACTAAGCAAAAGCAAACACTCCGTTTCCAGCAAGCAGGAGCTGTCAAATTACTTCCGCTTGCTTGTAGCTGAGGTTTCATCTTTTTCCCTGCCTGCAGACATGTGGGGAAGGAAAGAGATGAAACTATTGCTCTTGTACACAGGGAGCTGGATTTCCAGCAGCTCCCTATGTGCAATAGTGATGCTGGCTCCTGCAGGAGGTGGGGAGCAGGCAGGGAGCATGGGACCTTGAGGCTCCCTCTGTAGTTACCAAGACATACACTGGGTGCCCTGGATAGGCTCCAGTTGTCTCAGAGCCCTGACTCTGTCCCCTTCTCTTTCATTTTGTGGAACCGGGTCCACGCAAAAGAAGCACAGTAATTTGCTGTCACTGCTGAGGTCAGTAGCAAAGTGCCTGGCCACTGGGTACAGCCCATCCTGTTTGGTGTTTGCACGCATGTGTTTCAGCACTCTTTTCTTTGCTGGATGCACCATGCTGCCAATTTATCTCTTGCCACATGGGCACATTAGAGAATAGATCACAAAATTTGAATTGCAATTAAGGACTTTAGTGATCCGTTTTGTATTTCTTCTGCCTGGCACCTCGTACTCCTTTACCTTGCTACTTACCTTGCATGCTTTGTACCTGGTACATAGGAAAAACACAGTGATCTTGGAATTTTCTACTCTCTCTCTCTCTCTCTCTCTCTCTCTCTCTCTCTCTCTCTCTCTCTATATATATATATATATATATATATATATATATATATATATATATATATATATATATGGATACATATATATTTGTTAGACGGTCGCCACTGGCCCTCAAGCAGGGGCACACGCGACTGAGCGTGTCTGCGGGGACAATTACTGCAGCCTCTCATGCACGCTGTTACTGAACTATCACATTAAACCAAATTACACGTGCCTGCTAACATCAGCCAGGGCTGTAGCCGGGCTCAGGCGGCGGATCACTACACTAATTACATGCGCCTGCTAACATGAACCAGGGCTGCAGCTGGGCCTCAAGCGGGGGGACACGCGCCTGCTAACATCAACCAGGGCTGCAGCTGGGCCTCAAGCGGGTAACACGCAAATGACCGTATCTGAATACACACATTACACACATTCTATTTCATACCCGGACAACGTCGGGACGGGCTCCTAGTATATATATATATATATATATATATATATATATATACATATATATATATATATATATATATATATTACCTACTGGCGGTCGCCAGTAGGTATATATAGTTAGGACCTAGTTACCATAGGAAATTCCTATTGGGAATAACTTTGGCGCCGATTGAGGGATCTGCCTGTAATTTTCCTTAAATTTGCCGCGCTCCGCTCCTTCCCTGAAAGTTTTGGGGTGATTCGTCAAGCGGGGGCCGAGAAAAAAGGGGGTCCCAAAACGTGTTTTCCCCATGTTAATTTCCATAGGGACATTCTGACAAGGCTACAGCTCGAACGGCTGAACGGAATTACACCAGATTTGAAAAAATGGTATAGCCTGGTATGCAGAAGTGCCTTTTGTATATTTGGTGAAAATCCCTCCAGTAGTTGTTGAGAAAATCGAATTTGTCCAAATTATATATCTATATGTGGCACACGTGAGTGCACTGTAAGCTTACTAAACTCTGTACCTTCCAGAGTACGAGCTGCATGCTGATTGGCTGCTACTGTCTGTGAACATTCCAAAACAGAAATTGTTGGCAGCCATCTTGTGCCTCGGTAGACTGAGGCACAGGAAAGCAGAAAAACAAACTTGTAGAACTCAAAAAGGGGCAGGGTAGAAGCACCCTGACCCCCTAGGCCTGCTCAGGGGGTCCCACAAGCCCCCCCCCAGGCCCAGAAAAAAAATATTTTTTTTCGGAAAATCGCGGGGGTACAGAGTACAGTAAGCTTACAGTAAGCTTACCGTGAGCTTACTGTATTCTGTACGGTGCACGTACCCTCGCGATTTTTCGAAATTTGTATTTATTGTTTTGGCCTGGGGGGGCCTTGTGGGGCCCCCTGAGCAGGCCTAGTGGGTCAGGGTGCTTCTACCCTCCCCGTTTGCGTGTTTTGTACCTTTGTTTCACTGCTTTCTTGTGCCTTGGTTCTACCGAGGCACAAGATGGCTGCCAACATTTCCATGTTTGGAGTGTTGACAGACAGTGGCAGCCAATCAGCATGCATTTCACAGGAAAGCAGCATGCTCATTGGCTGTCAACACTTCTAACCAGGAAGTGTTGGCATTCATCTTGTGCTAGGTAGACCGAGACACAAAAGAAGCAGAGCTCACAGCCCACGCAGCTCTCACAGCCCACACAGCTCTCACAGCCCACACAGCTCTCACAGCCAACACAGCTCTCACAGCCCACACAGCTCTCACAGCCCTCACAACCCTCGCAGCCCTCACAGCCCACACAGCCCTCACAGCCCTCACAGCCCACACAGCTCTCACAGCCCACACAGCTCTCACAGCTCACACAGCCCACACAGCTCTCACAGCCCACACAGCTCTCACAGCCCACACAGCCCACACAGCTCTGGCAAAGATAATACCAGCAGCGAGCAAGCACTGGCAAAGACAATAACGGCAGTAAACAAACACTGGCAAAGACAATAACGGCAGCAAAGAAACACTGGCAAAGACAATAACAGCAGCAAAGAAACACAGGCAAAGGCAATACCAGCAGCGAACAAACACTGGCAAAGATAATACAATCAGGAGGGCAGGGGCACGAAAAACGGCACAATCAGGGGACAGAAGGCAAGAAAAAACGCCACAATTAGTGGGCAGAAGGCAACAAATACGGCACAATCAGGGAGCAGAAGGCAAGAAATACGGCACAATCAGGGGGCAGAAGGCAAGAAATATGGCACAATCAGGGTGCAGAAGGCAAGAAATGCAGCACAATCAGGGGGCAGAAGCCAAGAAATATGGCACAATCAGGGGGGCAAAAGCAAGAAATACGGCACAATCAGGGGGCAGTAGGCAAGAAATACGGCACAATCAGAGAGCATTTTGCTCCGGTCCAAAAATCGGATCCCTAGGGCTGCTCAGGTGGTCCCACAATGATATTAACATATTTAAACGTTATCCGCTAATAGAATTAGCATTTTAAAAACCTTGCAAATTCACTGAAAAAAACATAGGTTTCAGGCCTAATTTAGTTAGGAATTAGCATTTAAAAAACCTTGCAAATTCACTGAAAAAAACATAGGTTTCAGGCCTTATATAGTTAGGAATTAGCATTTAAAAAACCTTTGAAATTCAGTGAAAAAACCATAGGTTTCCGTCCTTATATAAATAAATCGCAAATCATACATTCTTATATAGCGCCTTTTCACCCTAAGGTCTCAAGGTGCTTGCTTTGGGAACCTGTCCTGGCTTTTCCTGCGAGATAACCCCTACTGGGCATCCCCAAGGTGAAGACCAGGCATCCCATCGCGGTGGGGCTGTAGTGGAGTTTAAGCAAGCTATTGCCCAGAGTTTCAGAGTGTGAACCCATGATTCGAGTAGGCACCGAGGCGAGAATGATCAAGTCTGTGGACATTTTGAGCTCAAGACCCTGCCGTGGCGGGGATTGAACCCTGGTCCTGGGTCTGACCTCTGCATCAGGGTCTGCCTCCTCTAACCGGTGAGCCACACTTCTCCACATATAGTTAGGAATTAGCATTTAAAAAAACCTTGCAAATCAACTGAAAAAACCATAGGTTTCAGGTCAAATATAGATAGGAATTAGCATTTAAAAAAACCATTGAAACTGCTCCTATATAGTTAGTTGTACTAACTATATTTCGCGCACCCGCAATCCACTGCTGATGATGTCACATATTACATCATTCATGACATGGTCAGTGACATCACTGATGACATCTCAAATGACATCACTGATGACATCACTGATGACATCATCCAGTGACTGTGTGTTTCTGTAAAGTTTAAATATGTTTTACATATTGAAGAATGAGTGGATGTATAAGTGTCTGGATGGAAAATTTAGTAGGTACATGACTGAATGTATGAGTGAGTGATTAAATGCGTCTTACTGACCCCACCCGTACTCTCCCAGGCAGAGAATTCTAGTTAGCTCTCGCCCAGTTCGAGCAGTAGAAAAATCTTGCTGCCGTCCAGGTGGGAGCAAACAGAAGGAATGACTGCTGCAATTACCCACAGACTCCAAGGTACTGACTTATGGGTGCCCCGGGTGGGCACTGGGTCACCCACTGGAGGCTCTGAATCATTCACGCTACTTATAAATTCAGTACCCCTTACCCCACATTTAGTCAAACACTGCATTTCTACTGCAATGCTGTGTTTGACTAAAGGGCTACCCCTTAAAGTCGTGAGGTCCCCGGAGATGAGTTTCCTCTCCCACAATGGGGTAAGGGTACTGAATGTATGAGTAGCATGAATGATTCAGCACGACGACTGATAGCAGCATTTGGCTGTTTGGTGTAAGTGACATGGGTTTCCTTCACTCTGAGTGTACACGCACAAGGATGTATATAGGGTCAGTATGCGACAATTGTCGCCACTACACTATATTTTACCACCTACATGAGTGTGGTAAAACTAAACAGTATCTTAATCGCATACCAAATAAGTGTGGTCGTTGATGTGTTCTTCATACCGTGGTGACAACACAGGTGCCTCGGTAAGCACATCACAAGTGGGAGGCAGTGACATTTTTTCTATTGAATAATACACCATGATCTCCTTTTTGTTGTTTGTTCTCGTATTCACAGATGGAGTGACATAATTTTTTTTAAAGATGTTATCTTTACATAAAAGAGAAGGAGCAGTTATCTTCCCTTAAATAGTAAGCAGTATAGGGACACTCCTTCTGCATTTGCAAGGGAGGGTATCTCATTGCCCTCAAGATAGTCCAGGACCAATTTAGGCCCACGTGGGACTGAAACATGTATACATTAGGGTCATAGGACATAATATCCTCACTGACCCTTTTGTTTACATTTTTAATAACCCTAACAGATCCAAGAATAATGGGACACTGGGATCTGCCTGCAGGTTTTTTAAAAATCTTTAATTCCCCCTGACCATATATCACAAGAGCTCCCTGGAAAACGGTCGAGCCCACCCTGACTGTTAGGCGTCAGGGTGACCCAATGAGGAAGCATGACACCACTATGTTGTGTGAGGGTAATTAAAACAAAAGGAATTGTTTCCTTCCCCACTCCCTAGTCGGTTACTTCATATAGGGACTTCCCATTCTCACCATACCAGGGTGTATATTCGATTAGAAGTGGATTCGGTCCACGCACTCAAGGAGTACTTTTTGTTATTCTGTGTTTTGAACCCGGGAGGGTGTACTCCCACAGGAGAGTTCCTCTCGGCCCTTATGGCATAGAGGAAGGGTTCTTTCCCGATTGCCTTAGTTGTGTCAGATCCATCTGAAGAGTCTGCGGAGCATGCGGAGGGTGTGGAAGCGGGAGGAGACGACTCCATTGACTTTTCCTTTCATGGTGAGTTGGCTGTCGAGGATGATGCCAAGGTTGCGTGCATGGTCTGTTGGTGTGGGTGCTGCTCCATGTTCTTAAAAAATTGCGATGGAATGTAAATCCTTCCTGCGATGCAATGTAATTATTTATTGTCCAGTTAATTAAAACCTTTACAATTAATTTGTTTAAAAAATACTTTTAAAAGCATTTACTTTCAAAATTGCTCAATACAGATAACATTGTATATCAATTGATAAAAAATTATAAACAAAGCAAATTTATATAAAAGGCAGGTGATTTTCCAAGCATGTTCCCGGAACATTGCAATATTTGGTGCACATCCTTTAATATAGCCCTAAAAGTTTAAGGAGAGGTGTATCTGACAAAAGTGCATACTACATATTTTCAACATTAGACATCAGAAGAATATAGCATATGAAAGTGCAAATACGGCACCTACACTGTAAAATCATACAGTACCAATAAAATATACATTTCATAACTTTTATGTAAATCTAGGAAGGGAAGCAATTTAATTCAAAACTGCAAGGCATTGATCGCAATCAGTTTTTGTTCCTGCGATCTAAAAAAATTTGTATACTGACAGCTCAGCATGGGGTCTGTAGATTTTAAACTTGCAATTACTGCCTGCCTGTAGGTCCGAGTCCCGTGCTGATTAAAGGAGACTTTCATCAAAAATCTTCTTTCTTGCAATAAAGCTGGGTGCATTAGTCCTTTTCCACGATTTTCTATTGATTTCTCCTGTTTGAAGGCCAAAGCGATAATGCATTAAATCAATTATCAAGTGCCTTAACTACCTGGCCTCTAAGTAAGATTGGCACTTAAGTATCTTATATTCATTAGGAACTGATCAGACATGCAATCTACATGATAGCGTATCTTTGTCTTTAAGCACGGATGTTTTCTTCTTAATAACATTGACCAATTTTTTAAAGACTACTGGAGAGGGGGAATTTACCATTTGCAGTTCCTGCCAAATAGCTTGGCAAGTTGATTTCCCCTTTCCTCGCTATTACCTGATTTAACAGACCAAACTCCAATCTTATCTGGGCTGGGGAGGCATTTGGAGAAAGGTGAAACAAACCGCATTATGAAATTGAATTTATGAGTGCTGCATCTCTGCCCAGAGCGCTTCCGCTTTCATACATCAGCCTCTGAATACGTTTTGCACTTTCAGTAAAGGTAGAAAACTTGGTCCATTCAAAGCACTTTGTAGGGTGTGGAAGGCCAGGATCAAAGAGTTACCTCTCCTCATCAAATCATTTCAGTGTTGTTTGAAGGAGCGGAGTCTCTATCATGAAAAAGTACTCCTAGATATCTACAGGTTGGTGGTAGCTCCAATTGTTCACCAAGAACCATTTGTAAGTTTTCTTTATCCTGCAACTAACTTCCAAAATCTTTCTTTTCTTTAGATTCACTGTCATGGCATTGGTTGAAGAGAATAAGAATAGCTTATCTATAAGTCGTTAAAGCACAATTTTTGTCTGGCTGAGCAAAATCACAGCATCCATTTTGAGGGGTTCTGTTCTACAAGCTCAGAAACTATATGGTTGACGTGTGTACTTCAAGTATCCCCTCATTCTATACTGCAATGTGGGGATATCATGACATAAAACTCAAACATATACCAGAAGGGTTGGTAAAATCAACCAATCAATCAATCAATCAGAGGACTTGTATAGCGCGCTACTTACCCGTGAGGGTCTCAAGGTGCTGGGGGGGGGGGCCCGTTACTGCTCGAAAAGCCAGGTCTTGAGGCGTTTTCTGAAGACGAGTAGGTCTTCAGTCTGGCGTAGGTGGGTAGGTAGGGTGTTCCAGGTTTTGGCGGCGAGGTGGGAGAAGGATCTGCCACCGGAGGTAGTATGCTGGATGCGGGGGACGGTGGCGAGGGCGAGGCTGGCGGAGCGGAGCTGGCGGGAGGGTGTGTGGAAGCTGAATCTGCTGTTCAGGTAGGCTGGTCCGGCGTTGTGGAGTGCTTTGTGTGCGTGGGTGAGGAGTTTGAAGATGATCCTCTTTTCGACGGGGAGCCAGTGGAGGTCTCGCAGGTGGGGGGTGATGTGGCAGCTGCAGGGTACGTTGACGATCAGTCGGGCGGAGGCGTTTTGGATGCGCTGGAGACGACGCAGGTGTTTGGCTGGGAAAGTCACTGTAATGCGAAATCTCGGCGGAATCCTTGCCGTGTCGTTCTGGGGCACTGACCTGCTGGACGCTTCACTGCTCCTGGGGCCCTGACGCTGTGGTCTCGCCGCTGCCGCGTTTCTACACCTCGCGGCTGGTGGCGGCTGGAGACTACAGCTCCCAGAGGGCCAAGCGACCACTTCCGGCCACTTCCTGCCGCTGCGCGCCCGGAGGCGCTATTTAAACAGGACGCTCCCTCCGCGTCGCGGGACGCGCGCGGGCGTCGCCGGGCTGAGCCCGGGCAGAGGGCGGGCTGTCTGTGGCCGTCCGGGGACGACCTGGGACGGGACGGGCCACCCCCTTTGGCAGCACATGTGAGTACGTCTGAACGGTGCAAATTGGAGTCAAACCCATTGTTTTTAATTTGCTTATCGTCCCCTCCAAACTACCTCCCATCATGTCTATTCAATCCACCCTACCGGATAACTACTTATTGAAAGTGGTTAATAGAATCAATTCGGACAGAAGGAAATCGCTAGGGAAAAGTCCCATGCAAGATTTGCCATTGGATGTGCCCCAGGATCTTAATACTGATGCTACCAATACGCCTATTGTCACTGTGGCCACTGTTACAGCATCCGAGCCTGATGTCACTATCATTAATGTTGAGTCTAATGAGCCATCTGAAAATGTGATCGTTTCGGAAGCGGAACAGAGTGAGACCTATGAAGGTACTCCTAGACACTCCATCAGGGCCACAAGACTCATGAGAGCATGTAGGAAAACTGCTCCAAAACGGGGAAACCATCATCCTGGCAGGAAAAATAAAAAGGATATCACTGACAATGAGAATATTGAGAATATTGGGGAACCCATGAAAGAAAGTTGTGTTACTATTAAGTCAGACCAAATAGATTTGTTAGTGAATGATATTGATGATAGACTTAAAATGCTTGTAGGGCCCCTGATAACCAAGATTGAGGGTCTGTGTGATGAAGTTTTGAGATTGCGAGATATGGTGGACCAACAGTCTCTCACATTGGATAAAGCTTTGTTAATTATTAATGATTTAACGCGCCCAATTATAGTACCTACACAGGAAAGGGCACTATTATGTAATATAAATAGTTCTCATGCTATTGCTACTACTAGTGAGCGACCATCTAAAGAGTTACCTGCATCGATAAGCCCATTAGTTCAGGGCATGGGTCAAACATCTCAGTTACAGGGAGCAGGGTCAACTAGTGTAGCCAAGGCCATTCCAAATCAGATGATCAGACCATCATCCTCTATAAGTAGGGTCAATACTGTTCGAGGGTCAGCATTGTCAGCTACACAAGGTGCTACTGGGGGGATAAACAGGGCACCAGTGAGGATCAGTAAGCGACCCGTTGAACTTCCCCCCGAATGTGTACCCTACGTTGTAGTGTTAACGAATGTTCTGACCATAACTCAGGCCCAATTTACCCAGGAGTCGGTGGACTCCCTAAAAAACAAAGCGATCTCCTGGCTTCACCGACACTGTGCTTACCCAGTTGGCTACTCTGATCAGATTATTTCTACCAGAAGAGTCAACTGGATAGGTAACACAAGAAAGACCTGTGTGGGTGACTGCGTGATTATTAATTTTAAACATACGCAACACGTTGCAACGGTCCTACTTAGAGCGGCCGCAATCACGCAGTCTGAGACAGATGTCGTTGCTAGGCCATTGGGATATTTTTATAATCATCTCAATAGGCCGACATCTGTAAAAAATGGGGAGGGCCTACATATTATCAATAATCACCAACCCACTGTAAACAGACCTGGGTTACCTACTTTCTGTTTTGGACCCCAGGAGGGCACACCTATTACACCAATGTATATGCCGAACTCGGTGCCCGGTGGGAATAGATTTGCAACACACGCCCCTAATTTCCCTTCTGCATGTGGAAGTACCCTGTCACCAGTTAATGGGATGTTTTACCAAGTTCCAACCCAAAATAGATACCAGTCGCTGAGTTGTTTGGATCAAAACGACTGACATAAGATTAACCCAGTACTGGGGAGTGGTGATACTGGAGGACAATTTACTTCTATTTCTGTAAATGAATTGGATAATAACGTGATTGTGGATTGTATGACTATGGGGGGTGAGGAGGAGAATTCTAATCACATAGAGATTTTTAATTTAGACGTTAACATGTCCGTAACGAATGACGAAATGCCTATCGTCAATTGTGATAGGGATAGGGTAACTTACTATATCGCTAGCTGGAATATCGCAGGGGTGACGGCCAAGGTGGAAATGCTGGGATGGAAGGATTTTATTGATTTATTTGACATCATCTGCCTACAAGAAACTTGGTGTAAAAATTTTAAAGGCATTGATGGTTTTGTAACCTATGAGCCTCCGGCCATGGCTTCACCACATGGCAGATCCAAAGGAGGGCTGCTAGTTTTGATTTCAGTCAAATTACCAGTTTTAGTGAAAAAGTATGTAAAAGTAGGTGCTCATTCACAAATCCTATGGCTATCACAAGAAGGGGGTAGAAATTTACTTTTGATCAATTTCTACAATAACATATTTGATGGAACTAGGCATATAGTCATTAATGAGTTAGATAAAGCTGTGTGTAATGTTGTGGAAAATTTTAATGGTGTTTTTGAATTTATTTTTGTGGGGGATTTTAACGAAGCCATTTGCCCTTTGTCTTCTCAGAAGTTATGTGGGGTGTATAATCATTCAGGGGAGGCTGAGGTTCATTTCCCTCATCACATGTATGGCGAAACCCTGAATAACTTTCTGATAGAGCATGATATGGAAATCATGGAAAATGTTAAGAATGATATAGGAGAAAGTATACCAACATTCAAGGGGAGGGGGGCAAACACGGTTATTGATTTTATATGCATGTCTTCTAATCTAATCCCTATGTGCTCCGAGCCCAAGGTGGTGGATGTAATGCTTAGTGACCACAATTGTTTAATTACTGAAACCAGAATTTGGAAACCTGCCACTACAACCAATTTGGATATTGTTGTTGCTAACATCGAGCCCCATAGGTTAAATGGAGTTAGGTTGAGGTGGAAAGGAGACAAAGCCGTTGTAACATCAGAGTCCATCATTAACAGCTGTTTGATGGATATTTCGGCAATTCTCGAACAAGAGGAAATTGTGGTTGCTAGTATTGCTCACTTTGATAGTATCAATTTAACTATCAACAAGAAGTTTACAAAAGAAATAGGGCTCAAGATTAAACAAAATAGGGGGTGGTTTTATCATGCTTGCTCAAATGCCCGGAGTAATCTTAAAGAAGCTCTAGCAGTTAAACCAAGAGATAAGAGTCTTGTGATCCGACTCAGGCAAGATTTTAACCATGCCCTTAAACGCAGAAAGGCTGAATTACAGCAGGAAGCATGGGCTAAGCTAAACCGAGCCGCAGAATTAAGGGATTGCACTTTGTTCTGGTCTAGGGTTAATAGCCCATTCCTCAAGGATGAGAGGGCTCCAGAGCTCACATCCAACGTGAGTATGGAGTTATGGATTCAGCATTTCTCTATTATATTTGACACAGGCAAAAAATTAGTTGCCGTTGAGAACAGCTGGCCTATCGTTGCTTTAAATATTACTGTGGATGAGGTTATGGCCAGCATAAAAGCCAGTAAGGGAGGGAAGGCCCAAGGACCTGATGGGGTACCCATAGATGTATATAAGACCGCCCCGGAGATCTGGGGTCCACTGCTGGTCAAGATTTTTAATACAGCAGTTAGTTCTAAAATACCTTCTACCTGGGCAGAATCAATAATTATCCCTATCTATAAAAAAGGAGACCGGGGCGAGGCAAAAAATTATCGTCCAATATCCCTATTGGACTCATCGGTGAAAGTCATGAGCCGGGTCCTCTTAGTGAGATTAGAGGAATGGGCAGAGACCAATGAGATTTTAACTAACAGTCAGTTTGGGTTCAGAAAAGGACGTGGCACAATTGAACAGTGTTTGAATCTGGAACTCTTAGTCGGGAAATATACCCAGGCTAAGAAAGGGTCTCTTTATCTTTGCTTTGCTGATTTAAGCAGTGCTTTTGATATGGTAGACCATGCCATACTGTGGGCTAAACTGATTGAAATAGGAGCTCCTGATGGTATAGTGTATTTTTTGGCCCGCCTGTATGAAAAACTTAGTACCAGTGTTAGGTATGGACCTAATGGGGAATGTACGAGTAAATTCGGAATTGGGAGAGGAATCAGGCAGGGGTGCGTTTTAGCACCCCTGCTTTTTACACTCTTCATTAATGAGGTGGATTCTGTCCTGAAGACAGTTACGGCTGACGCACCTAGAGTTAACAACTTGAATATCCCTGTGTTACTCTACGCGGATGACGCCGTGTTGCTGTCCAGGACCCCTTTGGGTCTTCAACGCTTGATGGACAAGTTTGTGCATTTCATCAAAAATAGGAAGTTGGTTATCAACAAGTCTAAAACCTATGTGATGGAGTGTAGGCCAGGTCGAGCCAAACCGAAAGTTAATTCTCACTATTACATCGAAGGCGAACAAGTTTTAAAAGTTGACAATTTCTGCTATCTAGGCATTAACTTTTAAAAAAATGGTAGCTGGGATATTGAACATAAAGCAGCTAAAACTAAGATGATTAGGAGTGCCAATGGGGTTTTTGTATTTGCCAGGAATTTGGGGAACAGACGTATCTTGGATATGTTAAAAAAATTTCAATCCAGATGCTTATCTGCTGCCCTGTATGGGGCTGGAGTTTGGGGTGTGACATCAGCCGGGTGCCTCCAGGTGGAGGAGAACAATTTTTTGAAAAAGCTCCTGTGCTTACCCAAATCTACCTCTAACATCTTGGTTCATAAGGAAACAGGGATTCACTTTTTGAGTGATTTAATCATGTTAAGACCCCTATTATTGTGGCGTTCCGTTTGGCTGAATGAGGGTACCTCTTTGAATAGAGCTATCATAGAGGATTGCCTTTCTTTGGACCAGCACCGGATGATCCCGTGGATTAAATACAACATTGATAATCTTCAAAATGTTTTTGGGTTTAATGTGTTTGAGGATCCGTATTGTGCCTCAGTTATCTCCAAGTCTAATCTGAAAACTGCGTTTTTGAACTTTTGTGCGGAGAAGCGTGCTTTGGAAGAACTAAACCTATCTACATGTAAACTGTACAATAGCATGAATGAGTATATTGGATTTCATCCTTATTTGAAAGAGGTGACCAGAGTCTCGCACCAGTTTGTACTAACCAGAATAAGGATGGGAACAGTACACTATCTGGTGGCATGTCCAACTATAAAAGTACGTCCTACTGGTCCATGTGCTTGCGACAACAAAACTGAACAGAGCACTATGCACTTTCTCTTGTCTTGTCAATTGTACAGAGAATTACGGAAATTCTACCTTAAGCCCATCCTAAAAAGATTTGGAGTAAGAACAATTATTGACTCGATGAAACTGCTTTTTAACTTGCATCATCCGGACATTTGCTTTTTCACAGCAACTTTTGTACTTAAAGCCATAAGTGCTAGGAAAAGCATGTGTTTTTAATCATTTAAATTATTTATTCCATCCCGCACTGGATAATTAATGTATTATGTGTTTTTGTTTCTTTTTTCCTATTATGTAATGTTTGTACATGAAACTGTTTGTGCTTTTATGGACATGTTTTTTATGCTCCGAATAAAGCTTTATGAAATGAAATGAATGCCTGACCATCTTACCTGCGATGCATTTTTTAAATTGCATACCTTTAAAGCAGAAAATGCACTGCCTGATACAGCTGTATGTTGTGAAATACGGTCCTAATGCCAGCCTTCCCATTTGTTGAAATGCGTCATTCAGAGGTATAATGTAGTTGCCTTAAATTATTGAAAAGAAAAAAATTGCAATTTTTTTTTCTATTTACAGTAACATACTAATGAATTCACTGCTTATGCTTATGTGCTGTAAACAAAACACTCCTGCCCGGTGTGATTTCTGGGCATGTCTATACCTAGCTAGCAGGTCACCTGCAGCCAGTGCCCATTGAGCACAGCCTTCAGCTGTACCCCTCAGCACGAGACCTAATTGGCACTGATGCACCATACACAGAATACCTGTTCGCAATACAAAGTGGACACTGGGCACATCGTATGGTCAATATCATTTCTGGTAAACCTATAATTACTTAAGATATATAAGCGTCACTTCTTAGATATGTCATTACTGGGTTGGACACAACCGTGAGTGATAAGGCACAGGGTAACCTGCTGGTCCAAGTGCTATGTAAATAACTCAACATCAGCAGCAGTTCCTCTGCTAAGGCGGAAGAGCATCACCCCACTGGTTCAAAGGAAAAAATAAAATGATAATAACGGAGCGTTATCATCATTGTAGTTTTTGTATTGGAGTTGCGACAATGTTAGGGTGGGAAGGGGCTGGGCTCCCCTCCTCACAGGGAGAAGGAGTGGCTGATGCTGCACATAAAGTGCACATGACTGTTAGCTCGGCTGTCTCAAGCTGGCCAAACAGTCATGCGCTCAACACATGTTCTCCACCAAGGCTGCATTACAGCTGGTGTGGAGAACATGCCCAGGCTTCCACTCCCCCTCTGAGTGGCGAACCACTGTGCTCAGACCAATCACAAAGCTGCAATCAGCAGCATTGTGATTGGCTAGGGAAGTCTGGAATCCTGCGTGCTTCCTGTTCCTGCTGAGGAGAGGCAGCAACTGGCAACCAGCAGGTAAGATTTATTTTTTATTTATATCCCCTCCCCCACCCCCCACCAGCCGCTACTGCTGAACATACACTTTTCAAGATTTTAAGTGTGGAACAGTTCCAATCGATGAATGAGTCATCAGTGGGCATGCTCCTGATTGCTGTTCAAGACTGCGACCAGCAACACATGCAACAAGCTGCTGGATATTATAAGACGTATGTCTTGCCGAGATGGAAAAAGTGCAGGTGTTGTATGTAAATTTCCTCAGGAATAAAAAAAGTTCAACACTTTCACAAAGGCAATTTTTTTTAAAACAACATTCATTCAAGGCACTTTACAGCATACTACCATTGGAGTTTACTGATATTGGCACAGCAGATAATGCAGTCAGTGTGACATTATTGATGTGTGAAACATAAGAACAATTTTTGTACTTCGTAACGAAAAAGGTTAGAAATGACAGATAAGAGGCTGCTAGTAATTGTGAGATGGTGGGAGGAGGGCGATACACGTCAGATAACGGAACTGAAGGAGAACAAGAAAATGTGCAAACGGGGGCTATCAATCTGAGCAGAGTAATATAAGCTGTGTAAAGCAGTAACATGGGAAAGTGGGGGGTTTAACCCCTCCCATGCTCATGACAAGCTCAGCTCATCATGAGGCACGGTTGCGCTGAGGTCGTCATGACCGCCGTGGCGCTCACAAGCGGGGATAAGTCACCTGCTGACCGTTCCACGAAAACGGGTGTGGTCATGACGAGCTCAGCTCTGCACTTCAGCACTTAGTGCTAGGATAATTATCGCCGGCCAACCCTGAATTTTATCGCAAAGCTTATCTCCAAAGCAATAAAATTCAGAACTCAAGCTGCCAATTGTGAGATTATCGCTGGAAATTCAGCGATAATCCCACAAGGTTTGGCGATAGCTTGCTGATAGGGAGAGACATACTTAGCCATGATATCCACCTAACATAGGATATCAAGGCTAAGTCAGAAAAATGCCAGACGTAAAAAAGCAGCGTTAACCTCGGTTAGCGCTGCTTTTTTTATCGCTAACAGGGTTAGCGAAATCCTTGATAATAGGAGAAATGTGGTTTAGTGACACTTCTCCTATTATTTTACTCTGGAACGCCCCCTTTGCATCTCATTAGAGATGCAAGGGGAAGCGTAGAGTAAAAGGGTGTTAACATGCAAATATGCGTGTTAGCACCCTGTTGCTGATAGGGCGCTAGTTTTATCTCTGCTTTTTTGGCTTTTAAAGCCAAAAAAGCAGAGATAAAGATATGCCCCGAAGTTCTTCTGACTTGGCAAGCAAGCATGGGGTCTCTGGCCACCTACTTAAAGGAGAACGATGGAGTCCCTGTATCACTGGCCAGCAGTGAGGAAGTTGGACAGAGTAACACCTTAACCAGCAGAACTCACACCAGGAAATCCAACAACTGCCATAAAACAACAACTAAACAAAGCTTTGAAAACCTTTTCTGTGATAAGGGGGAGAATAGGTGCAGAAATGGGTTACCACATTAACACTAAAATACAAGACATTTCTATATGCCCAAAAAAGCGGCGTGGAAGCCAGAAGATAGGCTGAATAGCACTTGATAATAAAATCTAAAGACCAGAGGGAATTCTTGCTATGGATCAATAACAGCTCAACCCTAAAATACCATTTAATATCATCCCTGCCAAATTGGAATCTTACATCAAAAATAGATAGGTCACACTGTAGATGGTAGAGAGAACGAAGCTTTTCAACAGGGAACCAACATGGAAACAACATCACTGAGCCCGGACCATGTGGACATGACATAAATCAGCCCTGACCACCTGCTGAGAGCCAGTAAAGCAATGCGCCCAGGTGGAGCTCTAGGCCCAAGTGGCATCCTGACTGCAATATATAAATGGGTCCCAATTTGTTGGGCTTCAGTAATGGGCCCCCTATTCCAAAAATATTTGTTGGTGACAGCAATTCCAGAGTCATGGAGAGGCTCATTATTGTTTCCCTCATACAAGAAAGGATTTTGAGCATACCCAGGAAATGAACAAATAATTGCACTCCTCGATATGGAAAGAAAGTGTTACACCAGAATCCTTAATAGGGAATTACGAACCTGGGCAGTGGAAAAAAAAACCTGATTCCCCCATGCCAAACAGGCTTCTAAAAGGGCTGCCATATTGAAGACAACCTTACCTGCATTTCTTACCTGAGTGAAGTACCCATGGCCTCTAAGGATATTATTTTCCCTTCACCGTGCTTAATGGGGTCGACTTGTTTCTTCTGATGTGTCCCCGAGGAGTACGTAGCATTCTTCAGGACCTTGAAAAAAAGGCGGGGTGGTTTGTATTCCCTATGGGTTCACATCCTCTCAATTAGTGAAATGGAAGGAGATGCCTGTCACTAGATCGGGGGAGGGGTTGTGGTTAAAAACACTATGTATATGGATGCATCCCTCTTGGTGTAGTACCACTGAGAGTAACTCTGTAGAGAAAGGAAAAAACAAAGACAAAGCATACAAGCCAAAAACGTGTAAGTATGTGAACAAATAGTTTATTAGCATCATCCGTCCCGCGTCACACCTATAGCGCGCATGGTGGTGTGATTTAACCACCATACATTTACCATTTGAATAAACAAAGTACATAGACTAATGTAATGTTTTTTAAATCACTTATCACTCCCCCACGGCCTTCACTTAGATTTAGAAGTGCATCCCTGTCTCCAGGTATATGCCCGCCCTCTATCAAACCACGGGGCATATTACCAAGAAATAGCGATATTTATCGCAAAATGCGCTTAGCGTGTATTTTTTTTTATTGCTGCCTATCGCTGGATATGTTAGCGGAGAAAACATGCTATTAGCAACGTTTTTCTCCATTGTGCTAAAATATCCAGCGATAGCGGCCAAATGCGTGAATATCGCTGAGAATACAGAGATATTCACGGATTAGCGACAAAATGCTCTTAGCCATGTTATCCACCTCCCATTGGATAACATGGCTAAGAACTGGTCTGAGTGGTACAAAAGGGGGGTGGTGATGGACGGAGCATCTGAACCAATCAAACACTCACGCCCAGTCAACAGATCTGGGTTTAATCCATCACCGTTCTTTAGCCCACTCTGCCACCCCAGTTCAGACATGGCCATATGCAAATCCGTCTGACCCTGTGCCTCATGGGAACAGTCCAGCCCGAACTGCCAAGCCATGCCTTCCCTGGACCGGAAACAAGCTTCCGAGGACCGGTTTCTGGCATTTCAGCCATCTTCAGCCCGGCTTGCTTGAATCCAGTGGCAAAGTGAGCAAGGGACTCACTTCTGAGCATACCCTGCCAACTTATGGCGAACAAAGTGGTACAAAAGGGGGGTGGTGATGGACGGAGCATCTGAACCAATCAAACACTCACACCCAGTCAACAGATCTGGGTTTAATCCATCACGGTTCTTTAGCCCACTCTGCCACCCCAGTTCAGACATGGCCATATGCAAATACGTCTGACCCTGTGCCTCATGGGAACAGTCCAGCCCGAACTGCCAAGCCATGCCTTCCCTGGACCGGAAACAAACTTCCGAGGACCGGTTTCTGGCATTTCAGCCATCTTCAGCCCGGCTTGCTTGAATCCATTGGCAAAGTGAGCAAGGGACTCACTTCTGAGCATACCCTGCCAACTTATGGCAAACAAAGTGGTACAAAAGGGGGGTGGTGATGGGCGGAGCATCTGAACCAATCAAACACTCACACCCAGTCAACAGATCTGGGTTTAATCCATCACCGTTCTTTAGCCCACTCTGCCACCCCAGTTCAGACATGGCCATATGCAAATACGTCTGACCCTGTGCCTCATGGGAACAGTCCAGCCCGAACTGCCAAGCCATGCCTTCCCTGGACCGGAAACAAACTTCCGAGGACCGGTTTCTGGCATTTCAGCCATCTTCAGCCCGGCTTGCTTGAATCCAGTGGCAAAGTGAGCAAGGGACTCACTTCTGAGCATACCCTGCCAACTTATGGCAAACAAAGTGGTACAAAAGGGGGGTGGTGATGGGCGGAGCATCTGAACCAATCAAACACTCACACCCAGTCAACAGATCTGGGTTTAATCCATCACCGTTCTTTAGCCCACTCTGCCACCCCAGTTCAGACATGGCCATATGCAAATCAGTCTAACCCTGTGCCTCATGGGAACAGTCCAGCCCGAACTGCCAAGCCATGCCTTCCCTGGACCGGAAACAAGCTTCCGAGGACCGGTTTCTGGCATTTCAGCCGTCTTTAGCCCGGCTTGCTTGAATCCAGTGGCAAAGTGAGCAAGGGACTCACATCTGAGCATACCTTGCCAACTTATGGCGAACAAAGTGGTACAAAAGGGGGTGTACTGGGGTAAATGTATGACATTGATCTGCATTCTGTCCATCAACTGTTCTTTTTGCATTTGTCACCCCGAGTGGGACGGGTATGCTCAGACGTGAGTCCCGTGCTCTCCACGCCACTGGAGTCAAGCTATCCTGGCTGAAGACGGCTGATAGCTAGAAACCGGTCCTAGGATGCTTGATTCCGGTCCAGGGAAGACATGACTTGGCAGTTCGGGCTGGACTGTTCCCGTGAGGCACAGGGTCAAGGCCGATTTGCATATGGCCATTTCTGAACCGGGGTGGTGTGGTGAGCAAAAAAACAATGGATTTAGGCCCAGATCTCTGTACTGGTGTGAATGTATGACATTGTTCTGCATTCTGTCCATCAACTGTTGTTTTTGCATTTGTCACCCCGAGTGGGACGGGTATGCTCAGACGTGAGTCCCGTGCTCTCCACGCCACTGGAGTCAAGCTATCCTGGCTGAAGACAGCTGATAGCCAGAAACCGGTCCTAGGATGCTTGAGTCCAGTCCAGGGAAGAAATGGCTTGGCAGTTTGATAAAAAATTGTTTATTAATGTTGCTAAGTCTAAAGTATGAATGGATACTGACCAGTTTTAAACTGATGCTATTAATTTATTCTCATTTTTTAACTTTGTAATGGTTTTTATTAACTATACAATAAAGTTTTACTTCACTCCAATATATGCAGTGTCAACGGTTAGAGTTCACCTATATTGACATCGTTGAAAGTGTTGAATGGAAGGAAAGAGGGAAAAAAAGCGACACAGAGGGAGAGAGAAGATTTGTATTCTTTGAGGTAAGACATACTTTTATAGAGAGATATTCAAACACGCAGAAATGAAAAATATTTTCCAACATTTATCAGAGTAAGTACAATAGCCTACAATCTTACCTCAGAAAGCACAAACATTGAAACACCAGTCTTTGAACACATAACATTTGGAACAAGAGTCATAGACCTTAATCACTAGGCCACAGTTACTCACGTGCAGTCCACACGAAAATTTATATATGACATTCGAATCAAACACTCTATTTCTATGCAGTGCCGTAGGTTAGAGTTTATCTATGTTAACATCATTGACAGTAATGGATGGAAGGAAAGAGAGAGAGAAAAAGAAAGTGAGATAGAGGGAGAGAGAAGATTTGTATTCTTTGGGTTGAAGCAAACTCATAAAGAGAGATATTCAAAAAAGGAGAAAAGAAAAATATTTATCAAAGAATCTAACATTACCTTTCATTTTGATTAATAACTCATAACCAGATAAAGATCAGGATTTGAACAAATAACTTTGGAATACTAGTCTGCAACCTTAACCACTAGGGCACAGGGAGACATATGTAGTGAGTAAAAAATAATATATATCACATTCAAATCAAAACTCCAGCGTATGCAGATGTAGTACAGTGGGTTAGAGTTCATCTATATTGACATCATTGACATTGTTGAATGGAAGCAAAGAGGGAGATAGAGAGAAAACAAAGTGACACAGAGGGAGAGAAAAGATTTGTATTCTTTGGGATATGACATATTTTTCAAGTGAGATATTCAAAGAAGGAGAAATTAAAAATATTTTCCAACATTTATCAAAAAAAGTGCCATTGCCTATAATATTACCCCAAAAACCGCAACCATTGAAGCACCAGAATTTTATCACTTAACCTTTCGAATAAGAGACCTTAACCACAAGGCCACAGTGACTCATGAGTAGTTAGCACAAAAACTTATTGTTAGACTTAGCATCTTTTGGCATGTTATCCCTGTCTTTTTGCTTTTTTACCCCCCGGTTTTAACTCTGTTTGTGCTGGTTTAGTGTCTCTGCGCCCTTACTCACTGCTTTTCAGTGTTAAAGTGCAAGTGCTCCTGTTGTAAATTGTACTATGGATTGGTGTTTTCATGATTGGCATATTTGGGTTACTGTTAAAGTCCCTAGTAAATTGCACTGAGAGTGCCATGGCCTGTAAATCAAAAGCTACTAGTGGGCTTGCTGCACTGATTGTGCCACCCACAGAAGTAGCCTGGTAAAGGTAACTCAGACCTGCCACCGCAGAGTCTGTGCACAGTTTGTAAGTGCCATGTCAACCTGGCAAGGGCACCCACATGCCAGGACCCAACCTTCCCTTTTTCTACATGTCAGCCACCCCTAAGGTAGGCTCAAGGTACCCCTGTGGACAGGGTGCTATGTATGTTAAAGGTAGGACATGTACAGATGTGTGTGACATGTCATGGTGGTGAATTACAGTGTATTTCGTTTTTCACCATCGCAGGGCTGCCTGTTCCCATAGGACTGAATGGGCTGTTTGCTTATAACATCCTATAAGCATAACTACTCCAGGGAACAAGGCAAGTTTAATATGTCTGGATTCAGAATATTAACATGCATCGTTTAGTGAAGATGATTTTTGCACACTGTGTTTGAAAATATCACTTTTAGAAAGTAGGTATTTTTTTGCTTAGCCATCCTGTGTGCCTCTGCTGAGTTTGTGGATTGACTCTATGGCTTTGGAATGACAGTGGCTGGGGAGGAGCAGTGGATCCAGAGAGCCTGATGGTTCAGGGTTGGGCTGAATAGATCTGGGACGCATTTAGAGTAGTGGGAGGAGATGTCCTTGCACCTGAATGGGCCTGGTCTGCCTTCCACATTGCTGTTTCCACCTCCTTCCAGGAAGCTGCACCTGGGAGGACAGAACTGGTTTTGGCTGGGCAGAGACACTCTCTGCCTTCAGAGAACGAAGGATTTTGGACTATAAAAAGAGGGGCCCAGACCCCAGTCTTTAAGATCTTGCTGAAATCAAGGAACCTGCCAAGGAGGAGCGCTGGAAGAGCTACCAGGAGGAGTACTGCCCCTTTGCTGAGTTGTTGCTTTGTTGGGTTGGCCTGCAGTTGCTGCTTCTGTCTTGGTCAGTGAAAGGACTGGACTGATCTTTCTCTACTTGTGCTGAGTATCCCAAAGGGCTTGAATCAGAGCTTGTCTCCTGTTCAGAAGTCTCGGTAACTGCAAAGGCTTCACCAATCTCTGAATGCCGCTTCTGGAGCCACTGTTTCAGTTGCCACAGACAAGGGAACCACAACCGACTCTGTCAATGACTCCATCGCTGGCTCTCTGTCCTTACGGCACCACAGAAGGCAACGTCCGCATCTTGCACTGTAACTCTGGTCTCACTGGCGCTGATGATCGATGCACCACCACCAAGCCGCTGCTTGCACCGTGACCTGTAGTCACCGTAATCTTCACTGCCTCGCTTCACTTTTCCATCGTGGTCTCACTGACGCTGTCGCTGCTTCTGACTTTGGCACCTGTGACCGCATTGTGGCAGGGGGCACTGCTCATGAGTTTCATGATAAACTGCCCCATCCCACACCGCAGTCTGGGTCGACTGGCACTAACTCCAGCTAAACGTCTCTGTCGTTTGCACCGCAACCAGCCGGCACCGCATTGAGCACTGTCTTGCCCGCACCGTAAGCCTTGGTCTCACCGATGCCATCTAGACGATTGTCAAGAGCCTCTGCCTGCACCGCATCGAGGGGACACCGTGCCCTGCACCGCTTCCATTTTGCAATGCCACAGCAACATTTGCCACAACTGGCTCGCACCCCCATGCTGGTCGCAACTTACCGAGTCTGCCCACGCTTTCACTGGCCTATACCGACGTGGTCGGCTGGAACTGTTAGACTCTATTTTTTTCAGCATCGTGGTAGCCCTGGACATAGCTCCCGACTTGTACGAACTTTGATTTTCAAGTACACATTTTCAAATATTGTATTGTGGATTTTCATTGTTTTGGTCTTGTTTTAAATATATAAAATATTGGATGTTTTTCTCAAACTTGTGTGGTGTCCGTTTGTAGTGCTTTCACTGTATTGGTGTTGGTTATGTGCAAATGCTTTACACACTGCCTCTAGAATAACCCTGAATGTTCATGCCAAGCTACCAAGGGGGTGAGCAGGGGTTATTTTAGGAGTGTAACTCCCTTATCCTGTCTAGGAAGAAAGGTCCCTATTTGGACAAAGGTTCCTACCCCTGTCAACTAGAGACCCCCATTTCTAACACATATATGACATTCAAATCAAACACTCCAGTGTATGCAGTACCGTAGGTTAGAGTCGACCTATGCTGAAATCATTGGCAGTGTTGAAGGAAAGACGGAGAGGGAGAGAAAAAGAAAGCAAGAGAGAGGGAGGGAGAAGATTTGATTTCTTTGTAGTAAGACAAACTCATAAAGAGAGATATTCAAGCAAGGAGAAAAGAAAAACATTTATAAAAGTACGTTTTTAATGTATCTGAGAACTCACAACCAGTGAAACACCTTGATTTGAGCACATAAACTTTGAATTAGGAGTCTGCAACCTTAACCACTAGGCCTTGGTGACTCTTGAGTAGCCTATACAAAAAGGTACATATAACAGTTGAATCAAACACTCCAGTGTATGCAGTACTGTGGGTAGAGTTCACCTATATTGACATCATTGACGGTGCTGAATGGAAGGAAAGAGGGAGAGAGAAAAAGAAAGCGAGACAGAAAATGTGTATTCTTCCTGAAAAAAACCTCATAAAGAGAGATATCCAAACAAGAAGAAAAGAAAAGCATTTATCAAAGAAAGGATCATTTAGTTTAGACGGAGAACTCACAAACTTTACCTCAGAAACCACAACCATTGAAACACCAATATTTGAACACATAACCTTTGGTGTAAGAATCTGCAACCTTAACCATTTGGCCACATGGACTTGTGAGTTGTTGGCACAAATATATATATATATATATGACGTTCAAATCAAACACTGGGGTGGGGGTCTGCAGGGCCATAGGTTAGAGTTCACTTATGTTGACATCAATGACAGTGAAAAAGAAAGCAAGACAGAGGGAGAGAGAAGATTTGAATTCCATGTGGTCAGACAAACTCATAAGGGAGATATTCAAACAAGTAGAAATGGAAAATATTTTCAATAATATACTAGACAAAGTACCATTGCATACTACTTTACCTTAGAAACTAAATCCAATGAAACAACAGGAACTGAGCACATAAACTCAAGGGTAAGAGTCAGAAACCTTAACCAGTAGGCCACAGTGACGTAGAAGTAGTTTGCATGAAAACCTATATATGACATATGACTCAGACAGTATAGTGTATACAGTGCCATAGGTTAGAGTTCACCGATGTTAACATTAATTACAGTTTCGAATGAAGGAATAGTGAAAGAGAAAAAGAAAGTGGGACAGAGAGAGCAAGAAGATATGTATTCTTTGCGGTAAGATGAACACATAAAGAGAGATATTCAAACTTTGAGAAAAGAAAAACATTTATCAAAAAATTGAACATTGTGTTTGACTCACAACCAAAGAACCCCTGCATTTGAATACATATCCTTTGGAGCAAGAATTAGATAACTTAACCACTAGGCAACAGTTACTCATAATTAGTGTGCACAAAAACTCATATATGACATTCGAATCAAACATTTCGGTGTTTGCTGTGCCTTAGGTTAGAGTTCACCTAATTTGACATTGACAGTGTTCAATGAAAGGAAAGAGAGAGAGAGAGAAAGAGTAAGAGAAAAAAAAGCAACACAGAGGTAGAGAGTAGATGTGTATTCTTTGGGATATGACATATTTTTTTAAAAAGAGAAATTCAAAGAAGGAGAAATGTTTCCCAACATTTATCAGAGAAAGTATCATTGCATTTGAATTTACCTCAGAAACCGCAACAATTGAAACACATAACCTTTGAAGTAAGAGTCAGAGACCTTGACCATTAGGCACCAGTGACTTATAAGAAGTATGTACGAAAACGTATATATGACATTCGAATGAAACACTCCAGTGTATGCAGTGCCATAGGTTAGAGTTCAACTATGTTGACATCATTGACAGTGGTGAATGGAAGGAAAGAGAGAGAGATAAAAAGAGATACAGAGGGAGAAAGAAGTTTTGTATTCTTGGGATATGACATATTTTTAAAAAGAGATATTCAAAGAAGGAGAAATGAAAAATATTTCCCATTATTTATCAGATAAAGTACTATTCTTTATAATTTTAACTCAGAAAAGACCGCACCATTGAAACACCAGGATTCGAACACAAAGTTTTTGGAATAAGCGACCTTAACCACTAGGCCACATTGACACATGAGTAGTGAGCACAAAAACGTATATATGAGTTTCAAATGAAACACTCCAGTGTACGCAGTGCGATAGGTTAGAGTTCACCTATGTTGACATCATTGACAGTGGTGAATGGAATGTAAGAGGGAGAGAGAGAAAAAAAGAGATACAGAGGGAGAGAGAAGATTCATATTATTGGGGTATGACATGTTTTTTAAAAGCGTTATTCAAAGGAGAAATGAAAAACATTTCACAACATTTATCAGAGAAAATACTATTGCCCATCATTTTAACTCTGAAACCACAACCATGGAAACACAAGGATTTAGACACATAACCTGTGGAGTAAGAGACCTTAACCACTAGGCTACATTGACACATAAGTAGTGAGAACAAAAACTTATATATGACATGCAAATGAAACACTCAAGTCTATGCAGTGCGATAGGTTAGAATTCACATATGTTGACATCATTGGCAGTCTTGAATGGAATGGAAAAAGGGAGAGATAGAGAAAAAAAGATACACAGAGGGAGAGAGAAGATTTGTATTCTCGGGGTATGACATATTTTTTAAAAGAGATATTCAAAGAAGGAGAAATGAAATGCATGTCCAACCATTTATCAGAGAAAGTACCATTGCCTACAACTTTAGCTTCAGAAACCACAACCATTGACAACACAGGATTTGAACACATAACCTTTGGAGAAAGAGTCAGAAACCTTAACCACAAGGAAACAGTGATTCATGCCTATGTCCCTCGAAAACCTATATAGGACATTCGAATCAAACACTCCAGTGTATGCAGTACAGTTCACCTATGTTGACATCATTGACATTGGTGAATGGAAGGAAAGATGGGGAGAGAGACAAAAAAGAGACACAGAGTGGGAGAGAAGATTTGTATTCTTGGGGTATGACATTTTTAAAAAGAGATATTAAATGAAGGAGAAATGAAAAATGTGTCCAAACTTTTATCAGAGAAAGTACCATTGCCTATAACTTTACTTTAGAAACCACAGCCATTGAAACACCAGAATTAAAACACATAACCATTGGAGAAAAAGTCCGAGACCTTAACCACTAGGCCACAGCGACTCCAGAAGTGTGAACGCATACACTTATATATAACATTCAAATGAAACACTCCAGTGTATGCAGTGCCATAGGTTAGATTTCACCTATCTTGACATCATTGACAGTGGTGAAAGGAAGGAAAGAGTGGGAGAGAGAGAAAAAAAAGAGACAAAGAGGGAGAGAGAAGAATGTTATTCTTGGGATATGACATATTTTTAAAAAGAGATATTTAAAGGAGAAATGAAAAATATTTCCACATATTCATCAGAAAAATTACATTGAATATATCTTCACCTAAGTAACAACACCCATTGGAATACCAAAATTTGAACACATAACCTTTGGCGTGACAGTCAGAAATCTTAACCAGTAGGCAATAGTGACTCATGAGTAACGTGTAGAAAAACCTGTATATGACATTCGCATGAAACAATTCAGTGTATGCAGTGCCATGGGTTAGAGTTCACCTATGTTGACATCATTGACAGTGGTGAATGGAAGAAAAGAGGGAGAGCAAAAAAAAAAGAAACAGAGGGAGAGAGATGATTTGTATTGTTGCGGTATGACATATTTTTAATAAGAGATATTCAAAGAAGGAGAGATGAAAAACGTTCCCAAACATTCATCAGAGAAAGTGCCGTTTCCTATAGCTTTACCTCAGAAACCGCAATTGTTGAAACACCAAGATTCAAACACATAACCTTTGGAATAAGCGGGGTATGACATATTTTTAATGAAAGACATTTTTCACACCATTAATCAGAGAAAGTACCTTTGCTTTTATCTTTACCTCAGAAACCACAACCATTGAAACACCAGGATTTGAAGAGAGATTTGTATTCTTGGGGTATGACATATTTTTAAAAAGAGATAGTACCACTGCCTATAACTTGGAACACACAACCATTGAAACACCAGGATTTAAACACATAACTTTTGGAGTAAGAGTCAGAGACTTTACCCACTAGGCCACAGTGACTCACAAGTATACCATACAAAAACCTATATATGACTTTCGATTGAAACACCCCAGTGTATGCAGTGCCATAGGTTAGGGTTCACTTATGCTGATATCATTGACTGTGGTGAATGGAAGGAAAGAGCGAGATAGAGAAAAAAAAGAGACGGAGAGATAAGAGTTGTATTCTTGGGGCATGACATATTTTTAAAAAGCGATATTCAAAGTAGGAGAAATGAAAAATATTTCCAAACATTTATCAGAGAAAGTACCATTGCCTACAATGTTACCTCAGAAACCGCACCCATTGAAACACCACGAAGATACCGAATTACGAACATGCCAAATTATGACATGAAGAAAAGGTATATTGAAGCTGGGAGATATCTTTTTTAAAGTACAACAGCTGTCGTCCTTTGAGCTGCAGCTAAGGTATGGCATTGCGGCCGGAACACACTTTAAATATAGACTACCTGCTTCTTGCATCAGATCATGAAGAAACAATTTCTCTAGGCAGGAATCTGCTAATAGAAGCTATGCTCCTACCACAAGAAAAAAATCAAAATTCTTTATAAGATCTTGATAGATACTATTTCAGACGACCTTGAGGCAGTGAAACCAAATGAGCTCCTAAAATAGGAGATACTGTTGTCGATGTGTATAACTCTTTAGCCTTAGCAAAGGGACGTTCCATGCAGCTAATTTGAAAGCTCAACACTACTATACAGTATATGGCCTCTATTTCACCCCTGCAAAATTACATCGGTGGGGGGAAAGAGAGGATGATAAATGCCCGTGATGTGATCAAGGGCCAGCAGATATAGTACATATGTGCTATGGCTGTGAGAAACTGGGTCAATTGATTAAGCAGATTGGGGAATTTTTGTCATCTGCAATCGATACAAGTGTTAATATAATCCCAACCCTAATGTTGTTGGGATGTGATGAAAAGGCGCAATGTGATCGCCACAAGGACAAGTTCATCTTTGTCTCAAAAGCGGTAATCCGACTTCTTATTTCCACACATTGGAATGATGCAGATCCCCCTCAATTTCAAGCTTGGCTGGGTCGTTTGCTGGCAATCTAACATCTGGAGGAAGCCCTATACAAGTGCAAAGGCCACAAAGCAAAAAAGCGGGGTAGGGCAATTTGTTCCCCTATGAATAATTGGATTATAAAGCAAAATGTTTTTAAAATGGAAAGGGCTAATTATGATGTATGTTTCTCCTTTGGCTAAAGACCTTTAGAAATGAATGAATTATTACCTATGCTTTTATTTATTTCTTCCTAGTTCTTGGCTTTCTTTTTCCTATGATTCCTCTTTTCTTATCCTGTTTGATCTGTTGTGTTAATGTAATGATGTATTGTAAAGCGCATGAATCACCCCACATGGGGTATCTTTGCGCTGTAGACCACTGGGGAACCCGTCCTGGCTTTCCCTGTGAGATGTTCCCTACTGCATATCTCCAAGGTGAAACCTGGCATCCCTGGCGTATGTGGGGGGCTGTTGTGGAGATGAGGCAAGCTAATGCCCAGAGTTGCCAAGTGTGATCCCTACTTAGAGTAAGCACAGAGGCAAGAATTATCAAGTCCGCTGACGCTGGTCCACGACCCTGCCGCGTCGGGAATTGAACCCTGGTTCCCGGCCGCCCTCTGCTTCCAGGTCTGCCGCCTCTAACCAGTGAGGCACACCACTCCAATATGTATAAAATTGTTCTTGTGCTACATGATTTTAGCTAAATGTATTTTAAGAGGTTTATGAAGTGTAAATGATTTTTCTATTGATACACTCTCTCCAAATTAAAAAAATAAAGAAAGAAAATCAAATAAAGAAAAATAAAAAAAGAAACACCATGATTTGAACACATAACATTTGGAATAAGAGTAAGAGACCTTAACCACTAGGCCACAGTGCCTCATGTATAGTGGGCACAGAAGCAAGATGGTGCCTGACTGACGGCCGATTTAATCGCTCTTTGCTGCCATAAAAACATATGAGATTTGCATGCTGGTCGAATAAAGCTTCGTTATAAATGGGTTAGTCCCCCCCTCATGACTTACCAGTTGCGGTTAGACCCCCTCACGGTGGCCGAGGAACTCCTGATGGTGGTGCTGTTTGCAGCCCGAGTCGGGCTAAGAGAGCTTCGGAGCATCATGCTTGAGAACAGACGCTGAGGAGGGGCTGGAGATGCAGAGGCCGAAATGCCTGTTGAGGCCGAGCGGCTAGCGAGGGTGCGGAGCACCAAACCAGCAGAGACTGACAGATTGCCCCCAATGGCGACTCGAGGTGGGCGGGGGAAGGCTGCCAATCCGCAGGCAAATACAGAACACAGGGATAACGCCGGGATATCGCTATCTAAAGGAGCCAGATTGGTGGCTCCTGGAAGCTCGAGCAACAATATCCAGGTAAAAGGCACCGGGACTCATGATGATATAAGAAAAGGTGAGAACATCGAGACTTTTAAGAAGGGGCGAAATAACAAACAGCGGTATGGGGGCAAAGGACCAAAATCTGGGCTAATAGACCCGGGGAGTCACCACAGCATAGTAGACTTTTTTTATACTACCCCACCAGCCTCTAAAACTGACTCCTCTATAAAAGGGAAAAGTGGGCAAAAGGAGACGCAGAAGCCTAAGCAAGGCCAAACACAGTCTTAGATCCTACCTGTGATATACAGCTTGCAATAGTTCCAGGGAATGAGTCTCAAGATGATACCGTAGACAATCCCAGCCAAAAACAGCAGAAATAGTAGCCCACAAGAAAACTTAGCTCCATGCCAGGCACTGGTAGCGGAAAGAACACAGCAGGGTATAATCTCCGGCTTATCCCTACCGTTGGAAGATCCAAAAGGCACTAGTCAGCTGAACATGAGTATGCTAATCTAATCGATTGTAGTTAACAGTGGCCCAGAGGATACTTTAGACTTGGGAGACAAGTTTTTTTTCGGTGACCGATGGATCCAAACTTAGCCCTCTGAAGCGGAGGATAGTAGCAACATTCAGCTCTCAAGTTCCACCTCTGGCGCTGACACGCCACAGAAAGACACTATTGTCAGAAAAAAGAAACTCTTGAGGAAGCAAAGAGATAGCCATTCTCTGGAGAAAAGTGGAAAGGGGCATCGCAGAGGAAGCAGAGGAAACACGGACCCTATCCTAAAATGGGATTACTCAGCTACCAGGAGTGTTTACCCGGATCATATTGGACAGGGGTGTAGAGAAGGAGGAGGCTGCACTGTCCTTAAAAATTATATTTGACTCAATCAAACAACTTCAAGAGGAGACCCAAATGGATGGAAAAAAACCAAATGGCAACAAAGAAACTTTAGAAAAATGGCTAAGGCATGTACAGATACGAATGCTAGGTTGACTCAGGTGGAAGATCTCACAAGTACTCTAGAAGACAACCAGACGAGAGCCCAATCACAGACGGAAACATATGATAAACAGTTTAGAGATCTACAATGGAAAATGGAGGAGTTTGAAAATCGACAAAGGCGTAATAACCTCCGGATTCTTGGGATCGAAGAAGGCATAGAAGGGAAGGACGTGAGGACCTATATTCTGAGGTTGATGAAGGGAGCCTTCCCAGAAGTAATTCACTGGAATTGGGAGGCAGAGATACAATGCGTCCATTGCTTTCCTATGATGCTTAGGAAGACTCCACAATCAAGGAGGGATGGACCTGCAATGCCAAGAGCAATTCTAATTTATTTTGGAAACTTCTTGCTACACGAAGATGTTTATTCTAAGGCTCGCCTGAATGCTAATCGGACCTTTGAGAATCAGTCCTTCACGAAGCCAGATTATTGTCATGCTACTGTGGAATGAGTCGACGCTGGCGCTTATGGGAGCTGATCCAGCCTTGCCAGGCTATGGGCCTCCAAGTATACCTGATGAACCCAGCGAGGCTAAAAATTATATATAAGAACAATTCAAGAGTCTTCACCTCAGATTTCCAGGCTAAGGCATACATGGACTCCCTAAAATCTTAAAGAAAGGTTCAATGGGGTATTTACATATTGCAGATACAGGGAAGGGCTAATGGGCATTCTTTGTGCCACTGTTCTCTTTTAAGATAAAGTAAGGGGGGGCACATAGGTGGGCATGAGGGGGACGGAATTAACAGTGATGAATAATGGTGCATCTAGTAAAATAGACGGGAAGGCAGCAAAGGGGGGTCGACTCTCAGGCTCCATCACAGAGACCTTGGGTCTGCTCGCTTCGCGTTATAGGTGGGGGAGTAGGGCAGGGGGGGCGTGCGGGGACAGGGAGGGCAGGGGGGAGTTAAAAGGGGGGTTGGATGGGGAAAACGGGGAAAAAATTCACCATCTCGTAAGGAAAACAGTTCTGGGATACACGTATTAGAAACAACGTAAGTTGGAATGAAACATCAAGTGTTAGGTCACAAACAGGTTGACAAATTATCCAAATTATACATAGGATGCGGATAGTAACCATTATCGTATATGGGTGAAATGATGCTGCTAAACGAAGGATGGTGAAAGAATATCTTAAATGTCTGCGTGTGGATATTGTCTGCAAGGAAGTGTGATATCGGTGAAAAAATGCCAATCGGATACTTATGGCCGGTGGGTTATAGCAGAGTTCCAAACACAAGGATTTAACTTCATGCTGTGCAAAATTTATGGCCCGACTGTAGACGACCCTGAAAATTTTAATCATGTAAATATACAACTAGCCAATTGGCCTCTTCCTATCATCATGTGTGGGGATCTCAATATCAATGGTTTAAATGGGTTGTGGAGGGGAGATCCAACTAAATTTGTAGGCCGGAAAAAGAAAGACCATAGGGCTTTAGTTCAAATGAAGGGTGATAATGGGCTTATAGATGTTTCGGAGCAGCAAAATCCTCCGAGGGTGGATAGCACATATTATTCCGCACCACATAGAACTATAGCACTTTTAGATTACTTTTTTATCTCTCCATCTCTTCTTTCCTTTTGCAATATTAGAAAGCTTCCACAAGTGGTCTCTGACCACAATCCTTTGGTGCTAGAGGTTCAAAATGTGGTTGGTAAACCACAGGCAATGAGATGGTCATTTGAACCAGCTTTACTACAGGATGTAAAATATGTTGCACATATGAACAAATGGCTCAAAGATTTTCTTGAAGTTAATAGGGGCAGCGCTCACTTTGGAGTAGTGTGGAATGCCCTGAAGGCTGACATCAGGGGGGAAACCATGAGCTACTCCATGAGACGGAATAAGTTGGAAAAAGCGGGGATGGAGACCATACAATTATTCATTATGGATTTGGAGGAAGAATTGGTTCGAGCAATTGGCTCCAGCCTTAATAAAGATGAGATTGCGCAGAAATTTGTATTAGCAAAGGCTGCGACTGGGGATATTATGGCTGCTAAAGCAGCAGGCAAATTTTTGGCTTGGGAACAAACCCATCATGAATATAGCGAACAAGCAGGACGTATTCTAGTGGTAAGGACAAGAAAGATTGCCACCAGGGGGGATATCTTGGAGATTATATCAGAAGGCTGGGTGGCTGCTACCACCCAAAAGGATATCTGCAATATATTTCAAGGGTATTATCAAAATCTGTATAGTGAGGATATTGTCAGGAATATTAAAGAGGTAGAGGACTACCTAGAGCTGGCTCTAGTTGAGAAATTTTCTCCAGACTATTCTGCAGTCATGGAGGCTAGCTTTTTGGATCATGAGATCCAGGGGACAATTAAAGATCTGCCAGCAGGCAAGGCAGTTGGGCCGGATTTAATTCCATCAGAATTTTACCAAACTTTTTTTTCACTTTTGAGGGAAGATTTGTGTTATGTAATGCTTCAAGTCCAGAGCGGACAAACACCTCCACAGTCATACGGAGAAGCCACTATGATTATTTTTTTAAAGAAAGGAAAACCACCTAAAGATCCTGACTCATATAGGCCAATTAGCCTCATGGACAGCGGTACAAAGATTTACTCCAAAATCTTAGCTAACCACCTTAGCTCCATTATAGGGAAGGTGATTTCGCCCAGGCAACATGGGTTCATCCCTGGTAGGGATACGGCAGAACATATTAGGAGAGTCTGTACCTTGTTTGATGGCACCTCAGTCACACGGGACCCTATGGCGCTTATACTGCTTGATGCGGAGAAAGCGTTCGATAGGGTCTCGTGGGCTTTCTCTGGTCTGTACTGGAGAATGTAAACATCGGTAAGGGGTGCAGAAAGGCAATACAGGCGTTGTATAGTAACCTGAATATTCGACTTCGGTTGATGGAAGAACAGAGTAATCCAATAGATATTATGCGAGGAACTAGGCAGGGGTGCCCCTGCTCTCCCCTCCTCTTTGCCTTTTACATTGATCCCTTTATTAGGAGAATTGAGCTGAACAGAGGAATTCTTCAAATATGGCTTAATGGCTTTGAGACGAAGATCTTGGGCTATGCAGACGACTTGGCAATTACGTCCGCAAACCCCTCTGCAGCTCTGAATAAAATAGAATATGAGGCGGAATGCGTTCGCGCAGTTTCTGGCTATAGGCTCAATTGTGGGAAGACACAAATTGTGGTTAATGATAATATTGATTTGGCAGATGCAAGAGTGACTGAGTCGGCTTTGTATTTAGGGGTTATTATTACATGGGACTTTACCAAAATAGTTTAAAAGAATCTAGCTCCTGTAATTCGGAAATCAAAGAGAGATTTTGACAGAATGAATAATTTACATCTTACGATTGTGGGACAATTCCCTTGAAGTTTGATAATAATTGGTTTAAATGTCTGGAGAGTGTTGTAAATCGGTTCATTTGGGCTCAATGGGAAGACAAGAAGGGCACTCAAATGTATGTCCTTCCTGGGGACAGAGGACGTTGGGCGGTACCTAACTTAAAAGCATACTATTGGGCCGCGGTTATGCAATATATCCGTGGGCTTCTGGGTGGCAAGGTTACTGATCGGTGGAGGGGCGATGATGCTATACCGGATGTATATGAGCTGCTTTTAAATGGTGAGGCCCATAACTGGCTTCTACGGTTCAACGAGGCCAGCTATTACAAAAAAGTCAAATTCAAGACTCTGGGAGCTGCAATTACGGTTTGGACTACTATTAGGAAGAAGCTGGGACTGGGCAAAATGGATTATTATACACCTTTATTCAGGAATCCATCCTTACCTGAGGTTTTTCATGATGGCGTAATGAGGCAATGGGATGAGTAGAGAGTTAAAACAATTGGGGATATCACTGATCCTGATGGCATAGTTACTTTTGAAAGAGCACAAAGTTTCTTTAATCTGGAGCGTAGTGAATTTTATAAATTTTTACAGATCAGGTCGTCTCTGGCAAGGAAAAGAGAGGGGTTTAGAGCATTTGGGAGAGATGCAGTAATGGAACGGTTGCAAGATCCGGAGGGGTGTTGAATTACACAGATCTATGGCGAGCTTAACAGATCTCAGTTTGACGATCTGGAAAAAAGATTCTGAAAAGTGGCGGGGGAAGTTGAACATTGAAGTGAACAAGTTTAAAGCCTCGCTTAAGCTAGGATGCACGGTTCTAAAGGTGGCCAATCTTCAAGCCCACCATTTTAAAACTATTTTTGAACTTTATTTCACCTCAGCAAGAAGAGCTCAATGGGGCAGGACTTTGGGTATTTGCTGCCCGCGCTGTCACAGCATGGAAGCTGATACGATTCATATGTTCGCCTCCTGTCCTATGTTGGATCCTTTGAAAAGGGCTATAGAGCTTTTCATGGGTTGGCCTCTGGGAATCCAAATAAATTTAACCAATGAAATAGTGGTCTTAGGAGTGGCCAGGGACGGAGCCCAAGTAACTCATCGTGAGTTTATATGTCTTGCCATGGCTCTTGCTAGGATCTGTGTGGCATCCACATGGAAGGACCCTAACCCTCCTACTTTTCAACAATGGGTGTCACGACTTTTAGCTATATATAGTTTGGAAAAGGGCTTATATGAGAAAAAAGGGTGGAAAGCAAGGAAACCAGGGAAACGTATCTGGGCCCCAGTAATAGATTGGAAGACTAGATTGGAGGGACCCCAGCTATAGTCATTGGTCTTGAATTTGGTAGTTGTTTAAGCTTTGACAGTATATATGCTATTTTTTTCTATTTTGGAGGGCGAGAATAGGGAACAATATAAATTTAGAGGATTGTTGTTTGTTTGCTTTTGATGGCCAGCTTCGGGAGGGTTCTGCTAATTTTTTCTCTCTTTTTTTTTCTTCTCTCCCATCAATGTCTAAATGCATTTTGCGCCCTTTTAAGCTATATATTATCAAGAAAATTTGTATAGAACTGTTTTTTTCTGTTTTTTCTTCTTTACTCTCTTTTGTGTAATGATGAATTTTTAACTGATGGTGATCGAATAAAATACTCCAGTGTATACAGTGCCATGGGTTAGTTTTCACCTATGTTGACATCATTAACAGTGGTGAATGAAAGGAAAGAGAGAGAGAGAGAGAGAGAAAGAAAACAGATACAGAGGGAGAGAGAAGATGGATGTTCTTGGAGTGTGACATTTCTCAAAAGTGATATTCAAAGAAGGAGAAATGAAACATATCTCCAAACATTTTTCAGAGAAAGTACCAATTCCTATAACTTTCCCTACGAAACCACAAAAATTTAAACACATAACCTTTGGAGTAAGGGTCAGAGACCTTAAACACTAGAAGGAAAGAGGGAGAGAGAAAAAAAAAGAGAAACAGAGGGAGAGATAAGATTTGTATTGTTGGGGTATGACATATTTTTAATAAGAGATAGGAAACATTGTTCACACCATTAATCAGAGAAAGTACCATTGCTTATAAATTTATCACAAAAACCACTCCAGGATTTGAACACCTAAACCTAGGAGAAAGAAACAGAGACCTTAACCACTAGGACACAGTGACTCATGAGTAAGGTGTACAAAAACCTATATATGACATTCAAATGAAACACTCCAGCGGATGCAGTGCCATAGACTAGAGTTCACCTATGTTGACATCATTGACAGTTTTGAATGGAAGGAAAGAGGGAGAGAGAAAGGAAAAAAAGAGACACACGAGGGGGAGGGATGATTTGTATTCTTGGGGTATGACATATTTTTAAAAAGAGATATTCAAAGAAGGAGAAATGAAAAATATTTATAAACATTTATCAGAGAAAATAACATTGCCTGTAACTTTACCTCAGAAACCGCAATCATCGAAACACCATGATTTGAACACATTGCCTTCGGAGTAAGATGCAGAAACCTGAACCACTTGGCCACAGTGACCCATAAGTAAAGTGTGCTAAAATGTATATATGACATTCGAATGAAACACTGCAGTGTATGCAGTTCCATAGGTTAAAGTTCACTTATGTTGTCATCATTTACAGTGGTTAATGGAAGGAAAGAGGGAGAGAGAGAAGAAAAAAACACAGAGGGAAAGAGAAGCTTTGTATTATTGAGGTATGACATATATATATTTTTTTGATAATCAAATTATTTTAAAGTTTTAGGTACATAGAAACTTATTGGCAGTAAGTCACACATCATATAGAAACCCCCCAATCTCTCCAGCAATATCAGAACACTCAATAGACATTTCTGAATAAAAACCCGCTCTCCTGCAACCGACCCACCTGGCGGACCGGGGCCCATCACGACGGAAGCAGGCCAAACCATTTGCCCCACACTTTGTTGAACATTTCCCGGGATCCCCGAGCCTCAAAGAGGGACTCCTCCTGTGTCCCACACCAGTCCACACCCCCCGCCATTTCTGCAGTGTTGGAGCCTCAGCCTGGGGCCATCTACTGGCTATATCCCGTTTTGCCACCGCTAGTGCTGTACCCAGGAAGCGTTTATTGGCCCGGGAGCCATCCAGGCCTTCGAACACACCCAACAGCAAGTGTCTCGGATCATGGGGGACCACCCATCCGAAGGCCTGCGTGAGCTCCTGCTCCACCCCTCCCCAATAGCGGTCCAATGCCGGGCAGAGCCAAACCATATGGTAGAAGTCGACAGGGGCACCAGAGCAGCGCGAACAGTCTGGGAAGGCTCGTATGCCTGCCCGAAAAAAGGTGCGCCAGGGTGAGATAGGCACATGAAGGTAGAATAGCTGGACCAGGCGTAACTTGGAAGATGTGGTCAGGGTTTTGGGTGCCATAAGGGCATCCCGCCAGTCGGCCTCATCTAAAGGGCCCACCCACCCCTCCCATCTCTCCCTAAGCCAGTCGAGGGATGCGGGACAGTTGTTCACCAAGGCATGGTAAATACGGGACCCCCCCCCATCTCGCCAGGTTACCCATCATTACTTGTGCTTCAAGGGGGCTGAATACCGGGAGGGAGGCGGGTGCAGGGAGGTGCATGTGAAGGGCGTGGCGGAGTTGTAAGTATTTGTAGAACTGGGAGTGTAGGAGAGTATGCCTGTGTTGTAGGTCAGAGAAGGAGCGCATGTGGTCCCCCACCCATACATCACCGAGTTGCGTTATCCCTACCAGATCCCAGTGACAGAATCCCTCCAGGGAGGAGACCTCATTCAGCCAGGTGCCATGCCAAAGGGGTGTCTGTCTAGTCAGCTTCCGATCCCAGGACACCAGCCAGAGGGCAGCGTGCCAGGCCGGTATGACATATTTTTAAAAAGAGATATTCAAATAAGGAGAAATGAAAAAAAATTCCAAACATCTATAAGAGAAAGTACAATTGCCTATAACTTTACCTCAGTAACCACAACCAATAAAATACCAGGATTTGAACATATAACCTTTGGAGTAAGAGTCAGCATCCTTAACCACTAGGCCACAGTATTACATGAATAAGCTGAACAAAAAAAAAAGAAAACAGATGCAGAGGTAGAGAGAATATGGACATTCTTGGGGTATGACATTTTATAAAAGAGATATTCAAAGAAGGAGAAATGAAACATCTCTCCAAACATTTATCAGAGAAAGTTGCCTTTCCTATAACTTTACCTCAGAAACCACAACATTTTAAACACATAACCTTTGGAGTAAGGGTCAGAGACCTTAAACACCAGGCCACAGTGACTCATGAGTAATGAGCACAAAAATGTATATATGACATCGAATGAAACACTTCAGTGTATGCAGTGCTATAGGTTAGAGTTCACTTATGTTGACATCATTGACAGTGGTGAATGGAAGGAAAGAGCGAGAGAGAGAGAGAGAGAGAAAAAAGAGACACAGAGGGATAGAGAAGATTTGTATTCTTGGGGTATGACATATTTTTTAAATGAAATATTCAAAGAAGAAGCAATGAAAATTAGTTCTAAATATTTATCAGAGAAAGCACCATTGCCTATAACTCTACCTCAGAAACACCATGCTTTGAACACATAACCTTTGGAGTAAGAGTCAGAGACATTAACCAGTAGGCCACTGTGAGGTGTACAAAAACATATATATGACTTTCGAATTAAACACTCCAGTGTATGCAGTGCCATAGGTTAGAGTTCACCTATGTTGACATCATTGACAGTGGTGAATAGAAGGAAAGAGGGAGAGAGAGAGAAAAAAAGAGACACAGAGTGAGAGAGAAGATTTGTATTCTTGGGGTATTGTAGTGTTGTTCCTATATTCCCAATAGGCTCAGAGCATTGGAATAGTATATCCTATAGATATGACGTAGGTCTTAGGTCAGTAAGTCTCAATCGAATATACTATACTTAATTGTGAGTGCCAGCTAGCTCAGAGGTCACTAGAAACTTTCTCGAGTTCACAAGAAGGGATTAGTTTCTCACAACCGCATAAACATGACAACTTTGTTTCACTAGGACTGGAACAAATATCATCAGAGTCGTGGAAACATTAGATAAGTATTTCACTCAGTCAATCGTGCATGCTACGTTTCTACAGAGTTGCAGAGAAATAGAGAGATGGGCGTTTTCAATAAAAAGGGTTTATTGAACAGTTTTCTTTCTCATGCAAGAGAAGTAAACTGCTACGATCTTTAGGCAGACTGCAAAGTAAAATGCGTACAGCAAGAATAGTATTATAAAATTATACTGTAAGAGCATTGTATGGTTTCTAAGCCATATAAAAATACATACATAAATACACAGGCTAAAATACTCAACTGATGCTTCTAAAATACGCCTACCCCAATGTACCTAACCTAAGTCTAGTACGAGGGAAGAAGTAAGTATGGTCTTTAGCATAGGATTAGTTTTGCCAAGAATCTCCCAAAAGTTTCTCTAGGTTCTAATCAGCTCCATAACTTAGAATGAAGGAGGTCTGGTATCTCTATCTTGGGACTTGATTTCCCAACACCCCGCAAGGGGAGTCAAAAACACTGGAGCTGGATTTCTCAGCAGAGGAGGGCAGCTTCCTGATCAGAGTGTCAGCTGGAGAGTCGGCCGCCTTCGGCACATGCTGTAGCGAGCTGCGGGTAAGTAGGTCGTCAACTGCTCCGAACCACCGTACTTATAGCAAGTGAAGGTATATTTATACCTTGAAGGTGTTTAGCAATGCCATCTTTGACATAAAGGCGGGCATATGAACGCCATGAATGAACTCCTGGGGAATAGTTGTTCATTGTAAAACCAACTGAGTTCTTGGAGAAATCAATATTCAAGCAAGGGAAAGCCCCTAACGGCTTGAGCTGGTTTTCCAAGAAATCGTTGTGACGTTTGGTGAACGATGGGAAGTTGCCATGCCTGTATTTGGGCTGCATGGGCTATGTCTAAATAAGGGCTTGATTTCTATGCCTATATAGGGGCAACTTGGATTGTACCTATATAAGGGCATGAATCGGGAAAATCCATTCGGAATCTAAAACGATATACAACACCCACTCCACTTTCCTATGTAGGACTTCTACTAAAATACTGGGTTCTAAACACAGTAAACATAACTAAACATGATGTGTTAAAAACCCACCCAAAAATACATAAAACTGCATTGGTACTGGTTGTACACGAAAAGTGCATTTGAGCTGTACGCATTTAAGCAATGTTTCATTCTAAGCATATAGTTGACATTTGAAAATGCTAGCTGAATGAATCATCAAAATACATTTATGAAATGGCTCGTAAATACAGAAAAGGAAAGGTGACTAAACCATGTCATAATAAATATAACTGTTGATCATGAGGACAAGGTCAAATATTGTCTCTGGAAGTTTTTTTTAAAGAATTCTAGTTCTCCATGAATAGTTCTACTTTGAGCAGATTACTTTGTGCCTTAAATGAAAAAATACAAATTTGGAAAACAAAAATTAATCATAGGAAAAAGAGTTCCAAAGTTGGAAACTTTGTTTTGAAAAAAAATGAAGGTCAAATTCAGAGTCTCTTAGAACACTGTGTGCCAAATCAAAAGTCAGTGTTATTGTTTGGAGAAAACATCAAATCTTCTAAGTCTGTAAAAAATGTGTCTACCATTGTAGGTGAAAGTTGGATTATCTCATTAAGAAGATCGACCACACATAGATGTGAAGCATCGCCGTCAGCATTGGTCGTATTACCAATGTTCGAATTAGATGGTACCTGAGTGCCTGACGTTTTCCGTACCTCAGCAGTAGTATTTTGCGTGTGTGAGATCTCAATGAATGCCGTCATCAGGATCGGTAGCCGTTGGGGACAACACAGTGCATGAGCTGTTACTGGTCCAAGCAAAGTATCAACATCTGTTGGCAGGACTGATGAGAGTGTCAGACAGGTGTCTAGCACACATTCTTCTCCGCACAGCAGGCATCATAAAACAGGTAAGATGCAATCTTGCCAATTGGTCTGAATGAAAGAAACCATGTGGTATTCAATTCTCTTAGACGGGGTAGTCCCAAAATTTGAACGATGTTTTCACAACACTTCATTGCCAGTGGAGTGGTCTCCACGGTGAACTGGGTTTCGCTTGTGGATTGACTTGCAATATCGCAGGAACAGGAGCAAAAATAGTATCCCTGGAGCGAGTCCCAAAATGAGAGGCAATCTGCCAAACACAGAGTGCACGAAGTTTGGAAATATTCCTAGGAGTGCTTCAAAAGGTGCTAACAGTCCCAAAAAAACTGTCTTAAGTACATGTACAATACCACTCGTATCAGACATGTTTAACCCCTTCGCTGCAAGGCCTTTTCCCCTCCTGTGCTAACCCTTTTTTTAGTGATTTGGGGTAGTGCGCGCTTAGGCCCCTGTAACTTTTTGGCCACATAAGGTATCCACGCCAAATTAGCGTCCTTTTCTTCCAACATCATGGGGAGTCTAAAGGAGCCCCGGGTTTGTGGATTCCCTTGGAGGGGTCCCGAAAATTAAGCAAAATACAGTGACATTTTTGTTTTTTCCAGAAAAATGGGAAAAACGGGCTGCAAATGAAAGCCTCTGGGTTTTCCCTGCAAATGTTATCAAAAAGGGGTTTGTGGGGATGAAATCTCAATTTTCTTAGCTTTTAGGGAATGACAGTCTTTTGTCAGAGAACCAACATTTTTCACACAGTTTTGGCATTTTTCTAGGACATAGTCTATTTTTGCTATTTTTAGAGCTTTCAACCTCCTTCCAGTTAATGGTAGAAATGAGTTTGAAAGCAATAATGGATCCTTGAAAGCGATACATTTTCTAAAAGTAGACAAAATTCTGAATTCAGAAAGGGGTCATTTGTCTAAATCCATGAAGGTTTCTTTATAGAAACTAACAGTTAAATTTTGGAATAATTGAAAATTTGTTGAAAAAAACAGCCTTTTGTCTCAAAGTTTTCACCTATAACTTCTTGTAATTTCAACAGCTCTTAGAAAGCAATATACCGTTACATCCGTTAGACCTTCCTGGTTGTGGAGAGATATAGGACTTGTAGTTTCACCAAGAACCCGACGAACCCAGATCCAAAAACTGAGCAGCAACTTGCAATGGTATTTTATTATTTACTGGGTATAGAGCACTTATTCTTGGAAAATGTATACATGGAAAAATCTGTAGGAAAGACACCTATATATTTCTGAATTGGGTACACATTATAGAGTTTAGAAACAGTATATATTTGCACATTTTCAAAATTGGGAATACTCATACTAGCATGAGAATTATTGGTCATTTTTCAAAAAGATTTTTTTTTACACAATGTCTTTCATTGGGAAGGGAGAAACGCATGAAAACTCAATTAGTAATAAAAGTTGATTTACAAATCTGAATTACCCTAAGTCTTCCGATAAAAACGGTACCTCACTTGTGTGGGTCGGCCTTGTGCCTGCGACAGGAAACGGCGCAAAATGCAACGTGGTCACACCTCAATTTTGCAGTTAAAAATTGACCCTTTTATGGCAAAGTGCCTAGCTGTAGTTTTTGCACCCTAGCTCTGCCGGCACCTAGGGAAACCTAGCAAACCTATACATTTTTGAAAAGTAGATACTCTGGGGAATTCAGGATGGGGTGACTCGACTACCTACCACCAGGTTCGGTTACCCAGAATCCCTTGCAAATCTAAGAAATTGACAAAAAAAAGCATTTTCCTCACATTTCTGTGGTGGAAAGTTCTGGAATCTGCGTGGATGAACAAATTTCCACCCACCCAGCGTTCCCCCTGGTTTCCCAAAAAAAATGATACCTCACTTGCCTGGGTCTGCCTAGTGCCTGCGAAGGAAACAGCGCAAAACGCAACGTGGTCACACCTCAATTTTGCAGTGAAAACGTGCTCTTTTTTGGCAAAGAGCCTACCTTTTGTTTTGAAACCTAGCTCTGCCGGCACCTAGGGAAACCTAGCAAACCTATACATTTTTGAAAGCTAGACACCCAGGGGAATTCAGGATGGGGTGACTCGACTGCCTCCCACCAGGTTCTGTTACCCAGAATTCCTTGCAAAGTTAAAAAATTGACAAAAAAACACATTTTCCTCACATTTCTGTGGTGCAAAGTTCTGGAATCTGCGTGGATCAACAAATGTCCAACCACCCAGCGCTCCCCCAGGTCTCCCGAAAAAAATAGTACCTCAATTGCCTGGGCCTGACTAGTGCCTGCAACAGGAAACAGCGCAAAACGCAACATGGTCGCACCGCAATTTCGCAGTGAAATCGTGCCCTTTTTTGGCAAAGAGCCTACCTTTTGTTTTTGCACCCTAGCTCTGCCGGCACCTAGGGAAACTTACCAAAACTATACATTTATGAAAAGTAGACACCCAGGGGAATTCAGGATGGGGTGACTCGACTGCCTACCACCAGGTTCTGTTACCCAGAATCCCTTGCAAAGCTAAGAAATTGACAAAGAAATTCATTTTCCTTACATTTCTGTGGTGGAAAGTTCTGGAATCTGCGTGGATCAACAAATTTCCACCCACCCAGCGTTCCCCCAGGTCTCCTGAAAAAAATGGTCCCTCACTTGCCTGGGTCTGCCTAGTGCCTGTGACAGGAAACTGCGCAAAACGTAACATGTTTGCACCTCAATTTCGCAGTGAAATTGTGCCCTTTTTTTGGCAAAGAGCCTACCTTTTGTTTTTGTACCCTAGCTCTGCTGGCACCTAGGGAAACTTAGCAAACCTATACATTTTTGAAAACTAGACACCCAGGGGAATTCAGGATGGGGTGACTCGACTGCCTACCACCAGGTTCTGTTACCCAGAATTCTTTGCAAAGCTTAGAAATTGTCAAAAAAACGCATTTCCCTCACATTTCTGTGGTGGAAAGTTCTGGAATCTGCGTGGATCAACACATTTCCACCCACCCAGCGTTCCCCCGAGTCTCCCAAAAATAATGGTACCTCACTTGCCTGGGTCTGCCTAGTGGCTGTGACAGGAAACAGCGCATAACGCAACGTGGTCGCACCTCAATTTCGCAGTGAAATCGTGCCCTTTTTTGGCAAAGAGCCTACCTTTTATTTTTTAACCCTAGCTCTGCTGGCACCTAGGGAAATCTAGCAAACCTATACATTTTTGAAAACTAGACACCCAGGGGAATTCAGGATGGGGTGACTCGACTGCCTACCACCAGGTTCTGATACCAGAATCTCTTGCAAAGCTAAGAAATTGACAAAAAAACGCATTTCCATCACATTTCTGTAGTGTAAACTTCTGGAATCTGCGTGGATTAACAAATTTCCACCCACCCAGCGTTCCCCCGGGTCTCCTGAAAAAAATGGTACATCACTTGCCTGGGTCTGCCTAGTGCGTGCGACAGGAAACAGCGCAAAACGCAACGTGGTCGCACCGCAATTTCGTAGTGCAATTGTGCCCTTTTTTGGCAAAGAACCTACCTTTTGTTTTTTAACCCTAGCTCTGCCGGCACCTAGGGAAACCTAGCAAACCTATACATTTTTGAAAACTAGACACCCAGGGGAATTCATGATGGGGTGAATCGACTGCCTACCACCAGGTTATGTTACCCAGAATCCCTTGCAAATCTAAAAAATTGACAAACAAAACGCATTTCCCTCACATTTCTGTGGTGGAAAGTTCTGGAATCTGCGTGAATCAAAAAATTTCCACCCACCCAGCGTTCCCCCAGGTCTCCTGAAAATAATGGTCCCTCACTTGCCTGGATCTGCCTAGTACCTGCGACAGGAAACTGCGTAAAACGTAACATGTTTGCACCTCAATTTCGCAGTGAAATTGTGCCCTTTTTTTGGCAAAGAGCCTACCTTTTGTTTTTGGACCCTAGCTCTGCTGGCACCTAGGGAAACCTAGCAAACCTATACATTTTTGAAAACTAGACACCCAGGGGAATTCAGGATGGGGTGACCCGCCTGCCTACCACCAGGTTCTGTTACCCAGAATCCCTTGCAAAACTAAGAAATTGTAAAATAAAAATGCATTTCACTCACATTTCTGTGGTGGAAAGTTCTGGAATCTGCGTGGATCAACAGATTTCTACCCACCCAGCGTTCCCTGGGTCTCCCGAAAACATTGGTACCTCACTTGCCTGGGTCTGCCTAGTGGCTGCGACAGGAAACAGCGCAAAACGCAACGTGGTCGCACCTCAATTTCGCAGTGAAATCGTGCCCTTTTTTTGGCAAAGAGCCTACCTTTTGTTTTTGTACCCTAGCTCTGCTGGCACCTAGGGAAACCTAGCAAACCTATACATTTTTGAAAACTAGACACCCAGGGGAATTCAGGATGGGGTGACTCGACTGCCTACCACCAGGTTCTGTTACCCAGAATCCCTTGCAAAGCTAAGAAATTGACAAAGAAATTCATTTTCCTTACATTTCTGTGGTGGAAAGTTCTGGAATCTGCGTGGATCAACAAATTTCCACCCACCCAGCGTTCCCCCAGGTCTCCTGAAAAAATTGGTCCCTCACTTGCCTGGGTCTGCCTAGTGCCTGCTACAGGAAACTGCGCAAAACGTAACATGTTTGCACCTCAATTTCGCAGTGAAATTGTGCCCTTTTTTTGGCAAAGAGCCTACCTTTTGTTTTTGTACCCTAGCTCTGCTGGCACCTAGGGAAACCTAGCAAACCTATACATTTTTGAAAACTAGACACCCAGGGAAATTCAGGATGGGGTGACTCGACTGCCTACCACCAGGTTCTGTTACCCAGAATCCCTTGCAAAGCTAAGAAATTTTTAAAAAAACGCATTTCCCTCACATTTCTGTGGTGGAAAGTTCTGGAATCTGCGTGGATCAACAAATTTCTACCCACCCAGCGTTCCCCGGGTCTCCCGAAAACATTGGTACCTCACTTGCCTGGGTCTCCATAGTGGTTGCGACAGGAAACAGCGCAAAACGCAACGTGGTCGCACCTCAATTTCGCAGTGAAATCGTGCCCTTTTTTTGGCAAAGAGCCTACCTTTTGTTTTTAAACCCTAGCTCTGCTGGCACCTACGGAAACCTAGCAAACCTATACATTTTTGAAAACTAGACACCCAGGGGAATTCAGGATGGGGTGACTCGACTGCCTACCACCAGGTTCTGTTACCCAGAATTCTTTGCAAAGCTTAGAAATTGTCAAAAAAACGCATTTCCCTCACATTTCTGTGGTGGAAAGTTCTGGAATCTGCGTGGATCAGCAAATTTCCACCCACCCAGCGTTCCCCCGAGTCTCCCGAAAATAATGGTACCTCACTTGCCTGGGTCTGCCTAGTGGCTGCGACAGGAAACAGCACATAACGCAACGTGGTGGCACCTCAATTTCGCAGTGAAATCGTGCCCTTTTTTGGCAAAGAGCCTACCTTTAATTTTTGAACCCTAGCTCTGCTGGCACCTAGGGAAATCTAGCAAACCTATACATTTTTGAAAACTAGACACCCAGGGGAATTCAGGATGGGGTGACTCGACTGCCTACCACCAGGTTCTGATACCAGAATCCCTTGCAAAGCTAAGAAATTGACAAAAAAACGCATTTCCATCACATTTCTGTAGTGGAAAGTTCTGGAATCTGCGTGGATTAACAAATTTCTACCCACCCAGCGTTCCCCCGGGTCTCCCGAAAAAAAATGGTACATCACTTGCCTGGGTCTGCCTCGTGCGTGCGACAGGAAACAGCGCAAAACGCAACGTGGTCGCACCGCAATTTCGTAGTGAAATTGTGCCCTTTTTTGGCAAAGAACGTACCTTTTGTTTTTGAACCCTAGCTCTGCCGGCACCTAGGGAAACCTAGCAAACCTATACAGTTTTTGAAAACTAGACACCCAGGGGAATTCAGGATGGGGTGAATCGACTGCCTACCACCAGGTTATGTTACCCAGAATCCCTTGCAAAGCTAAAAAATTGACAAACAAAACGCATTTCCCTCACATTTCTGTGGTGGAAAGTTCTGGAATCTGCGTGGATCAGCAAATTTCCACCCACCCAGCGTTCCCCCGAGTCTCCCGAAAATAATGGTACCTCACTTGCCTGGGTCTGCCTAGTGGCTGCGACAGGAAACAGCGCATAACGCAACGTGGTGGCACCTCAATTTTGCAGTGAAATCGTGCCCTTTTTTGGCAAAGAGCCTACCTTTTATTTTTGAACCCTAGCTCTGCTGGCACCTAGGGAAATCTAGCAAACCTATACATTTTTGAAAACTAGACACCCAGGGGAATTCAGGATGGGGTGACTCGACTGCCTACCACCAGGTTCTGATACCAGAATCCCTTGCAAAGCTAAGAAATTGACAAAAAAACGCATTTCCATCACATTTCTGTAGTGGAAAGTTCTGGAATCTGCGTGGATTAACAAATTTCTACCCACCCAGCGTTCCCCCGGGTCTCCCGAAAAAAAATGGTACATCACTTGCCTGGGTCTGCCTCGTGCGTGCGACAGGAAACAGCGCAAAACGCAACGTGGTCGCACCGCAATTTCGTAGTGAAATTGTGCCCTTTTTTGGCAAAGAACGTACCTTTTGTTTTTGAACCCTAGCTCTGCCGGCACCTAGGGAAACCTAGCAAACCTATACAGTTTTTGAAAACTAGACACCCAGGGGAATTCAGGATGGGGTGAATCGACTGCCTACCACCAGGTTATGTTACCCAGAATCCCTTGCAAAGCTAAAAAATTGACAAACAAAACGCATTTCCCTCACATTTCTGTGGTGGAAAGTTCTGGAATCTGCGTGGATCAGCAAATTTCCACCCACCCAGCGTTCCCCCGAGTCTCCCGAAAATAATGGTACCTCACTTGCCTGGGTCTGCCTAGTGGCTGCGACAGGAAACAGCGCAAAACGCAACGTGGTCGCACCTCAATTTCGCAGTGAAATCGTGCCCTTTTTTTGGCAAAGAGCCTACCTTTTATTTTTGTACCCTAGCTCTGCTGGCACCTAGGGAAACCTAGCAAACCTATACATTTTTGAAAACTAGACACCCAGGGGAATTCAGGATGGGGTGACTCGACTGCCTACCACCAGGTTCTGTTACCCAGAATCACTTGCAAAAGCTAAGAAATTGACAAAAAAACGCATTTCCCTCACATTTCTGTAGTGGAAAGTTCTGGAATCTGCGTGGATTAACAAATTTCCACCCACCCAGCGTTTCCCCGGGTCTCCCGAAAAAAATGGTACATCACTTGCCTGGGTCTGCCTAGTGCGTGCGACAGGAAACAGCACAAAAAACGCAACGTGGTCGCACCGCAATTTCGTAGTGAAATTGTGCCCTTTTTTGGCAAAGAACCTACCTTTTGTTTTTTAACCCTAGCTCTGCCGGCACCTAGGGAAACCTAGCAAACCTATACATTTTTGAAAACTAGACAACCAGGGGAATTCAGGATGGGGTGACTCGACTGCCTACCACCAGGTTATGTTACCCAGAATCCCTTGCAAAGCTAGGAAATTGACAAAGAAATTCATTTTCCTTACATTTCTGTGGTGGAAAGTTCTGGAATCTGCGTGGATCAACAAATTTCCACCCACCAGCGTTCCCCCAGGTCTCCTGAAAAAAATGGTCCCTCACTTGCCTGGGTCTGCCTAGTGCCTACGACAGGAAACTGCGCAAAACGTAACATGTTTGCACCTCAATTTCGCAGTGAAATTGTGCCCTTTTTTTGGCAAAGAGCCTACCTTTTGTTTTTGTACCCTAGCTCTGCTGGCACCTAGGGAAACCTAGCAAACCTATACATTTTTGAAAACTAGACACCCAGGGGAATTCAGGATGGGGTGACTCGACTGCCTACCACCAGGTTCTGTTACCCAGAATCCCTTGCAAAGCTAAGACATTTTAAAAAAAACGCATTTCCCTCACATTTCTGTGGTGGAAAGTTCTGGAATCTGCGTGGATCACCAAACTTCTACCCACCCAGCGTTCCCCGGGTCTCCCGAAAACATTGGTACCTCACTTGCCTGGGTCTCCCTAGTGGTTGCGACAGGAAACAGCGCAAAACGCAACGTGGTCGCACCTCAATTTCGCAGTGAAATCGTGCCCTTTTTTTGGCAAAGAGCCTACCTTTTGTTTTTAAACCCTAGCTCTGCTGGCACCTAGGGAAACCTAGCAAACCTATACATTTTTTAAAACTAGACACCCAGGGGAATTCAGGATGGGGTGACTCGACTGCCTACCACCAGGTTCTGTTACCCAGAATTCTTTGCAAAGCTTAGAAATTGTCAAAAAAACGCATTTCCCTCACATTTCTGTCGTGGAAAGTACTGGAATCTGCGTGGATCAACAAATTTCCACCCACCCAGCGTTCCCCAGAGTCTCCCGAAAATAATGGTACCTCACTTGCCTGGGTCTGCCTAGTGCGTGCGACAGGAAACAGCACAAAAAACGCAACGTGGTCGCACCGCAATTTCGTAGTGAAATGTTATGTTATGTTATGTTAATAACTTTTATTCAGCGCACAGCTGCCCCAGCGAAGGGGCGTCCTGGCGCCTGATCAAGTACCACAACATAACAGATCGCCACTGAGAAGAAGAAATTAATTAACGGAGGTGAACAGATGGGTCTTAATCGCCCGTCTGAAAAGAGTCAGGCTATTCAGGGCACGGATATGGACAGGAAGAGAGTTCCATAGTCCAGCCGCCATAACACAAAAAGAACGACCTCCTATCCTACTCAATCTGAATCTAGGCACGTTCGCTAGGTAGAGAGATTCCGACCTGAGAGACCGCCTGGGGACATATGGGGAAACAAGGCCCATCAAGGCGGGGGGAGACGAGAGTTTCAAGATCTTAAATGTCAAACAGAGTGCCTTAAATTTGATTCTCTGTCTGACCGGCAGCCAATGCAGGGAGGTCAGGACTGCCGATACAGAGCACCGTCTCGGGAGGCCTACAATGGCCCGCGCAGCGGCATTCTGTACTCTCTGCAGTCTAGTCGCCTCAGCCTGATTAACGCCGAGTAACAGAGCACTCCCATAGTCCAGCCGGGAAAGAATGGAGGCTTGGACAACCAGTTGCCGAGTAGGGGGGTCGAAGAATTTAAGGACCGGTCTCAGTCCTCGCAGAATCCCATAACAGGTGGCTGCGATCTTCTTAGTATGGCTGGTAAAAGAAAGGTTGGAATCCAGCCAGACCCCCAAGTTCTTCACTTCGGCCGCTGGAATGGGAGTCACCCCCAGCTCAGGAGGCCACCATTGATCTCCCCACGAATCCGCTTGCTTTCCTAAAATCAGGACTTCGGTTTTCTTGGCGTTTAACTGTAAACAGTTAATACGCATCCAGTCCGCCACGGCAAGAAGCCCTGCGCGAAACCTGGGGGCAGTCACCTCAGGGTCCCCACTGAGTGTCACCGCTAGCTGCGTGTCATCGGCATAAGATGTCATGGTTAAGCCAGATTGTCTAACTACGGCAGCTAGCGGTTTCACATACAAGTTGAACAGCGTGGGGCTCAACGCCGAACCCTGAGGGACTCCTAACCCCAGAGGATGGAACGAGGACTGACCAGGAGGAATGGCCACTTTAAAAAACCGGTCCGAAAGGAAAGAGCGGAACCATTGAAGAGCCTTGCCCTCAAGTCCCACTTCCTCCAACCTCCGCAACAAAATGCCATGAGACACAGTATCAAATGCGGCGCTCAGATCTAACAAAAGGAGCGCCGCTGTCTGCCCCACATCCAGCACCGAACGGAGATGTTCGCTCATAAAGAGCAGAGCCGTTTCGGTGCTGTGTTGTGCCCGAAAGCCATTCTGACTCTCGTCAAGAATATTATTACGAGAGAGATGGGCAGACAAGATGGAATTTACATGTGCCTCAGTGACCTTGGCGGTCCAGGGCAGGAGGGAGATGGGGCGATAGTTCTCAGGGAGCAGAGGGTCTAGACTAGGCTTCTTCAATATAGGGCTGACCACAGCTTGCTTCCAAGAAGCAGGAACCACGCCTTCCGTAAGTGAAAGATTAATCAGGTCCAGTATGGGTTCACGACACAGGGGCGGGAGGAGAGTGATAAGCTCTGGCTTCAAAGGATCTAAAGGAGAGCCCGATTTAATTTTGAGGCTCAGGGTGTCAAATGCCTCAGCCGACATAGCAGGCAAGGAGGACAGAGGTTCACAATCTGGAACCCTAACAGGCCTGGGCTCAGCATCGGGCACAGCTGGCATAAACCCTCGGTAGATTATCTGCACCTTCTCCACGAAAAAGGATGCCAAGCTTTCACAATGAGAGTCCGTGCAGATTTCTAGCGAGGTGGCCCGTTTACCCATCAGATCTTTAAGCACCTTAAAAATTAATTTAGATGGGTTAGGGCTGTTGGAGAACTCAAACGCATAATATGCTGCCCGGGCTTGACAGATAGCTCTGTGATAGCTCTTAAGCTGGGTAAAGTACAATGATTTCAGTGTGGGGTCAAAAGACTTCCTCCACGCCCTCTCCGCTTGTCGGCAAGTTCTCTTGAGCTCAGCAAGGGACTCATTATACCAAGGACTGCGGGTTTTAGCATGACATTTCGACCAACGCATTGGTATAAGAGAATCGAGGGCAGTACGGACCCAAGCACAGAACTGTTCATATCCCTGTTCAACATTCGACAGGTTGCCCAAGGGCTGTGCCTCGAGAATATTAACAAACTCCTCCATTTTAAGCTTACGCCAATTTCTTTTGAAGGTCAATCTGTCCACAGGTTTAAATTGGTGATCATCCAGAGGGCATGATACTTTAACCAATAGATGATCAGTCCAGCCCACCACCATCGGGTCAGATGCCAAAGCCCGGTCCAAGGTGGTAAAAAAGGGGTCGAGAATGTGACCTCCTCTGTGGGTAGGGGCAGTGACAAGTTGGTTCAACTGCATGGCTTCCAGATCCGCTATCAAAGAGCTGATAGATAAAGAAGATGTCTGATCAAGATGTATATTCAGATCACCAATGATGTTAAAATTAGCACATCTAGGAGCCAGGGAGTTAACCATGTCAACGAGAGCGGCCTTAAAGACCGTGTCATTCCCTGGAGGGCGATAGATTAACAGACCACTAAAAGTGAACTGATGGCTGACAGTGACCTTGAAAGCGGCGCTTTCGCACATCGGCAGATCAAGGGCTTGCCAGACCGCCGGAAAGCAAGATTTTGTTGCCAAAGCTATGCCTCCACCCCTGGTAGTACGGTTCAGGGTGAAGACCGTGTAGGTGGAAGGAAAGGCCAAATTTATTATGGCCGAGTCGGTGTCCTGTAACCACGTCTCAGTGAGAAAAATAAGATCCGGTGAGTCCTTGTCGATCATATCGCGAAGGGACTGATGGTGCTTAACCAATGATCTGACATTAAGGCTCCATATACTGAGTGCTCGCCCGGAAATGTCAGTATGCGCAGCTAGGGTAGACCTTTCAGAGGAGCGCACCCCACTAGGGGGATCCAACGAAAACCTGCCACACGGACAGTCATAGGGTCCCACAAGTGGGCACACCGGAGCATGAGTACAATCCGAGTGACCGTCTCTTAAGGTAAGGAGGTCAGTACGATTGTACCTGAGTGGCATGATAAAGTCCATGGTGTAAAGAGGACTGATGCCAGAGTCCTGTGCCCGTACCCGCTACCTCGACGCGGACGAGCGCAGACGGGCAGGACTCTGGCACGACTCCGGCACAGCGCAGGCGTCACCACTGCGCGTCCCGCTGCGCGGGAGAGGACGACTTTAAATAGGCGTCTCAAAGTACATCACGAGCGTGGGGACGCTCCAAGATGGCGCCCACAGGAAGTAGAACTCACCCAATCCAAAATGGCGCCCACAGTTATCCACCCCGGGACCCGGACCCGCCAAACAGCGGTGACAGTTCCTCAATTTAAATGCAGGTAAGGGGACTTGAGCCACACAGGGGCGCTACGTTAAAATCAGCAAATACAGCAAACTGAATAAACTAAATATGATAAAGGCGAGTTAAAAGTGCAGCGCACTAGCAGCGCGACCTGCGCAGAATGCAGCAGATGAAATTGTGCCCTTTTTTGGCAAATAACCTACCTTTTGTTTTTTAACCCTAGCTCTGCCGGCACCTAGGGAAACCTAGCAAACCTATACATTTTTGAAAACTAGACAACCAGGGGAATTCAGGATGGGGTGACTCGACTGCCTACCACCAGGTTATGTTACCCAGAATCCCTTGCAAAGCTAGGAAATTGACAAAGAAATTCATTTTCCTTACATTTCTGTGGTGGAAAGTTCTGGAATCTGCGTGGATCAACAAATTTCCACCCACCAGCGTTCCCCCAGGTCTCCTGAAAAAAATGGTCCCTCACTTGCCTGGGTCTGCCTAGTGCCTACGACAGGAAACTGCGCAAAACGTAACATGTTTGCACCTCAATTTCGCAGTGAAATTGTGCCCTTTTTTTGGCAAAGAGCCTACCTTTTGTTTTTGTACCCTAGCTCTGCTGGCACCTAGGGAAACCTAGCAAACCTATACATTTTTGAAAACTAGACACCCAGGGGAATTCAGGATGGGGTGACTCGACTGCCTACCACCAGGTTCTGTTACCCAGAATCCCTTGCAAAGCTAAGACATTTTAAAAAAAATGCATTTCCCTCACATTTCTGTGGTGGAAAGTTCTGGAATCTGCGTGGATCACCAAACTTCTACCCACCCAGCGTTCCCCGGGTCTCCCGAAAACATTGGTACCTCACTTGCCTGGGTCTCCCTAGTGGTTGCGACAGGAAACAGCGCAAAACGCAACGTGGTCGCACCTCAATTTCGCAGTGAAATCGTGCCCTTTTTTTGGCAAAGAGCCTACCTTTTGTTTTTAAACCCTAGCTCTGCTGGCACCTAGGGAAACCTAGCAAACCTATACATTTTTTAAAACTAGACACCCAGGGGAATTCAGGATGGGGTGACTCGACTGCCTACCACCAGGTTCTGTTACCCAGAATTCTTTGCAAAGCTTAGAAATTGTCAAAAAACCGCATTTCCCTCACATTTCTGTCGTGGAAAGTACTGGAATCTGCGTGGATCAACAAATTTCCACCCACCCAGCGTTCCCCAGAGTCTCCCGAAAATAATGGTACCTCACTTGCCTGGGTCTGCCTAGAGGCTGCGACAGGAAACAGCGCATAACGCAACGTAGTCGCACCTCAATTTCGCAGTGAAATCGTGCCCTTTTTTGGCAAAGAGCCTACCTTTTATTTTTGAACCCTAGCTCTGCTGGCACCTAGGGAAATCTAGCAACCCTATACATTTTTGAAAACTAGACACCCAGGGGAATTCAGGATGGGGAGACTCGACTGCCTACCACCAGGTTCTGATACCAGAATCCGTTGCAAAGCTAAGAAATTGACAAAAAAACGCATTTCCATCACATTTCTGTAGTGGAAAGTTCTGGAATCTGCGTGGATAATCAAATTTCCACCCACCCAGCGTTCCCCCGGGTCTCCCGAAAAAAATGGTACATCACTTGCCTGGGTCTGCCTAGTGCGTGCGACAGGAAACAGCGCAAAACGCAACGTGGTCGCACCGCAATTTCGTAGTGAAATTGTGCCCTTTTTTGGCAAAGAACCTACCTTTTGTTTTTGAACCCTAGCTCTGCCGGCACCTAGGGAAACCTAGAAAACCTATACATTTTTGAAAACTAGACACCCAGGGAAATTCAGGATGGGGTGAATCGACTGCCTACCACCAGGTTATGTTACCCAGAATCCCTTGCAAAGCTAAAAAATTGACAAACAAAATGCATTTCCCTCACATTTCTGTGGTGGAAAGTTCTGGAATCTGCATGGATCAACAAATTTCCACCCACCCAGTGTTCCCCCAGGTCTCCTGAAAATAATGGTCCCTCACTTGCCTGGGTCTGCCTAGTACCTGCGACAGGAAACTGCGGAAAACGTAACATGTTTGCACCTCAATTTCGCAGTGAAATTGTGCCCTTTTTTGGGCAAAGAGCCTACCTTTTGTTTTTGTACCCTAGCTCTGCTGGCACCTAGGGAAACCTAGCAAACCTATAAATTTTTTAAAACTAGACACCCAGGGGAATTCAGGATGGGGTGACCCGCCTGCCTACCACCAGGTTCTGTTACCCAGAATCCCTTGCAAAACTAAGAAATTGTAAAATAAAAATGCATTTCACTCACATTTCTGTGGTGGAAAGTTCTGGAATCTGCGTGGATCAACAAATTTCTACCCACCCAGCGTTCCCTGGGTCTCCCGAAAACATTGGTACCTCACTTGCCTGGGTCTGCCTAGTGGCTGCGACAGGAAACAGCGCAAAACGCAACGTGGTCGCACCTCAATTTCGCAGTGAAATCGTGCCCTTTTTTTGGCAAAGAGCCTACCTTTTGTTTTTAAACCCTAGCTCTGCTGGCACCTAGGGAAACCTAGCAAACATATACATTTTTGACAACTAGACACCCAGGGGAATTCAGGATGGGGTGACTCGACTGCCTACCACCAGGTTCTGTTACCCAGAATCCCTTGCAAAAGCTAAGAAATTGACAAAGAAATTCATTTTCCTTACATTTCTGTGGTGGAAAGTTCTGGAATCTGCGTGGATCAACAAATTTCCACCCACCCAGCGTTCCCCCAGGTCTCCTGAAAAAATTGGTCCCTCACTTGCCTGGGTCTGCCTAGTGCCTGCGACAGGAAACTGCGCAAAACGTAACATGTTTGCACCTCAATTTCGCAGTGAAATTGTGCCCTTTTTTTGGCAAAGAGCCTACCTTTTGTTTTTGTACCCTAGCTCTGCTGGCACCTAGGGAAACCTAGCAAACCTATAAATTTTTGAAAACTAGACACCCAGGGGAATTCAGGATGGGGTGACTCGACTGCCTACCACCAGGTTCTGTTACCCAGAATCCCTTGCAAAGCTAAGAAATTTTTTAAAAAACGCATTTCCCTCACATTTCTGTGGTGGAAAGTTCTGGAATCTGCGTGGATCAACAAATTTCTACCCACCCAGCGTTCCCCGGGTCTCCCGAAAACATTGGTACCTCACTTGCCTGGGTCTCCGTAGTGGTTGCGACAGGAAACAGCGCAAAACGCAACGTGGTCGCACCTCAATTTCGCAGTGAAATCGTGCCCTTTTTTTGGCAAAGAGCCTACCTTTTGTTTTTAAACCCTAGCTCTGCTGGCACCTACGGAAACCTAGCAAACCTATACATTTTTTAAAACTAGACACCCAGGGGAATTCAGGATGGGGTGACTCGACTGCCTACCACCAGGTTCTGTTACCCAGAATTCTTTGCAAAGCTTAGAAATTGTCAAAAAAACGCATTTCCCTCACATTTCTGTGGTGGAAAGTTCTGGAATCTGCTTGGATCAGCAAATTTCCACCCACCCAGCGTTCCCCCGAGTCTCCCGAAAATAATGGTACCTCACTTGCCTGGGTCTGCCTAGTGGCTGCGACAGGAAACAGCGCATAACGCAACGTGGTGGCACCTCAATTTCGCAGTGAAATCGTGCCCTTTTTTGGCAAAGAGCCTACCTTTTATTTTTGAACCCTAGCTCTGCTGGCACCTAGGGAAATCTAGCAAACCTATACATTTTTGAAAACTAGACACCCAGGGGAATTCAGGATGGGGTGACTCGACTGCCTACCACCAGGTTCTGATACCAGAATCCCTTGCAAAGCTAAGAAATTGACAAAAAAACGCATTTCCATCACATTTCTGTAGTGGAAAGTTCTGGAATCTGCGTGGATTAACAAATTTCTACCCACCCAGCGTTCCCCCGGGTCTCCCGAAAAAAAATGGTACATCACTTGCCTGGGTCTGCCTAGTGCGTGCGACAGGAAACAGCGCAAAACGCAACGTGGTCGCACCGCAATTTCGTAGTGAAATTGTGCCCTTTTTTGGCAAAGAACGTACCTTTTGTTTTTGAACCCTAGCTCTGCCGGCACCTAGGGAAACCTAGCAAACCTATACAGTTTTTGAAAACTAGACACCCAGGGGAATTCAGGATGGGGTGACCCGCCTGCCTACCACAAGGTTCTGTTACCCAGAATCCCTTGCAAAACTAAGAAATTGTAAAATAAAAATGCATTTCACTCACATTTCTGTGGTGGAAAGTTCTGGAATCTGCGTGGCTCAACAAATTTCTACCCACCCAGCGTTCCCTGGGTCTCCCGAAAACATTGGTACCTCACTTGCCTGGGTCTGCCTAGTGGCTGCGACAGGAAACAGCGCAAAACGCAACGTGGTCGCACCTCAATTTCGCAGTGAAATCGTGCCCTTTTTTTGGCAAAGAGCCTACCTTTTGTTTTTGTACCCTAGCTCTGCTGGCACCTAGGGAAACCTAGCAAACCTATACATTTTTGAAAACTAGACACCCAGGGGAATTCAGGATGGGGTGACTCGACTGCCTACCACCAGGTTCTGTTACCCAGAATCACTTGCAAAAGCTAAGAATTTGACAAAAAAACGCATTTCCCTCACATTTCTGTAGTGGAAAGTTCTGGAATCTGCGTGGATTAACAAATTTCCACCCACCCAGCGTTCCCCAGGGTCTCCCGAAAAAAATGGTACATCACTTGCCTGGGTCTGCCTAGTGCGTGCGACAGGAAACAGCGCAAAACGCAACGTGGTCGCACCGCAATTTCGTAGTGAAATTGTGCCCTTTTTTGGCAAAGAACCTACCTTTTGTTTTTGAACCCTAGCTCTGCCGGCACCTAGGGAAACCTAGCAAACCTATACATTTTTGAAAACTAGACAACCAGGGGAATTCAGGATGGGGTGACTCGACTGCCTACCACCAGGTTCTGTTACCCAGAATCCCTTGCAAAGCTAGGAAATTGACAAAGAAATTCATTTTCCTTACATTTCTGTGGTGGAAAGTTCTGGAATCTGCGTGGATCAACAAATTTCCACCCACCAGCGTTCCCCCAGGTCTCCTGAAAAAAATGGTCCCTCACTTGCCTGGGTCTGCCTAGTGCCTACGACAGGAAACTGCGCAAAACGTAACATGTTTGCACCTCAATTTCGCAGTGAAATTGTGCCCTTTTTTTGGCAAAGAGCCTACCTTTTGTTTTTGTACCCTAGCTCTGCTGGCACCTAGGGAAACCTAGCAAACCTATACATTTTTGAAAACTAGACACCCAGGGGAATTCAGGATGGGGTGACTCGACTGCCTACCACCAGGTACTGTTACCCAGAATCCCTTGCAAAGCTAAGAAATTTTTAAAAAAACGCATTTCCCTCACATTTCTGTGGTGGAAAGTTCTGGAATCTGCGTGGATCAATAAACTTCTACCCACCCAGTGTTCCCCGGGTCTCCCGAAAACATTGGTACCTCACTTACCTGGGTCTCCCTAGTGGTTGCGACAGGAAACAGCGCAAAACGCAACGTGGTCGCACCTCAATTTCGCAGTGAAATCGTGCCCTTTTTTTGGCAAAGAGCCTGCCTTTTGTTTTTAAACCCTAGCTCTGCTGGCACCTAGGGAAACCTAGCAAACCTATACATTTTTTAAAACTAGACACCCAGGGGAATTCAGGATGGGGTGACTCGACTGCCTACCACCAGGTTCTGTTACCCAGAATTCTTTGCAAAGCTTAGAAATTGTCAAAAAAACGCATTTCCCTCACATTTCTGTCGTGGAAAGTACTGGAATCTGCGTGGATCAACAAATTTCCACCCACCCAGCGTTCCCCAGAGTCTCCCGAAAATAATGGTACCTCACTTGCCTGGGTCTGCCTAGAGGCTGCGACAGGAAACAGCGCATAACGCAACGTGGTCGCACCTCAATTTCGCAGTGAAATCGTGCCCTTTTTTGGCAAAGAACCTACCTTTTATTTTTGAACCCTAGCTCTGCTGGCACCTAGGGAAATCTAGCAACCCTATACATTTTTGAAAACTAGACACCCAGGGGAATTCAGGATGGGGTGACTCGACTGCCTACCACCAGGTTCTGATACCAGAATCCGTTGCAAAGCTAAGAAATTGACAAAAAAACGCATTTCCATCACATTTCTGTAGTGGAAAGTTCTGGAATCTGCGTGGATTAACAAATTTCCACCCACCCAGCGTTCCCCCGGGTCTCCCGAAAAAAATGGTACATCACTTGCCTGGGTCTGCCTAGTGCGTGCGACAGGAAACAGCGCAAAACGCAACGTGGTCGCACCGCAATTTCGTAGTGAAATTGTGCCCTTTTTTGGCAAAGAACCTACCTTTTGTTTTTGAACCCTAGCTCTGCCGGCACCTAGGGAAACCTAGCAAACCTATACATTTTTGAAAACTAGACACCCAGGGGAATTCAGGATGGGGTGAATCGACTGCCTACCACCAGGTTATGTTACCCAGAATCCCTTGCAAAGCTAAAAAAATGACAAACAAAATACATTTCCCTCACATTTCTGTGGTGGAAAGTTCTGGAATCTGCGTGGATCAGCAAATTTCCACCCACCCAGCGTTCCCCTGAGTCTCCCGAAAATAATGGTACCTCACTTGCCTGGGTCTGCCTAGTGGCTGCGACAGGAAACTGCGGAAAACGTAACATGTTTGCACCTCAATTTCGCAGTTAAATTGTGCCCTTTTTTTGGCAAAGAGCCTACCTTTTGTTTTTGTACCCTAGCTCTGCTGGCACCTAGGGAAACCTAGCAAACCTATACATTTTTTAAAACTAGACACCCAGGGGAATTCAGGATGGGGTGACCCGCCTGCCTACCACCAGGTTCTGTTACCCAGAATCCCTTGCAAAACTAAGAAATTGTAAAATAAAAATGCATTTCACTCACATTTCTGTGGTGGAAAGTTCTGGAATCTGCGTGGATCAACAAATTTCTACCCACCCAGCGTTCCCTGGGTCTCCCGAAAACATTGGTACCTCACTTGCCTGGGTCTGCCTAGTGGCTGCGACAGGAAACAGCGCAAAACGCAACGTGGTCGCACCTCAATTTCGCAGTGAAATCGTGCCCTTTTTTTGGCAAAGAGCCTACCTTTTGTTTTTAAACCCTAGCTCTGCTGGCACCTAGGGAAACCTAGCAAACATATACATTTTTGACAACTAGACACCCAGGGGAATTCAGGATGGGGTGACTCGACTGCCTACCACCAGGTTCTGTTACCCAGAATCCCTTGCAAAAGCTAAGAAATTGACAAAGAAATTCATTTTCCTTACATTTCTGTGGTGGAAAGTTCTGGAATCTGCGTGGATCAACAAATTTCCACCCACCCAGCGTTCCCCCAGGTCTCCTGAAAAAAATGGTCCCTCACTTGCCTGGGTCTGCCTAGTGCCTGCGACAGGAAACTGCGCAAAACGTAACATGTTTGCACCTCAATTTCGCAGTGAAATTGTGCCCTTTTTTTGGCAAAGAGCCTACCTTTTGTTTTTGTACCCTAGCTCTGCTGGCACCTAGGGAAACCTAGCAAACCTATACATTTTTGAAAACTAGACACCCAGGGGAATTCAGGATGGGGTGACTCGACTGCCTACCACCAGGTTCTGTTACCCAGAATCCCTTGCAAAACTAAGAAATTGTAAAATAAAAATGCATTTCACTCACATTTCTGTGGTGGAAAGTTCTGGAATCTGCGTGGATCAACAAATTTCTACCCACCCAGCGTTCCCTGGGTCTCCCGAAAACATTGGTACCTCACTTGCCTGGGTCTGCCTAGTGGCTGCGACAGGAAACAGCGCAAAACGCAACGTGGTCGCACCTCAATTTCGCAGTGAAATCGTGCCCTTTTTTTGGCAAAGAGCCTACCTTTTGTTTTTAAACCCTAGCTCTGCTGGCACCTAGGGAAACCTAGCAAACATATACATTTTTGACAACTAGACACCCAGGGGAATTCAGGATGGGGTGACTCGACTGCCTACCACCAGGTTCTGTTACCCAGAATCCCTTGCAAAAGCTAAGAAATTAACAAAGAAATTCATTTTCCTTACATTTCTGTGGTGGAAAGTTCTGGAATCTGCGTGGATCAACAAATTTCCACCCACCCAGTGTTCCCCCAGGTCTCCTGAAAAAAATGGTCCCTCACTTGCCTGGGTCTGCCTAGTGCCTGCGACAGGAAACTGCGCAAAACGTAACATGTTTGCACCTCAATTTCGCAGTGAAATTGTGCCCTTTTTTTGGCAAAGAGCCTACCTTTTGTTTTTGTACCCTAGCTCTGCTGGCACCTAGGGAAACCTAGCAAACCTATACATTTTTGAAAACTAGACACCCAGGGGAATTCAGGATGGGGTGACTCGACTGCCTACCACCAGGTTCTGTTACCCAGAATCCCTTGCAAAGCTAAGAAATTTTTAAAAAAACGCATTTCCCTCACATTTCTGTGGTGGAAAGTTCTGGAATCTGCGTGGATCAACAAATTTCTACCCACCCAGCGTTCCCCGGGTCTCCCGAAAACATTGGTACCTCACTTGCCTGGGTCTCCGTAGTGGTTGCGACAGGAAACAGCGCAAAACGCAACGTGGTCGCACCTCAATTTCGCAGTGAAATCGTGCCCTTTTTTTGGCAAAGAGCCTACCTTTTATTTTTAAACCCTAGCTCTGCTGGCACCTACGGAAACCTAGCAAACCTATACATTTTTTAAAACTAGACACCCAGGGGAATTCAGGATGGGGTGACTCGACTGCCTACCACCAGGTTCTGTTACCCAGAATTCTTTGCAAAGCTTAGAAATTGTCAAAAAAACGCATTTCCCTCACATTTCTGTGGTGGAAAGTTCTGGAATCTGCGTGGATCAGCAAATTTCCACCCACCCAGCGTTCCCCCGAGTCTCCCGAAAATAATGGTACCTCACTTGCCTGGGTCTGCCTAGTGGCTGCGACAGGAAACAGCGCATAACGCAACGTGGTGGCACCTCAATTTCGCAGTAAAATCGTGCCCTTTTTTGGCAAAGAGCCTACCTTTTATTTTTGAACCCTAGCTCTGCTGGCACCTAGGGAAATCTAGCAAACCTATACATTTTTGAAAACTAGACACCCAGGGGAATTCAGGATGGGGTGACTCGACTGCCTACCACCAGGTTCTGATACCAGAATCCCTTGCAAAGCTAAGAAATTGACAAAAAAACGCATTTCCATCACATTTCTGTAGTGGAAAGTTCTGGAATCTGCGTGGATTAACAAATTTCTACCCACCCAGCGTTCCCCCGGGCCTCCCGAAAAAAAATGGTACATCACTTGCCTGGGTCTGCCTAGTGCGTGCGACAGGAAACAGCGCAAAACGCAACGTGGTCGCACCGCAATTTCGTAGTGAAATTGTGCCCTTTTTTGGCAAAGAACGTACCTTTTGTTTTTGAACCCTAGCTCTGCCGGCACCTAGGGAAACCTAGCAAACCTATACAGTTTTTGAAAACTAGACACCCAGGGGAATTCAGGATGGGGTGACCCGCCTGCCTACCACAAGGTTCTGTTACCCAGAATCCCTTGCAAAACTAAGAAATTGTAAAATAAAAATGCATTTCACTCACATTTCTGTGGTGGAAAGTTCTGGAATCTGCGTGGCTCAACAAATTTCTACCCACCCAGCGTTCCCTGGGTCTCCCGAAAACATTGGGACCTCACTTGCCTGGGTCTGCCTAGTGGCTGCGACAGGAAACAGCGCAAAACGCAACGTGGTCGCACCTCAATTTCGCAGTGAAATCGTGCCCTTTTTTTGGCAAAGAGCCTACCTTTTGTTTTTGTACCCTAGCTCTGCTGGCACCTAGGGAAACCTAGCAAACCTATACATTTTTGAAAACTAGACACCCAGGGGAATTCAGGATGGGGTGACTCGACTGCCTACCACCAGGTTCTGTTACCCAGAATCACTTGCAAAAGCTAAGAATTTGACAAAAAAACGCATTTCCCTCACATTTCTGTAGTGGAAAGTTCTGGAATCTGCGTGGATTAACAAATTTCCACCCACCCAGCGTTCCCCCGGGTCTCCCGAAAAAAATGGTACATCACTTGCCTGGGTCTGCCTAGTGCGTGCGACAGGAAACAGCGCAAAACGCAACGTGGTCGCACCGCAATTTCGTAGGGAAATTGTGCCCTTTTTTGGCAAAGAACCTACCTTTTGTTTTTGAACCCTAGCTCTGCCGGCACCTAGGGAAACCTAGCAAACCTATACGTTTTTGAAAACTAGACAACCAGGGGAATTCAGGATGCGGTGACTCGACTGCCTACCACCAGGTTCTGTTACCCAGAATCCCTTGCAAAGCTAGGAAATTGACAAAGAAATTCATTTTCCTTACATTTCTGTGGTGGAAAGTTCTGGAATCTGCGTGGATCAACAAATTTCCACCCACCAGCGTTCCCCCAGGTCTCCTGAAAAAAATGGTCCCACACTTGCCTGGGTCTGCCTAGTGCCTACGACAGGAAACTGCGCAAAACGTAACATGTTTGCACCTCAATTTCGCAGTGAAATTGTGCCTTTTTTTGGCAAAGAGCCTACCTTTTGTTTTTGTACCCTAGCTCTGCTGGCACCTAGGGAAACCTAGCAAACCTATACATTTTTGAAAACTAGACACCCAGGGGAATTCAGGATGGGGTGACTCGACTGCCTACCACCAGGTTCTGTTACCCAGAATCCCTTGCAAAGCTAAGAAATTTTTTAAAAAACGCATTTCCCTCACATTTCTGTGGTGGAAAGTTCTGGAATCTGCGTGGATCAACAAACTTCTACCCACCCAGCGTTCCCCGGGTCTCCCGAAAACATTGGTACCTCACTTGCCTGGGTCTCCCTAGTGGTTGCGACAGGAAACAGCGCAAAACGCAACGTGGTCGCACCTCAATTTCGCAGTGAAATCGTGCCCTTTTTTTGGCAAAGAGCCTGCCTTTTGTTTTTAAACCCTAGCTCTGCTGGCACCTAGGGAAACCTAGCAAACCTATACATTTTTGAAAACTAGACAACCAGGGGAATTCAGGATGGGGTGACTCGACTGCCTACCACCAGGTTCTGTTACCCAGAATCCCTTGCAAAGCTAGGAAAATGACAAAGAAATTCATTTTCCTTACATTTCTGTGGTGGAAAGTTCAGGAATCTGCGTGGATCAACAAATTTCCACCCACCAGCGTTCCCCCAGGTCTCCTGAAAAAAACTGGTCCCTCACTTGCCTGGGTCTGCCTAGAGGCTGCGACAGGAAATAGCGCATAACGCAACGTGGTCGCACCTCAATTTCGCAGTGAAATCGTGCCCTTTTTTGGCAAAGAGCCTACCTTTTATTTTTGAACCCTAGCTCTGCTGGCACCTAGGGAAATCTAGCAAACCTATACATTTTTGAAAACTAGACAACCAGGGGAATTCAGGATGGGGTGACTCGACTGCCTACCACCAGGTTCTGTTACCCAGAATCCCTTGCAAAGCTAGGAAAATGACAAAGAAATTCATTTTCCTTACATTTCTGTGGTGGAAAGTTCTGGAATCTGCGTGGATCAACAAATTTCCACCCACCAGCGTTCCCCCAGGTCTCCTGAAAAAACTGGTCCCTCACTTGCCTGGGTCTGCCTAGTGCCTACGACAGGAAACTGCGCAAAACGTAACATGTTTGCACCTCAATTTCGCAGTGAAATCATGCCCTTTTTTGGCAAAGAGCCTACCTTTTATTTTTGAACCCTAGCTCTGCTGGCACCTAGGGAAATCTAGCAACCCTATACATTTTTGAAAACTAGACACCCAGGGGAATTCAGGATGGGGAGACTCGACTGCCTACCACCAGGTTCTGATACCAGAATCCGTTGCAAAGCTAAGAAATTGACAAAAAAACGCATTTCCATCACATTTCTGTAGTGGAAAGTTCTGGAATCTGCGTGGATTAACAAATTTCCACCCACCCAGCGTTCCCCCGGGTCTCCCGAAAAAAATGGTACATCACTTGCCTGGGTCTGCCTAGTGCGTGCGACAGGAAACAGCGCAAAACGCAACGTGGTCGCACCGCAATTTCGTAGTGAAATTGTGCCCTTTTTTGGCAAAGAACCTACCTTTTGTTTTTGAACCCTAGCTCTGCCGGCACCTAGGGAAACCTAGCAAACCTATACATTTTTGAAAACTAGACACCCAGGGGAATTCAGGATGGGGTGAATCGACTGCCTACCACCAGGTTATGTTACCCAGAATCCCTTGCAAAGCTAAAAAATTGACAAACAAAATGCATTTCCCTCACATTTCTGTGGTGGAAAGTTCTGGAATCTGCGTGGATCAGCAAATTTCCACCCACCCAGCGTTCCCCCGAGTCTCCCGAAAATAATGGTACCTCACTTGCCTGCGTCTGCCTAGTGGCTGCGACAGGAAACTGCGGAAAACGTAACATGTTTGCACCTCAATTTCGCAGTGAAATTGTGCCCTTTTTTTGGCAAAGAGCCTACCTTTTGTTTTTGTACCCTAGCTCTGCTGGCACCTAGGGAAACCTAGCAAACCTATAAATTTTTTAAAACTAGACACCCAGGGGAATTCAGGATGGGGTGACCCGCCTGCCTACCACCAGGTTCTGTTACCCAGAATCCCTTGCAAAACTAAGAAATTGTAAAATAAAAATGCATTTCACTCACATTTCTGTGGTGGAAAGTTCTGGAATCTGCGTGGATCAACAAATTTCTACCCACCCAGCGTTCCCTGGGTCTCCCGAAAACATTGGTACCTCACTTGCCTGGGTCTGCCTAGTGGCTGCGACAGGAAACAGCGCAAAACGCAACGTGGTCGCACCTCAATTTCGCAGTGAAATCGTGCCCTTTTTTTGGCAAAGAGCCTACCTTTTGTTTTTAAACCCTAGCTCTGCTGGCACCTAGGGAAACCTAGCAAACATATACATTTTTGACAACTAGACACCCAGGGGAATTCAGGATGGGGTGACTCGACTGCCTACCACCAGGTTCTGTTACCCAGAATCCCTTGCAAAAGCTAAGAAATTGACAAAGAAATTCATTTTCCTTACATTTCTGTGGTGGAAAGTTCTGGAATCTGCGTGGATCAACAAATTTCCACCCACCCAGCGTTCCCGCAGGTCTCCTGAAAAAATTGGTCCCTCACTTGCCTGGGTCTGCCTAGTGCCTGCGACAGGAAACTGCGCAAAACGTAACATGTTTGCACCTCAATTTCGCAGTGAAATTGTGCCCTTTTTTTGGCAAAGAGCCTACCTTTTGTTTTTGTACCCTAGCTCTGCTGGCACCTAGGGAAACCTAGCAAACCTATACATTTTTGAAAACTAGACACCCAAGGGAATTCAGGATGGGGTGACTCGACTGCCTACCACCAGGTTCTGTTACCCAGAATCCCTTGCAAAGCTAAGAAATTTAAAAAAAAACGCATTTCCCTCACATTTCTGTGGTGGAAAGTTCTGGAATCTGTGTGGATCAACAAATTTCTACCCACCCAGCGTTCCCCGGGTCTCCCGAAAACATTGGTACCTCACTTGCCTGGGTCTGCCTAGTGGCTGCGACAGGAAACAGCGCATAACGCAACGTGGTGGCACCTTAATTTCGCAGTGAAATCGTGCCCTTTTTTGGCAAAGAGCCTACCTTTTAATTTTGAACCCTAGCTCTGCTGGCACCTAGGGAAATCTAGCAAACCTATACATTTTTGAAAACTAGACACCCAGGGGAATTCAGGATGGGGTGACTCGACTGCCTACCACCAGGTTCTGATACCAGAATCCCTTGCAAAGCTAAGAAATTGACAAAAAAACGCATTTCCATCACATTTCTGTAGTGGAAAGTTCTGGAATCTGCGTGGATTAACAAATTTCTACCCACCCAGCGTTCCCCCGGGTCTCCCGAAAAAAAATGGTACATCACTTGCCTGGGTCTGCCTAGTGCGTGCGACAGGAAACAGCGCAAAACGCAACGTGGTCGCACCGCAATTTTGTAGTGAAATTGTGCCCTTTTTTGGCAAAGAACGTACCTTTTGTTTTTGAACCCTAGCTCTGCCGGCACCTAGGGAAACCTAGCAAACCTATACAGTTTTTGAAAACAAGACACCCTGGGGAATTCAGGATGGGGTGACCCGCCTGCCTACCACAAGGTTCTGTTACCCAGAATCCCTTGCAAAACTAAGAAATTGTAAAATAAAAATGCATTTCACTCACATTTCTGTGGTGGAAAGTTCTGGAATCTGCGTGGCTCAACAAATTTCTACCCACCCAGCGTTCCCTGGGTCTCCCGAAAACATTGGTACCTCACTTGCCTGGGTCTGCCTAGTGGCTGCGACAGGAAACAGCGCAAAACGCAACGTGGTCGCACCTCAATTTCGCAGTGAAATCGTGCCCTTTTTTTGGCAAAGAGCCTACCTTTTGTTTTTGTACCCTAGCTCTGCTGGCACCTAGGGAAACCTAGCAAACCTATACATTTTTGAAAACTAGACACCCAGGGGAATTCAGGATGGGGTGACTCGACTGCCTACCACCAGGTTCTGTTACCCAGAATCACTTGCAAAAGCTAAGAATTTGACAAAAAAACGCATTTCCCTCACATTTCTGTAGTGGAAAGTTCTGGAATCTGCGTGGATTAACAAATTTCCACCCACCCAGCGTTTCCCCGGGTCTCCCGAAAAAAATGGTACATCACTTGCCTGGGTCTGCCTAGTGCGTGCGACAGGAAACAGCGCAAAACGCAACGTGGTCGCACCGCAATTTCGTAGTGAAATTGTGCCCTTTTTTGGCAAAGAACCTACCTTTTGTTTTTGAACCCTAGCTCTGCCGGCACCTAGGGAAACCTAGCAAACCTATACATGTTTGAAAACTAGACAACCAGGGGAATTCAGGATGGGGTGACTCGACTGCCTACCACCAGGTTCTGTTACCCAGAATCCCTTGCAAAGCTAGGAAATTGACAAAGAAATTCATTTTCCTTACATTTCTGTGGTGGAAAGTTCTGGAATCTGCGTGGATCAACAAATTTCCACCCACCAGCGTTCCCCCAGGTCTCCTGAAAAAAATGGTCCCTCACTTGCCTGGGTCTGCCTAGTGCCTACGACAGGAAACTGCGCAAAACGTAACATGTTTGCACCTCAATTTCGCAGTGAAATTGTGCCCTTTTTTTGGCAAAGAGCCTACCTTTTGTTTTTGTACCCTAGCTCTGCTGGCACCTAGGGAAACCTAGCAAACCTATACATTTTTGAAAACTAGACACCCAGGGGAATTCAGGATGGGGTGACTCGACTGCCTACCACCAGGTTCTGTTACCCAGAATCCCTTGCAAAGCTAAGAAATTTTTAAAAAAACGCATTTCCCTCACATTTCTGTGGTGGAAAGTTCTGGAATCTGCGTGGATCAACAAACTTCTACCCACCCAGCGTTCCCCGGGTCTCCCGAAAACATTGGTACCTCACTTGCATGGGTCTCCCTAGTGGTTGTGACAGGAAACAGCGCAAAACGCAACGTGGTCGCACCTCAATTTCGCAGTGAAATCGTGCCCTTTTTTGGCAAAGAGCCTACCTTTTATTTTTGAACCCTAGCTCTGCTGGCACCTAGGGAAATCTAGCAACCCTATACATTTTTGAAAACTAGACACCCAGGGGAATTCAGGATGGGGAGACTCGACTGCCTACCACCAGGTTCTGATACCAGAATCCGTTGCAAAGCTAAGAAATTGACAAAAAAACGCATTTCCATCACATTTCTGTAGTGGAAAGTTCTGGAATCTGCGTGGATTAACAAATTTCCACCCACCCAGCGTTCCCCCGGGTCTCCCGAAAAAAATGGTACATCACTTGCCTGGGTCTGCCTAGTGGCTGCGACAGGAAACAGCGCAAAACGCAACGTGGTCGCACCTCAATTTCGCAGTGAAATCGTGCCCTTTTTTTGGCAAAGAGCCTACCTTTTGTTTTTAAACCCTAGCTCTGCTGGCACCTAGAGAAACCTAGCAAACATATACATTTTTGACAACTAGACACCCAGGGGAATTCAGGATGGGGTGACTCGACTGCCTACCACCAGGTTCTGTTACCCAGAATCCCTTGCAAAAGCTAAGAAATTGACAAAGAAATTCATTTTCCTTACATTTCTGTGGTGGAAAGTTCTGGAATCTGCGTGGATCAACAAATTTCTACCCACCCAGCGTTCCCTGGGTCTCCCGAAAACATTGGTACCTCACTTGCCTGGGTCTGCCTAGTGGCTGCGACAGGAAACAGCGCAAAACGCAACGTGGTCGCACCTCAATTTCGCAGTGAAATCGTGCCCTTTTTTTGGCAAAGAGCCTACCTTTTGTTTTTAAACCCTAGCTCTGCTGGCACCTAGGGAAACCTAGCAAACATATACATTTTTGACAACTAGACACCCAGGGGAATTCAGGATGGGGTGACTCGACTGCCTACCACCAGGTTCTGTTACCCAGAATCCCTTGCAAAAGCTAAGAAATTGACAAAGAAATTCATTTTCCTTACATTTCTGTGGTGGAAAGTTCCGGAATCTGCGTGGATCAACAAATTTCCACCCACCCAGCGTTCCCCCAGGTCTCCTGAAAAAATTGGTCCCTCACTTGCCTGGGTCTGCCTAGTGCCTGCGACAGGAAACTGCGCAAAACGTAACATGTTTGCACCTCAATTTCGCAGTGAAATTGTGCCCTTTTTTTGGCAAAGAGCCTACCTTTTGTTTTTGTACCCTAGCTCTGCTGGCACCTAGGGAAACCTAGCAAACCTATACATTTTTGAAAACTAGACACCCAGGGGAATTTAGGATGGGGTGACTCGACTGCCTACCACCAGGTTCTGTTACCCAGAATCCCTTGCAAAGCTAAGAAATTTAAAAAAAAACGCATTTCCCTCACATTTCTGTGGTGGAAAGTTCTGGAATCTGCGTGGATCAACAAATTTCTACCCACCCAGCGTTCCCCGGGTCTCCCGAAAACATTGGTACCTCACTTGCCTGGGTCTCAGTAGTGGTTGCGACAGGAAACAGCGCAAAACGCAACGTGGTCGCACCTCAATTTCGCAGTGAAATCGTGCCCTTTTTTTGGCAAAGAGCCTACCTTTTGTTTTTAAACCCTAGCTCTGCTGGCACCTACGGAAACCTAGCAAACCTATACATTTTTGAAAACTAGACACCCAGGGGAATTCAGGATGGGGTGACTCGACTGCCTACCACCAGGTTCTGTTACCCAGAATTCTTTGCAAAGCTTAGAAATTGTCAAAAAAATGCATTTCCCTCACATTTCTGTGGTGGAAAGTTCTGGAATCTGCGTGGATCAGCAAATTTCCACCCACCCAGCGTTCCCCCGAGTCTCCCGAAAATAATGGTACCTCACTTGCCTGGGTCTGCCTAGTGGCTGCGACAGGAAACAGCGCATAACGCAACGTGGTGGCACCTTAATTTCGCAGTGAAATCGTGCCCTTTTTTGGCAAAGAGCCTACCTTTTATTTTTGAACCCTAGCTCTGCTGGCACCTAGGGAAACCTAGCAAACCTATACATTTTTGAAAACTAGACACCCAGGGGAATTCAGGATGGGGTGACTCGACTGCCTACCACCAGGTTCTGTTACCCAGAATCCCTTGCAAAGCTAAGAAATTTTTAAAAAAACGCATTTCCCTCACATTTCTGTGGTGGAAAGTTCTGGAATCTGCGTGGATCAACAAACTTCTACCCACCCAGCGTTCCCCGGGTCTCCCGAAAACATTGGTACCTCACTTGCATGGGTCTCCCTAGTGGTTGTGACAGGAAACAGCGCAAAACGCAACGTGGTCGCACCTCAATTTCGCAGTGAAATCGTGCCCTTTTTTTGGCAAAGAGCCTACCTTTTGTTTTTAAACCCTAGCTCTGCTGGCACCTAGGGAAACCTAGCAAACATATACATTTTTTAAAACTAGACACCCAGGGGAATTCAGGATGGGGTGACTCGACTGCCTACCACCAGGTTCTGTTACCCAGAATCCCTTGCAAAAGCTAAGAAATTGACAAAGAAATTCATTTCCCTCACATTTATGTCGTGGAAAGTACTGGAATCTGCGTGGATCAACAAATTTCCACGCACCCAGCGTTCCCCAGAGTCTCCCGAAAATAATGGTACCTCACTTGCCTGGGTCTGCCTAGAGGCTGCGACAGGAAACAGCGCATAACGCAACGTGGTCGCACCTCAATTTCGCAGTGAAATCGTGCCCTTTTTTGGCAAAGAGCCTACCTTTTATTTTTGAACCCTAGCTCTGCTGGCACCTAGGGAAATCTAGCAACCCTATACATTTTTGAAAACTAGACACCCAGGGGAATTCAGGATGGGGTGACTCGACTGCCTACCACCAGGTTCTGTTACCCAGAATCCCTTGCAAAAGCTAAGAAATTGACAAAGAAATTCATTTTCCTTACATTTCTGTGGTGGAAAGTTCTGGAATCTGCGTGGATCAACAAATTTCCACCCACCCAGCGTTCCCCCAGGTCTCCTGAAAAAATTGGTCCCTCACTTGCCTGGGTCTGCCTAGTGCCTGCGACAGGAAACTGCGCAAAACGTAACATGTTTGCACCTCAATTTCGCAGTGAAATTGTGCCCTTTTTTTGGCAAAGAGCCTACCTTTTGTTTTTGTACCCTAGCTCTGCTGGCACCTAGGGAAACCTAGCAAACCTATACATTTTTGAAAACTAGACACCCAGGGGAATTTAGGATGGGGTGACTCGACTGCCTACCACCAGGTTCTGTTACCCAGAATCCCTTGCAAAGCTAAGAAATTTAAAAAAAAACGCATTTCCCTCACATTTCTGTGGTGGAAAGTTCTGGAATCTGCGTGGATCAACAAATTTCTACCCACCCAGCGTTCCCCGGGTCTCCCGAAAACATTGGTACCTCACTTGCCTGGGTCTCAGTAGTGGTTGCGACAGGAAACAGCGCAAAACGCAACGTGGTCGCACCTCAATTTCGCAGTGAAATCGTGCCCTTTTTTTGGCAAAGAGCCTACCTTTTGTTTTTAAACCCTAGCTCTGCTGGCACCTACGGAAACCTAGCAAACCTATACATTTTTGAAAACTAGACACCCAGGGGAATTCAGGATGGGGTGACTCGACTGCCTACCACCAGGTTCTGTTACCCAGAATTCTTTGCAAAGCTTAGAAATTGTCAAAAAAATGCATTTCCCTCACATTTCTGTGGTGGAAAGTTCTGGAATCTGCGTGGATCAGCAAATTTCCACCCACCCAGCGTTCCCCCGAGTCTCCCGAAAATAATGGTACCTCACTTGCCTGGGTCTGCCTAGTGGCTGCGACAGGAAACAGCGCATAACGCAACGTGGTGGCACCTTAATTTCGCAGTGAAATCGTGCCCTTTTTTGGCAAAGAGCCTACCTTTTATTTTTGAACCCTAGCTCTGCTGGCACCTAGGGAAACCTAGCAAACCTATACATTTTTGAAAACTAGACACCCAGGGGAATTCAGGATGGGGTGACTCGACTGCCTACCACCAGGTTCTGTTACCCAGAATCCCTTGCAAAGCTAAGAAATTTTTTAAAAAACGCATTTCCCTCACATTTCTGTGGTGGAAAGTTCTGGAATCTGCGTGGATCAACAAACTTCTACCCACCCAGCGTTCCCCGGGTCTCCCGAAAACATTGGTACCTCACTTGCATGGGTCTCCCTAGTGGTTGTGACAGGAAACAGCGCAAAACGCAACGTGGTCGCACCTCAATTTCGCAGTGAAATCGTGCCCTTTTTTTGGCAAAGAGCCTACCTTTTGTTTTTAAACCCTAGCTCTGCTGGCACCTAGGGAAACCTAGCAAACATATACATTTTTTAAAACTAGACACCCAGGGGAATTCAGGATGGGGTGACTCGACTGCCTACCACCAGGTTCTGTTACCCAGAATCCCTTGCAAAAGCTAAGAAATTGACAAAGAAATTCATTTCCCTCACATTTATGTCGTGGAAAGTACTGGAATCTGCGTGGATCAACAAATTTCCACGCACCCAGCGTTCCCCAGAGTCTCCCGAAAATAATGGTACCTCACTTGCCTGGGTCTGCCTAGAGGCTGCGACAGGAAACAGCGCATAACGCAACGTGGTCGCACCTCAATTTCGCAGTGAAATCGTGCCCTTTTTTGGCAAAGAGCCTACCTTTTATTTTTGAACCCTAGCTCTGCTGGCACCTAGGGAAATCTAGCAACCCTATACATTTTTGAAAACTAGACACCCAGGGGAATTCAGGATGGGGAGACTCGACTGCCTACCACCAGGTTCTGATACCAGAATCCGTTGCAAAGCTAAGAAATTGACAAAAAAACGCATTTCCATCACATTTCTGTAGTGGAAAGTTCTGGAATCTGCGTGGATTAACAAATTTCCACCCACCCAGCGTTCCCCCGGGTCTCCCGAAAAAAATGGTACATCACTTGCCTGGGTCTGCCTAGTGGCTGCGACAGGAAACAGCGCAAAACGCAACGTGGTCGCACCTCAATTTCGCAGTGAAATCGTGCCCTTTTTTTGGCAAAGAGCCTACCTTTTGTTTTTAAACCCTAGCTCTGCTGGCACCTAGGGAAACCTAGCAAACATATACATTTTTGACAACTAGACACCCAGGGGAATTCAGGATGGGGTGACTCGACTGCCTACCACCAGGTTCTGTTACCCAGAATCCCTTGCAAAAGCTAAGAAATTGACAAAGAAATTCATTTTCCTTACATTTCTGTGGTGGAAAGTTCTGGAATCTGCGTGGATCAACAAATTTCTACCCACCCAGCGTTCCCTGGGTCTCCCGAAAACATTGGTACCTCGCTTGCCTGGGTCTGCCTAGTGGCTGCGACAGGAAACAGCGCAAAACGCAACGTGGTCGCACCTCAATTTCGCAGTGAAATCGTGCCCTTTTTTTGGCAAAGAGCCTACCTTTTGTTTTTAAACCCTAGCTCTGCTGGCACCTAGGGAAACCTAGCAAACATATACATTTTTGACAACTAGACACCCAGGGGAATTCAGGATGGGGTGACTCGACTGCCTACCACCAGGTTCTGTTACCCAGAATCCCTTGCAAAAGCTAAGAAATTGACAAAGAAATTCATTTTCCTTACATTTCTGTGGTGGAAAGTTCTGGAATCTGCGTGGATCAACAAATTTCCACCCACCCAGCGTTCCCCCAGGTCTCCTGAAAAAATTGGTCCCTCACTTGCCTGGGTCTGCCTAGTGCCTGCGACAGGAAACTGCGCAAAACGTAACATGTTTGCACCTCAATTTCGCAGTGAAATTGTGCCCTTTTTTTGGCAAAGAGCCTACCTTTTGTTTTTGTACCCTAGCTCTGCTGGCACCTAGGGAAACCTAGCAAACCTATACATTTTTGAAAACTAGACACCCAGGGGAATTTAGGATGGGGTGACTCGACTGCCTACCACCAGGTTCTGTTACCCAGAATCCCTTGCAAAGCTAAGAAATTTAAAAAAAAACGCATTTCCCTCACATTTCTGTGGTGGAAAGTTCTGGAATCTGCGTGGATCAACAAATTTCTACCCACCCAGCGTTCCCCGGGTCTCCCGAAAACATTGGTACCTCACTTGCCTGGGTCTCCGTAGTGGTTGCGACAGGAAACAGCGCAAAACGCAACGTGGTCGCACCTCAATTTCGCAGTGAAATCGTGCCCTTTTTTTGGCAAAGAGCCTACCTTTTGTTTTTAAACCCTAGCTCTGCTGGCACCTACGGAAACCTAGCAAACCTATACATTTTTGAAAACTAGACACCCAGGGGAATTCAGGATGGGGTGACTCGACTGCCTACCACCAGGTTCTGTTACCCAGAATTCTTTGCAAAGCTTAGAAATTGTAAAAAAAATGCATTTCCCTCACATTTCTGTGGTGGAAAGTTCTGGAATCTGCGTGGCTCAGCAAATTTCTACCCACCCAGCGTTCCCTGGGTCTCCCGAAAACATTGGTACCTCACTTGCCTGGGTCTGCCTAGTGGCTGCGACAGGAAACAGCGCAAAACGCAACGTGGTCGCACCTCAATTTCGCAGTGAAATCGTGCCCTTTTTTTGGCAAAGAGCCTACCTTTTGTTTTTGTACCCTAGCTCTGCTGGCACCTAGGGAAACCTAGCAAACCTATACATTTTTGAAAACTAGACACCCAGGGGAATTCAGGATGGGGTGACTCGACTGCCTACCACCAGGTTCTGTTACCCAGAATCACTTGCAAAAGCTAAGAATTTGACAAAAAAACGCATTTCCCTCACATTTCTGTAGTGGAAAGTTCTGGAATCTGCGTGGATTAACAAATTTCCACCACCCAGCGTTTCCCCGGGTCTCCCGAAAAAAATGGTACATCACTTGCCTGGGTCTGCCTAGTGCGTGCGACAGGAAACAGCGCAAAACGCAACGTGGTCGCACCGCAATTTCGTAGTGAAATTGTGCCCTTTTTTGGCAAAGAACCTACCTTTTGTTTTTGAACCCTAGCTCTGCCGGCACCTAGGGAAACCTAGCAAACCTATACATGTTTGAAAACTAGACAACCAGGGGAATTCAGGATGGGGTGACTCGACTGCCTACCACCAGGTTCTGTTACCCAGAATCCCTTGCAAAGCTAGGAAATTGACAAAGAAATTCATTTTCCTTACATTTCTGTGGTGGAAAGTTCTGGAATCTGCGTGGATCAACAAATTTCCACCCACCAGCGTTCCCCCAGGTCTCCTGAAAAAAATGGTCCCTCACTTGCCTGGGTCTGCCTAGTGCCTACGACAGGAAACTGCGCAAAACGTAACATGTTTGCACCTCAATTTCGCAGTGAAATTGTGCCCTTTTTTTGGCAAAGAGCCTACCTTTTGTTTTTGTACCCTAGCTCTGCTGGCACCTAGGGAAACCTAGCAAACCTATACATTTTTGAAAACTAGACACCCAGGGGAATTCAGGATGGGGTGACTCGACTGCCTACCACCAGGTTCTGTTACCCAGAATCCCTTGCAAAGCTAAGAAATTTTTAAAAAAACGCATTTCCCTCACATTTCTGTGGTGGAAAGTTCTGGAATCTGCGTGGATCAACAAACTTCTACCCACCCAGCGTTCCCCGGGTCTCCCGAAAACATTGGTACCTCACTTGCATGGGTCTCCCTAGTGGTTGTGACAGGAAACAGCGCAAAACGCAACGTGGTCGCACCTCAATTTCGCAGTGAAATCGTGCCCTTTTTTTGGCAAAGAGCCTACCTTTTGTTTTTAAACCCTAGCTCTGCTGGCACCTAGGGAAACCTAGCAAACATATACATTTTTTAAAACTAGACACCCAGGGGAATTCAGGATGGGGTGACTCGACTGCCTACCACCAGGTTCTGTTACCCAGAATCCCTTGCAAAAGCTAAGAAATTGACAAAGAAATTCATTTCCCTCACATTTATGTCGTGGAAAGTACTGGAATCTGCGTGGATCAACAAATTTCCACCCACCCAGCGTTCCCCAGAGTCTCCCGAAAATAATGGTACCTCACTTGCCTGGGTCTGCCTAGAGGCTGCGACAGGAAACAGCGCATAACGCAACGTGGTCACACCTCAATTTCGCAGTGAAATCGTGCCCTTTTTTGGCAAAGAGCCTACCTTTTATTTTTGAACCCTAGCTCTGCTGGCACCTAGGGAAATCTAGCAACCCTATACATTTTTGAAAACTAGACACCCAGGGGAATTCAGGATGGGGAGACTCGACTGCCTACCCCCAGGTTCTGATACCAGAATCCGTTGCAAAGCTAAGAAATTGACAAAAAAACGCATTTCCATCACATTTCTGTAGTGGAAAGTTCTGGAATCTGCGTGGATTAACAAATTTCCACCCACCCAGCGTTCCCCCGGGTCTCCCGAAAAAAATGGTACATCACTTGCCTGGGTCTGCCTAGTGCGTGCGACAGGAAACAGCGCAAAACGCAACGTGGTCGCACCGCAATTTCGTAGTGAAATTGTGCCCTTTTTTGGCAAAGAACCTACCTTTTGTTTTTGAACCCTAGCTCTGCCGGCACCTAGGGAAACCTAGCAAACCTATACATTTTTGAAAACTAGACACCCAGGGGAATTCAGGATGGGGTGAATCGACTGCCTACCACCAGGTTATGTTACCCAGAATCCCTTGCAAATCTAAAAAATTGACAAACAAAATGCATTTCCCTCACATTTCTGTGGTGGAAAGTTCTGGAATCTGCGTGGATCAGCAAATTTCCACCCACCCAGCGTTCCCCTGAGTCTCCCGAAAATAATGGTACCTCACTTGCCTGGGTCTGCCTAGTGGCTGCGACAGGAAACTGCGGAAAACGTAACATGTTTGCACCTCAATTTCGCAGTGAAATTGTGCCCTTTTTTTGGCAAAGAGCCTACCTTTTGTTTTTGTACCCTAGCTCTGCTGGCACCTAGGGAAACCTAGCAAACCTATAAATTTTTTAAAACTAGACACCCAGGGGAATTCAGGATGGGGTGACCCGCCTGCCTACCACCAGGTTCTGTTACCCAGAATCCCTTGCAAAACTAAGAAATTGTAAAATAAAAATGCATTTCACTCACATTTCTGTGGTGGAAAGTTCTGGAATCTGCGTGGATCAACAAATTTCTACCCACCCAGCGTTCCCTGGGTCTCCCGAAAACATTGGTACCTCACTTGCCTGGGTCTGCCTAGTGGCTGCGACAGGAAACAGCGCAAAACGCAACGTGGTCGCACCTCAATTTCGCAGTGAAATCGTGCCCTTTTTTTGGCAAAGAGCCTACCTTTTGTTTTTAAACCCTAGCTCTGCTGGCACCTAGGGAAACCTAGCAAACATATACATTTTTGACAACTAGACACCCAGGGGAATTCAGGATGGGGTGACTCGACTGCCTACCACCAGGTTCTGTTACCCAGAATCCCTTGCAAAAGCTAAGAAATTGACAAAGAAATTCATTTTCCTTACATTTCTGTGGTGGAAAGTTCTGGAATCTGCGTGGATCAACAAATTTCCACCCACCCAGCGTTCCCCCAGGTCTCCTGAAAAAAATGGTCCCTCACTTGCCTGGGTCTGCCTAGTGCCTGCGACAGGAAACTGCGCAAAACGTAACATGTTTGCACCTCAATTTCGCAGTGAAATTGTGCCCTTTTTTTGGCAAAGAGCCTACCTTTTGTTTTTGTACCCTAGCTCTGCTGGCACCTAGGGAAACTTAGCAAACCTATACATTTTTGAAAACTAGACACCCAGGGGAATTCAGGATGGGGTGACTCGACTGCCTACCACCAGGTTCTGTTACCCAGAATTCTTTGCAAAGCTTAGAAATTGTCAAAAAACGCATTTCCCTCACATTTCTGTGGTGGAAAGTTCTGGAATCTGCGTGGATCAACACATTTCCACCCACCCAGCGTTCCCCCGAGTTTCCCGAAAATAATGGTACCTCATTGCCTGGGTCTGCCTAGTGGCTGTGACAGGAAACAGCGCATAACGCAACGTGGTCGCACCTCAATTTCGCAGTGAAATCGTGCCCTTTTTTGGCAAAGAGCCTACCTTTTATTTTTGAACCCTAGCTCTGCTGGCACCTAGGGAAATCTAGCAAACCTATACATTTTTGAAAACTAGACACCCAGGGGAATTCAGGATGGGGTGACTCGACTGCCTACCACCAGGTTCTGATACCAGAATCCCTTGCAAAGCTAAGAAATTGACAAAAAAATGCATTTCCATCACATTTCTGTAGTGTAAACTTCTGGAATCTGCGTGGATTAACAAATTTCCACCCACCCAGCGTTCCCCCGGGTCTCCTGAAAAAAATGGTACATCACTTGCCTGGGTCTGCCTAGTGCGTGCGACAGGAAACAGCGCAAAACGCAACGTGGTCGCACCGCAATTTCGTAGTGAAATTGTGCCCTTTTTTGGCAGAGAACCTACCTTTTGTTTTTTAACCCTAGCTCTGCCGGCACCTAGGGAAACCTAGCAAACCTATACATTTTTGAAAACTAGACACCCAGGGGAATTCATGATGGGGTGAATCGACTGCCTACCACCAGGTTATGTTACCCAGAATCCCTTGCAAATCTAAATAATTGACAAACAAAACGCATTTCCCTCACATTTCTGTGGTGGAAAGTTCTGGAATCTGCGTGGATCAACAAATTTCCACCCACCCAGCGTTCCCCCAGGTCTCCTGAAAATAATGGTCCCTCACTTGCCTGGATCTGCCTAGTGGCTGCGACAGGAAACAGCGCAAAACGCAACGTGGTCGCACCTCAATTTCGCAGTGAAATCGTGCCCTTTTTTTGGCAAAGAGCCTACCTTTTGTTTTTGTACCCTAGCTCTGCTGGCACCTAGGGAAACCTAGCAAACCTATACATTTTTGAAAACTAGACACCCAAGGGAATTCAGGATGGGGTGACTCGACTGCCTACCACCAGGTTCTGTTACCCAGAATCCCTTGCAAAAGCTAAGAAATTGACAAAAAAACGCATTTCCCTCACATTTCTGTAGTGGAAAGTTCTGGAATCTGCGTGGATTACCAAATTTCCACCCACCCAGCGTTCCCCCGGGTCTCCCGAAAAAAATGGTACATCACTTGCCTGGGTCTGCCTAGTGCCTGCGACAGGAAACAGCGCAAAACGCAACGTGGTCGCACCGCAATTTCGTAGTGAAATTGTGCACCTAGGGAAACCTAGCAAACCTATACATTTTTGAAAACTAGACACCCAGGGGAATTCAGGATGGGGTGACTTGACTGCCTACCACCAGGTTCTGTTACCCAGAATCCCTTGCAAAGCTAAGAAATTGACAAAGAAATTCATTTTCCTTACATTTCTGTGGTGGAAAGTTCTGGAATCTGCGTGGATCAACAAATTTCCACCCACCCAGCGTTCCCCCAGGTCTCCTGAAAAAATTGGTCCCTCACTTGCCTGGGTCTGCCTAGTCCTGCGACAGGAAACTGCGCAAAACGTAACATGTTTGCACCTCAATTTCGCAGTGAAATTGTGCCCTTTTTTTGGCAAAGAGCCTACCTTTTGTTTTTGAACCCTAGCTCTGCTGGCACCTAGGGAAATCTAGCAAACCTATACATTTTTGAAAACTAGACACCCAGGGGAATTCAGGATGGGGTGACTCGACTGCCTAACACCAGGTTCTGATACCAGAATCCCTTGCAAAGCTAAGAAATTGACAAAAAAACGCATTTCCATCACATTTCTGTAGTGGAAAGTTCTGGAATCTGCGTGGATTAACAAATTTCTACCCACCCAGCGTTCCCCCGGGTCTCCCGAAAAAAAATGGTACATCACTTGCCTGGGTCTGCCTAGTGCGTGCGACAGGAAACAGCGCAAAACGCAACATGGTCGCACCGCAATTTCGTAGTGAAATTGTGCCCTTTTTTGGCAAAGAACGTACCTTTTGTTTTTGAACCCTAGCTCTGCCGGCACCTAGGGAAACCTAGCAAACCTATACATTTTTTAAAACTAGACACCCAGGGGAATTCAGGATGGGGTGACCCGCCTGCCTACCACAAGGTTCTGTTACCCAGAATCCCTTGCAAAACTAAGAAATTGTAAAATAAAAATGCATTTCACTCACATTTCTGTGGTGGAAAGTTCTGGAATCTGCGTGGATCAACAAATTTCTACCCACCCAGCGTTCCCTGGGTCTCCCGAAAACATTGGTACCTCACTTGCCTGGGTCTGCCTAGTGGCTGCGACAGGAAACAGCGCAAAACGCAACGTGGTCGCACCTCCATTTCGCAGTGAAATCGTGCCCTTTTTTTGGCAAAGAGCCTACCTTTTGTTTTTGTACCCTAGCTCTGCTGGCACCTAGGGAAACCTAGCAAACCTATACATTTTTGAAAACTAGACACCCAGGGGAATTCAGGATGGGGTGACTCGACTGCCTACCACCAGGTTCTGTTACCCAGAATCACTTGCAAAAGCTAAGAAATTGACAAAAAAACGCATTTCCCTCACATTTCTGTAGTGGAAAGTTCTGGAATCTGCTTGGATTAACAAATTTCCACCCACCCAGCGTTCCCCCGGGTCTCCCGAAAAAAAGTGGTACATCACTTGCCTGGGTCTGCCTAGTGCGTGCGACAGGCAACAGCGCAAAACGCAACGTGGTCGCACCGCAATTTCGTAGTGAAATTGTGCCCTTTTTTGGCAAAGAACCTACCTTTTGTTTTTGAACCCTAGCTCTGCCGGCACCTAGGGAAACCTAGCAAACCTATACATTTTTGAAAACTAGACAACCAGGGGAATTCAGGATGGGGTGACTCGACTGCCTACCACCAGGTTCTGTTACCCAGAATCCCTTGCAAAGCTAGGAAATTGACAAAGAAATTCATTTTCCTTACATTTCTGTGGTGGAAAGTTCTGGAATCTGCGTGGATCAACAAATTTCCACCCACCAGCGTTCCCCCAGGTCTCCTGAAAAAAATGGTCCCTCACTTGCCTGGGTCTGTCTAGTGCCTACGACAGGAAACTGCGCAAAACAAAACATGTTTGCACCTCAATTTCGCAGTGAAATTGTGCCCTTTTTTTGGCAAAGAGCCTACCTTTTGTTTTTGTACCCTAGCTCTGCTGGCACCTAGGGAAACCTAGCAAACCTATACATTTTTGAAAACTAGACACCCAGGGGAATTCAGGATGGGGTGACTCGACTGCCTACCACCAGGTTCTGTTACCCAGAATCCCTTGCAAAGCTAAGAAATTTTTTTAAAAACGCATTTCCCTCACATTTCTGTGGTGGAAAGTTCTGGAATCTGCGTGGATCAACAAACTTCTACCCACCCAGCGTTCTCCGGGTCTCCCGAAAACATTGGTACCTCACTTGCCTGGGTCTCCCTAGTGGTTGCGACAGGAAACAGTGCAAAACGCAACGTGGTCGCACTCGCACCTCAATTTCGCAGTGAAATTGTGCCCTTTTTTTGGCAAAGAGCCTACCTTTTGTTTTTAAACCCTAGCTCTGCTGGCACCTAGGGAAACCTAGCAAACCTATACATTTTTGAAAACTAGACACCCAGGAGAATTCAGGATGGGGTGACTCGACTGCCTACCACCAGGTTCTGTTACCCAGAACTCTTTGCAAAGCTTAGAAATTGTCAAAAAACGCATTTCCCTCACATTTCTGTCGTGGAAAGTACTGGAATCTGCGTGGATCAACAAATTTCCACCCACCCAGCGTTCCCCCGAGTCTCCCGAAAATAATGGTACCTCACTTGCCTGGGTCTGCCTAGAGGCTGCGACAGGAAACAGCGCATAACGCAACGTGGTCGCACCTCAATTTCGCAGTGAAATCGTGCCCTTTTTTGGCAAAGAGCCTACCTTTTATTTTTGAACCCTAGCTCTGCTGGCACCTAGGGAAATCTAGCAACCCTATACATTTTTGAAAACTAGACACCCAGGGGAATTCAGGATGGGGAGACTCGACTGCCTACCACCAGGTTCTGATACCAGAATCCCTTGCAAAGCTAAGAAATTGACAAAAAAACGCATTTCCATCACATTTCTGTAGTGGAAAGTTCTGGAATCTGCGTGGATTACCAAATTTCCACCCACCCAGCGTTCCCCCGGGTCTCCCGAAAAAAATGGTACATCACTTGCCTGGGTCTGCCTAGTGCCTGCGACAGGAAACAGCGCAAAACGCAACGTGGTCGCACCGCAATTTCGTAGTGAAATTGTGCACCTAGGGAAACCTAGCAAACCTATACATTTTTGAAAACTAGACACCCAGGGGAATTCAGGATGGGGTGACTTGACTGCCTACCACCAGGTTCTGTTACCCAGAATCCCTTGCAAAGCTAAGAAATTGACAAAGAAATTCATTTTCCTTACATTTCTGTGGTGGAAAGTTCTGGAATCTGCGTGGATCAACAAATTTCCACCCACCCAGCGTTCCCCCAGGTCTCCTGAAAAAATTGGTCCCTCACTTGCCTGGGTCTGCCTAGTGCCTGCGACAGGAAACTGCGCAAAACGTAACATGTTTGCACCTCAATTTCGCAGTGAAATTGTGCCCTTTTTTTGGCAAAGAGCCTACCTTTTGTTTTTGAACCCTAGCTCTGCTGGCACCTAGGGAAATCTAGCAAACCTATACATTTGTGAAAACTAGACACCCAGGGGAATTCAGGATGGGGTGACTCGACTGCCTACCACCAGGTTCTGATACCAGAATCCCTTGCAAAGCTAAGAAATTGACAAAAAAATGCATTTCCATCACATTTCTGTAGTGTAAACTTCTGGAATCTGCGTGGATTAACAAATTTCCACCCACCCAGCGTTCCCCCGGGTCTCCTGAAAAAAATGGTACATCACTTGCCTGGGTCTGCCTAGTGCGTGCGACAGGAAACAGCGCAAAACGCAACGTGGTCGCACCGCAATTTCGTAGTGAAATTGTGCCCTTTTTTGGCAGAGAACCTACCTTTTGTTTTTTAACCCTAGCTCTGCCGGCACCTAGGGAAACCTAGCAAACCTATACATTTTTGAAAACTAGACACCCAGGGGAATTCATGATGGGGTGAATCGACTGCCTACCACCAGGTTATGTTACCCAGAATCCCTTGCAAATCTAAATAATTGACAAACAAAACGCATTTCCCTCACATTTCTGTGGTGGAAAGTTCTGGAATCTGCGTGGATCAACAAATTTCCACCCACCCAGCGTTCCCCCAGGTCTCCTGAAAATAATGGTCCCTCACTTGCCTGGATCTGCCTAGTGGCTGCGACAGGAAACAGCGCAAAACGCAACGTGGTCGCACCTCAATTTCGCAGTGAAATCGTGCCCTTTTTTTGGCAAAGAGCCTACCTTTTGTTTTTGTACCCTAGCTCTGCTGGCACCTAGGGAAACCTAGCAAACCTATACATTTTTGAAAACTAGACACCCAAGGGAATTCAGGATGGGGTGACTCGACTGCCTACCACCAGGTTCTGTTACCCAGAATCCCTTGCAAAAGCTAAGAAATTGACAAAAAAACGCATTTCCCTCACATTTCTGTAGTGGAAAGTTCTGGAATCTGCGTGGATTACCAAATTTCCACCCACCCAGCGTTCCCCCGGGTCTCCCGAAAAAAATGGTACATCACTTGCCTGGGTCTGCCTAGTGCCTGCGACAGGAAACAGCGCAAAATGCAACGTGGTCGCACCGCAATTTCGTAGTGAAATTGTGCACCTAGGGAAACCTAGCAAACCTATACATTTTTGAAAACTAGACACCCAGGGGAATTCAGGATGGGGTGACTTGACTGCCTACCACCAGGTTCTGTTACCCAGAATCCCTTGCAAAGCTAAGAAATTGACAAAGAAATTCATTTTCCTTACATTTCTGTGGTGGAAAGTTCTGGAATCTGCGTGGATCAACAAATTTCCACCCACCCAGCGTTCCCCCAGGTCTCCTGAAAAAATTGGTCCCTCACTTGCCTGGGTCTGCCTAGTCCTGCGACAGGAAACTGCGCAAAACGTAACATGTTTGCACCTCAATTTCGCAGTGAAATTGTGCCCTTTTTTTGGCAAAGAGCCTACCTTTTGTTTTTGAACCCTAGCTCTGCTGGCACCTAGGGAAATCTAGCAAACCTATACATTTTTGAAAACTAGACACCCAGGGGAATTCAGGATGGGGTGACTCGACTGCCTAACACCAGGTTCTGATACCAGAATCCCTTGCAAAGCTAAGAAATTGACAAAAAAACGCATTTCCATCACATTTCTGTAGTGGAAAGTTCTGGAATCTGCGTGTATTAACAAATTTCTACCCACCCAGCGTTCCCCCGGGTCTCCCGAAAAAAAATGGTACATCACTTGCCTGGGTCTGCCTAGTGCGTGCGACAGGAAACAGCGCAAAACGCAACATGGTCGCACCGCAATTTCGTAGTGAAATTGTGCCCTTTTTTGGCAAAGAACGTACCTTTTGTTTTTGAACCCTAGCTCTGCCGGCACCTAGGGAAACCTAGCAAACCTATACATTTTTTAAAACTAGACACCCAGGGGAATTCAGGATGGGGTGACCCGCCTGCCTACCACAAGGTTCTGTTACCCAGAATCCCTTGCAAAACTAAGAAATTGTAAAATAAAAATGCATTTCACTCACATTTCTGTGGTGGAAAGTTCTGGAATCTGCGTGGATCAACAAATTTCTACCCACCCAGCGTTCCCTGGGTCTCCCGAAAACATTGGTACCTCACTTGCCTGGGTCTGCCTAGTGGCTGCGACAGGAAACAGCGCAAAACGCAACGTGGTCGCACCTCCATTTCGCAGTGAAATCGTGCCCTTTTTTTGGCAAAGAGCCTACCTTTTGTTTTTGTACCCTAGCTCTGCTGGCACCTAGGGAAACCTAGCAAACCTATACATTTTTGAAAACTAGACACCCAGGGGAATTCAGGATGGGGTGACTCGACTGCCTACCACCAGGTTCTGTTACCCAGAATCACTTGCAAAAGCTAAGAAATTGACAAAAAAACGCATTTCCCTCACATTTCTGTAGTGGAAAGTTCTGGAATCTGCTTGGATTAACAAATTTCCACCCACCCAGCGTTCCCCCGGGTCTCCCGAAAAAAATGGAACATCACTTGCCTGGGTCTGCCTAGTGCGTGCGACAGGCAACAGCGCAAAACGCAACGTGGTCGCACCGCAATTTCGTAGTGAAATTGTGCCCTTTTTTGGCAAAGAACCTACCTTTTGTTTTTGAACCCTAGCTCTGCCGGCACCTAGGGAAACCTAGCAAACCTATACATTTTTGAAAACTAGACAACCAGGGGAATTCAGGATGGGGTGACTCGACTGCCTACCACCAGGTTCTGTTACCCAGAATCCCTTGCAAAGCTAGGAAATTGACAAAGAAATTCATTTTCCTTACATTTCTGTGGTGGAAAGTTCTGGAATCTGCGTGGATCAACAAATTTCCACCCACCAGCGTTCCCCCAGGTCTCCTGAAAAAAATGGTCCCTCACTTGCCTGGGTCTGTCTAGTGCCTACGACAGGAAACTGCGCAAAACAAAACATGTTTGCACCTCAATTTCGCAGTGAAATTGTGCCCTTTTTTTGGCAAAGAGCCTACCTTTTGTTTTTGTACCCTAGCTCTGCTGGCACCTAGGGAAACCTAGCAAACCTATACATTTTTGAAAACTAGACACCCAGGAGAATTCAGGATGGGGTGACTCGACTGCCTACCACCAGGTTCTGTTACCCAGAACTCTTTGCAAAGCTTAGAAATTGTCAAAAAACGCATTTCCCTCACATTTCTGTCGTGGAAAGTACTGGAATCTGCGTGGATCAACAAATTTCCACCCACCCAGCGTTCCCCCGAGTCTCCCGAAAATAATTGTACCTCACTTGCCTGGGTCTGCCTAGAGGCTGCGACAGGAAACAGCGCATAACGCAACGTGGTCGCACCTCAATTTCGCAGTGAAATCGTGCCCTTTTTTGGCAAAGAGCCTACCTTTTATTTTTGAACCCTAGCTCTGCTGGCACCTAGGGAAATCTAGCAACCCTATACATTTTTGAAAACTAGACACCCAGGGGAATTCAGGATGGGGAGACTCGACTGCCTACCACCAGGTTCTGATACCAGAATCCCTTGCAAAGCTAAGAAATTGACAAAAAAACGCATTTCCATCACATTTCTGTAGTGGAAAGTTCTGGAATCTGCGTGGATTACCAAATTTCCACCCACCCAGCGTTCCCCCGGGTCTCCCGAAAAAAATGGTACATCACTTGCCTGGGTCTGCCTAGTGCCTGCGACAGGAAACAGCGCAAAACGCAACGTGGTCGCACCGCAATTTCGTAGTGAAATTGTGCACCTAGGGAAACCTAGCAAACCTATACATTTTTGAAAACTAGACACCCAGGGGAATTCAGGATGGGGTGACTTGACTGCCTACCACCAGGTTCTGTTACCCAGAATCCCTTGCAAAGCTAAGAAATTGACAAAGAAATTCATTTTCCTTACATTTCTGTGGTGGAAAGTTCTGGAATCTGTGTGGATCAACAAATTTCCACCCACCCAGCGTTCCCCCAGGTCTCCTGAAAAAATTGGTCCCTCACTTGCCTGGGTCTGCCTAGTGCCTGCGACAGGAAACTGCGCAAAACGTAACATGTTTGCACCTCAATTTCGCAGTGAAATTGTGCCCTTTTTTTGGCAAAGAGCCTACCTTTTGTTTTTGAACCCTAGCTCTGCTGGCACCTAGGGAAATCTAGCAAACCTATACATTTGTGAAAACTAGACACCCAGGGGAATTCAGGATGGGGTGACTCGACTGCCTACCACCAGGTTCTGATACCAGAATCCCTTGCAAAGCTAAGAAATTGACAAAAAAATGCATTTCCATCACATTTCTGTAGTGTAAACTTCTGGAATCTGCGTGGATTAACAAATTTCCACCCACCCAGCGTTCCCCCGGGTCTCCTGAAAAAAATGGTACATCACTTGCCTGGGTCTGCCTAGTGCGTGCGACAGGAAACAGCGCAAAACGCAACGTGGTCGCACCGCAATTTCGTAGTGAAATTGTGCCCTTTTTTGGCAGAGAACCTACCTTTTGTTTTTTAACCCTAGCTCTGCCGGCACCTAGGGAAACCTAGCAAACCTATACATTTTTGAAAACTAGACACCCAGGGGAATTCATGATGGGGTGAATCGACTGCCTACCACCAGGTTATGTTACCCAGAATCCCTTGCAAATCTAAATAATTGACAAACAAAACGCATTTCCCTCACATTTCTGTGGTGGAAAGTTCTGGAATCTGCGTGGATCAACAAATTTCCACCCACCCAGCGTTCCCCCAGGTCTCCTGAAAATAATGGTCCCTCACTTGCCTGGATCTGCCTAGTGGCTGCGACAGGAAACAGCGCAAAACGCAACGTGGTCGCACCTCAATTTCGCAGTGAAATCGTGCCCTTTTTTTGGCAAAGAGCCTACCTTTTGTTTTTGTACCCTAGCTCTGCTGGCACCTAGGGAAACCTAGCAAACCTATACATTTTTGAAAACTAGACACCCAAGGGAATTCAGGATGGGGTGACTCGACTGCCTACCACCAGGTTCTGTTACCCAGAATCCCTTGCAAAAGCTAAGAAATTGACAAAAAAACGCATTTCCCTCACATTTCTGTAGTGGAAAGTTCTGGAATCTGCGTGGATTACCAAATTTCCACCCACCCAGCGTTCCCCCGGGTCTCCCGAAAAAAATGGTACATCACTTGCCTGGGTCTGCCTAGTGCCTGCGACAGGAAACAGCGCAAAACGCAACGTGGTCGCACCGCAATTTCGTAGTGAAATTGTGCACCTAGGGAAACCTAGCAAACCTATACATTTTTGAAAACTAGACACCCAGGGGAATTCAGGATGGGGTGACTTGACTGCCTACCACCAGGTTCTGTTACCCAGAATCCCTTGCAAAGCTAAGAAATTGACAAAGAAATTCATTTTCCTTACATTTCTGTGGTGGAAAGTTCTGGAATCTGCGTGGATCAACAAATTTCCACCCACCCAGCGTTCCCCCAGGTCTCCTGAAAAAATTGGTCCCTCACTTGCCTGGGTCTGCCTAGTCCTGCGACAGGAAACTGCGCAAAACGTAACATGTTTGCACCTCAATTTCGCAGTGAAATTGTGCCCTTTTTTTGGCAAAGAGCCTACCTTTTGTTTTTGAACCCTAGCTCTGCTGGCACCTAGGGAAATCTAGCAAACCTATACATTTTTGAAAACTAGACACCCAGGGGAATTCAGGATGGGGTGACTCGACTGCCTAACACCAGGTTCTGATACCAGAATCCCTTGCAAAGCTAAGAAATTGACAAAAAAACGCATTTCCATCACATTTCTGTAGTGGAAAGTTCTGGAATCTGCGTGGATTAACACATTTCTACCCACCCAGCGTTCCCCCGGGTCTCCCGAAAAAAAATGGTACATCACTTGCCTGGGTCTGCCTAGTGCGTGCGACAGGAAACAGCGCAAAACGCAACATGGTCGCACCGCAATTTCGTAGTGAAATTGTGCCCTTTTTTGGCAAAGAACGTACCTTTTGTTTTTGAACCCTAGCTCTGCCGGCACCTAGGGAAACCTAGCAAACCTATACATTTTTTAAAACTAGACACCCAGGGGAATTCAGGATGGGGTGACCCGCTTGCCTACCACAAGGTTCTGTTACCCAGAATCCCTTGCAAAACTAAGAAATTGTAAAATAAAAATGCATTTCACTCACATTTCTGTGGTGGAAAGTTCTGGAATCTGCGTGGATCAACAAATTTCTACCCACCCAGCGTTCCCTGGGTCTCCCGAAAACATTGGTACCTCACTTGCCTGGGTCTGCCTAGTGGCTGCGACAGGAAACAGCGCAAAACGCAACGTGGTCGCACCTCCATTTCGCAGTGAAATCGTGCCCTTTTTTTGGCAAAGAGCCTACCTTTTGTTTTTGTACCCTAGCTCTGCTGGCACCTAGGGAAACCTAGCAAACCTATACATTTTTGAAAACTAGACACCCAGGGGAATTCAGGATGGGGTGACTCGACTGCCTACCACCAGGTTCTGTTACCCAGAATCACTTGCAAAAGCTAAGAAATTGACAAAAAAACGCATTTCCCTCACATTTCTGTAGTGGAAAGTTCTGGAATCTGCTTGGATTAACAAATTTCCACCCACCCAGCGTTCCCCCGGGTCTCCCGAAAAAAATGGTACATCACTTGCCTGGGTCTGCCTAGTGCGTGCGACAGGCAACAGCGCAAAACGCAACGTGGTCGCACCGCAATTTCGTAGTGAAATTGTGCCCTTTTTTGGCAAAGAACCTACCTTTTGTTTTTGAACCCTAGCTCTGCCGGCACCTAGGGAAACCTAGCAAACCTATACATTTTTGAAAACTAGACAACCAGGGGAATTCAGGATGGGGTGACTCGACTGCCTACCACCAGGTTCTGTTACCCAGAATCCCTTGCAAAGCTAGGAAATTGACAAAGAAATTTATTTTCCTTACATTTCTGTGGTGGAAAGTTCTGGAATCTGCGTGGATCAACAAATTTCCACCCACCAGCGTTCCCCCAGGTCTCCTGAAAAAAATGGTCCCTCACTTGCCTGGGTCTGTCTAGTGCCTACGACAGGAAACTGCGCAAAACAAAACATGTTTGCACCTCAATTTCGCAGTGAAATTGTGCCCTTTTTTTGGCAAAGAGCCTACCTTTTGTTTTTGTACCCTAGCTCTGCTGGCACCTAGGGAAACCTAGCAAACCTATACATTTTTGAAAACTAGACACCCAGGAGAATTCAGGATGGGGTGACTCGACTGCCTACCACCAGGTTCTGTTACCCAGAACTCTTTGCAAAGCTTAGAAATTGTCAAAAAACGCATTTCCCTCACATTTCTGTCGTGGAAAGTACTGGAATCTGCGTGGATCAACAAATTTCCACCCACCCAGCGTTCCCCCGAGTCTCCCGAAAATAATTGTACCTCACTTGCCTGGGTCTGCCTAGAGGCTGCGACAGGAAACAGCGCATAACGCAACGTGGTCGCACCTCCATTTCGCAGTGAAATCGTGCCCTTTTTTGGCAAAGAGCCTACCTTTTATTTTTGAACCCTAGCTCTGCTGGCACCTAGGGAAATCTAGCAACCCTATACATTTTTGAAAACTAGACACCCAGGGGAATTCAGGATGGGGAGACTCGACTGCCTACCACCAGGTTCTGATACCAGAATCCCTTGCAAAGCTAAGAAATTGACAAAAAAACGCATTTCCATCACATTTCTGTAGTGGAAAGTTCTGGAATCTGCGTGGATTACCAAATTTCCACCCACCCAGCGTTCCCCCGGGTCTCCCGAAAAAAATGGTACATCACTTGCCTGGGTCTGCCTAGTGCCTGCGACAGGAAACAGCGCAAAACGCAACGTGGTCGCACCGCAATTTCGTAGTGAAATTGTGCACCTAGGGAAACCTAGCAAACCTATACATTTTTGAAAACTAGACACCCAGGGGAATTCAGGATGGGGTGACTTGACTGCCTACCACCAGGTTCTGTTACCCAGAATCCCTTGCAAAGCTAAGAAATTGACAAAGAAATTCATTTTCCTTACATTTCTGTGGTGGAAAGTTCTGGAATCTGCGTGGATCAACAAATTTCCACCCACCCAGCGTTCCCCCAGGTCTCCTGAAAAAATTGGTCCCTCACTTGCCTGGGTCTGCCTAGTGCCTGCGACAGGAAACTGCGCAAAACGTAACATGTTTGCACCTCAATTTCGCAGTGAAATTGTGCCCTTTTTTTGGCAAAGAGCCTACCTTTTGTTTTTGAACCCTAGCTCTGCTGGCACCTAGGGAAATCTAGCAAACCTATACATTTGTGAAAACTAGACACCCAGGGGAATTCAGGATGGGGTGGCTCGACTGCCTACCACCAGGTTCTGATACCAGAATCCCTTGCAAAGCTAAGAAATTGACAAAAAAACGCATTTCCATCACATTTCTGTAGTGGAAAGTTCTGGAATCTGCGTGGATTAACAAATTTCTACCCACCCAGCGTTCCCCCGAGTCTCCCGAAAAAAAATGGTACATCAGTTGCCTGGGTCTGCCTAGTGCGTGCGACAGGAAACAGCGCAAAACGCAACGTGGTCGCACCGCAATTTCGTAGTGAAATTGTGCACCTAGGGAAACCTAGCAAACCTATACATTTTTGAAAACTAGACACCCAGGGGAATTCAGGATGGGGTGACTTGACTGCCTACCACCAGGTTCTGTTACCCAGAATCCCTTGCAAAGCTAAGAAATTGACAAAGAAATTCATTTTCCTTACATTTCTGTGGTGGAAAGTTCTGGAATCTGCGTGGATCAACAAATTTCCACCCACCCAGCGTTCCCCCAGGTCTCCTGAAAAAATTGGTCCCTCACTTGCCTGGGTCTGCCTAGTGCCTGCGACAGGAAACTGCGCAAAACGTAACATGTTTGCACCTCAATTTCGCAGTGAAATTGTGCCCTTTTTTTGGCAAAGAGCCTACCTTTTGTTTTTGAACCCTAGCTCTGCTGGCACCTAGGGAAATCTAGCAAACCTATACATTTGTGAAAACTAGACACCCAGGGGAATTCAGGATGGGGTGGCTCGACTGCCTACCACCAGGTTCTGATACCAGAATCCCTTGCAAAGCTAAGAAATTGACAAAAAAACGCATTTCCATCACATTTCTGTAGTGGAAAGTTCTGGAATCTGCGTGGATTAACAAATTTCTACCCACCCAGCGTTCCCCCGAGTCTCCCGAAAAAAAATGGTACATCAGTTGCCTGGGTCTGCCTAGTGCGTGCGACAGGAAACAGCGCAAAACGCAACGTGGTCGCACCGCAATTTCGTAGTGAAATTGTGCCCTTTTTTGGCAAAGAACGTACCTTTTGTTTTTGAACCCTAGCTCTGCCGGCACGTAGGGAAACCTAGCAAACCTATACATTTTTGAAAACTAGACACCCAGGGGAATTCAGGATGGGGTGACCCGCCTGCCTACCACAAGGTTCTGTTACCCAGAATCCCTTGCAAAACTAAGAAATTGTAAAATAAAAATGCATTTCACTCACATTTCTGTGGTGGAAAGTTCTGGAATCTGCGTGGATCAACAAATTTCTACCCACCCAGCGTTCCCTGGGTCTCCCAAAAACATTGGTACCTCACTTGCCTGGGTCTGCCTAGTGGCTGCGACAGGAAACAGCGCAAAACGCAACGTGGTCGCACCTCAATTTCGCAGTGAAATCGTGCCCTTTTTTTGGCAAAGAGCCTACCTTTTGTTTTTGTACCCTAGCTCTGCTGGCACCTAGGGAAACCTAGCAAACCTATACATTTTTGAAAACTAGACACCCAGGGGAATTCAGGATGGGGTGACTCGACTGCCTACCACCAGGTTCTGTTACCCAGAATCACTTGCAAAAGCTAAGAAATTGACAAAAAAACGCATTTCCCTCACATTTCTGTAGTGGAAAGTTCTGAAATCTGCGTGGATTAACAAATTTCCACCCACCCAGCGTTCCCCCGGGTCTCCCGAAAAAAATGGTACATCACTTGCCTGGGTCTGCCTAGTGCGTGCGACAGGCAACAGCGCAAAACGCAACGTGGTCGCACCGCAATTTCGTAGTGAAATTGTGCCCTTTTTTGGCAAAGAACCTACCTTTTGTTTTTGAACCCTAGCTCTGCCGGCACCTAGGGAAACCTAGCAAACCTATACATTTTTGAAAACTAGACAACCAGGGGAATTCAGGATGGGGTGACTCGACTGCCTACCACCAGGTTCTGTTACCCAGAATCCCTTGCAAAGCTAGGAAATTGACAAAGAAATTCATTTTCCTTACATTTCTGTGGTGGAAAGTTCTGGAATCTGCGTGGATCAACAAATTTCCACCAACCAGCGTTCCCCCAGGTCTCCTGAAAAAAATGGTCCCTCACTTGCCTGGGTCTGCCTAGTGACTACGACAGGAAACTGCGCAAAACGTAACATGTTTGCACCTCAATTTCGCAGTGAAATTGTGCCCTTTTTTTGGCAAAGAGCCTACCTTTTGTTTTTGTACCCTAGCTCTGCTGGCACCTAGGGAAACCTAGCAAACCTATACATTTTTGAAAACTAGACACCCAGGGAAATTCAGGATGGGGTGACTCGACTGCCTACCACCAGGTTCTGTTACCCAGAATCCCTTGCAAAGCTAAGAAATTTTTTAAAAAACGCATTTCCCTCACATTTCTGTGGTGGAAAGTTCTGGAATCTGCGTGGATCAACAAACTTCTACCCACCCAGCGTTCCCCGGGTCTCCCGAAAACATTGGTACCTCACTTGCCTGGGTCTCCCTAGTGGTTGCGACAGGAAACAGCGCAAAATGCAACGTGGTCGCACCTCAATTTCGCAGTGAAATCGTGCCCTTTTTTTGGCAAAGAGCCTACCTTTTGTTTTTAAACCCTAGCTCTGCTGGCACCTAGGGAAACCTAGCAAACCTATACATTTTTGAAAACTAGACACCCAGGGGAATTCAGGATGGGGTGACTCGACTGCCTACCACCAGGTTCTGTTACCCAGAACTCTTTGCAAAGCTTAGAAATTGTCAAAAAACGCATTTCCCTCACATTTCTGTCGTGGAAAGTACTGGAATCTGCGTGGATCAACAAATTTCCACCCACCCAGCGTTCCCCCGAGTCTCCCGAAAATAATGGTACCTCACTTGCCTGGGTCTGCCTAGAGGCTGCGACAGGAAACAGCGTATAACGCAACGTGGTCGCACCTCAATTTCGCAGTGAAATCGTGCCCTTTTTTGGCAAAGAGCCTACCTTTTATTTTTGAACCCTAGCTCTGCTGGCACCTAGGGAAATCTAGCAACCCTATACATTTTTGAAAACTAGACACCCAGGGGAATTCAGGATGGGGAGACTCGACTGCCTACCACCAGGTTCTGATACCAGAATCCCTTGCAAAGCTAAGAAATTGACAAAAAAATGCATTTCTATCACATTTCTGTAGTGGAAAGTTCTGGAATCTGCGTGGATTAACAAATTTCCACCCACCCAGCGTTCCCCTGGGTCTCCCGAAAAAAATGGTACATCACTTGCCTGGGTCTGCCTAGTGCGTGCGACAGGAAACAGCGCAAAACGCAACGTGGTCGCACCGCAATTTCGTAGTGAAATTGTGCCCTTTTTTGGCAAAGAACCTACCTTTTGTTTTTGAACCCTAGCTCTGCCGGCACCTAGGGAAACCTAGCAAACCTATACATTTTTGACAACTAGACACCCAGGGGAATTCAGGATGGGGTGAATCGACTGCCTACCACCAGGTTATGTTACCCAGAATCCCTTGCAAAGCTAAAAAATTGACAAACAAAATGCATTTCCCTCACATTTCTGTGGTGGAAAGTTCTGGAATCTGCGTGGATCAACAAATTTCCACCCACCCAGCGTTCCCCCAGGTCTCCTGAAAATAATGGTCCCTCACTTGCCTGGGTCTGCCTAGTACCTGCGACAGGAAACTGCGGAAAACGTAACATGTTTGCACCTCAATTTCGCAGTGAAATTGTGCCCTTTTTTTGGCAAAGAGCCTACCTTTTGTTTTTGTACCCTAGCTCTGCTGGCACCTAGGGAAACCTAGCAAACCTATACATTTTTGAAAACTAGACACCCAGGGGAATTCAGGATGGGGTGACTCGACTGCCTACCACCAGGTTCTGTTACCCAGAATCCCTTGCAAAAGCTAAGAAATTGACAAAAAAACGCATTTCCCTCACATTTCTGTAGTGGAAAGTTCTGGAATCTGCGTGGATTAACAAATTTCCACCCACCCAGCGTTCCCCCGGGTCTCCCGAAAAAAATGGTACATCACTTGCCTGGGTCTGCCTAGTGCGTGTGACAGGAAACAGCGCAAAACGCAACGTGGTCGCACCGCAATTTCGTAGTGAAATTGTGCCCTTTTTTGGCAAAGAACCTACCTTTTGTTTTTGAACCCTAGCTCTTCCGGCACCTAGGGAAACCTAGCAAACCTATACATTTTTTAAACCTAGACACCCAGGGGAATTCAGGAGGGCGTGACTCGGCTGCCTACCACCAGGTTCTGTTACCCAGTATTCTTCGCAAAGCTTAGAAATTGTCACAAAAATGCATTTCCCTCACATTTCTGTGGTGGAAAGTTCTGGAATCTGCGTGGATCAACAAATTTCCACCCACCCAGCGTTCCCCCGAGTCTCCCGAAAATAATGGTACCTTACTTGCCTGGGTCTGCCTAGTGGCTGCGACAGGAAACAGCGCATAACGCAACGTGGTCGCACCTCAATTTCGCAGTGAAATCGTGCCCTTTTTTGGCAAAGAGCCTACCTTTTGTTTTTGAACCCTAGCTCTGCCGGCACCTAGAGAAACCTAGCAAACCTATACATTTTTGAAAACTAGACACCCAGGGGAATTCAGGATGGGGTGACTCGACTGCCTACCACCAGGTTCTGATACCAGAATCCCTTGCAAAGCTAAGACATTGACAAAAAAACGAATTTCCCTCACATTTCTGTAGTGGAAAGTTCTGGAATCTGCGTGGATTAACAAATTTCCACCCACCCAGCGTTCCCCCGGGTTTCCCAAAAAAAATGGTACATCACTTGCCTGAGTCTGCCTAGTGCGTGCGACAGGAAACAGCGCAAAACACAACGTGGTCGCACCGCAATTTCGCAGTGAAATCGTGCCCTTTTTTGGCAAAGAGCCTACCTTTTGTTTTTGAACCCTAGCTCTGCCGGCACCTAGGGAAACCTAGCAAACCTATACATTTTTTAAACCTAGACACCCAGGGGAATTCAGGAGGGCGTGACTCGGCTGCCTACCACCAGGTTCTGTTACCCAGAATCCCTTGCAAAGCTAAGATATTGACAAAAAAACGCATTTCCCTCACATTTCTATGGTGGAAAGTTCTGGAATCTATGAGGATCAACAAATTTCCACCCACCCAGCGTTCCCCTGGGTCTCCCGAAAAACATGGTACCTCACTTGCCTGGGCCTGCCTAGTGCCTGCGACAGGAAGCAGCGTAAAACGCAACGTGGTCGCACCTCAATTTCGCAGTGAAATCGTGCCCTTTTTTGGCAAAGAACCTACCTTTTGTTTTTGAACCCTAGCTCTGCCGGCACCTAGGGAAACCTAGCAAACCTATACATTTTTGAAAACTTGACACCCAGGGGAATTCAGGTTGGGGTGACTCGACTGCCTACCTCCAGGTTCTGTTACCCTGTTGCCCTGCTGACTACTAGCAGCGCCCCTTACCTCTCAATCGGCTTGCCACCTCTCTGGTCGCCAAGCCACCCGTCATGGCCTCACCGCTTAACGGTGCTTCCCAGCGGCCGTGGGCGCCATCTTGGATAGGGTTGGCCGGCGAGATCCATCTTCGCCACACCCCCCCGTCATCAGCCTATTTAAACCTCCCCCATGCGTCAGCGCAGCGGACGAGCGCAGCGGGCGCGTCGTAGGCACGCCGGAGTTGCGCCTGAGTTAAGCCCGTCTGCGCCCGTCCGCGGCCGGCCGGGGCTAGGGGCCAGGGATGCTGCAGCCACGATCTCTTACACCCCCTCTGCTCTTAAGAGCTTACAATCCCATCCTTGCCCCCTCTCACCCGATGTCAATGTTCGTATCTCCTCATTGGGAATTACTGGGAATATTTCTTCCCATTTGGGATCGGACGTGCTACACACCCCTTCCACCCCTTGTGAAACTCATCTTCGAATATTTTACCTTAATACCCGCTCCCTTGCGAGACACCAAACTGATATCTTCCTCCTACTCTCGGCTGAGAATCCTGATGTTCTTTTATTATCTGAAACTTGGCTTACCGATGACTCTCTCCCCGATATCCTGGTGGCATTACCCCCTGACTACTATCTGCTGAATGCCAATCGCCCCGGGGGCCGGTCTGGCGGTGGGGTGGCAGCAATTATACGCAAGAACTTAAAAATCATCGCTACCACCTCTTTGATTCTCCCCGAAGTGGATAACCTGGTCCTCAGCCTTGGAACTGAGGTGGGTGCAGTTACTGTGATAGTCCTCTACCGCCCCCCCTCCCTATGCCCTCCTTCCCCTCTTCCTTCACTGAGCAGCTTGCCAATCTTATCACCTCCACCTCCCGTGTCGCCATTTTTGGCGACTTCAACTACTGGTTCCAACACAAGGATGCTGGGCCGCACGCCACTGAGCTATTTGAGACTCTTTCGAGCCTAAACTTTACTCAACTTCTTAAGCTCCCTACACACACCGGTGGCCATATCCTCTACCACATCTGGATTCATGGGGTGAAGTCCTCCTGCCCGCAGATCACTCCTTGTGTGTGGTCTGACCACTCCCTGATTGAGACAACAATCTCAGTCAACGATAACATCAGGACCCTCCCTTTGGAGGGCGGTGTCGCCCGCAAGTGGAGGGCTGTTGATTCCTCGGAATTTCTCTCCCATCTGTCTCATTCCTGCCCTTCCCTTTCTAGCGCTACCCGCATCGACGAGTTAGATGACAACATCTCTCACTGGCTCACGTCAGCTAGCGACATCTTTGCCCCGCTCACTAAGTTTCCCCGTTCGCGGCACAGTAATTCCCATAAATGGTTTGATCTCCAACTTAAAACCCAACATCTGGAGCTTCGCCAATTGGAGCGCAAGTGGAGAAGAACCTACTGTACCATGAGCAGAGACATTTATGTGGCCGCGCGCAATAAATACAAAAAAGCCATCGCCGCGGCCAAAACAGCCTATGTCTCTAACAAAATTCTATCTGCCCCTTGTAAATCTAAGGAGATTTTCAAAGTCTTTGATGAATTCACCTCCGACCCTAGGACGCTCCCGACCCAGGTACCCACACAGGAGTCATGCAATGCCCTCAGCACGTTTTTCTTGGAGAAAATTGTTATGATTAAGGACACTATTCCAGTCACCTCTCCTGTTAGTGCTTCTGCCTGTCCCCCTCCTAATGCCCTTTCCTTCACACATTTTCCCCCTCTAGATCCAAAATCCTTGGCCACCTTGGCCGCTCGGGTTAAATCCGGCTCCCCAGACGACTATTGTCCCCCCTCCATACTACGGGACATATGTCTCTTTCTTCCTGACAATATTCTCTCTCTCCTGAACTCCTCTCTCTCCTACGGCTTGGTGCCTAGCTCCTTCAAGGCAGCCGTTTTGGTGCCTTTGCTGAAGAAACCTGGAGCTGACCCCGCAGCCTTGGCGAACTACCGGCCTATCTCCCTTCTGCCCTATTTCGCCAAAATTCTGGAAGCCCACGTCACCGCCTGTCTCTCTCAGTTCATCGAGAGCTCCAACTTCCTAGAATCCAACCAGGCCGGTTTTAGACCCGCCCACTCTACGGAAAGTAGTTATCCTGGCCGTGTTGGATGCTCTTAGAGCCGGCGTGGACAGGGGTACCCCTCAGGCCCTGGTCCTTTTAGACCTGTCGGCCGCCTTCGACACGGTGGACCATAACATCCTTGTCCACCGTGTCGAGCAGGCTGGCATCCAGGGCCTGGCGCTGGACTGGGTCAAATCCTTCCTGACGGGGAGGTCTCAGACAGTCAGCCTGGGCACTTTCAGGGCACCTAGGGAGCGTTTACTCTGCGGGGTCCCTCAGGGCTCCTCTTTATCTCCTCTTCTCTTCAACCTATATCTTCAACCTCTTCTTCTTTCTCTGAGGCAGTGGGACGTCACCGTCTTTAACTACACTGACGACCTGCAACTCATCTTTCCTCTTGACTCTTCTTCTGCTATCCCTAATTTCCAGGCGGTTATGGTCCACATTCTTCAGTGGATGAGCCAGAACCAACTTAAATTAAATCCCGGGAAGACGGAGCTCCTCCTCCCCGGCAAGAGCTCCACCCACTGGGGCCCGCATTTTTGGCCGGCCGACCTCGGCCCTTCCCCCACCCCTGTGGCCTCAGTTAAGAGTCTCGGGGTCATCATTGACTCCGAGCTATCCCTTAAACCTCAAATAGGGATGGTGGTCTCTTCCTGCATGTACCAGCTGCGCAGGATCAGAAAGGTGGCCTACCTCCTGACCCCCGAAGCCCTGATCCAAGTTATTATGGCTCTCCTCCTCTCCCGCTTGGATTTTTCGAATTCGCTCTATCATGGTCTACCTAAGGCCCTCCTCTCTAGACTTCAGGTCGTCCAGAACCAAGCGGCGAGACTGGCCTTCGGGATCCCGAAATGGCAATCCGCCAAACCCCTTCTCACCAAACTACACTGGCTCCCTGTATCTTTGAGGCAGCCTTTAAGATCGGCTGCCTCACTTTTAAATCTCTAACCGGCCCCTGGCCTGCCTTCCTGAAATCCCTTATCAGCCCTTACTGCCCCTCACGCAACCTCAGATCTTCTCACCTCCGCCTGCTGGTTGTTCCCTCCTTTAAACTCTGCAGAATCGGTGGCCGGAGATTCGCACTCCTAGCCCCCAAATTCTGGAATTCTCTCCCTCCCTCACTTAAATTCTCCAACTCGCTCATTCAATTCCGTAAATCCTTAAAAACTTGGCTTTTCCCACAATCTGGTTAATTTTCTTTTCCCCGTTGTCAGTATCAGACCAGCGCCAGGAAACCCACGGTGTCAGAGCACTTTACAAGCACCCCTTAACATAACATAACATAACATAACATAACATAACATAACATAACCCAGAATCCCTTGCAAAGCAAAAAAATTGACTAAATAAACGCATTTCCCTCACATTTCTGTGGTGGAAAGTTCTGGAATCAGCGTGGATCAACACATTTCCACCCACCCAGCGTTCCCCCGGGTCTCCCAAAAAAAATGGTACCTCACGTGTCTGGGTCTGCCTAGTGCTTGCGACAGGAAACAGCGCAAAACGCAACGTGGTCGCAACTCAATTTTGCAGTGAAATTGTGCCCTTTTTTGGCAAAGAGCCTACTCTTTGTTTTTGAACCCTAGCTCTGCCGGCACCTAGGGAAACCTAGCAAACCTATACATTTTTGAAAACTAGACACCCAGTGGAATTCAGGATGAGGTGACTCGACTGCCTACCACCAGGTTCTGTTACGCAGAATCCCTTACAAAGCTAAAAAAAATTGAAAAAAATGCATTTTCCTCATGTTTCTGTGGTGGAAAGTTCCGGAATCTGCGTGGATCAACAAATTTCCACCCACCCAGCGTTCCCCCAGGTCTCCCGAAAAAAATGGTACCTCACTTGGCTGGGTCTGTCTAGTGCCTGCAGGAAACAGTGCAAAACGCAACGTGGTTGCACCGCAATTTCGCAGTGAAAATGTGCCCTTTTTTGGCAAAGAGCCTACCTTTTGTTTTTTAACCCTAGGTCTGCCGGCACCTAGGGAAACCTAGCAAACCTATACATTTTTGAAAACTAGACACCCAGGGAAATTCAGGGTGGGGTGACTCGACTGCCTCCCACTAGGTTCTGTTACCCAGAATCCCTTGCAAATCTAAGAAATTGACAAAAAAATGAATTTTCCTGACATTTCTGTGGTGGAAAGTTCTGGAATCTGCGTGGATCAACAACTATCCACCTACCCAGCGTTCCCCAAGGTCTCCCGATAAAAATGGTACCTCACTTGCGTGGGTAGGCATAGTGGCTGCAACAGGAAAAGGTCCAAATCGTACGGTGGAGAATTTAAAATAACCTATAGCAAAACTACCTCGATTTTTGGGGGGGTACCTGAGTTTTTGGCCCGGGGCTTGGCGGCCATCTTTGGAAACTACCAAACCCAAACAGTTCTGAAAACTAGACACACGGGGGAGTCCACGGAGGTATGGCATGCATGAGTCCCCCAATGTCTTCCTACTCAGAATTCCTTGCAAACCTTACTATTAGGTAAAAAAATCACTTTTCCAAACTTTTCTGCGTGGGATCTCCGTGCCGGCAAAAATGTCCTTGTTCTCCCGAGTAAAATGATACCTCACTTGTGTGGATGCCCCAAAGCAGAACAGGCTAAAAATGAATTTTTTAAAATTGTAGTATTTAGGATTGACAAATTAAGCACCTCAACTTAGTCACAGGCCTTTGGCCCACCCACACAGGGGAGGTATCATTTTACTCGGGAGATCAAGGGAAACGCTGTGTGGCAGGGAGATCCCACGCAAAAATGTATGGAAAAGTGTTTTTTTTTAACCTAAATTTAAGGTTTGCAGGGATTTCGGGGTAGGAAAACATTGGGGGACCCACGCATGCCATACCTCCCTGGACTCCCCCGGGTGTCTAGTTTTCAGAACTGTTTGGGTTTGGTAGTTTCCAAAGATGCCCGCCGAGCCCCGGGCCAAAAACTCATGGGAACCCCCTTGCAAAACCAAATTGTGAATTAAGTTTTCAATTTGAGAGCGTGAGATTCTTGGGACAATATTGCATGGAAATTGTGACAGACATTTTCAAGTTTGCAGGAGATTGTGGAGATTGTGGATAAAAAAACAATAGAATTCACCAGAAAGACCGGACCATATACTCCCATGGTTTAACAATAATATCTAAATTTAGTAAGTTATTTATAGCTATAATGTACACCTTAACAGAGTTACTCAAAAGTCAAACATTCAAGCACGGCTATCTATTCTTCAAAGACACACACATACAGGTTGGATTTGGCACGAGGGCGAGTGATGGTTCAGTACATAAAATTTTATTAACAAGATATTTCAACAAAATGAAATGCTCTGTCAATAAATAAATGCATAAAAACCGAACCAGTGACTCGCAACTCGTGAGCTGTAAAGCCACGACAAGGCACCAACCGTTTTACAGGCCATTCACGCACCTTTCATACCTGATACACACCAGACTATTGACACCATCCGGAAGGAAAAGCAACACATTACAACATTCACAATAAGGGACAAGGTACACCCTACTTCTGAAAGAGAAAAAAGACAAATATTACTGCACAGCCATCTAATCCGCAAGCACATACACATACTGGTTGGATTTGGCACAAGGGTGAGTGATGATTCAGTACATACAATTGTATTCGCAAGTAATTTCACAAAAATGAAATACCCTGCATATAATTGAAAGTATGATAAACTGAACCACTGACTCACAGCTCGTGAGCTGTAAAGCCACGTCAAGGCACCAATCTCTTTACAGGCCATTCATACACCTTTCGTACACGTGACACATACAAAACATTCACACCGCCAGCCGCGGACCCATCACATTACAACACTCACACCACAGACAGACAGCGCCATTCAAGGGCCCATCACTTTCACACGCCCACATATCTGACACTGCAACTACACAAAATGATGGACTGCGTGGAGTGTCACTCAACTAGCAGTGTGTGTAGTGACCAACAGAAAGTAACTACTCACACACCGCCAGCCGAGCGCTAGCCCACCCACACCACCATCCAAGTACCATTTCACACACACCACCAGCCAAGCACCACTCCACGCACACCGCAAGCCAAGCGCCATTCCACACACACCACCAGCCAAGCGCCACTCCACGCACACCACCAGCCAAGCACCACTCCACGCACACCGCCAGCCAAGCGCCACTCCACACACACCACCAGCCAAGCACCACTCCGTGCACAGACAGCCAAATACCACTCCACGCACACCATCCAGCCAAGCGCCACTCCACACACACCGCCAGCCAAGCACCACTCCGTGCACAGGCAGCCAAGTACCATTCCACGCACACCATCCAGCCAAGCGCTACTCCACACACACCGCCAGCCAAGCACCACTCCGTGCACAGACAGCCAAGTATCACTCCACGCACACCACCAGCCAAGCGCCACTCCACACACACCACCAGCCAAGCGCCACTCCACGCACACCACCAGCCAAGCACCAATCCAAACGCAACACCAGGCAAGCGCAAGAGCACGCACACTGCCAACCAAACACCAGACCAAGCACACCGCCAGGCAAGCACCAGTCCACACACACCACCAGGACAGCACCACTCCACACACATAGCCAGCCAAGCACCAGTCCAGACACACCACCAGCCAAGCACCAATCCCAACACACCAACAGGCAAGCGCAAGACCATGCACACCGCCAACCAAACACCAGACGACACACACCACCAGCCAAACACCAGTCCACACAGACCACCAGGCAAGCGCCACTCCACACACACCGCCAGCCAAGCTCCAGCCCAGGCACACCACCAGCCAAGCACTAATCCCAACACACCACCAGGCAAGCGCAAGACCACGTACACCGCCAACCAAACAACAGACCACGCACACCGCCAGCCAAGCACCAGTCCACAGACACCGCCAGACAAGCACCAGTCCACAGACACCGCCAGCCAAGCGCCAAACCATGCACACCGTCAGACAATGGACACTACACGCAAACCAACATCATACTTTATTTTTTTTTTTTAAATAAATGAAAAACAAAAAACAAATTGCAAATTAATACAAATCTACTAACACAACAACTACATCTAAAAAGACTACACAAATGGCAACTTTGAAACTGAACAATAAGTTTTAAAGAATAAAGACCAACCAGTTCACTTTACCACTCATGGATGCTCCCAAAAATTATTTTGCGTGTGGTACAATCTAAAACAAGCAGGTACACACAGCCCGGGGTTTGAAGGGCAGTCGGGGCAGTACATACGAACCTCCTTCCGCAAACCTCTTCGCCAACAGACTCTACATCTACGACTGAGAAAGTCTTTTGAGGTTGTAGGAGGAATTTGATCAGGAAAGTGGCTATCTTTTAATCTGGCAACATCCTCCACCACTCCAACTCTAGGTACACTTGTCTGTTCCACTAAAACAAGGCTGCCTATTACAGACTCCTAAAACTTTACAAAAGTCATCTTTGACTGGGGACAAGATTTCTGGAACACAACAAAAGCATTAAAGGTTGGCAAGTGGAAAAGATGGATAGCCAACTTCTTGTACCAAATGTAAGCCTTACGAAGAGCAGCATACGGTTCCAACCTCTGATCTACTCTGTCAACACCACCCATGTACCTATTGTAGTCCATTATGCACACAGGTTTGCGCGCCTCTGCAACCTGACCCCAAACAGTCACCGGTTCAGTGCTTTCATCATGTATGGAAGTCAACATGTGGACAGTCTGCGTTATATAAGTGCACAATACATACATACATACATCTCTCCTGTCTGAAAACTTCACAGCTAGAAGCTCCTCACAACGCAATGCACTGCACTGTCCCCGAGCAAGCTTTTGACAAACAAGTTCTTTTGGGAAACCTTTACGGTTTGAGCGAATTGTGCCACAAGCAACAGTGTCCACTTTGGCCAATTCCCTGAACAACCGCACACCAGTGTAGAAGTTATCGACATACAAATGATGGCCTTTGTTAAAAAATCCATGACCAAGTTCCCACATAATTTTCTCAGTCACTCCAAAAGTCGACGGACAACCAGGGGGGTTAATCCTGGATTCCTTACCAGTGTACACCCTGAAATTAGAGACATATCCAGTCTGACTGCCACACAGCATATAAAGCTTAGTTCCATAGCATGCCCTCTTACCAGGAATGTATTGCCGAAAAACCAAGCGGCCCTTGAACAACAGCAAAGACTCATCCATTGCAATTTCTTTCCCAGGATAAAAGATCTCAGGAAATCGATCAACAAAATGATCAATGACAGGCCGAATCTTGAAAAGACGGTCACAATCAGGGTGATCTCGTGCCAAAGCAGAACTATTGTCAACAAAATGCATCATCCGAAGCAGAAGCAAATACCGATCAAGACTCATAACTGCCGGAAATATAGCTGTTGCCATCAAGGGACTAGTAGACCAAAATGAAGCCATTGATGGATTCCTAAGCAAGCCCATCAAAAAAGTTAAACCTAAAAACTTTTTCATCTCCTCCAAATTTGTGGGAGTCCACCGGGTAGCTCTAGCGTGGGGCTTAAGGCTGGCACTGTTCACCCTCAACAAAATTTCAGCATACAAATTAGTCTGCTCTACAATCTCTGCCAAAAACACATCATCCATAAACAACTTGAAAAAATCAACAGGCAAAAAGGAACACCAGTAAATTCAGGCAATGCCGGCTGCACCATGCCTGGTGCAACCCAGAGTTCAGAACTTTCAATGTCAAGTCTTGCAGCCGCAGGCTGCCGCCCAGCTGCCTCTTGTCTCACTACACCAACTGGAAGTCTAGCAGCCTCAGGCTGCAGCCCAGATGTCTCTTGCCGCACAGCAATGTCCTCCGCAACCACAGGCACTTCATCCACACACAAAGTAGCTTCATCAGCACTCAGAGTGTCTTCATCATCAGATGAAGCCATGTGTAGAGAAAACTCACTACCTGAATCTTCACCTCCCACCTCTGGCTCAGAATCAGAGTCAGTCTCTGGACCATGGTCAGAGGAAGAATCAAAAAGCATTCCAACAACTTGCTGAGCAGTAATCCGGCGGCTAGCCTTTATCCTTACAAATAAAGGAGTCTGCACAAACAACTCAACAACCCCAACACTGTGCAAAGTAAGTTAAAAAATGTAAGCCTTTATCACAAATATCTATATTTAGAAAAAATATACAATTCACTTACAAGAGACAATTACACTCACCAACACCTACTCTGCAAAGACACAGCAAATAGGCAACGATATCCCACTAGAAAGAAGAAAAAAAACTTACATCTACAGAAGTACACATCAAAAACAAATGCAAAACATGTTTTACAATCACAAAAAATAGAAACCAAACATACTCGTATTACGACACACTTTGCAAAATAAACAATTACATTACAATTGAACAAAAAAAGGTCTCTTACCAAACACATGCAACTACAGAAACAGCAGAACAACAGAACCACCAGTAACGGAACCGCACACTGCAACAATCTAAAGAGAAAATAAAACAATACACATTAGAAAAAACAAAAACAACACACATTACAACAGGCTATGTCACAGGGTATGTCACAAATGGGGTGTCTGTCCCCATGGGGGGCAGAATATAAATCATTATAAACGTGGGCCCCCTGGAAGCAACCCTACGGAGGGCAGAGAGGCCAAATAAAGACACGGCAGAACATATTTTTGAAAACAAATTGGCCCAAGGAAGCAACCCTTGGCCAAGGGGTCGCTCCCTATAAAAAAAAAACAATCCCTGGAGTCTAGTGGGCTTTTCTATCCCCCCCTGGGTCCAGAAACGGTAAAAGAAACTGCCTATCTGCCCCGGGCAGAACAGTCTACAATATTTATATTGCCCTCTGGAAGCGACCTTTGCCCAAAGGTGTCGCTTCCTTTATAAATATAATATAATCCCTGGTGTCTAGTGGGCTTTTCTGCCCCCCCCCCCGGGTCCAGATCACGCGCTAACACGGGCGATCTGCCCCCAGGGGGGGCAGAAAAGTCTATACTAAATTTTTATGCCCCTGGAAGCGACCCTTACCCAAGGGGTCGCTTCCTTTGCTCATATAAACACAATCCCTGGTGTCTAGTGGGCTTTTCTGCCCCCCCCTGGGTCCAGATTCCCCTACAAAACGGGGCAGAAAAGTCTAAACTAAAATAATATGCCCCAGGAAGTGACCCTTACTCAAGGGGTCGCTTCCTATCAACAAAAAAAATAATCCCTGGTGTCCAGTGGGCTTTTCTGCCCCCCCTGGATCCAGATCACGCGCTAACATGGACGATCTGCCCCCAGGGGGGGGCAGAAAAGTCTATACTGAATTGTTATGCCCCTGGAAGATACCCTTGCCCAAGGGGTAGCTTCCTTTACTAATATAAACACAATCCCTGGTGTCTAGTGGGCTTTTCTGCCCCTCCCCCCCCGGGTCCAGATTCCCATAAAAAACGCAAAATGCAACCAGGGGGGGGGCAGAAGAGTCTAAACAAAAATTACATGCCCCAGGAAGCGACCCTTACCCAAGGGGTCGCTTTCTTTCATCAAAAAACATAATCCCTGGTGTCCAGTGGGCTTTTCTCTCCCCCCCCCCCCCCTGGGTCCAGATCACGCGCTAAATTGGGAGATCTGCCCCCAGGGGGGGCAGAAAAGTCTGTTTCAAATTATTAGGGCCCTGGAAGCGATCCTTGCCCAAGGGGTCGCTTCCTTTTCCAAAAAAACATCCCTGGTGTCTAGAGGGGCATTCCTGGTTCAGGGTCGCGACGCTGTGCGCGGTCCTGAACCAGGAATGCCCTGCATTGGGACATCAGGGGAGAGGAAACAGTGTTTCCTCCCCCCTGATGCCTCAAGGCACCGAGAAACGGCCCCCCGCCCCACCGGAGAGCAGGAAACACACCTACCTGCTCGACGCGCTGGAAGCAAATGGCTTCCAGCGCGTCTAGCACTTCCTGATGACGTCGGCGCACGCAACAGCGCGCTGACATCACCAGGAAGTGCGGGGGAGGCGGGGGTGGCAGCGGAAAGTCTTCCGCTGCCACCCCCACTACTGGCAACATGATCGGTGCCCCGGGGGGGAGCGCCAGCGCTCCCACCGAGGGCTGTGATGATGACGGAGCGGTTACGTCATCAGCACAGCCCAACCGATGCTGATGACGGAACCGCTCCGTCATCAGCATCAAAGGGGTTAAGATACGACTTAACATTTCCGAGAAATGTATAGGGCAATTTGTAGTTAAGAGGGCATGTATCTCTGCAGAAGTCTTTGTGACTTGCAGATTAAACTTTTCTTTGGCCGAGGTAAGTGGCACAGTTTTTTTGTAAAAGAATGGCTTTCATTCTGTTCAAAGTATCAATTCATATAGAAGAGATGTTCAGTGAAGGCCAAAGAGGCGACTCCCAGTCTGTCTTAGTTTTAAAAATAATACTTTCATACAGCAAGTTACCCTGGCTGACACAGTTACTAGATAGGGTAAACCTGGCAACATGTCATAGCAGCTGTGATCATTCAACATAATGTAACTTCCATTTGAAAGTTGTCCAAAAAGTGGATCAATCACTGCAGCCGGAAAACCTTGAAGGTGGCAGGATAAGTTGTTGGAGGAACCATCGGACGCCCCATGTAAATTAATACCCTGACAAAGGAGAGAACCGCTTAGTGCGTTTTCACAATTTTTACCACTAAGAAACACTTCTTTCTCCCCACTCCAACATCTGTGTATGTATAGTATTTCCCAGGATGTCTTCATGTATACCCAACCTTTCATATATGCCTGCTGGTATATGTTTTAGGCAATACTGAAAATGGAAAATTGTAACAGGCAGAGTGATTGTTCCGTGTAATCCATTCTGTGGTTGGTCTTTCAGCGACAGTTATTGGCAATCTTTCCAGTTTTACAATGCTCAGCACCGTATAGTCTGCTCCCCTCTGTGCTAGTTTGATCTGTTTATCATTGAGATTAAATTCTGATAACAGTGACGTGGTATTGATTTGACGACAAGGCATATAGCCTGATGGAGGTTTTTGTAATGTCAAGCCTAATAGCATGATAGAACGTAATTGCGACTGACCATGTTGCAACATGACCAAGTCCTGTTCCATGATGTCTATGGCAGAGAATACTATGCTGTCCAAAGAATATATCCTGGACGACAGAGCCGTTAACCCATTGTCAATTACAGAGAGAGTTTTCTCTAAGTTAATACAATCAATTTCTCGTATTCTTTCTGCAGTCTCTGCTTACATAAACTTTCATGCTTCATTATAAGCAGCATAGATGCCGGCGTACATAAAATGTTTGTGACTCGGTGTTCTTGGTCCTAGCAAGAATTCTCTAAGATCAGCGCCATCTTTAAGTAAAGATTATTGTTGTTTTACCATCTTTAGTGTGAATCTATGTAACCATTCAAGGCATAGTTTCCCTACACTGTATGTTTTTACTATTCCTGGATACTGTCTCTGAACATATCTTGGATCTGGCCTAGTGAACTTGAACCCCCGTGTTTTATTCAGGAATCTATCTTGACAGGTGTTTGTATCTGTGGGCCAGATTAACTATTTTTTCCAATCTGAATCAGTTCTCTTGTGATGCAAAATAGTATGTACGTCAACCTCCCCCTCTGAAGTGTTACTGCTATCAGGTGTAGGTGTAGGTATAGACGGATTGTTCAAGTCTTTTATCTTGGCTAACCCAAGACAAGACATCTATTGGACAGTGTTATTCAAAAACATATTTTGCTCTGGGATGATACACGCTCTAAATAAAGCTTCTATCCCCTGCACTTGCCAATCTTTTGTGCCCCAGACAGTTTTTGTCTCAATGTTGTCATTCCAAAAGTCAAAACCTAGTGAAGACAGCTGAGCATAAAAGGCTGCAGAATAAATTTGCTTGGCATTCGTCAACATACTTTTCATTCCTGTCTTGTTAACATTTTTAAACTAAAATTATTCTGGATTTGAAGTATTAAAACCTGAAAAGTATGGAAATTTGCCATAAAATGTTTTTGAGCTACCCTTTGGTGGTGTAGGACAATGTTCCCATTGGTTATACATGAATACATTTCTAGGGTTTGCAGATTTGTGCAAGAAATGATGACCATAATGATTATAACAATACATTTGTTCATAGTCTGATGAACCTTCTAAATATTCATGATTTGTAAATACTGCAGACATTTCCAAGTCTGACATCATATTATTAACAGTCTCGAAGTCCCAATCATCAGAAAAGGTACTAGATGAAACAAAGTCATTAAAGGAAATATTGAACTGATGTAGAATCTTCAACAGCTCCGCAGGGCCAAAAATGTCATAATCAGTTCTGTCCCAAGCTATACCCCCGGTATAGGAACGGCTGTGAGGTTCACTGATGACAAGTCTCTTTGTTCACGATGAGATGATTTGTGTGGCTTGAGGAGTAAGTTGATGTTCTTACTTGCTGTGTCCTTTTTAACATATCTTCCATTTATCTATCAGCATTCCCAAAGTTATTACCAGAGTCAACCAAAGATGAAGAAAAAGCACACCAAACACAATCCAAAATTCAATCCAGGGTGAAACCAGATTAGTCTTTTCCAGGTGACGAAAATGGTCTGTACCTTGTTCTTTAAAAATTCTTTTTGCTGGCGTTGTTTCAGGCTCGCTGGGATCCTCGGAAAATGTATCAAAGTTAATGAAATAGCCAGAGGCAGTTCTGTCAATTGTTGGGGTTGCATCATGATTTGTTGAAATCGCTGGAACCACTTGATCACTTGTTACATTTGTATAGTCAGAAGCTATTTTATTGTAGACAGGCGTTTCTTGATGAACTGTTATTTGGGTTTCAACAGGTACAAGTTCCATAGCTTTGTTGCTTAGTCCTTCATTTTGCACTGCAGATTCTTCAAAGGTGATGAATCTCTCAGTTTGAACCTCTTGGATAGTAGCCAGATTAGGGTGTCTCCTACATCGGCAGAGTCCACTTGGCCTACTGCTTATGATTGGCCACATGATGTGGTTTTACCAGGTTGATTGGCACAAACCTGTTCTCCTTCTTTCCTACAAGGTGCGGCAGTAACACTGTTCTTGATCCGTGGATTGTTAGGACAGGTACTGGTTGTCTGTAAGAAGGCCCGAATTCCTTCTTGTCCGCGATCTTCTCTCTGACTAGATCACCAATCTTTGGAATCCAGACAGGCCTTGCTGGGACAGTTGGTTTTTCTTCAGTGGTTGTTGGCTTCAGGAACACGTTACTTTGTTTAGTTCTTATTTCATTTAAGTCCTGAAAAACAGCCAAACGGTCTTTGATATCAAAGGGCTTTTGGTCTACCACTGAAGTCTGACAATTGAAGTCCGACACAATCATTCTGGTCCCAAAAAGGACTTCATATGGAGTGATACCCCTAGAGAACTTCTTGGCAGATTGTTAAGACTACGTTGGATACTAGATTAGATGTTTGACCCAACCGTCATCCGAGCCTAATACCCTAGCTTTTATAGATTGGTTTATGTCCCGGTTTTCTCTCTCCACTACCAAATTTCCCTCAGGATGGAATGGACTAGATTACCGCAATGCAACGCCCAGATTGGCCATGGCCTCCTTGTAAGCTCGAGAGCTAAACGCAGGACCCTGGTCAGAATGTAGCGAGCCGACTGCGTATGTGCTGATAAAGACTCGCAAATCTTTTATAACAGTTTGAGCGTCAGCCGAGTGCTGAGGCCACATCCAAATGAATCTTGAACACAAATCCACTGCGACCATGATATATTTATAGTTACCATCCCTCTGTAAGGGACCGCAGTGGTCCAGGTAAACACAAGCTAATGGTTTATCTGAAATTAACAGGGGCGTCTGGCAGGACATTTCACAGTAGAGACTTTAATCTTTTGGCAGATTTCAAATTCCAAAACATACTTTCTGGTTTGTTTCCTCATGTGCAGTATCTCTGTTTTAGTAACAACACTGTGGCGGAAACACCTGGGTATGCAGAAGCAAGCCCTTCATGTGCTGCTAAGATTAGTCCTAATCAATGTTCCCTGTTTGGAATTACTCTATCCCCCACTCTAGGGATTCGAGCAAACAGAACATTATTCGCATCAGTTATGTATGAGTATTTGAGTGGAAAGCCTTTTGGTAATGTTTTACTACTGTCTTTGCTCGAAGCATTGACAGCTTGCCTTATTTCACCGTCTATTTTCGTTTTTGAACATATGATTGTAGCTACGGAAGCCGTTTGCACAGCTGCCTTTGCGGCTTCATCAGCCAATGTATTCCCTGCAACGTGAACGCCATCATGTTGATTACTCAGTGTATGTATCATGTGAGTGTTTTGTAGTTCTTGTCGTAACTGAACTATTTCCTCCCAAAGCAACTAATGCTTGATTGTGCCACCTTTTGCATCTTTGAAACCGTTTTGAAGCCAGTTCTGCAAGTATTCATTGTAAGATTGAACACAATAATATGAATCGCACACTATGGGGCCGATTCCGATCCTGGAAAAATGCTGTACAAATCGTGGTATGGAGCGTTTTCCCCATACAACTCGTACTTGTAAGGAGGCCCCTACAACCTAGGAAGTACGATCCGTACAAATAGACGCACTCCATACAAATTGTAAAAAAGACCATACAACTCGTATATACAAGCGATTCCGATTCGGATTGCTCTGTACATGACGTTCCCATGTATTCCCGGCAGCAGTTTACACCCCAGCAAGTACGATTCGTACAAACGGCACTCCATACAGCTCTTTTTTTACAAGAGCCAAAAAGTGCTGGAAAAACCTTGTACGCCCCGAAAACAGTACGAGACAGACCCCCTCATGTACGCATCATACACCCCATGAATACAGGGGTACGGTGCGTATGTACGGTGCGTACGGATGGCACAGAAAGTGGGGTACGGTGCGTACATATATGCGATGAAGGGGTACTGGTCGTGTACGCACCGTTCAAGCACCGTACCCCAAAATCGCTTATGTACGCAGCGTACCCCAAAATCGCGTACGTAAGCACTGTACCCCAAAATCACGTATGTACGCACCGTACCCCAAAGTCGCATATGTACGCACTGTACCCCAAAATCACGTATGTACGCACTGTACCCCAAAATCGCGTACGTACGCACTGTACCCCAAAATCACGTACGTACTCACTGTACCTCAAAATCACGTATGTACGCACCGTACCCCAAAAACGCGTACGTACACACCGTACCCCAAAAATGCGATTTTGGGGTACGGTGCGTACATATGCGATTTTGGGGTATGGTGCATACGTACGCGATTTTGGGGTACGGTGCGTGCATACGTGTTTTTGGGGTACGGTGCATACGTACGCGATTTTGGGGTACGGTGCGTACATACACGATTTTGGGGTGCGGTGCTTGCACGGTGCGTACACGACCAGTACCCCAAAATCACCTATGTGCGCACCGTACCCCAAAAATCGCGTACGTACTTTGCGTACATTCGCAATATTGGGGTATGCACCATACACATGCCTCACATGTGGGGGGACCCCTGTACGCCTCATACCCCTATACGGCCCATACCCCGGTATGAGTTGAACCCCCATACGCCTCGTACCAGGGTACAAGGCGTATAGGGGTTCGCTATGTTGCCCGGTACGAGTCATTCCCTGCATACAGGCCATTTTCCATACAAATCGTATGCTGACAACCCGGTACCAATCGTACTTGACGGGTTGGACAGCCTTTTTACAAATTGTATGGTCTTTTTTACAAGTCCGTGTCGTACAGCTTTTCCCGATCCGATTTGTAAGGATCGGGCCGATCTGTATGTATTTTTACCATACGAATCGTACTACACGGGTTGGAAGGGACTTTTACAATTTGTATGGAAAAAAATACAAATCCTATTTGTATGGAAAATAAAAATCCAGGATCAGAATTGGCCCCTATGAGTGTGGGGAATTCGCGATCTGTATTTTCAAGCGCCATCTTGAATGCTTGTAGTTCAGCTCGCTAAGCTGTACAATCTCCAAGAGATTGTGTTTTAGTGACCATTGGTCGGAATTTGCCATCTCGCCAGCGACCTTTAACGATCGTGCATCCAGCACTATAAGCTTGTTTACCCTCCGTAGCGGGCTTTGCTGATCCGTCAGTACAAATTATACATTCATACTGCTCTAGAGGCAGAATTTCAGTAGGCAGAGGACATTCTTGTTCATATTGTAGAAATTCTTGTGTTTTCAGATATGGATCAAAAACGTATTCAACGTCTGTTGCATCAAGAGAATTAACCCATTGCATCCATATCGGATGTAAAGCTTTAGCATCCGGAATGCTCGCTTTTGTCACAGCTTCTAAAGCAGGTACAGGTGTAACGACCATAATGTGCTTACCCTGTGTGAGAGCTCTCTATTTTGCTACTGCAGTTTCAACCGGTGTCAGAATTTTTTCTGTGGAAGTGAATTTCATTTTTGCTTGTGTGTACAAGTGCGATTTGTAAGCTATTGGTACATTTTCTCCTTCGTTAAAGGTTAAGTATGTGAATCCGCATCGTCCTGGGATGATTTGGATCACCAAATTGCATAAGCTTACGCGTGTTTGTAAATGTTTTGTTGCTAACATGTCTGTTTGGAGTGAACGCAAAATTCTGTGTGTTTTTGTGTCCAATTAACCATTTTAAAATCAGGTTTAATTAATTTGTAGAGAGGTATAACCCTTTCTGTGTAATTTAGAATGTATGTTCTTCCGAAGTTCAGGAAACCTAGAATCAACGGTACATTTTTTCAGCATTTTTGGAGGTTGGAGCAGCGCACACTTTTCTAAAAACTTGGATGCCAGACTTTTGCTTTCACTTGATAACTCGTATCCCAAAAAAGGACGTTGAGGTGGGCAATTCTCGATTTCTTAAAATTGAATTTATACTCTTCAGAGGCACAGCCAAGTATCATGGTGTTCACTCTGTTCAAGTGCCTGTCCAAGTCATCGTCTGTTATATAGATGTCATCTACACATGACAAAGCTTCGTCATCATATGTTTGTAGTAACTCTGTTACCCGTGCTGGAAATAACCCAGGACTATTCTTGAATCCCTGAGGGAAACAACAGAAATGATGCTGTGTCCCCATAATTGAGAAAGCGCTCAAATACCTACTTTCATGTGCAATGTTTTGACAGAAGAAACCGTTAGAAATATCTAATGTGGTTTTGTATTTTTTACGCACAATGTTATTCATTAATGCCGCACTATGTGCATTTAGTACTGCAAAAGTTTCGCAACAAGAATTTGGATTTCTGCAATCCAAAACTAAATGATATGAATTGTCTGGTTTGGAGACAGGAAACAAAGGATTGTTCATGGATGAGGTGCATGTTTCAATCACCCCTTGGTATTCAAGTTGATCTAATATCTCCCTGACGTGTTTTTTAGCTTCTTGCTTAACTGGATACTGCCTTTGTGCAGTTGGTTGAGTTTTTAACTGGATTTTATGGTGAGGAGAATCCTCATCCAATCCTACATGATTTTTGTATAATGCTGGAGCCTGGGCTATTGCCCATTTCCTGGCATAGGTATATTTTAAATGAATTAGAATGTGGTTGTAGAAGGCTGGCATAATGATGTCTTTGCCACGTGGGCACTCCCTGACAAATTCTGGTGGCCAGTCTTGTTCAGTGAGAAGAATGTCATAACCCTAAGAGAGTCGCTCCCAAAAGAGTGCTCTTATTTTTCTTGTTATATCTCTCTCCATCCGGAGTGTTTCTTCATATAACTTATGTGGAGAACTAACCCTGGTATCTGCAGTTTCAACTTGAATGTATTCATTCATCCACTGTCTCCAGATGATCCTTCAAGTTCTTGCGAGCTATGGTGACTTCTGCTGCGCTGTCCAACATTGTCTGAGTCCATTCCCCGTTCTTGAGTTGTGTCCTCAAGATCCTCGGCATGTCTGATCTTTAGACCTGCTACCGTCTTTTTGGTGAATTGAGTATTACTGAACGTGTTGATGGTCTTTGGACTTCACACGTTCTTCCTTGTGTTCTGACAGTCCTTTTGTTTTGGATTTCTGTGACGAAGTCTGAAAGGTACGAGAAGAACGTGTATCAGTATCTTGATATCTATCAAGTTTTCTCAAATTATCCCTATTCCTGAGGTTGTACCTCCTTTCAGAGGGCTTCTTTTGAGGAGACCTACCCCTGGAATGAGAACGCTTCTCTTTAAAAGTTTGTTTAGTGTTTTCCCACTTCTTTTTAGGAAGAGTAGGAGTGTTTTTAGTAAAGACCTTTCCAGGACTTTCAGACATTGGGGTTTCACTGGTTTCCCTCCCAGACTTTCTCTACTTAATTCTTCATAGGATTTTTCCATTATTCTGGCCAGTTCTTGTGGTTGCTCAGTTACATCAAATTCCCTTAACTTTTGGCGGATCGCCATGGATGCTGCTTCACCTTTAATATTAGCTAATATTATTGTTGAGACCTGTTTGAAATCTTTCAGTAGTTTCATATCTAAATTTAAAGCAGGCTCTGCCCCATATTCATTCTAAATCTGTTTCAGGATGTCTGGTATTACCGCCATAGACGGAACACCTTGTGTTTTGGTGTAGATTGCAGCAAAGACTGTACCCCAAGTGTCGCAGTCCTCCAGATGTGGTGCGATCCCCATTGGTAAACAGATAGTTAAAATTCTGTGTTTCTCATGAGGGGTAGTATCAGAAAATACAGCTTCGATTTGAGTAATTTTTTGAGCTATCCAAATGGAATTTGTTCCCGTTTTGTGGGTAATTTACCAACGACTGAATGTAGAGTCTGTGGTGTAATTTTATGTTGTGGAATACTTATTGCCGGTTGGACTGTAAGAGTCTGCATGACATATTGAACCAATTAACTGTGGATTTTGATTAGCTCCTTTAGTTGAGCCAGTAGTTCATTATTTGACATTTCTTCAATGTCAGGATGAGGTGTATAGCTGTATAACACCGGCCATGTTGCTCCTGGTGTACCTAGTGGACCGAGCCTGGTAATGTGATTTATATGTTTTAGGGTGCCTTTAAACCAGAGCGCATGCTCCTGGTATGTTAGTGGAATTTCAATGTCCTTGAAGGGAATGTATTCCGCTGGTGATTCAATTTCTTTGTAGAAGTGAAACACTTGTGTTATTGGATTTGCTTCAGGGAAGACTATCCATGAAAAGAATACCTCTGTCTGGTGACATTCATGTGCCTCTATCACAAAAACTACCCTACCACCTCTTGCTGATACGCCATTTCGTATAAGTTTTATAGTGATGGCTTTCCTTAAATTTTCAGGAATGCTTATAGCATCCTCATCGGCTTCATTAAAGCCTGTTATGTTGAGAGCTCGTACAGCTAAAACTGCTCCGAACCACCGTACTTTGCTATAGCAAGTAAAGGTATATTTATACCTTGAAGGTGTTTAGGAATGCCATCTTTGACGTAAAGGCGGGCATATGAACGTCATGAATGAACCCCTGGGGAATAGTTGTTTATTGTAAAACTAACCGAGTTCTTGGAGAAATCAATATTCAAGCAAGGGGAAGCCCCTAACGGCTTAAGCTTGTTTTTCAAGAAATTGTTGTGACGTTTGGTGAATGGATGGATGTATCAATGCCTGTATTTGGCTGCATGGGCTATGCCTAAATAAGGGCTTGATTTCTATGCCTATATAAGGGCATCGTGGATTGGGCCTATATATGGGCATGAATCGGGAAAATCCATTCAGAATCTAAAACGATATACAACAGTATGACATATTTATAAAAAGAGATATTCAAAGAAGGAGAAATTAAAAATATTACCCAACATTTATCAGAGAAAGTACCATTGTCTATAACGCGTTGAAACACAAGGATTTTAATACATAAGTTTTGGAGTAAGAGTCAGAGACCTTAACCACTAGGCCACTGTGAAACATGACTAAACCGTACAAAAACGTATATATGACATTCAAATGTAACACTCCAGTGTATGCAGTGCCATATGCTAGAGTTCACCTATGTTGACATCATTGACAGTGTGAATGAAAGGAAAGAGGGAGAGAGAGAGAAAAAAGAAATACAGAGGAAGAGAGAAGATTTGTATTCTTGGGCTATGACATATTTTTATAAAGAGATATTCAAAGAAGGAGAATTTAAAAATATTTTCAAACATTTATCAGAGAAAGTACCATTGCATTTAACTTTACCTCAGAAACCACAACCATTAAAATACCAGAATTTCAACACATAACCTTTTCAGTAAGAGTTAGAGACCTCAACCACTAGACCCAGTGACTCATGAGTAATGGGCGCGAAAACATATGTATGACATTCGGATAAAACACTCCAGTGTATACAGTGCCATAGGTTAGATTTCACCTATGTTGACATCATTGACAGTGGTGAATGAAAGGAAAGAGGGAGAGAGAGAAAGAAAACAGATGCAGAGGGAGAGAGAAGATGGGTATTCTTGGGGCATGAAATTTTTTTAAAAGAGATATTCAAAGAAGGAGAAATGAAACATATCTCCAAACATTTATCAGAGAAAGTATCATTTCTTATAACTTTACCTCAGAAACCACAAAAATGTAAACACATAACCTGTGGAGTAAGGGTCAGAGATCTTAACCAGTAGGCCACAGTGAGTCAATAGTAAGGTGTACAAAAACGTATATATGACATTCGAATAAAACACTCCAGTGTATGCAGTGCCATAGGTTAGAGTTCATCTATGTTGACATCATTGACAGTGGTGAATGGAAGGAAAGAGGTAGAGAGTGAGAGAAAAAAAAGATATATAAGAGGGCGAGAGAAGATTTGTATTCTTGGGGGATGTCATATTTTTAAAAAGAGATATTAAATGAAGTAGATATGAAAAATATTTACAAACATTTATCATAGAAAATACCTTTTCCTTTAACTTTACCTTAGAAACCACAACAATTGAAACACCAAGATTTGGTCACATAACCTTTTCAGGAAGAGTCAGAGACCTCAACCACTAGGCCCAGTGACTCATGAGTAGTGGGTACGAAAACGTATATATGACATTCGAATAAAACTCTCCATTGTATACAGTGCCATAGGTTAGATTTCACCTATGTTGATATCATTGACAGTGGTGAATGAAAGGAAAGAAGGAGAGAGAGAGAGAGAGAGAGAGAGAGAGAGAGAGAGAGAGAGAAGCTTTGTATTGTTGGGGTATGACATATTTTTAATAAGAAATATTGTTCACACCATTAATCAGAGAAAGTACCATTGCTTATACCTTTACCTCAGAAATCACAACCATTGAAACACCTGGATTTGAACACCTGAACCTAGGCGTAAGAGGCTAAGACAAAAATTGAGAATGGAGGGGACTGTATTAGAATCGGTCACTGAATATAGATATCTGGGTGTTATAATAGATGCTAGGGGCACGGGTAAAAACCAGTGTGCTGCACTACAGAGAAGAAACAACTCATTAATTGCTGCATTTTCCAAACTTCAGAATAACAAAAGGGCTTCCCTTTAACCAACTATTACAAATTATGTCAAACATGTGCCAACTCTTGCATATGGAGTAGAGACCTTAATATAGATATCTGGGTGTTATAATAGATGCTAGGGGCACGGGTAAAAACCAGTGTGCTGCACTACAGAGAAGAAACAACTCATTAATTGCTGCATTTTCCAAACTTCAGAATAACAAAAGGGCTTCCCTTTAACCAACTATTACAAATTATGTCAAACATGTGCCAACTCTTGCATATGGAGTAGAGACCTTAAGAGGTTGTGCTGACAACACCATAGATAAGCTAGTGACAGGGACCTAACGACGCCTGTTTAATCTTCCGCGACATTCTTCACCGGCACAAATCCGACTTGAGTTCAGACTTGAATGACAGAACCTAAATAGCTTAGGAGCTTATTTAAAATTCTGCCCCAAAATTAGAAGGGATAATAATTCCTCGCTTATGACAGTGGTTTGGGAGGCAATATGCGATAATAAACATAAGCAGGCCCATGAATATTTCAAACTGGCGATAGATACGTTCAATGCGGAACAACCATGGGCCTTACCTCTTTCACAGGTGGCTTTTAATAAAGTTATAAATGGGTGCAGCAAAAAATTGTCGTCTTTATGGGATAAAGCAGTACTGGCAAAGAGATCCCATGCATGGACAGTTATTGCTTCGTACGGTATGCTAAAACCCCAAAGATATTTAGGAGACTCAAATAGCCAAAGGGCAAAGCTGAAGCTGATGAATCTCCGATTTGGAAATAGCCAATTTCTTGGAGACGCCCCTACATGGAAATTGATGAGTAGTGAGAGGGTATGTCGCCTCTGTTATTACAAGAGGGAAGACATTTGTCATATCATCTGTAGCTGCCCTGCACTAATAGAGGAACGTAGGAGGCTGTTAAGGTCAGACTTTAATAGTCAAATTATACGAACATGCCGACAAGCAGTCATAGCCAGTTTACAAGGAGAAAGCTTGCAATTTACGGGTAGACTTTAGAAGTTTATAGAAATAGTGGAGAAGAAATTGCTTAACTGTGGACAATGAGGATGGTTTTATTTATATTTAGCTTTATACATTGATGAAAAGTTTCTTTTAATTATGTGGTCTTAATAATGTATGAAATGTAAGAAGAATTGTATAATGTTGTTTTAATTGTTAGTTTTTAGTAACTGAACAATAAAAAATAATAATAATAATTCATTCATTCATTTCATTCATTCAAGACTAGTGGGTACGAAAACTTGTAAATGACATTCGAATAAAATACTCCATTGTATACAGTGCCATAGGTTAGATTTCACATATGTTGACATCATTGACAGTGGTGAATCAAAGTAAAGAGGGAGAGAGAAGAACGAGAAACAGAGGTAGATTTTAGCTTTGTATTTTTGTGGTATGATTTTTTTTTAATAAGAGACAGGAAACATTGTTCACACCATTATTCAGAGAAAATACCTTTGCTTATACCTCAGAAACAACTACCATTGAAACAACAGGATTTGAACACACAACCCTAGGAGTAAGAGGCAAAGACCTTAACCACTAGGACACAGTGACTCATGAGTAATGGGTATAAAAACTTATATATGACGTTCAAATGAAACACTCCAATGGATGCCGTGCCATAGGTTAGAGTTCACCTATGTTGAAATCATTGGCAGTGGTGAATGGAAGGAAAGAGGGAGAGAGAGAGAAAACAAAAACACAGAGTGAGAGGGTAGATTTGTATTCTTGGGTTATGACATATATTTAAAAAGAGATATTCACTGAAGGATAAATGAAAAATATTTACCAGAGAAAGTACCATTGCCTACACCTTTAACTCAGAAACCACAATCATTGAAATACCAAGATTTGAACATATAACCATTAGTAAGAGTCAGAAACCTGAATCACTTGGCCACCGTGCCTAATGAATGAAGTGTACAAAAACTTATATATGACATTCAAATGAAGCACTCCAGTGTATGCAACGCCATAGGTTAAAGTTCACCTATGTTGACATCATTTACAGTAGTGAATGGAACGAAAGAGGGAGAGAGAAAAAAAAGAGACAGAGAGAGAGAGAGAGAGAGAAGATTTGTATTCTTGGGGTATGACATATTTTTAAAAGAGATATTAAATTAAGTAGAAATGAAAAATATTTACAAACATTTATCAGAGAAAATAGCACTTCCTGTAACTTTATCTTAGAAACCACAGCCATTGAAACACCAGGATTTAAACACATACTTTTTGGAGTAAGAGTTAGTGACCTTAACCACAAGGCCACAGTGACTCATGTGTAGAAGGCACGAAAACGTATATATGACATTCAAATGGAACACCCCAGTGTATGCAGTGCCATGGGTTAGACTTCAACTATATTGACATCATTGACAGTAGTGAATGGAAGGAAAGAGGGAGACAGAGAAAAAAAAGAGACACAGGGAGAGAGACGATTTATATTCTTGGGGTATGACATTTTTAAAAAGAGATATTTAAAGATGGAGAAATGAAAAATATTTCCAAACATTTATCAGAGAAAGTACCATTGCCTATAACCTTACCTCAGAAACCACAACCATTAAAACACAAGGATTTGAACACATAACCTTTGGAGTAAGTGTCAGAGAATTAACCACTAGGACACTGTGACTCTTGAGTAGCAGGCACGAAAACTTATATATGACATTCAAATGAAACATCCCAGTGTATGCAGTACCATAAGTTAGAGTTCACCTATGTTGACATCATTGACAGTGGTAATGGAAGGAAAGAGGGAGAAAAAAAGAGACACAGAGGGAGAGAGAAGATTAGTAATCTTGGGGTATGACATGTTTTTAAGAAGTGATATGAAACAATTTTCCACTATTTATCAGAGAAGGTACCATTGCTTATAACTTTACCTCAGAAACCACAAACATTGAAACACCATGATTTGGACACATATCCGTTGGAAAAGGAGTCAGAGACCTTAACCACTCAGCCTCAGATCCTCTTGCGACGTGTGAAATGAAAACTTATATATGACATTTGAATGAAACACTCCTGTGTATGCAGTGCCATAGGTTAGAGTTCAACTATGTTGACATCATTGACAGTGGTGAATGGAAAGAAAGAGGGAGAGAGAGAAAAAAAAAGAGGTACAGCCGGTACAGAGGGAGAGAGAAGATTTGTATTCTTAGGGTATGACATATTTTTAAAAAGAGTTATTCAAAGAAGGAGAAATGAAAAATATTTCTAAACATTTATATGAGAAAGTAACAGTGCATATAACTTTTACTTAGAATCCACATCCAATGAAACACCTGGCTTTGAACACATAACCTCAGAAGTACATCAGAGACCTTAACCACTATACCATCGTAAATCATGATGAATATGCATGAAAACATATATATGACAGATGAATCAGACACTATAGTGTATACAGTGCCATAGGTTAGAGTTCACCGATGTTGACATGGTTGACAGTTTTGAATGAAAGGAAATAGGGAGAGAAAAAGCAAGTGAGTCAGAGAGAGAGAAAATGTGTATTCTTTGAGATAAGATGAATGCATAAAGTGAAGATATTCAAACAAGGAGAAAAGAAAAACATTTACCAAAAAAAGAACATTGCTTTTATTTGTAAATTCTAACTCACAACCAGAGAAACACCAGGATTTAAACACATAGTATTTGGAGCAAGAGTTAGAGACCTTAATCGCAAGGCCATTGTGCCTCTCAAAAGGCTGGGCACAAAAACGTATATATGACATTCAAATCAAATTCTCTAGCGTATAGTATAAATTATGTTTTCCAGAGAAGATACATTGCCTATTAATTGGCCTCAAAAGCTGCAGCCAATGCTACACCTGGATTCGAACACATGACCTATGGCATAAGACTCAGTGACCTTAACCAGCAGGCCACAATGACACACAGAGGGAACAAAAACTTACATATGACAGTCGAATCAATCACTCCAGTGCATACAGTGCCATAGGTTAGAGTTTATCTATGTTGACATCGTTGACGGTGGTGAATGACAGGAAAGAGAGAGAGAGAGAAATAGAAGAGATACAGAGGGGAAATAAAGATTTCTATTCTTGGGGTATGACATATTTTTAAAAAGAGATATTAAATGAAGGAGAAATGACAAACATTTATTAGAGAAAGCACCATTGCATATAACTTAGAAACCATATCTAACGAAACACCTGGTTTTGAACACATGATCTCTGAAATAAGAGGCAGAGAACTTAAGCACTAGACCATGGTGACTCAAAGCAGTTTGCATGAAAACAAATATATGACAGATGAATCAGACACTATCGTGTATACAGTGCCATAGGTTAGAGTTCACCAATGTTGACATCGTTGACAGTTTTGAATGGAAGGAAATAGGGAGAGAGAAAAAGCAAGTGAGTCTGAGAGAGAGAAAATTTACATTCTTTGCGGTAAGACAAACGCATAAAGAGAAATATTCAAACAAGGAGAAAAGAAAAACATATACCATTGCTTTTATTTATAAACACTAACTCACAAACACAGAGAAACACCAGGATTTGAACAGATAGGGGTCGATTCCGATTCGGGAAAAACCGCTCCGAATAGCTGTTTGGAGCGTTTTTCCCATACGAATCGTACCCTTCAACGTCCCCCGTACGTACGAAGAAGTATGATTTGTACCAGGAGCCGTACTCCGTACGAGTCGTACAAGACACCGTACGACCCTAATCTCCGTACGATTCTCCCTCGGAACCCGCTGTACGCGACATCTGTACGGTTCGCGGCTGGTTTTTACGACCCAGCAAGTAGGATACGTGTCGGGTACGCACCGTACGACCCTTTTTCTACAGGAGCTGAAAACAGCCGTAAAAGCAGAGTTCGCGCCGAAACAGGTACGGAACAGCCCCCGGGTACGGTGCGTACCCCCCATGATCGCAGGGGTACGCACCGTACCCCTGCGATCATGGGGTATACGAGCCGTACCACCATTGTACGATCGGTGTACGAGCCGTACCCACATTGTACGATCGGTGTACGAGCCGGACCCCCATTGTACGATCGGTGTACGAGCCGTACCCCATGGGGTACGGCTCGTACACCGATCGTACAATGGGGGTACGGCTCATACACCGATCGTACAATGGGGGTCCGGCTCGTACACCGATCGTACAATGGGGGTACGGCTCGTACACCGATCGTACAATGGTGGTACGGCTCGTACACCCCATGATCGCAGGGGTACGGTGCGTACCCCTGCGATCATGGAGTGTACGGACTGTACGGTGTGTATGTGTTTGTGTGCTTTTCCGTACGACTCGCCCTTACCTGACATGGACCGTACAAATCGCGTCCTCATACCCCGGTCCGGATCGTACCCGCGAGTCGTACGGTATGTGTATGAGTCGTACGGTTCACGGTTTCAGCCTTGCAATACGTACGGATCGCGACAATTCGAACGGATTCACGGAATACGGATTGTACTTCGCGACTCGGACGGACGTGTGCGATTCGTACGGAGAGGGCTCGGGATCCAAATCGTACGGACGTTTTTTTTCCCGAATCGGAATCGACCCCATAATCTTCGGAGAGAGAGACTGTGACCTTAACCGTTGGGTCACAGAGACTCATGAATGGGGCTAAACAGAAACTCATATATGACATCCGAAACAAACACTCCAGTGTATGCAGTGCCACAGGTTAGAGTTCACCTATGTTAACATCTTTGACAGTGGTTAATGGAAGGAAAGAGGGAAAGAGAGAGAGAAAAAAGAGATACAGAAGGGGAGAGAAGATTTCTATTCTTGGGGTATGACATATTTTTTAAAAGAGTTATTCAATGAAGGAGTAATGAAAAATATTTCCAAACATTTATCAGTGAAAGTACTGTTGCCTATAACTATTACTTAAAGACCACATCCAATGAAACACCAGGGTTTGAACACAAAACCTCTGCAGTAGGAGTCAGAGAGCTTAACCACTGGACCACAGGGACACGTGGAGCCTATAGGATAACTTATATATGAAAGTCGAATCTAACACTCCAGTGCCATGTGTTAGAGTTCACCTATGTTGATATCATTGATAGTATTGAATGCTAGGAAAGAGTGAGAGAGAGGAAAAGCTAGCGAGACAGAGGGAGAGAGAAGATTTGTATTCTTTACAGAAAGACAAACTCATGAAGAGAGATATTCAAACAAGGAGACAAGAAAAGCATTTATCAAAGAAAGGAACATTGTTTTTATTTTTGATTGCGAACTCACAAAAAGAGTAACACCATGATTTGAACACATAACCTTTGGAGTAAAAATCTGGAAACATGAGAACTAGGCCGAGGTGCTTCTTAAGTAGTCAGCACACAAACTTCTATATAACATTTGAATCAAACACTCCAGTGTATGCAGTGCGGTGGGTTACAGTTCACGTATATTGACATCATTAACAGTGTTGAATGGAAGGAAAGAGGGAGAGAGAGAGAAAATAAAAGCGATACAGAGGGAGAGAGAAGATTTGTATTTTTTGGGGCATGACATAGTTTTAAAGAGAGATATTCAAAAAAGGAGAAATGAAAAATATTTTCAAACTTTTATCAGAGAAAGTATCATTGCCTATAATTTTACACCAGAAATCACAATCATTGAAACTCCAAGATTTGCAAACACAACCTCTGGAGTAAGAGTCATAGACCTTAACCACTAGGCCACAGTGACTCAATAATAATCTGCCAGAAAACTTGTATATGGCATTTGAATCAAACACTATAGCGTCTACAGTGCCAAGGTTAGAGTTCACCTATGTTGAGATCATTGACAGTGATGGAAGGAAAGAGGGAGAGAGAAAAAGAGACAGAGGGAAAGAGGGAGAGAGAAGATTTGTATTCTTTGCGTTAAGACAAACTCATAAAGAGAGATATTCAAAAAGGAGAAAAGAAAAACTGTTATTAAAGAAACATTGCTTTTATTTTTGACTGAAAACTCACAACCAGAGAAACACAAGGATTTGTACACAAAAACTTCAAAGTAAGAGTCTGCCACCTTAAACACTAGGCCATGGTATCACTTAAGAAGTCAGCACAAAAGCGTATATATAACAATCGGACCAAACACTCCAGTGTATGCAGTGCAGTAGGCAAGAGTTCTTCTATACTGACATCATTTATAGTGTTGAATGGAAGGAAAGCGGAAGAGAGCAAAAAAAACAAGTGACACAGAGGGAGAGAGAAGATTTGTTTTCTTTGGGGTATGACATATTTTTTAAGAGAGATATTCAAAAATGGAGAAATTTTAAATATTTTCCAACATTTATCAGATAAAATATTATTGCTTATAATTTTACATCAGCATTCACAACTCTTGTAACACCAGGATTTGAACACACACCCTTTAGAGTAAGAGTATTTAACTACTAGGCCACAGTGACTCAAACACTTCAGTGTCTGAGGAACCTTAGATTAAAGTTTACCTATGTCGACATCATTGATAGTGTGAATGGAAGGAAAGAGGGAGAGAGAGAGAAAACGCAAGCGAGACAGAGGAAGAGAGAAGATTTGTATTCTTTGCGGAAACACAAACTCATAAAGAGAGATATTCAAACAATGAGACAAGAAAAACATTTATCAAAGAAAGGAACATTTCTTTTTTATTGAGAACTCACTACCAGAGAAACACAATGTTTTGAACAACCTTTGGAGTAAGAGTTTGCAACATAAGCCACTATGCCACAGTGTGGAAAGGTGCAAAACAACAGTTGATGAACAGAATGCAGAACAATGTCATACATTCACCCCAGTACAGAGATATGGGCCTAAATCCATCGTTTTTTTGCACTCCACACCACCCCAGTTCAGACATGGCCATATGCAAATCAGTCTTGACCCTGTGCCTCATCGAAACAGTCCAGCCCGAACTGCCAAGCCATGTATTTCCTGGACCGGAATCAAGCATCCTAGGACCGGTTTCTGGCTATCAGCCGTCTTCAGCCAGGATAGCTGAGGAGTAAAGAGAGGCCCTTTATGGCCTTATGCATTCTCCTCTTGAAGATCTTAGTTATCCAGGTGGGAACATTCTAGTTCCTCCTGGCCAGGGTTTGAGCCTAGGTCATAGAAGGTGTCACCTCCTGACCTGTCTTCATTCCCTGTCTCACCCACTCTATCCTGTTCATTTGATACAGTAGTCTTCCTTAGGTCATCTAAAAGTAACATCTCCATTAGACATTGAATGTTGGCACTTCTGCCTGTCTTTAACTTTCTAGAGGCACACAGGGCTTTCAATTCTTGCAACGAAAGTTCACTGTATCTAGAAGGCAGAGAGCCACTGACATCTCCTTTAGTAGACATATTAAGTTCGGTGAGTAGACATATTATGTGTGGTGGGGTGGGTGCTCCTACCTAACCTAGTGGGAAACTAAACTCTCATAGGTTGGAGAAAGGGTGTGCTAAACCCTTGACTTACCCAACCCCAAGTTCAGTAGAACTTACTTATCCAAGCTAGTAGTATGTGTATCTAGTACTAGTGGTTTTTCAGTTAATCAATATGAATGTCTGACATAATATCGCATCAAAAATATCAAAGGCGGAATATGGATGCCAAGAATATCGAAGTCCTATCTACATTAAGGTAAGTACAAAAATATTGAAAAAAAATATTGCTGTAAAAAATATTGTTGTAAAAAATACTATTTTCTTAAATGTTTAAAAATAATATAAAATTTAATAAATAATACATATAATTAAAAAACAATTCAAGGTATACATACAAAATATAATATATATTTACTTACCTAATGATATTTACAAATAATTACTCTAATAACATAAATTGTTAAAAAAACATTTTATAAATTATAAATACATACATACAAATACAACAATAATATAAGTAAACATATCAAAACTATGTATAACAAAAATATTCAAAATAATTTTAAATAAGTTATACACTACATTAACTAAAACTCTAAAAATTTGATAGCGCAGGGGTAAAATTACTGTTCCAACTCCAGAGAGTGCAACAGTAGGGAAAGTGTTGAATAGCGTAAGAGTTAAAATTACTATTCCAACTCCAGATAGTGCAAAAGTAGGGAAAGTGGTGGATAGTGGAGGGATAAAAATTACTATTCCAACACCAGAGGGTGCAACACTAGGGAAAGTGTTGGATAGCGTAGGGGTAAACATTACCATTCCAATTCCAGAGGGTGCAACCGTAGGGAAAGTGTTGGATAGCGTATGGGTAAAAATTACTATTCCAACTACATAGGGTGCAACAGTAGGGAAAGTGCTGGATAGCGCAGGGATTAAAATTACTATTCCAACTCCAGAGGGTGCAACAGTAGGAAAAGTGTTGGATAGCGTAGGGGTAAAACTTACTATTCCAACTCCAGAGGGTGCAACAGTAGGGAAAGTATTGGATAGCGTAGGGGTTAAAATTACTATTCCAACTCAAGAGGGTGCAACAGTAGGGAAAGTGTTGGATAGCGTAGGGGTCAAAATAACTTACTAATAATTAAAATATTTTGTTTTGTAAAAAATGATAATTTAATTATTAAATTACAATAAATTATTTAACAATACCAAGTAATAATTATTTTAAAATAATTACCAGTTAATAATCAATTAACAATTAAAATAAATACAATTAAATAATAAGTATTAAAAATATATTACCAAATAATAAGAAAATAGTACAAGAATTATTTTCAATACCAAAAACCAATAATTATTAAAAAAAACGTTTATCAAATAATAATTATTAACAATAATTTATTGATAAATACCAATACATTGTAAATAATCAAATCTAATTACCAATTAATAATTAATGAATAATAAAGGAATTTCCTAAAAACATATTAATTATTAAAAATGTATTCCCAATTAATAATTGATTAACAATAATTTAATTATCAATACTCAACACTAAATAAATAATTACTTAATTACAATTAAATTACTTCCCAACCTATAACCTAACAACACACTTCAATAATACATTGATACACTTAATATAATTCCCAATTAATCAATTAATAAAAATGTATTACCAATTAATACAAATTAATTACCAATTAATAATTATTAAACATAAAATTAATTATCAATACCAATAAATAAAAATTTAATAATTACTTAATTACAATTAAATTACTTCACATCCTATTCCCCTACAAACCCACAACACGCTACAGTACTAAAACGCAAAATGTATTTAAAAATATTTAATAATTCCTAAAAAATATTTAATTAATTTACTATAATTAAATTACTTCCCACCCTATTCCCCTATAATCCCACAACCCGCTACAGTACTAAAACGCATAATTTACTAACTTCTAAAAATGTAATACATATATTTTAAAACTTGTACAATTAACAAAAATTATAAAAACAAATAAAATACATAACACTAATATTAATATCGATATTAGTACCATCAATATGTTGCTATCGATATTACTAACTTCAATATTAACAAAAGCAATATTTCTTACCTTCAGGTCGATATTCTGGTCCTCGATATTCTTGATTTCGATATTCTGTCCCTTCGATATTTCCAACTTGATATTCTTGTAGGCCGAAATTATTTTTTCGCTATTTGGACAGTTAACCAATCAGTACAAAGATTTAGCTGGTAAAACAATGCAGGCTTGAATCTCAAACGCTGCACACCAATGTGAGAAGGTGGCCTGGTATATGCTGTCTACTAATTAAAGTTGGTACCTTGCATAAGTCCAAACAACCTTTATGGTGATTTAAGAGGTTAAAGATAACCCTAGAAAGCTATCCAAGTGGTAGCTGTGGCGAGCAACCTTCAGGCTTAGTCTTGAAGGAATGTTAAGCAGCTTGTGTTACCAGAAGGCAATCTTATTGTATAAATCAAATGAAAGGAGAACCACACAGTAGTTATAAATATATGTATTTATTAATATAACACTCTCTAGTACAGCACAATATCTTCTACATGAAGATAATCATAAAGCACACAATACTGTAGCACAGAAACAATAGTAAGTAGCAATAATACACAGTGGGTCCAGAGGGGGACCAAACCATATACTAAAATAGTGGTATAAGAACCACAACTACAGTCAAGACAAGGTCTAGAGTACGTAGTATCGTTGGGACCCTAAGGAACTACCCAAGGTGAGTAAGTAGGGACCCCACGGAGGATGGGTGCAGTGTGGGAACCCAACTGCATGCTCCATACAATTCTAAGGGGAAGTCGCGGTTGGAGTTTTAAAGTTTAAGAATCCTTCTCAGTGGACTTCGAAGAAACCCTGTGGAAGTTAGGAGTTTGGGTAGCCACCCCACCCGGGGATACCACAGAATCTGAGTTACCTATCCAAGGGGAGCCTGGTGGGTAGGTCTGAAGTGGCGTCAGAAACCGCTGTCGATTTCAATGGAAGGCTTCAAAGAAGAGTCACTGCTGGGAAGAAGGAAAGTGTCCATTGGAATCCAAACATGGATTCTGGATAAAGAGTACCTGAAACCAGTGGGGACAGAGTCTGAGCCACTTGGGAGGGACCAGGGACTCAGTAGATGAATGCCCACCGATGTCGGGTGGTTAAGGTGTGTTGAAGGGGTTCTTGACTCTGCGGCCACGAGGACTAGGAGACATTGAAGACCACCAGGAGTCAGATGTGAGCTGTCCCATGAAGGATGTCAAGTGCTGAGGGGTCAGTGTCGGGTGGGTGGGCACCAACAAGCCTTGGTAAGGGCAACCCACGCAGAAGGTTAAGAAAGGTTACGGTTAGGACCAGCAAGGTCCAGGGGACTCCCCGAAGTAAGGGGAGTAAGGACAAGCCAGGAACAACCAGGGAAGCCCAAGGAAAACAAAGTTGACCCTCAAATGGACTCACAGGCCATAGGCACAGGAGCTGCAAGAGGACCTTGGGCGGATTCACAAGACGACAGCCCACGGAGAACTCAGTGCGAGGAGGACAAAGCTCTTGGTATGAAATGTGCCCAGAGGTTGGGGCAATGGCCAACAAGCATATGTACATGCGAAGTATGCAGTGCACAGGGGTTTGGTATCGCAGCCCAACAAGGGATTCTGACCTCAATCTTGGTGAGAAGGCAGTTCAGGCCTCAAGGGATGTAGTAACTCACCTCTTGTATTGCTGTGATCTTCAGAGTCCGTAGGAGCTTAGGAGTAGCAGACCAGTGCTTCTGGATGTGGTGCCTGTGGATGCATTGGAGTGACTGCTCCAAGTGAGATGTCTTTGGTTGTCCTTGATGCTCCATAGGTCCTGCACAGATCTTGTATGGTGCACGGGCACAGGCGATGCTTCAGATTGAGAGGGAGATAAAGTCGGGCCCAAAACCAAAACCAGCGAAGTCCGGAGTGTCCAGACGGTCGAAGTTCAATGGTTTCTGGTTCAGAATCTTGCCCATGTCAATACTGGGGTCCTACAGCCAGGTAAGCCCTTAAGTACACACGGGAGAGGGTTGGACAGAATCAGGGGACCCTCCCAGGGGAGGGTTTGGACAGTGGGGAGGTTACTCCCATCTCCTTTGTCCAGTTTTGTACCAGAGCGGGAGCCAATGGCTCCCCGAACTGGTTTGAGTTGGACTATGCATAGGAACACCAAGTGTGCCCCTCGTGCAGACTTTCAGGCACTTCGGAAGTGCACCCATCCAGTCCCAATACACTAAATCTTGTCTGGGAGGTGGTCACACCTCCCTTTGACAGGATGCTTATTGTTCTGCCTTTACCTGCTTGAGGTTGGCTCAACAGCAGGACAGAAATGTGTCTTTGGTTGGAAGTAACCATTTTATGCTGTCCGGGTCAAGAAGGCTGGTACCGGGAAGATCAGGGACCCCACAAAGCTCGCTTCAGAAGGGTGGAATCATACCTCCCACACCAGTTACCAGTGTGGAGGTATGATTCCAAGTTATTTTATACCAAACACGACATGTTTTGTTGCAGCCGCTTTCGAGATAGCATTTTACGCGAACATATAATGCACCTCTCCCTAGTCAAGGCCTGCTAGAGGGGTGACTGACAGGTTGCAAGTGCAGTGACCTATAGATATAGTAACCTATATCTAAAATAGGTGGTGCATGCACCATCTTACCCAGACTGCAATGGCAGGCCTGTAGATCCATTTTGCATGACCTCTCATGGGTGGCATAATATCCGCTTAAGCCCATGGGAGGCCTCTGGGGTACCCATGCCCTGGGTACATGTGTACTATATACTAGGGACTGCTAAGGGTACCCCAGTATCCAATCTGGAGTATACCTAGTACATACCATAACAGTTTAAGGGAGAAAGCAGATTGGCAGGATCCCAGCCAGACTAGTCAACAACAGTATTACATTCAGAAAAAAGTGGGCGTAACCATAAGAAGCAGATCCTACTTTCCTACACACCGTGACTCTTAAGTAGTCTGCACACAAATTCCATATAACATTAAAATAAAACACTCCAGTGCATGCAGTGCTGTGGGTAAGAGTTCACCTATACTGACATCATTGACAGTGTTGAATGGAAGGAGGGAGGTAGAGAGAGAGAGAGAGAGAGAGAGAGAGAGAGAGAGAGAGAGAGAGAGAAAGAGAGAGAGAAAATAAAAGCGACACAGAGGGAGAGAAAAGATTTGTATTCTTTGGGGCATGACATATTTTTAAAGAGAGATATTCAAAGAAGGAGAAATTAAACATATTTTCTGACTTTTATCAGAGAAAATACATTTGCCTATAATTTTACCTCAGAAATCACAACCATTAAAACCCCAACCATTAAAACCCCATGATTTGAACACATACCCTCAGAAATAAGAATCAGAGACCTTAACCACTGGGCCATGGTGACTCATAAGATATGTGTACGAAAACGTATATATGACATTCAAATCAAACACTATAGTGTCTACAATGCTGTGCTTAGAGTTCACCTATGTTGACATCATTGACAGTGTTGGATGGAAGGAAAGAGGGAGAAAGAGAGAAAAGAAAGCGAGACAGAGGGGGAAAGAAGATTTGTATTCTTTGGGGTAAGACATACTTTTAAAGAGAGATATTCAAACAAGGAGAAATTAAAAATATTCTCCCAACATGTATCAGAGAAAATTATCATTACCTATAATTCTACATCTGAAACCACATTATTTGAACACATAGCATTCAGAGTAAGAATCAGAGACCACAACCACTAGGACATGGAGAGTATTGGGCAACTTGCACAAAAACGTATATATGACATTAGAATCAAACACTTAAGTGTATGCACTGCTGTGGGTTAGAGTTCACCTATATTGACATCATTGACAGTGTTAAATGGAAAGAAAGAGGTAGAGAGAGAGACAGAGGGTAGATTTGTGTTCTTTGGGGTAAGACAAACTCAGAAAGAGAGACATTCAAACAAGGAGAAATGAAACACATTTAGCAAAGAAACTAACATTGCCCTAAAATTTCACTGAGAACTCACAACCAGTTCATCATCAGGATTTGAACACATAACCTTTGTAGTAAGAGTCTGCAACCTTAACTACTAGGACCCGGGAACTCATGAGTAGTCTTCCCAAAATCTTATATATGACATTCAAATCAAATATTCCAGTGTATACGATGCAGTGCCGCAGGTTAGAGTTCCTCTATATCGGTCTCATTGATAGTATTGAATGGAATGAAAGATGGGGAGCGTGAAGATTATTACTCTTTGCGGTAAGATATACTTGTAAAGAGAGATATTCAAACAAGCGGAAATGAAAAACATTTTCCAACAGTTATCAGAGAAAGTACCATTGCCTATAATTGTATCTCAGAACCCCAGGAATTTGAACACATAACCTTTGGAGTAGGAGTCTGCAACATTATCCTCTAGGACATGGTGACTCAATGTGTAGCATGCACTAAAGCGTATACATGACATTCAAATCAAGCTCTCCAGTGTATGCATTGCCATGGGTTAGAGTTCACTTATATTGACAGTGTTAAATGGAAGTAAAGAGGGAGAGAGAGAGAAAAAGAAAGCAAGACAGAGGGAGAGAGCAGATTTGTATTCTTTGGGGCGAGACATACTTTTAAAGAGAGATATTTAAACAAGGAGAAATGAAAAATATTATCCAACATTTATCAGAGAAAGTACCATTGCCTATAATTTCACTACAGAAACCAGGACCATTGAAACACCAGGATTTGAACAGATAACATTTTGAGTAATAGTCTGTAACATGTAGCACTAGGTCACAGTGACTCTCAAGTAGTGTGCACAAAAACTTATATATTGCATTCGAATCAAACATTACAGTGTATGCAGTGCAGTGGGTTAGAGTTCACCTATATTGATATCATTGGCAGTGTTGAATGGAAGAGGGAGAGAGAGAGATAAAGAAAGCGAGACAGAGGGAGAGAGAAGATTTTTATTCTTTGGAGTAGGACAAACTCATAAAGAAAGATATTCAAACAAGGAGAAAAAAAATGTATTGAAAAAAATAACATTACCTTTATTTTTGACTGAGAACTCGCAACCTGTCAAACATCAGGATTTCAACACATAGAGTACCAACCGCATTTATTTTGCGACTGACAGTTATTTGAAAGGAATACAAGTGTCTAACAATAGCGACGAATAGACCCTGCCCTGACGAAATTGCCACTAAGACTTAATGGCAATGAAACATGTTGGCTGAAAAGAAGTGGTTTGCATGTATGCAACCGGTTTTAAATATCTGAGTAAGGACACGAGAGAAGAATAAAGTTGGTAATCAGTGTTGCTTACTTCAGTTTTTATTAACTTTGGGTCTTGTTTTGTTTGGTAGTCGCAAAAACACATAAGGGTGTGTGTTATTTTGGACCTCTTTTTGGGCTTTTTTTTGGGACACTTTTGAGTTGTAGCAAAATGGTTGCCGATGATGACAAAAGTGAGCATAGCTGGTGAGTACCAATCAGCAAGCTCCACTGGTGGTGTGCACGTGAGGTACCATTTTGCTTTTTTAATTTTTGTTACGAACACATATATGGGTGTGTTGTCGGGTATTTATACCGTTGTGCTCCTGTCTATATAATAATGGGATATAGCTGTCACTTGACAAAGGGACACTTTTATAAAAAGGCAAAAAAATTGAATTACACTACCTTGTAAAGATTAAGGAGTGTTTTGAAAAAGGTGAAGGAAAGAATTCCAAATTCCAAAGTAGAGATTTGATAAGCCTGAGGGAACAGGTCTGTTGTTTGTATTGCCATCAAAGACTTTACCTGCATCTTGCTACCAGCACCTGGGCTCCTCGTCTGTGATATCTGACCTGCCAAGTGCTTCCAAACCCAGTCCTGGACCCTGGGAGTTGATGCTGGTGCTGCAACCAAGAAATCAACGCATCGACTCCAAGCGTCACTTCGGATCCAGCGCATCCCAGCAAATTTGACACATAGCAGCTGCCTGCACCGAATATGTGGTCCCCGCTCGCTGAGTGCACAACTCAGTGCCCACGACTTACAATGCAAGCCCCGACGGTGCTGCAGCACCTCTGAAGTATCACTGCTGCGTGGGTCTTGAGCACTGCTTCACCAAAGTCTGTGACACACCACTCGGACTCTGACGCAGCGCCTGCAGCCTGGTAGTTCGACATCGACACAGTGGAATCGATGCACTGCACAGTGACATTAACACATCATCAACACTGCATTGCTAAAGGACCTGAGGTCTCACACTTGCAACCGAAGCCTCACCTCCACTGTGCTCCTCATCGTCCTCTGGTGTTAGCAGCTCAATGACCTTGCACTGCCTCCAGGAACTGATGTATCACTTTGCTACAGTAATGCCTCACCTTCTTTGCGCAATGCAACATCCCCAAGCACCAACGACCTGCATAAGGAAACTGGTGCATCACCTACCCTTGTAACGCCTCACCTCCACTGTGCATTGCACTGTCTTTGACTTTGTGATTCATCCGAGGTACTCTACTGGGGTCCGTATGACTCCTGTAGCTGGCCCACATTCCATCATGGTCTGATTGAACTTGTAGATTTGCCTCAGTCAAGCACGACCAATTAGCCCCAGTTAGAGATATTGGGCCATATGTATCATCAAACAATTTTGCATTTCCTAAATAGCGAATTTTAAGGAATCGCTATTTAGGAAATACAAAACGGTATGTATGTACAAAATCGCTATTAAATAGCGATTCTTTACCATTCCTAATTTGCGATTAGCAAATTGCTAATCGCAAATTACCCATTCATTTCTATGGGCCAGGAGGCCCATAGGAATGAAGGTGCAATTTGCGAATAGCAATTAGCTAATCGCAAATTAGGAATTTCCTCAAGGGTGCAGGGGTGTCTCAAGAACACCCTGCTGCACCCCTGAAAAAGACATTTGGGGGCATATGGCGCACACACATGCCCTAAGGGCATGTATGGGCATCATATGGCACCTTTTGTTTTTTGGAAAAAAGCTTTTTGAAAAGAATTCGCAAATTACCACCAACTAGAAGTTGGTGGTAATTTGCGAATCCTTAATGGCATTTTTTGAATATTTTTTGTTTGATACATTGCATTGAAGGAATCGCAAAATGTGCGATTCCTTAAATGCAATCGCAAAATAAGGAATTGCAAATGTTGCTATTCCTTATTTTGCATCAAACATGTTTGATACATACCATTTGTCAAATTAGCATTCGCAAAGGCCGAAATTCGCATGCGAATGCTAATTAGCTTGATACATATGGCTAAGCATGAGTGTAAAATCCGTTCCGCTCGCGGATTTTGCGAATTTTCGGTAAATTCGCAATCCGCGAACTCTCGCGAACTTACCGAAAATTCGTAAATCCGTGCGAAGCGGATTTTCTTGCTTGGTCGCACTTGCCAACTAGAATACTATACAATTTCGCGGGAGTAAACACTCGCGAAAACGTAGATGCGGCGGGCAGCGACAATCTCGCAATTGCGAGATTGCAAAATTTGCAATTTCGCACAAGAAATCCACCAACAGGCAGCATAAACCTTGAAAATTATGATTTTTATTAGAATAACTCCTCAGGTTGACATTTGCCTGCACTTTTTTTTTGCAAGGAGTCCATTTTGGGGGGGGGGTGGGAGGAAGGAAGTGCCCCACAGTCTCCAACTTCCTGTTCCTGTCCAGCAGGCTCCTCTCAGTGCTTTCTTCATGTGCTGATCACTTTGATTTGGATCTGGACCTGGAAGCACTCAGCAGGTGCAAAAGTTCAAACTCATCATTAGTAACCATTCCCTGTAGTGCTTCCTGAGGGGCCCCTCCAGAGTTCAGTTGCCTACTTGCAACTATTCTATGACCCTGCTCTGACCCTCACAGCAGGCTCAGAGAATAGCTACAAGTATACAACAAAGGTCCTGTTAAAAAAATTACACTGCAACAGAAAGCAATTCCAGATAAGGAAGCAGGTGCCAGGGATCTTGACCTGGAAGGATTACTTTTTGTGGATGCTGCTGGATATTTGGATTTTTGCAAAACTGAAAGCACTCAGCAGGTGCAAAAGTTCAATCTTATCATTAGTAACCATTCCCTGTAGTGCTTCCTGAGGGGCCCCTCCAGAGTTCGGTTGCCTACTTGCAACTATTCTATGACCCTGCTCTGACCCTCACAGCAGGCTCAGAGAAAGCAATTACAGATAAGGAAGCAGGTTCCAGCCAGGAAGTTCAAATTCAGTAACACATTAATCAGCCCCTAATTCATTTATGTCAGTTTAGGCAGGGCAGGTGTGCTTTTCCACCCATAATCTACAGTGATGAACTAGAGGGTAGCATGGGTGAGCCAGAGGGTGGCATGGGTGAGCCAGAGGGTGGCAGTGGTGAAACAGAGGGTGGCAGTGGTGAAACAGAGGGTGCTGTGATGAACCAGATGTAGAAACAACATGTTCGCGACCGTTGCTACCCGAAAAGTAAGTTCGCGTTTGCGAACTGGTACAAAATCCTCGCGAACTGGCAGAAATACTTGCGAACACAAAAAAAAAATCCGCAAATTCGCGAGCGTTCGCGGATTTTGCGGATTGCGAATCCGTAAATACGCAATTTCGCGGATTGCCAATTCGCAAAATCCACCCATGCTTACATATGGCCCATTGTTTCTTAAACGCTATAACTGCATTTAATATTGAAGGATTCATATCTTGACTTGTGTATGTTGGATTTCTGTCACTCTGGTCTTGTTTTACTCAGATAAAAATGGTTTGTTTTTTAACTGGTGTGGAGTACTTTTGTAGTGCTTTCACGGTGTTACTGTGTGTGTGTGTGTGTGTGTGTGTGTGTGTGTGTGTGTGTGTGTGTGTGTGTGCGTGTGTGCGCGTGTGTGAGTGCACAAATCCTTTATGCATTGCCTCTTTAGTTTAGCCTGACTACTCTGTGCCAAGCTACCCAAGGGTGAGCACAGGTAAACTTAGTGTGTACTGTACTTACTCTGACTAGAGTTTGCGTCTGGTGTGGAGTACTTTTGTAGTGCTTTCATGGTGTTACTGTGTGTGTGTGTGTGTGTGTGTGTGTGTGTGTGTGTGTGTGTGCGTGTGTGCGCATGTGTGTGAGTGCACAAATCCTTTATGCATTGCCTCTTTAGTTTAGCCTGACTACTCTGTGCCAAGCTACCCAAGGGTGAGCACAGGTAAACTTAGTGTGTACTGTACTTACTCTGACTAGAGTTTGCGTCTGTACTATTAGAGTGTACAAACCACTGCCAACTAGAGACCCCAGTTCTTATACGAGGGAACAGGATGTGCAAGCCTTGTAGAAACTAACACATTGTGCTTCGGCTACAACACTGTATGAACAAGAGGCCCTGACGACCTACCTCTCACTGCCTTTTGGTGAGGTTATGATAAAACAGATGACAAGTCTTCGATTTGGACTAATCCCTTTGAAAACCTACTGGTATAGCTGGAGGAACCTTGATGAAAAACAGATAATGTTGTTTATGTGCAAAGGAGAGGAGTCACTGACTCATATACTCTGCATCTGCAAAAAGCTGCTTCTGTTAAGAAAATTCTGGTTGCGGCCAATATGGCTTATCCTTAACATCAGGGCCTGCCACGGCGGTGAGCAATTTTGCCTGAGAGGCGACACGCCGCAGCTAATGCCCCCATTTTTTTAAGTTATGAAAATTGCGCTAGCACCTTCCTTCACCGTGGTGGACTCTGAACTTTTAACATGTTCATAAAATTAAAGACCAAAAGCACTGCACTTTATACGGGCATCAAAAGTCAACTTTGCACATTAGACAAGCCTGCACGTTAGGTATTGGTGAAACTGGTGAACTGAGCATTCCCTTCAAGGTCCTTGTGATCTTGTGGCCAAATAAAATTATCCCTATTGCAGGCCTTTTTAACCATTACACTAAATAGACTCCATCTTTTTAGGTTTCGGCTACCGTCCCACTGCGTAAGCAGAGGGTGGGCGGAGCCGAAATCTTTTGTTAGTAGTATGGGGGCCTGAACACGCCCCTCTTCTCCATTGGCTGGCCTCGTAAATGCTGGCCAGCCATTGGAGGAGAAGAGCGTCACTGAGTTCAGGGCTTGCCTTGACGTGATTCGGGGGCGTTTCTGTGTCTTTTTTTAAGTCACGCCTTCTCCTCTTCCCATTGGCTGGAATTTTACCTTCCAGCCAATGGGAAGGGGAGAGCACGCCCCCGAATCCCTACAGGACGCTGTGCTTTCCGAGCAGCGTCTACCGAGGCTTTTAGGTAAGCCTCTGCCCCCCTTTTGTGCCGTTGTTTCTTGTTAATGCTTGTTTAAACTTGTGATGAAACTTTGGTTCAAGGCAGACACTTGGTTCGGCTCTCCCTGTAAATGTGTTGGCTTACTACCCCTGACGATCGAGGCGCTGACCCAAATTTGAAAACATTAAAGAATTAATCTTCGAAGAAATTTTTCTTCACATACAACCATGAGGAGAAGCCGTTGGGTCACTCGTACTTTGTTCCATACCATACAGTCATCGTTATGCTAACGAATCACTTCCTTGTTTCACGCTGACAGAGGGTGGTGATCGCGGGGCAGCTCGTTTCGCAACTGCTTCTGTCTTTTCACGCTGAGGGACTGCCGAGCCAAAGGCACTGGGATGAGAGATTCAGCAGGGCTTCGAGCTCTCCGTGAGGAGGGAATCCTGAGAGGGCCACAGCCACTTTGGGCACAAAATAAGTAGACCGAAGAAGCAAGGCACACACACTTAATTCGTTTGGGTTAGCAGGCATTATAAAACACTGGACGATTACGTAGAGATAAACCAAGATGGCGGCGCCCAAGCGCGACTTTTTAGGCTTTGCTCTATGACCCCGTACAATGGGTACCACAAGACGGGGGCTGTGGCGTGTGCCGTGGGTTGTGACCGCGCTACCGAGCGCAACAGGAGGATGGTGGGAGGGTCTTCTTCGTGGCTTTATGTCCACGTCTGCGGGCTCTTCCCAGCACATGTGCGGGCTAAGGAGGATCCTTCCTCGGTACATGAGTGGCATGGGAGCTCCGCGGCGGTGTCCTCCTTGGCGTGTGCTCTTCTTTGGTACTGACCTGTTCGCTATGGAGATACTTAGAAGTCTACACGAGACCAGGTAACAGCAGATGGAGGGGAGTGGTTAATACCTCCAGTCACCCACTCTGAGTCCTGCTTTTTACTCTGGATCCCATACATGTTCTTTCCTGTTGTGGGTATTCGGTGTAAATTTTGCTCACGCTCCGCCCTATTAACGGTATAAGTATAGTTTGTTATTAGTCAATAAAACCATAACACAATGCATATGAGCGTATATTAAAATACAAAAACAAACAGGCACAGAATGTACACATAAAAACGAATGGTAAGGAAAAAGAACAAATACATTAATAAGGCTGTATTATTCCAATGCTCTCCGTTTTGTTTTTAATCATTACAAGAGTAGTTCATGTATTAATGTATCATGTATTAATGTAAGTGGGGCCAGTGTTCTCTAAAGGATTGTGGAATACAGAACACTGGCGATTGTAGTATCGTATGCTTCTTTGCACATTATGTGAAACTGAACAACGCTACTTAGTGATCGAAAGAGAAGCATTATCTGTTTTTTGGGCTGCCAGACACTTTAGAACTTATTTATGGGGCATAGCTTTTGTGATCAAAACGAACCATCAGCCGGTCATAAATATGCTAATATGCAGTACATTTCAAGACTTTACTGGAAAAAAAAGACATACAAGTGAACCCCTCTGTATTCCCTTCAATACCTATTGTTTTGGAAAGCCCACAATTCCAGGCTATCTAATAGCATGCCAATCTGCTGCTGAGGGCCATAACAGTAATTAAAGTCCCTGAACCTGAATGATAGGCTTGATCTGCAGACACCACCACTGCCGTGCACACACGCACACCACCACTGCCGTGTACACACGCACACCACCACTGCCGTGCACACACGGACACCACCACTGCCATGCACACACAGACACCACCACTGCCATGCACACACGGACACCACCACTTCCATGCACACACTGACACCACCACTTCCATGCACACACGGACATCACCACTTCCATGCACACACGGACACCACCACTTCCATGCACACACTGACACCACCACTTCCATGCACACACGGACACCACCACTTCCATGCACATACGGACACCACCACTGCCATGCACACACGGACACCACCACTGCCATGCACACACAGACACCACCACTGCCATACACACACGGACACCACCACTGCCATGCACACACAGACACCACCACTGCCATGCACACACGGATACCACCACTGGCATACACACACGGATACCACCACTGCCGTGCACACATGGACACCACCACTGCCGTGCACACATGCACACCACCACTGCCGTGCACACACGCACACCACCACTGCCGTGCACACACGCACACCACCACTGCCGTGCACACATGGACACCACCACTGCCGTGCACACACGAACACCACCACTGCCGTGCACACACGCACACCACCACTGCCGTGCACACACACACACCACCACTCCCATGCACACACGGACACCACCACTCCCATGCACACACGGACACCACCACTGCCAAGCAGACACGGACACCACCCGTGCTTAATTTGTAAAAAAAGAAATGCCAGGGCTTTCATTTGTAAAAAATTAAGTGAAAGGGAACTCGTCAGGAGGCTACTGTAGTTTGGCATACACATTACGCGACTTTGAGCTATTGGCATTGTAAATGACAATGACTTTTATTGATGTTTTGGTTTTTAAAACATAAATAAAAGACCTTGTCATTTACAATGTCAAGACCTTAAACTCGCGTTCATTTACAATGCTAATAGCTCTAACTTTTGCAATGCCGAGACCGTTGCATTGTAAATGCTTGTTTAAATAGAGGCCGCAAAAAACATTGCACTTTATTAGGCCTGAATTTTGGTCCTTCACCTAATTGGCGATTAGAGCACCATAGCCCGTGGAGGTTAGATTCTACTACCTCCAAAGCAGGCCTATCCTTTCAAGAGGCTGTCAATACCCTTGCACTTTAAACACATTGCAATTAGCAAGGGAATTTATAACTTATAACAGAGGCAATCGGAGTATCCCCGACCGTGGGATGCCAGGCAATTCCATCTTTAAGGTAGGCCCTCTAGTTAAATATGCAGCCAAAACATTGTATTTTAAACACATTTTAGACACCTTGGTCATAGCCTATGAGCTTACACTTGAGGTAAAGTTAGCATGTTAGGCATTGGAAGCACTTTAACTTAATGCACTTTACCCAAGCCCAAACATTGGAATGTACATGGGGTAGAAACAGCACTTCAGATGTTGAATGGAGAGGATTTTTTTTTTTTTAACTTGCTGTTAGATGCCTTTTTGATGCAGGTTCTTTTAGCGTTCACTTGTCAGCAGCCAACCATGTATTGTGGGAAGAGCTTGGGGATCGATTGGAATGATTTTAATTAATTGTACAATAAAGATTCTATCTTAACTTCACTCCCACGATGCAAAATTAATCGTCACACATGACATCATTGATGACATTACTGGTAACATTGCATATGACATCACCGCGGACATCACCAGTGAAACCACTAGCCCCTGCACTGTAGATGACATCACCAAGACGCCATTGAGCTTGGTCTACGGCGCAGTTGGGGGATTGGGGACGCATGCCTCCCCTAAGTATCCCATTCCCTAAGTTATGGATGGTATATCCCAAAGACAGGTACAATATGCTCTTGGAAAAAGCCAGTGGGCAACAACTTCAAACACACCTGGAGTAATCTGGATGCTGATCCTAATTTTCGAAACTATAGTGCCACCGGATTGGTTGTTCAATATACCGAGCAAACCAGGGAGAAAAGGCTCGTTTTTGTAAATGCCCTATGCGTATTCATCCTACTTGCTTCCAAAGCATCAGGTTAAGTGGTATCACCAAATTATGTCAATTGTGATGTCATCTCTGTCATCCTGGGTGAGGTCATGGGGGTTGTATGAGAGTAGTTATGGTTGGTGAATTTCAGTGATTACCAGACTTTAGGTCATAACTATAGCATTCCTGTACTTACGTTTTTTGTTCAAATTACATTTCATAACTCGGTATTTTGTGATTTGTATAAACAAGACCTTCCCTTTAACATAGGTTTTTGAGTGAGCAAATTGATATAAACAAATACAAGACACAGACAAAACAAAGTGCGCATGCCTTCCAATAACGTGAGTTGCCTGTTTCACATCCCTACCATCTTTCCATTCGGTAGGATGTCCGCATGGCACATATTCGACTTTGATGTTTCAGTCTATAACTTTTCCTTATTAATCATGTCTTAACTATATTTCATGTTCCAAGTGTTCCATTGATTTTCGAACACGATGGCTTGTTCTTTATCACTTAATGTGTGTGCATCATTAGAGTTTAGGTTAATAATGGATGCTGCAAGGACAAAAGGAAAGAAAGATCAAACTGCCGCCCACACCAGCCAAATGCTCCGCCTCACCATGCAAGAAACGTGCAAGGACGCTCTCCCGAGTGGCTCTTAAGGCCACGGCCAGATGATTCCCCTGTCAGGTGCCTAGTACGCCACCGCGGGCTTCTTCCTGCTGATGAAGAAAATGACGACCTCGGTTCAACTCAAGGAGACCTCACCGAGCGCGCGAGCCGCGAACGCCCGCCACGCGCCCAGTCACGCGCTCAGTCACCGCAAGCACAGCGGGCAGCGGTTCCATCAAGGCGGAAGCGCTTTTATCAGCTCGCGTTTATTAAGCCTCTCTCCCCACTGCTGCCGATTTGTATTCTGAAATGTATTCCTAAACGACCGAGAGATAAATTATTGAGTGTGCGCCATGTTCTCGAGCAACGTCTTATAGCCTTTGAAGTCTTCTGGCACAGGGTCCGGTTAATACACATTTAAACGAGTTTTGCACACCCGTGGCGCTCCTCTCTGTGAGGCGCACCTTTAGTTTATTATTATTTTGTGAACTGCTCTCCTAGGATGCCCTGGAGACTAATTAGGAGGCTTTAATGTCTACACGTTAGTGTATTGTGCTAAACATATTTGCCACTTTGATGTCAACAACGAGGTACTACTGCTAAAGAGCTTAGCAATCAGACAAAATCCTTTTGTCTAAAACATCTGATGGCAGCATACTGCAAGGAAAATGATTTGGCACATTAACATTCTGTCTTTACATCACTACCCGCTGTAGTGTAACTCGCATGGGGGATTGGGTTGGGGGGTAGCCGACTGCAGGGAGGTCCCCCACCCCCGGGCAGTTTGGGAGAGGCGGGAGGGGGGAGGGGTTTACAAGCGGGCATTTTGATTTTGAGCTTGTTTTTTGTAGCCCAATTATAGCCCAAGCATAAAGGCTTTGGACTCCTGCTCCCAGCCACCATTTTGGATTTGGTGACCTGGTGGCTGGGAGCTTTAGACAGGAAAATTTTTGTAGTGAGATTTTTGGTGCTGAATTAGCGTATTTTAGTAGAGTAAGTTTTGCGGTGGTTTAATTATGGAAGACTATAGAGTGCTCGAAGCCATCCGGCTCCTGAGCGAGGCAGGGCGCATGGATTTAGTTGTGGGGGACGTGGCTGGGCCTGCGCGCCCGGCACGGCAGGCCTCAGCGGGCGTGGCAGCTGCAGTTGCTGCCTGTACTTCGCCCAAGAGTCCAAGAATGACCCAGGTGATTGAGCGGGGTAGCCCGCGTTCCAAGAAGGCGGCCTGGTAGTTTGTCTGCAGCCCGTCGGAGGGGGCATGGATGCGGAGGTAAGCGCTGTTGTGTGGGATGGCGGGAGGGGTTCTGCGGGAGAGAGCGCTGCCTCGTTGTCGGTGGGGGAGCTGTTTCCCGCTCCGGTTACTGTACAGCGGGCATTATCCACCCCCGCGCTGAGGGGAAAGCGCGGGGTAGGTCGGGCGGCAAGAGGCGTTCTACCTCTGTGTCGGCCGCCCCTGAGTGTAATGCGGTGGTAGTGAGTGGGCGGGAGGGGGTGTGGGTCATGTCCCCAGCATGGGAGCGCCGCACGCTTATACCCGGATGGAGGAGGGGGAACAGCAAGAGCATACCGGTTATCAGTGCTTAATTTGTAAAAAAAGAAGTGCAGGTGCTGAAAATTTTGCCAAGGATGCCACAGCTCACTTTTTCCTCTGGTGAGCCCCACTTTCAACACTCTCACTGCCTCAGTCTCTATCTTATAACCTTGATCTGTTGTCTGTCCCCTACGTCTTTGCTCTTAAGAGTCTACCTTCTCACCTCTCTAATTGTTTTCTATCATCTTTGTCACACCTGGTGTGTTACCTTATTCCCTGCATTTCTGATTTACCCTCTATTCATTCTTCCCCTGCCCTTTTTCCTCTTCACTTTTATCCATGCTCTGCTCTCTCTCCCCTCGATCTTGGCTCTTTACGATCACTCTTCTAGCAGTGATTAGCTGTGTCTCCGTTTTATCATTTGTCTGCTTTATTTCCTCTCTCCTGTCCTCTACTTCCTTTCATTCTATCTTCTCTCTTAATGCTCTCTCCTTCACATAATGGTTGCTTTCTCTTTGTATCTGTTTCCTCTCCTTTTCTTCTGCTTAGCTCCTTCTTATCTCTCTCCTCTCCTGTTGTTTCTTTCTCCTCTTTACTCCTGCTCTCTCTCTCATCTATCATACTGCTGCTGCCTGTGACCCCTGTCGTCAGCCTGTACATGTCCCTGCTATTTTGAACTATTTTCCTGTTGTCTTTCCTGAAGAAGAGGCAGATGACATGTGTTTTACTTTCTTACCTACACTGAGTGCAAAAACAAAATGTACACCAAATGAAAATTCTGTTTTTGCATATATTAATCAGGGCAGTATAAATGGGTCATTTGCAGAACAGGTAGCTGCTCAAGCACAGCAGGTGATGTCACTACTAGTGCTACCTGTAATTAGTAGGTCCTGGGATGGCGACAGCATTGGCATCCACTGCTCAGCTTGCTGTGAGCCTGCCTGCTACAGCACAGGCATTGTCCCCAGCCAAAATGCTGCCAATGCCGGTAAGTATGGCTGTGCTGCCTTTTGGACTAACACAGGCTAGCGATTACCATGCTGGGGTGCAGCATACAGGTGCTACAGGTGACACCATGGGGCACAAAAGTTGTGTTGGGCCACAGCTGCATCGAGCTCGTTGAGGATAGCAGCAATGCAGGGCTGCAGGATATCCTACACTGGCTATACAGCAAGTGGAAAGTCCACACTTACTTTCGTTTATTCTTCCTCAAGAACCCTCATTCCCATGTTCCAAATGCGCTCTCGCAGCTTCCTTGCCTCAACTCCGTTTTGAGCCAGCCCCCAGCTACAATTATCCAATGGGAACAATGGGAAGCTTAGGCTCAGGCAGTGGCATGGTGCAGCAGATTCTGGGAATAGAATGCAAGACATAGTTTGTCGATAACTTCTTAGATTTGTGATCGGCGAGATGACATCATCACTAACTTGGTTATACACAATCATGCCTGCCTGGACAGGCGTATGATGGCCTGTCTATGAACATTTACCAGCCAGAAACCATGCAATGTATGTCATTCTTTTTATTTTGAATTTGAACAATTAATATTGAGACCACCACATGCAGGGTCAGAAATTGTAGCCCCGGCCCTGAGAAAGAAGTGCAGGTGCTGAGCACCTGAAAGCTCCAGCTCAAATTAAGCACGGCGGTTCCCTCCTAGAATGTGTGAACAGTCGGGTGGCACAGGAGGTTTGGGAGGGGAGGGGGAGCCTTTCGCCCCTGTAAAGGCCTCATCTTCAGTGTGGCCCTCTTTTACGGTGCATGGGGCGGGGAGGAGAAAGCTGGTTTGGGTTTGGAGGGAGAGATACAGTGAGCCCTCTGCCTTTCTCCCCTCCTTATTCATCTAGAGACAGTGGGCCTTCTGTGGGTATCAGCTCAGTTGGGGAGGGGGAATGGGCACAGATGGGAGGGTGGGGAGGGCCTCACACTCATGAAGTTTGACAGGATTTTGAGTTTGCTAATGCACCTTTCTTGCATGATATAGAGAGGCAGGGCACTGGTGTTTGTGGAAGTAAGGTGGGGCCTATGGGGATTCAGCTTCAGAGCTGGAGGTGGATGGAGGGGGTAAGGCTTGGGAGGGCTTGGATATTTTTTGGTCTTGGGCGGAAGGAGTGCGTGGCATTAGCGCAACGGACCGCAGAGAACTTATTAGCCCCCCTCCGGAGCAGTAACACAGTGAGGGGTGCTGGAAGAACAGTTGGAGAGATGATGGCAGGAGTTGGAGCCTCGGGGGCATCATGGGTATCGGGGGGGCGAGTGGGTACCAGGTTTTGGGTCCTTCCACGGCCGTGGTACAGGCAATGTTAGAGTGGAGTGGGGATGAGGAGGGGGGAACCTTCCCCCTGCTACCCCGGGTAAGTTTGGCAAAATCTGGGCATGTAGGGCAGAGCATTGGTAGGCAGGAGAGTAGGGTAGCAAGCATTTTTTAGGGCCCCAGCTCACCAGTCCAAACGTTTTCTTCACAGGGCAGGGAGCGCTCCAGGACAGCGGACTCGGTAGGGCGGGGTGTGGCCCAAATGCGCCGAGGTGAAGGAAGAGTGGAGCCTGGAGCGGCACATTCCGTACCATCTGGGGATCCCGACGCGGCCAGCATACGAAGGTCCGGCGTGACCTCGCTGGCCCGAGCGACAAGCAGGACACGGTGGTCAGCATGGCCAGTGGACAACGATTTTCAGGATGATCAGCGCATGGGGGAGTATCGGCGTGTACAGTCGGCTCCCCCGCCAGGAATGAATACGGGGCCGTTAGGGCCAGAGCGGTCAATATTGGGTCCGGTAAGGCCCATGGTGTGGATTTTGCGGCAGATCCTCTACAGATGGAGGAGCCGATTGTGCTTGATTATGTTGAGAACAGCCCAGAGGAAGGGAAATGAATGTTGAGAACAGCCCAGAGGAAGGGAAATGGAAGGATAATGTGGATGCGGGGGGCCTTCTCATGTGTCTTCTATTTTTTTACAGGCACCAGAGGTGGTACAGCCCAGGAGGGCAGTGTCGTTGGTACCCAGAAGAGAGCGCGGCCCCTTGGTGAGGGCTCCTCGTATGGTGGACCACACGGAGCAAGTGGCATGGAGGTCGGCGCCCGGCCGGGCAGCCTTGTTAGAGCCAGGTGAGATTATGCAACCACGGGCCAAACCAAAAATGGTGTCTGTGGCGACAGAGAGTGAAGGGTTGGGGGAGTTTTGGAGGATAAGCTGCATAAAGGTAAACACATTAACGATCAAGGGGTTGGGACGGCAGATGTGGGGGAGACATTGAGCACTAAGGTAGAAAGTGGTGTGAAAACTGAGGCAAATGTGTCAGGTAAAGAACCTTTACAGAGTAAAGAATTAAAGATAAAAAAGCTACCCTACATGGGAATGACAAAGTCCCTGGGTGCACATTTGATGTTAGAGACTAAAGAACAAATTTGGAAGGGGGAATATGTGGAAATACTGAAGCTACTACACAGGAGGTGAGGTCGAAAGAAGGCTCTAAAGAGGAGGAGTACGAGTTAGCTAAGCGGTCTAAGGTACCGTTGACAATTGAAAATTGGACAGCGCCATTTTTAATATATGCCAGCGTGTATTGCGAAAAGTTCCCTGAGCGCTGCGTGGCCATTTTTAAATATATGGATGTGATTCGTAAGGCTCTGATCAAGGGTAGTGGGTACGCATGGGCACAATACGATGAAGAGTTTCGGGCCCGTATGGCTTGGGACCCAGAGGCAAAGTGGGAAGAATTGAACACTGATTTATGACAACACATGATGGGTGCACCGGCGGGGGGTAAGACTATATTCACCTTGAGTGGGTTGTCATTGGTATACCTGCCCTTTCAGGGGAAACCTATCCGGGGAGGGGTGGGGAGCACAACAGCTACAAAATCGGGGTCCGGGGCGTGCTGGGATTTCAATAAAAAAAACAACAGGTGATGGACAGAATGCAGAATAATGTCATACATTCACCCCAGTACAGAGATCTGGGCCTAAATCCATCGTTTTTTTGCTCACCATGCCATTCCAGTTTGAACCCAGCCATATGCAAATCAGTCTTGACCCTGTGCCCCAGGGGAACAGTCCAGCCTGAACTGCAAAGCCAGGTCCTCCCTGGGCTGGAAACAAGCATCCAAGGACCAGTTTCGGGCTTTCAGTCCTCATCAGCCTGGATAGCTTGATTCCAGTGGCATGGAGAGCACGGGACTCACGTCTGAGCATACCCGTCTCACTCGGGGTGACAAATGCAAAAAACAACAGGGGATGGACAGAATGCAGAACAATGTCATACATTCACCCCAGGACAGAGATCTGGGCCTAAATCCATAGTTTTTTTGCTCGCCATGCCATTCCAGTTTGAACCCAGCCATATGCAAATCAGTCTTGACCCTGTGCCCCATGGGAACAGTCCAGCCCGAACTGCCAAGCCAGGTCCTCCCTGGACTAAAAACAAGCATCCAAGGACCGGTTTCGGGCTATTAGCCCTCATCAGCCTGGATAGCTTGATTCCAGTGGCATGGAGAGCACGGGACTCACGTCTGAGCATACCCGTCTCACTCAGGGTGACAAATGCAAAAAACAACAGGTGATGGACCGAATGCAGAACAATGTCATACATTCACCCCAGTACAGAGATCTGGGCCTAAATCCATCGTTTTTTTGCTCACCATGCCATTCCAGTTTGAACCCAGCCATATGCAAATCAGTCTTGACCCTGTGCCCATGGGAACAGTCCAGCCCGAACTGCCAAGCCAGGTCCTCCCTGGACTGGAAACAAGCATCCAAGGACCGGTTTCGGGCTTTCAGCCCTCATCAGCCTGGATAGCTTGATTCCAGTGGCATGGAGAGCATGGGACTCACGTCTGAGCATACCGGTCTCACTCGGGGTGACAAATGCAAAAAACAACAGGTGATGGACAGAATGCAGAACAATGTCATACATTCACCCCAGTACAGAGATCTGGGCCTAAATCCATCGTTTTTTTGCTCACCATGCCATTCCAGTTTTAACCCAGCCATATGCAAATCAGTCTTGACCCTGTGCCCCATGGGAACAGTCCAGCCCGAACTGCCAAGCCAGGTCCTCCCTGGACTGAAAAAAGCATCCAAGGACCGGTTTCGGGCTTTCAGCCCTCATCAGCCTGGATAGCTTGATTCTAGTGGCATGGTGTTTGTTTGCTGATAGTATTTTCACCCTTGAGGCGGAAGCCGGGGGTTCTTTGCGCTACCTACGCGCTCTTAACTTACTTTGCAGAGCATTTCGTTATTACTTTGAAAAATAGCGATATTTTTATATTTCAGCTTTTTTAAAAGCTAAATTACCTAGCATTGGCCCCCACCTTGGCGCGAGACTAGCGTCGCCCAAGGCTCCTTCACCATCGCCTTGTGGACATCGTCACGCCGATTCCAGCCGCATTTCAGGCGCCATCTTGGAATGGGGAAGGTGGCGGTCTAGCTGCTCGCTGGTCCCGCCCTCCCCGGATACAAAAGGGTGCTTGCCTCCACCCTCGAGGTGTTTGTTTGCTGATAGTATTTTCACCCTTGAGGCGGAAGCCGGGGGTTCTCTGCGCTACCTACGCGCTCTTAACTTACTTTGCAGAGCATTTCGTTATTACTTTGAAAAATAGCGATATTTTTATATTTCAGCTTTTTTAAAAGCTAAATTACCTAGCATTGGCCCCCACCTTGGCGCGAGACTAGCGTCGCCCAAGGCTCCTTCATCATCACCTTGTGGACATCGTCACGCCGATTCCAGCCGCATTTCAGGCGCCATCTTGGAATGGGGAAGGTGGCGGTCTAGCTGCTCGCTGGTCCCGCCCTCCCCGGATACAAAAGGGTGCTTGCCTCCACCCTCGAGGTGTTTGTTTGCTGATAGTATTTTCACCCTTGAGGCGGAAGCCGGGGGTTCTCTGCGCTACCTACGCGCTCTTAACTTACTTTGCAGAGCATTTCGTTATTACTTTGAAAAATAGCGATATTTTTATATTTCAGCTTTTTTAAAAGCTAAATTACCTAGCATTGGCCCCCACCTTGGCGCGAGACTAGCGTCGCCCAAGGCTCCTTCACCATCACCTTGTGGACATCGTCACGCCGATTCCAGCCGCATTTCAGGCGCCATCTTGGAATGGGGAAGGTGGCGGTCTAGCTGCTCGCTGGTTCCGCCCTCTCCTCTCCCATTCTAAATGGCGGATATAAACAAGAGGCCCCATCGTCCGCGCAGCGGGCGGGCGCAGCGGGCGCGCCAGCGGCGCGCCGAAGGCGCGCCAAAGGCGGGCCCGTCTGCGCCCGTCTGCGCCTGGCCCGGGCCGAGGGCCAGTCCCCCTGGTCCTTTGGACTTGTATGATTCTGTCCGCCCAGGTCCATACACGCTAAGTACGCTTATGGGTCTACGACCCTCAATACAGCAGTCTTGTATTATCCTAGACCCGACACATCTTGATGCAGCCTCACTCCTAACTTGTCCATGCTGCCAAATGGAGATACTTAGTCCTCAAATACCCCACCCTAACAAACCTAAGACTCGGCCCTCCAAACCTTTTCAATTGGCACTCATAAATGTCCGTTCGTTGGGCAAACATCGCCAGGACATATTCGATCTAATGGAGGATAACAACTTAGATATGCTGTTCATGACAGAAACATGGATGGACAATTCATCTGACCCAGATATTGCTATCGCGGTCCCAAAGGGATTCTCTATCCACAGATTGGATAGGCCACGAGGGAGAGGTGGGGGAATAGCCTTTGTTGTGCGTGACTCCTTCACGGTTGCAACCAGCACCATTCCCTTGCCATCATGCGAAGCTCTGCAATTCTCTGTCAAATTGACTCCATCTGACAACTTCAAAGGGATCCTTCTGTATCGTCCTCCGGGATCAAGAACAGGATTTATTACTGAGCTAAGATCCATTCTGGAATCATATGCTCTTGATAGCTCCTTTACTGTCCTTGGAGATTTTAATTTTCATTTTGAAAACCTAGATGACAAGGATACTGCCATGTTCCTTGGGGATATGACTATGTTTGGTCTATCCCTTATGGTTAAATCTCCCACGCATGATAGGGGCCATACTTTGGATGGCATATTTTCCAATTCCAATGACCTCTCTATAACCCAAACCTTTCCGGTTACTTGGTCAGACCATTATGTCATCATGGCATCACTCAACCCGTATCAATCAGCTGTCCCTGCGAAACTCATCAATACTGATCAAACTTTTAAGGCATGGAATGATATAGATAGCCTTAACTTTAAAACCTCTTTGGTAGCCTCCATGCCTTCCCTGTCACAGGACCCAAATACAGCTACTTCTCAATTTTATGATTGGGTTGATACAGCTGCATCTTCGCTGGTTCCCACTAAGCAAATATCCCGGAACAGATCTACTCCCTCAGCTCCCTGGTACTCAGCTGCCTTAAGACAGCAGAAACAAAGATGTAGACAAAATGAAAGGCTCTGGCGGAAAGATTATGCCGAAGATGCCAAAACCAAATATAAGATAACGGTGGCTAAATACAAACAAATGATTGACGAAGCCAAGAAATCATTTTTTAGTCATAAAATTGAAACTGCAAAAAATTCACATAAAATTCTGTATGAGACTGCAAAACAACTAGCCGGTCAATCTCCTAACTTGACCCCACCTCCATCGCAACTCCTTTGTGACACATTGGCCAAGTTTTTCTTTAGTAAAGTTAATGACATATATGTTGCATTTGCCACCAAAATCAAAAACTCTTCTGAAAGCACTCTCAAAACACAGGCTGGTCCTATGCTTACTCAATTCGTTGAAATTTCAGAAGTTCAGGCAAGGGACATAATTATTACAATCAGATCAGGTTCAGCACTTGATCCCTGTCCTGTTAAAGTTCTAATGCCAGTCTTAGAGGAAATTACTCCAGCCATAACCTCTATATGCAACGCCATGTTTAAAACAGGTATCTACCCTAAAAGTCTAAAAAGAACCATCATAAAACCTCTGCTAAAGAAATCATATCTGGACAAGGCTGAACCCAAAAGCTACCGACCTATAGCCAACCTACCGGTCCTGGCCAAAATAGCTGAAAAAGCTATGAATAAACAACTATCTGCGTTTCTAGAACAACACCAGCTACTTGACGAAACTCAGTTTGGGTTCCGCCAATGTCATGGGACTGAGACAGCTCTAATTAAAGCAGCTGATGACATCAGACTCATCCGTGACACTGGGGGTACAGCGGGTCTGATATTACTTGATCTGTCAGCAGCCTTCGACACGGTCGATCATACCACCCTGATTGACCGTGTCGAGGGCCTGGGTGTACAAGGGATGGCCAGTAAACTTCTGGCCTCCTTTCTAGCTGACAGAACTCAGGTGGTCACAACGGGACCATTTCAATCGACCACTATGTCACTACCATGTGGAGTACCCCAAGGCTCATCCCTAAGCCCGACACTTTTTAACATCTATGTGTCGGGCTTAGCCAATGTCATTCGGGCTTATGGGATGAGCCTCACGTCCTATGCTGATGATACCCAGCTGGTTCTAGCCATTAAGAACAATGGCCATAAAGTAGCAGGTGACCTTAGGGCTGGTATGACGGCAATAGGAAATTGGATGGCCTCCAATTGTTTAAAGTTAAACTCAGAAAAAACAGAGGTAGTTATCTTTGGACAATTAACACCAGAATGGTCATCTAATTGGTGGCCTTCCTCTTTAGGCCCCCCCCTGAGCCTGTTAGCAAAGTAAGGAATCTGGGAGTCATCTTTGATGACCGACTCACGTTCCATCCACATGCCAACCAGATTACCTCCTCAGCTTTTTACAAGCTGAAGCTAATTAAAAAAATCCTCCCTTTTCTCCCTGATAAAGCCGGAAAAACTCTTGTCACATCCCTTGTGCTGTCTACCTTGGACTACTGCAACGCTCTGTTTCTCAGTGCACAGGAAGGAGTCTTGAATAAACTACAATCCATACAAAACTCTGCAGCGAGGCTTTTGGGAAATATCCCTAAACATCACTCTGCCTCTAAGACCATCAAAGAGCTGCATTGGTTATCCATCAGAAATAGGATAAAGTTCAAGACCCTGTGTATTGTGTATAAGGCGTTGCACAACCAAGGACCAGCACATCTTGTCCGTAATCTGACCCTCTATCGCCCGCTCAGAACATTACGGTCATCTTGTTCAGGAGATCTTGTTATACCCCGGACAAAAACGGTCTCATGGGGCGATAGAAGATTCCTGGTTTCAGCCCCTAAGCTATGGAACACTCTGCCACCAACGATCAAAGCCAGTTCATCTCTATGGTTCTTTCGGAAACAACTTAAGACCTGGCTCTTTAGTCAATAAATCATTCACTTTCCAGGGTAAACACTCAGACACTTAGCGCCGAGACGCCCTTGGGCCATTGTATGCGCTCTACAAATATCATAAATAAATAAATAAATGGAGAGCACGGGACTCACGTCTGAGCATACCCGTCTCACTCGGGGTGACAAATGCAAAAAACAACAGGTGATGGACAGAATGCAGAACAATGTCATACATTCACCCCAGTACAGAGATCTGGGCCTAAATCCATCATTTTTTTGCTCACCATGCCATTCCAGTTTGAACCCAGCCATATGCAAATCAGTCTTGACCCTGTGCCCCATGGGAACAGTCCAGCCCGAACTGCCAAGCCAGGTCCTTCCTGGACTGGAAACAAGCCATCCTCGGAAGCTTGTTTCCGGTCCAGGGAAGGCATGGCTTGGCAGTTCGGGCTGGACTGTTCCCATGAAGCACAGGGTCAGACTGATTTGCATGTCTGAACTGGGGTGACAGAGTGGGCGAAAGAACGGTGATGGATCAAACCCAGATCTTTTGACAGGGTGTGAGTGTTTGATTGGTTCTGATGCTCCGTCCATCACCACCCCCTTTTGTACCGCTTTGTCCGCCATAAGTGTGGCAGGGTATGCTCAAACGTGATTCCCTTGCTCACTTTGCCACTGGATTCAAGCAAGCCGGCTGAAGACGGGTGGAATGCCAGAAACCGGTCCTCGGAAGCTTCTTTCCGGTCCAGGGAAGGCACGGCTTGGCAGTTCGGGCTGGACTGTTCCCATGAGGCACAGGGTCAGACTGATTTGCATATAGCCATGTCTGAACTGGGGTGACAGAGTGGGCTAAAGAACGGTGATGGATCAAACCCAGATCTTTTGACTGGGTGTGAGTGTTTGATTGGTTCTGATGCTCCGTTCATCACCACCCCCTTTTGTACCACTTTGGCCGCCATAAGTGTGGCAGGGTATGCTCAGACGTGAGTCCCTTGCTCACTTTGCCACTAGATTCAAGCAAGCCGGGCGGAAGACGGCTGGAATGCCAGAAACCGGTCCTCGGAAGCTTGTTTCCGGTCCAGGGAAGGCATGACTTGGCAGTTCGGGCTGGACTGTTCCCATGAGGCACAGGGTCAGACTGATTTGCATATAGCCATGTCTGAACTGGGGTGACCGAGTGGGCTAAAGAACGGTGATGGATCAAACCTAGATCTTTTGACTGGGTGTGAGTGTTTGATTGGTTCTGATGCTCCGTCCATCACCACCCCCTTTTGTACCGCTTTGGCCGCCATAACTGTAGCAGGGTATGCTCAGACGTGAGTCCCTTGCTCACTTTGCCACTGGATTCAAGCAAGCCGGGAAGAAGAGGGCTGGAATGCCAGAAACCGGTCCTCGGAAGCTTGTTTCCGGTCCAGGGAAGGCATGGCTTGGCAGTTCGGGCTGGACTGTTCCCATGAGGCACAGGGTCAGACTGATTTGCATATAGCCATTTCTGAACTGGGGTGACAGAGTGGGCTAAAGAACGGTGATGGATCAAACCCAGATCTTTTGACTGGGGGTGAGTGTTTGATTGGTTCTGATGCTCCGTCCATCACCACCCCCTTTTGTATGGGATTTCAATAAAAGCCTGTGCATGAGGGAGTACTGTAGATTCCAACCCAAGTGTTCTCAGTGCGGGAAGAAACATCCCTCGGTCAAATGTTGGGGAGTTAAGCCACAGGGAAGCCAGCAGTGGCAACAGACAGGTGCCAACACTCCTGGGCCCTCTCAACAAGTTCACAGTGGTAGGGGAGGTAAGGGATTTCAGGGTCTGGGCCAAGAGGTTCCTACACCAGTTAGGCCGGCAGCGCTGGCGACAGGTCTGGGGGAGTATGAGGATTTGGGAGCAAGACAGGTGCTGTTGGACAGTTTTCAAGAGGGGTTTCATCAAGGATACAAGGGGCCATGGCAGAGGCGGTGGACAAAAAATGTAAGTCCGCGACGGAACATAAGTCAGTGGTACAAGAAAAATTGAATAAAGAGGTGTGAGAAGGAAGGATGGCAGGTCCATTTGATGACTGGCCAGTGGAAAACTTGATTGTTTCTCCGATCGAGGTAGTCCCCAAAAAAGAAGTAGTGCAGTGTGATGTATTTACTATGGGTACTGTATCGATCCCCCTATTTCTGACCCTTGTCTGGTTAATAATTAACTAGCAGCCATTCAACTGCACAAAAACCCGTTATCTGATTAGCCATACAACGGCACAGAAGCCCGTTATCTGATTAGGTCATAGCGCATGCCATCTCATTAGGCAAGCACTATTTCTCCAGCCCCCTAATAGGCATACGGAGTTCTCAAAACAAATCAAACCTACAGCGACCTGGGAAATCCCCGCAGCCATTGTTTTGATTTAGCCGAGAACTTCAGTAAAGAATGTGCGAACTCCCAAAGAAAAAAGATTCCAGTCCAGAGGAAGGTCTCCTCGGCGGAGAGAAAGATCTCCGGACCAAGGACGCAAGTCTCCCCAAAGGGAGCCCTCTGTGAAAAAATACAACCTTAGAAATAGGGATAATATAAAAAAACCTGATAGATATCAAGATATTGATACACGTCCCTCTCAATCTTTTCAGACTTCCTCGCAGAAATCGGAAAGAAGAGGACGATCAGAACACAGGGAAGAGCACGTCAAGTCCAAAGACAAGGAACCTGCTCATCAAAATAAAAAATTACAGTTTCCAAAAAAGAAGGTAGCCAGTATTAAAGTAATCAACCATGCCGAGAATACTGAGGACACAGCTGAAAAACGGAGAATGGGCTCAAACAATGGTAGACAGCGCAGCAGAAGTGAGCATAGCTCGCAAGATCCTTATGAATCATCTGGAGACAGTGGACACGAATGAATACATTCAGGTGGAAACTGCAGATACCAGAGTTAGCAAACCTCATAAAATATATGAAATAACGTTGCGTATAGAGGGGGATAAGACTAGGAAAATAAGGGGTCTCTTTTGGGATAATCTCTCCAAGGGCTATGACATCCTTCTAGCTGAAAGAGACTGGCCACCAGAGTTTGTCAGGGAGTGCCCTCATGGCGAAGAAATAATTATGCCTGCCTTCTCAAATCATATTCCAATTCATAAAAAATATACACTTGCAAGAAAGTGGGCAGTAGCCCAAGCTCCTGCATTATATAAAAACCATGTGGGATGGGATGAGGACTCTCCTCCTCACAAAATCCAGTTAAAATCACAACCTACTGCACAGAGGCAGTACCCAATTAAGCAAGAAGCTAAAAAACGGGTAAAAGAGATCCTAGATCAACTTGAATACCAGGGGGTGATTGAAACTTGCACCTCACAAATGAATAATCCTTTGTTTCCTGTCTCCAAACCAGATAATTCATATTGTCTTGTTTTGGACTACAGACACCTTAACTCATGTTGCAAAACCTTTGCAGTACAAAACTTGCATAGTGCTGCACTAATGAATAACATAGTGCGCAAAAAATACAAAACAACATTAGACATCTCTAATGTATTCTTCTGTCAAAATATAGCACCAGAGAGCAGATATTTGACCGCGTTCTCAATAAATGGCGCGCAAAAAAATTTCTGTTGTTTGCCCCAGGGGTTCAAGAACAGCGCAGGATTATTCTCAGCAAGAGTAACAGAGTTACTACAAATATATGATGATGAGGCATTATCTTATGTCGATGACATCTATCTAACAGATGATGACTTGGATACTCACTTGAAGAGAGTGAACACCATAATACTTGGGTTCGCAGCAGAGGGTTACAAATTCAACTTTAAAAAGTCAAGAATTGCCCATCTAACTGTCCTGTTTTTAGGATATGAACTATCAAGTGAAGGCAAAAGCCTGGCTAACAATTTCCTAGAGAAATGTGCTGTAATCCAAGCACCTAGAACACTAAAAAACTAACAATCAATTCTAGGTTTCCTAAATTTCGGAAGAATTTACATTATAAATTATGCAGAGAGAGTTAAACCTCTCTATGATCTTATAAAACCAGATTTTAAAAGAATCAATTGGACTCAAAAACACACAGAAATGTTGAGATCTTTACAAACAGATATGTTCGTTAAAACAAAATTACAAACACGTGATAACACACGCAACCTTGTGATTCGAGTCATCCCAGGAAGATGTGGATTCACGTACCTAACCTATAATGAGGGAGAGAAGGTACCAATTGCATACAAATCACATTTGTACACAGAAGCTGAAAAAAGGTTCAGCATTAAGGAAAACATTGTTCATGCGGTTCAACAGCTGTAGCAAAAGAAAAATACCAAGCCGACGGTAGACAGGTTACAGTCAGAACAGCAGAATCAGCTTTTGAGGCATTAACAACACCATGTAATTTACCGACAACGGCACTGAATCCAGAATGGATGCAATGGGTAAATTCTGTTGCTACAGACAAAGTAAAATACTATTTGGACCCGGAAATGAAAGAATTAAAATATCTAAAATATGAGAGAGAATACCCTCTGCCAATCAACATTCTGCCTTTACGACAGTACGCCTGTGTAATATATACAGACGGTCATGCTCAACCCTCAGTTTGGGGAGAGCTGGCTTACAACGCCACATGCGAAATTGTAAAAGACGTGTGGCGCGGAGGTAAATTGAGACCTCTATTTACAAAAACACACTCAGTGGAAAATAATTCAGAACAACAAACTGAAATAATAGCGTTAAAAATGGCGCTAGATAATGCCGATCGCGAATTCCCGACACTTATAGTGTGCGATTCGTATTACTGCGTCAAATCATACAATAACGATTTACAGAAATGGATTCAAAACGGTTACAAAGATGACACAGGTGCAACAATAAAGCAAAAAGTGCTTTGGGAACAAATAGTTCTTTTACAGAAAGAACTACCAAAAACTCACGTGATACATTCACTGAGTCATCAGCGTGATGGAGTTCACGTTGCAGGGAATTCATTGGCTGAGACAGCCACAGCGGTAGCAACTAAATCGGCTTCCGTAGCTACAAAGAAGCGTGCAGTAAAATACATTGACGGTGAAACTGTGCTGGCAGTAAAAACGTCATCAAAAGGCGACTGCTACCGATCAATTACCCACTCAGTTATACATACATAATCGATGCAAACTCAGTCCCTTTTGCTCGAATCCTTGGAGTGGGGGAATAGAGTAATTCCAAACACGGACAAGAGAGTCTTGTTAATAGTAGACGCACATTTTGGCGAGGGTCTAAGACATCGCACAATTAAAAATTCTCTAGCAGAATTACAAACAACATACTGGTGGCCAGGAATGAGTCTGGACCAACACCTATTCGCGAGGAACTGTCCAAACTGCAACAGAGATCGCAGTGGTGAACGAAACGGTATATTCCCACGGCTTTTCGCTCAATAAGGAATAGGCTACCAACATAAACACACCCAGTATGAATAATGCGTCATATTAACATGTAGAGACTATTTTCACTTATAATGTAGACCCCAACTTTCGGCTGACGTCAGAACTGTTATACAAAGATTTGCGAGTCTATAATGGCATATACGCTAGAAGCATGTTACGTTCTGACCAACATCTTTCCTTTAGCTCTAAAACAGCTTATGTGGGGTGCCTGGCCAGAATGAACATTGCATTGCGGGACTCTTCTCACTTCCTTCCTGAGGGAAACGGGATGGTGTAAAGAAAAAAACAAGGCATAAAGCAATCTATAACAGCAAAGGTATTAGGTTCAGGAGCTAGGTGGGTCAAACATTTAATAAGTGTCCAACGTAGTCTTAATAACCTGCCAAGAAATTCTCTGAAAGGACTCAGTCCGTACGAACTATTGTTCGGGACTAGAATGCTGATCCAGGACCTTGATAGTCAGACTTCAGTGGTTAAAGATAAATGCTTTGATATCAAAGATCGTTTGGCTATTTTACAGGACTTAAATGAAACAAGAAAAGACCTGAGCAACATAAAGTTGAAACAGCAGCCAACAACCACTGAAGAAAAACCACCTGTCCCAGCAAGGCCTGTCTGGATTCCAAAAGTCGGGGATCTGGTCAGAGAGAAGATCGCGGTAAAGAAGGAATTTGGGCCTTCTTACAGAAAAGCAGTTTCTGTCTTGTCTATCAACGGGACAAGATCAGTAGTACTACCGCCCCTTGCTGGTAAAAAGAAGAACCGAGTCATATCCATCGACCTGGTTAAACCACAATCATGTGGCCGATAACAAATAGTAGGCCAAGTGGACTCCCAAGAAGTAGCAGAACACCAAAGTTTGCTACATCCACAGAGGTTCAAACTGAAAGACTGATCACATTTGAACAATCTACAGTGAAACAACAAGGACTATGCAATAAAGCAATGGAACTTAAACCTCTTAAACCCCAAATCAAAGCTTTTCATCAAGAAACACCGACCTACGATGATGTAACTACAGACTTTTCTAATGAAACAAAGCAAAATCCAAAAGCAAAAAGTAATCCAGAAGCAATTGGAACAATTGACAGAACGGCATCCGGCTACTTCATCAACTTCGATGATTTTTCTGAAGATCCAAGTGAACCAGAAGTACAGCCATCAACAAAAACTTTTAAAGACAAAGCAAAGGAACTTTTTCATCAACTAAAGGGAACCTATCTGACTTCTCCATGGATTGAAATTTGGGTGACATTAGGTGCATTTGTCCTCATACTTTGGCTCATCATGGTACTATGCTTGGGACATTTCATTGAGGGAAAATATGCTAAAATGGACACAGCAAGCCAGAAAATCAACTTGGTCCTTAAACCACACACATCTTCACACGTCAAGAAAAGAGAACTTTCTTCAGTGAACTTCACAGCCAATCCTATACCAGGCGGTGTAGCATGGGACAATACTGATTATGAGAAATAGTATTATCCCTGTGCACTCAAATTTCCTCTGTAATTATTCGGACTTTAATTATGGTTAATGTTGGCGCTACACGCGTCGCACGTAGTCAGCTGTGCCTTAGAATTGCGAGATGTGGTGTAGGCAGGGTCATCTGCCTACTGGAGTGTGCGCTCAATAATTCATGAAACACTATGGTTTCTTCACGAGATTATGTTTATTTTCCTCTGAAATCAATTAGTATTTCAAAACATATTTCATTTGGACTGTTGCATTCACAATCTTGTTTGCAGATATGATATCCTTGTTGTATCACAAATTAGGCATCGTCACAATCAATTAGTCCACCCAATGCATTTCGGGTCAAAGCGACTGGACCCTTCGTCAGGGGTCTAAAAATAAAGGTCAAAACAGGACCAGAATAAGTAACTCCAACTTCACATGTATATTCAGGTACACTAATAATTCCAACATCACATATATATTCAAGTACGCTAGTGGTGCTCATGGTGATCAAGTAAGAAAGTTAAGACTGGAAAAGTGAAATAATAGTGAGCTGTGGTGTGTTTTATTTAAAGCATGAAATACCTGAAAACCATAGAAACCACCAAGGTTTGACAATGTGTTGCATGCAACTAATGACGCGTGATTAACAGTGCTGTGTTGAAAAACGAACGACGAAGAAAATGGACCTGGTTGGCAAAATGTTACATGCAAACGAGATACCGTGACTTAATAAAACATCATGCAGATATTAAACAATGCGATTCATCGACGTTCGTGGCTCTGTACAAAGACTTACGTGAACTTCGGACGGTGCCGTTTTTCGAAAAACCAAACCGGTGTTTGACGAGTGAGTGAAATGCACTGTGATAGGGGTTAAGATATGACGTGTGGAAATAGTGGTGACCAATGAGATGAGAGGAACGGAAAACCACCCCCGCCATGTGATCAGGGTGTGCAAGGCTTCGCGGAAATGATTAATGTGCACAAGCCGGTGTCTGATGATAGAATAAGATGCGCTGTGATTGGTACGAGTAAGACGAGCAAATAACCAATGAACTAGGGGATGTGAACAAAGCCTCGCGCACCACAGTCTAAGTGCATACAATGATTGATGAAGTTATGTGAACATGATCGTGTACAAAAACATACAAACAAAATATCACATACTTTGCAATACCTGTGGAGAAAAGCTGATAACCACAAAATTAAAAGATTCAATGAAAGTCATGACTATAATGAAAATATATAAGGGGACCCAGGAGAGGTCAACAAGACCATGCTATATATTGGAAAAGTCATAGAAAACATGAATGTTCAATCCGATCATTCAATCCAATAGGGTGAATGGAATTGAGTTTTTTTATCCAAAAAAACTCGGCTCTCAGTCTTTGTTATAGAGGGTCAGTGTCTCGACGTTGTGCGATAGTCTCCAGCACCATGAATCTCAATTGTGAAATTTGGTGGCCCACCTCTTTCCAGTGACATGCTATACTTGATTTCATGTTGCCGAGGCGGATATTACTCTTATGTTCCGTGATACAGATTTTTATTTTCCGCTCCGTTTGTCCTACATATACCTTGCCGCAGGGGCACTTGATTGCGTAGATACAGTTGGCTGTGTCACAGGTGCTAGTGTGATGTAGTTCAATGAGTTGACCTTTAGTTGGATGTCTGAAGGTTTTACCAATCATCACGTTATTGCAATGTTTGCAGTTTTGACATCTCAACATTCCTTTGTAATTTACATTGACCTCTTCTTGTGTGTTAAGGAGTTCTTTGAGATTCTTAGATCTTTGAAAAGCGAACATGATTTTGTCACTGTACAAATCTTTCAGATCAGGTTCAGATTGAATTAATGGCCAATGTTTGTTGATGATTCGTTTAATTCTCGTAGATTCCACTGAATATTTCATCACACAAACTGTCTTTTTTTCAGAGATTTTTTCTTTCTCATGTAACAGACTTTCTCTATTGAGTTTCTCAATCTTTTTGAGAGAAGTTTCTAGGATATCTTGAGGATATCCTCTTTGTCGATATTTCATTGACTGCGTTTGCAAAGATTCTTCTAGATCACATAAGTTGGTGGTGATCCTTTTCAACCTAATGAACTGGGATGTAGGTAGGTGTTTTTTCAACGATTCTGGGTGGAAACTTTGAAACAAAAGGCTTGCATTCTTGTCTGTCTTTTTCGTGAATACCTTTGTGCTTATGGTATTGTCAACTATCTTTATTTGAACGTCCAGAAATGCAATTGACTCTTGCTCCACAGCATGTGTAAACTTGATGCGTTCGTTGCATGTATTTAGTGCACAAATGTTGTTCAAAAGTTGTTCCTTGGAGCCCTGCCATATTATAAAGATATCGTCGATGTAGCGCTTAAATAGTACCAGACCTTCTACCCATGTTGGATTCTGTAGGATGTGCTCAAGCTCAAATTTCTGCATATATATATTGGCATATGAGGGTGCCCCCCCAAAGCCCATGGATGTCCCATTGCATTGGTTGAAAAATTGTCCTTGCCACTCGAAGTAGCTATGATATAGTGAGAATTGCATTAACTCCATGATGAATATTTTTTGTGGTTCTTCAAGACTGCTGTTGAGTAGACTCCATTCCAAAGCTTCAATGCCCTCATTGTGAGGGATAGATGTATATAACGCGGTGACGTCAATTGTGCATAACCAATAGGTGGTGTCTTGTACCAATGTGACCGTTCTGAGAAGGTTTAGAAATGCCGTAGTGTCTTTGATGTACGTGACACACTTCTGTACAATGGGTTGTAGAAACCTGTCTACAAACTTCCCGATGGGTTCGGAGATTGACCCGCAGGCCGAGACAATGGGTCTGAACGGAGGGTGAATGAGATCCTTGTGGATTTTTGTCAACATGTATAATTGCGGTCTTCTAGGATATTTCATTATGAAGAAAGCATGAGTCTTTTGACTGATCCATTTCATTTCAAGTGCTCTGTCCACAATGAGTTGTAATGTTCGTTGGTATTCATGTGTAGGATCTTCATTAAGTGGTAGGTAAATGTCCTGGTTTTGGACATGCTCATTCACACTTTTGCGGTAGAACTCGGTGTCCATGACCACGAGTGCACCCCCCTTGTCAGCCTTCTGGAAAGTTAAACTTTTGTCTTGACTCAGGTTCTTAAGTGTATTCCATTCTTTGGCGGATAAGTTGTACTTCATCGGTTTATTGAAAGGAATTTTCTGTATGTCGGTTAAGACAGTTCTTTCGAACGCTTCAATTGTCTTGTGCGAAAAAGGTGCACAATAGGAGCTTTTAGGTTTGAAATCTTTATCCCATGTATCACTGATTTGTGTTTCATGTGAGTTTTTAAAGAAAAATCTCAACTTCAAATTTCTGAAGAATTTAAATAATGCTATTTCTGTTTCAGCTTCGTTTGAACGATAAGTGGGAACAAATGTAGTTCCTTTATTTAGAACGTTCGTTTGAGCCTTCGTGAGATTCTTTGAAGAGATATTGATAATTAGGTTGCTTTCGACATTTGGCTCCTGGTCCTTTTGGCTATTTCTTCTGCAGTTTCTTTTGCCCCTTCTTGTTGCGTAGCTGTTGTAGGTGGAGCGTTTGCTGACGGACTTATATCTAAAAAAGCCGGTTGTTGTTGAATGATAGCACTTGTAGATGGTTTCTCTGTTGTTTTACTGACTGTGTTTATCGATCTCCGTGATTGTGCTATATCTGAATCGGAAACGACACTTTCTTGCGATGAAGATGCGCCAGGTTTTTGTGTTTGTTGTTGCTGCGGTTGCCACTTCCTCTGGTTGTATATCTCTGCCCACGTGTAAACTTCTTCAAGTTTATAATCCAACGTGTCTCGTCGGTATTTACGAACTTTTCTTTCATGCACTTCTTTTGCATACCGTTCTAATTTGATGTTAATGTCTTCAAGTGTTTTTTGAAGATCTGGAATTTTATTGATCTCTGTTTGGATATTTTTGATTTCTTCTTCGATTTCAGTGAGTGCTTTCGAAAGTTCTTCCACAATCAATAGGATCAGATCTAAGGAACATTTGTTCAAAATTTGATACCATTTTTCTATGAATTTCTTGCTGTTCTTACAAAGCATAGGCTTGAGAGCTATCCTCAGTCCTCTAAGAATTCGTTGATTTTTGTGGTAATGTATCAATGTGGTTGCATGCAACCTTTGATTGATCTCTTTTTTGCTCATGAATTCAAATTGTCTCAATAACTGTGCGGTAGTTGTCTTTTGTGGAGTAAATTTTCTGGTCTCCTGGATTAGCCCATATATTTCTTTGGCAGCATCATCTGAGAATCCTAAAGTTTCTGCTTTGTTGGTGGTTAAGAGGGCAATGTCATCTAATTGCATGTTGATGATGTGGTGCACCCAGGGATGAGGGTGACTAATGAACACAATGAGAAATAGTATTATCCCTGTGCACTCAAATTTCCTCGGTAATTATTCGGACTTTAATTATGGTTAATGTTGGCGCTACACGCGTCACATGTAGTCAGCCGTGCCTTAGAATTGCGAGATGTGGTGTAGGCAGGGTCATCTGCCTACTGGAGTGTGCGCTCAATAATTCATGACACACTATGGTTTCTTCACGAGATTATGTTTATTTTCCTCTGAAATCAATTAGTATTTCAAAACATATTTCATTTGGACCTACACCACATCTCGCAATTCTAAGGCACGGCTGACTACGTGCGACGTGTGTAGCGCCAACATTAACCATAATTAAAGTCCGAATAATTACCGAGGAAATTTGAGTGCACAGGGATAATACTATTTCTCATTGTGTTCATTAGTCACCCTCATCCCTGGGTGCACCACATCATCAACATGCAATTAGATGACATTGCCCTCTTAACCACCAACAAAGCAGAAACTTTAGGATTCTCAGATGATGCTGCCAAAGAAATATATGGGCTAATCCAGGAGACCAGAAAATTTACTCCACAAAAGACAACTACCGCACAGTTATTGAGACAATTTGAATTCATGAGCAAAAAAGAGATCAATCAAAGGTTGCATGCAACCACATTGATACATTACCACAAAAATCAACGAATTCCTAGAGGACTGAGGATAGCTCTCAAGCCTATGCTTTGTAAGAACAGCAAGAAATTCATAGAAAAATGGTATCAAATTTTGAACAAATGTTCCTTAGATCTGATCCTATTGATTGTGGAAGAACTTTCGAAAGCACTCACTGAAATCGAAGAAGAAATCAAAAATATCCAAACAGAGATCAATAAAATTCCAGATCTTCAAAAAACACTTGAAGACATTAACATCAAATTAGAACGGTATGCAAAAGAAGTGCATGAAAGAAAAGTTCGTAAATACCGACGAGACACGTTGGATTATAAACTTGAAGAAGTTTACACGTGGGCAGAGATATACAACCAGAGGAAGTGGCAACCGCAGCAACAACAAACACAAAAACCTGGCGCATCTTCATCGCAAGAAAGTGTCGTTTCCGATTCAGATATAGCACAATCACGGAGATCGATAAACACAGTCAGTAAAACAACAGAGAAACCATCTACAGGTGCTATCATTCAACAACAACCGGCTTTTTTAGATATAAGTCCGGCGGCAAACGCTCCACCTACAACAGCTACGCAACAAGAAGGGGCAAAAGAAACTGCAGAAGAAATAGCCAAAAGGACCAGGAGCCAAATGTCGAAAGCAACCTAATTATCAATATCTCTTCAAAGAATCTCACGAAGGCTCAAACGAACGTTCTAAATAAAGGAACTACATTTGTTCCCACTTATCGTTCAAACGAAGCTGAAACAGAAATAGCATTATTTAAATTCTTCAGAAATTTGAAGTTGAGATTTTTCTTTAAAAACTCACATGAAACACAAATCAGTGATACATGGGATAAAGATTTCAAACCTAAAAGCTCCTTTTGTGCACCTTTTTCGCACAAGACAATTGAAGCGTTCGAAAGAACTGTCTTAACCGACATACAGAAAATTCCTTTCAATAAACCGACGAAGTAAAACTTATCCGCCAAAGAATGGAATACACTTAAGAACCTGAGTCAAGACAAAAGTTTAACTTTCCAGAAGGCTGACAAGGGGGGTGCACTCGTGGTCATGGACACCGAGTTCTACCGCAAAAGTGTGAATGAGCATGTCCAAAACCAGGACATTTACCTACCACTTAATGAAGATCCTACACATGAATACCAACGAACATTACAACTCATTGTGGACAGAGCACTTGAAATGAAATGGATCAGTCAAAAGACTCATGCTTTCTTCATAATGAAATATCCTAGAAGACCGCAATTATACATGTTGACAAAAATCCACAAGGATCTCATTCACCCTCCGTTCAGACCCATTGTCTCGGCCTGCGGGTCAATCTCCGAACCCATCGGGAAGTTTGTAGACAGGTTTCTACAACCCATTGTACAGAAGTGTGTCACGTACATCAAAGACACTACGGCATTTCTAAACCTTCTCAGAACGGTCACATTGGTACAAGACACCACCTATTGGTTATGCACAATTGACGTCACCGCGTTATATACATCTATCCCTCACAATGAGGGCATTGAAGCTTTGGAATGGAGTCTACTCAACAGCAGTCTTGAAGAACCACAAAAAATATTCATCATGGAGTTAATGCAATTCTCACTATATCATAGCTACTTCGAGTGGCAAGGACAATTTTTCAACCAATGCAATGGGACATCCATGGGCTTTGGGGGGGGCACCCTCATATGCCAATATATATATGCAGAAATTTGAGCTTGAGCACATCCTACAGAATCCAACATGGGTAGAAGGTCTGGTACTATTTAAGCGCTACATCGACGATATCTTTATAATATGGCAGGGCTCCAAGGAACAACTTTTGAACAACATTTGTGCACTAAATACATGCAACGAACGCATCAAGTTTACACATGCTGTGGAGCAAGAGTCAATTGCATTTCTGGACGTTCAAATAAAGATAGTTGACAATACCATAAGCACAAAGGTATTCACGAAAAAGACAGACAAGAATGCAAGCCTTTTGTTTCAAAGTTTCCACCCAGAATCGTTGAAAAAACACCTACCTACATCCCAGTTCATTAGGTTGAAAATGATCACCACCAACTTATGTGATCTAGAAGAATCTTTGCAAACGCAGTCAATGAAATATCGACAAAGAGGATATCCTCAAGATATCCTAGAAACTTCTCTCAAAAAGATTGAGAAACTCAATAGAGAAAGTCTGTTACATGAGAAAGAAAAAATCTCTGAAAAAAAGACAGTTTGTGTGATGAAATATTCAGTGGAATCTACGAGAATTAAACGAATCATCAACAAACATTGGCCATTAATTCAATCTGAACCTGATCTGAAAGATTTGTACAGTGACAAAATCACGTCCGCTTTTCAAAGATCTAAGAATCTCAAAGAACTCCTTAACACACAAAAAGAGGTCAATGTAAATTACAAAGGAATGTTGAGATGTCAAAACTGCAAACATTGCAATAACGTGATGATTGGTAAAACTTTCAGACATCCAACTAAAGGTCAACTCATTGAACTACATCACACTAGCACCTGTGACACAGCCAACTGTATCTACGCAATCAAGTGCCCCTGCGGCAAGGTATATGTAGGACAAACTGAGCGGAAAATAAAAATCCGCATCACGGAACATAAGAGTAATATCCGCCTCGGCAACATGAAATCAAGTATAGCATGTCACTGGAAAGAGGTGGGCCACCAAATTTCACAATTGAGATTCATGGTGCTGGAGACTATCTCACAACGTCGAGACACTGGCCCTCTAAAACAAAGACTGAGAGACGAGTTTTTTTGGATAAAAAAACCCAATTCCATTCACCCTATCGGATTGAATGATCGATTTGAACATTCATGTTTTCTATGACTTTTCTAATATATAGCATGGTCTTGTTGACCTCTCCTGGGTCCCCTTATATATTTTCATTATAGTCATGACTTTCATTGAATCTTTTAATGTTGTGGTTATCAGCTTTTCTCCACAGGTATTGCAAAGTATGTGATATTTTGTTTGTATGTTTTTGTACACGATCATGTTCACATAACTTCATCAATCATTGTATGCACTTAGACTGTGGTGCGCGAAGCTTTGTTCACATCCCCTAGTTCATTGGTTATTTGCTCGTCTTACTCGTACCAATCACAGCGCATCTTTATTCTATCATCAGACACCGGCTTGTGCACATTAATCATTTCCGCGAAGCCTTGCACACCCTGATCACATGGCGGGGGTGGTTTTCCGTTCCTCTCATCTCATTGGTCACCACTATTTCCACACGTCATATCTTAACCCCTATCACAGTGCATTTCACTCACTCGTCAAACACCGGTTTGGTTTTCGAAAAACGGCACCGTCCGAAGTTCACGTAAGTCTTTGTACAGAGCCACGAACGTCGATGAATCGCATTGTTTAATCCCTGCATGATGTTTTATTAAGTCACGGTATCTCGTTTGCATGTAACATTTTGCCAACCGGGTCCATTTTCTTCGTCGTTCGTTTTTCAACACAGCACTGTTAATCACGCGTCATTAGTTGCATGCAACACATTGTCAAACCTTGGTGGTTTCTATGGTTTTCAGGTATTTCATTCTTTAAATAAAACACACCACAGCTCACTATTATTTCACTTTTCCAGTCTTAACTTTCTTACTTGATCACCATGAGCACCCCTAGCGTACTTGAATATATATGTGATGTTGGAATTATTAGTGTACCTGAATATACATGTGAAGTTGGAGTTACTTATTCTGGTCCTGTTTTGACCTTTATTTTTAGACCCCTGACGAAGGGTCCAGTCGCTTTGACCCGAAATGCATTGGGTGGACTAATTGATTGTGACGATGCCTAATTTGTGATACAACAAGGATATCATATCTGCAAACAAGATTGTGAATGCAACAGTCCAAATGAAATATGTTTTGAAATACTAATTGATTTCAGAGGAAAATAAACATAATCTCGTGAAGAAACCATAGTGTTTCATGAATTATTGAGCGCACACTCCAGTAGGCAGATGACCCTGCCTACACCACATCTCACAATACTGATTATGAAATCTATGGCCCGGTTGAAATCCTGAAGTATCCACATCAATTTAAGATCTCGTTAAGTGACTTTGTAAAACCAAGCACATTTGCTGATGATTGGGACTTTGAAAGTATTAATGATATGATGTCTGACCTAGTAATGTCTGCTAAATTTACAGAACATGATTATTTGCAGGGTTCGTCTAATTATGATCAAATGTTCTGCTACAACCACTATGGTAACCATTATCTCCATAAATCTGCACAACCTAGAAATGTTTTAAATTATAACCAATGGGAACATTGTGCTACTCCTCCAAAGGGTAGTTCTAAAACATTTTATGATAAATATTCATATTTTTCAGGGTTTAACACAAGTAATACAGAAACATTTTATTTCAAATTGTCGAATAAGACAGGTATGAAGACCATGCTTACAAACACAAAATTGATATATTCAGATTCATTTTTTGAGCAAATGAATACATTTGGCTTTGATTTCTGGAACAATAACATTGAAACAAAAACTGTTTGGGGTACAAAAGATTGGCAAGTACAAGGTATAGAATCATTGTTCAGAGCCTGCATGATCCCAGAACAAATTATATTTTTGAATGACACTATTCAACAAACTACCTGTCTTGGCTTAGCCAAAATCAAAGACTTAAACAAACCGTCTATTCCAAAGCCAACAACGAACAGTAATAGCTCTATAGATGTTGAGATAGACGTGAACCATATTTTAAACCAAAACAGAACACATCCTGATTGGAAACAATGGTTGATCTGGCCCACAGACACAAATAACTGTCAAGACAGATTCCTGAACAAAATACAGGGGTTCAAATTGACCAGGCCAGACCCTAGATATTCCCAAAGACAACATCCAGGGATAGTAACTACTTACAGTGTGGGCAAGCTCTGCCTTCAATGGCTACAAACATCCACACTGGCAGAAATTAAGCAACACCTAACTTTACTTCAAGAGGGTGCTGACTTGCGTGATTTCATTATGGGACCACGCAAACAGCGTCAAAAACGTTTCATAGCGGCCTCTATATATGCAGCTTACAATGAAGCTTGGAAAGAAACTCAAATTGAGACAGCAGAAAAACTACGGGAAATTGACCGTATTAATTTGGATAAATCACTTTCTGTTGTGGACAATGGGTTAATGACTCTGTCCTCCAGAATATATTCACTGGACAGTATTGTGTCTTCAGCAAATGATATAATATCGCAAGACTTACTGATGTTACAACACGGTCAGTCCCAATTGCGTTCTATTGTACAACTTGGCTGGACGTTACAAAATCTGCGTTCAGGCTATGTGCCTTGGCGTTTAATCAACATAACGTCACTATTTAATATCTTTAACCTTACTGATAAACAAATCAGTTTGACACAGAAGGGTGCTGACTATACAATTCTGAGCATTGAAAAACTTGAGAGATTACCATTGACAATGTCAGAACGACCTGTCATTGAATGGATAATACATGGGATAATTAATATCCCGATAACAACTTTCCAGTTTCAATACTGCCAAAAATATATACAGGCAGGCCAGTATGAAAGGTTGGGTAAAGGGTACATTAAGTCAACATGGAACTTGCCCTATACACACACATGTGTTAGTAGTAAAGGCCAGAATGTGTTTCTTAGTGGCAATAATTGTGCAAGGTCACTAAGCGGTACACTTCTGTGTCAGGGTATTAGTTTGCATGGAGCCTGTGAAGGGACTACAAATAACCTTTCATGTCACCAGCTAGGCACACCTGCAACACAAATAGAACCATTCTTTAGGAGACTCTCGAACGGGAGTTACATTCTAATTGTAGATCGCAGATGTTGCAGTCTGCTGCCCGGAAAACCTTATCTCATAACCGTGACTACGAAGGTCATGTGCTGTGAACGAGTATTGTTCCCAAACGATGCTCGAGACAGGGAGGCAAGGTTATGGCCCAGTTTGAACATTTCTTCTATTCGAATTGATACTTTAAGCAGAATGAAGACTGTGCTCCTACAGACGCCAACCCGGTTAACGTCATCAAAAGAAACGTATGATCTCCAAGTTGCAAGGACAACTGCAGAGATTCATTCACTGTTATCAACCAATTCCCCCATACATTTCGCAGAAATACTGAGCGAAATCTTAAATATTTCTGATACAAGTGGAATCTCGAGTGTATTTAAGACAGTGTTTTCGGGAGCTTTAACCCCATTCAAAGCCATCCTGGGTATTTTTCCTGATTTTGTCCATTCCATCTTTGGCGGACTTCCTCTCCTTTTGGGACTAGTGGCAGGCATCCTATTTTTGATCCTGTTACTTCGCTATGGCAAACCACGTCACAGACAAGACACCAGCGACAATGGAAGAAACGATCCTAGCCATACGCTACAGGGACCGCATAACTAAAGTCCTTGGAATAGCCCGGCTTAGAGACATGAACATGACTTGGTTTCTTTCATTTAGACCGATGTGGCAACGTTGTGTTATGCCTGTATTAAGGTGCTTGCTATGCGGCGAAGAATGCGTGTTGGACACCTGTCTGACACTACAATCGGATGTGCCAATGGACGCAGAGACTTTGTTGGGTCCGGTAACGGCTCATGCATTGTACTGTCCCCAGCGGCTACCAATCCTGATGACGGCATTCGTGGAGCCTTCACCACTACGATTGAAGAGTAGTGAAGTACAAGATGAAAGCAGCATCGATCAGGTACGACCTTCTGTCAGCTATGCTGATCGAAACATCAATGAAGGCAATCATGCTCATGAATGCATGTTAATAAATTTTTCCGAGTTAGTGGAACTTTCGCAAGAAGCAGTTGACAGTTTTTTCGAAAGTCTCAACAATATGATGTTTTCACCAGAGCAGAAAGAATGACTTTGAGCAAACTAGCACACGGCGTTCCCTACAACCTGAATTTGGCCTTCAACTTTGAAAATAAAGCAATAAGAAATTTTCTCACCAGTTTTTACGAAGAGCGGGACAATTTTTTTTTCTTCCCATTTCCAAAAATATTTGCGATTTTTTGGGACACTTATCTTCTGCTTAAAGTAAAACTATTCTTAGAGAACAAAATTTCTATTTTCTAGCTACTCTAGAGACATTAGCTACCCTCTATCATGTTCACAAGTATTTATGATTTTGTGATGAGATGGTCTCGAATTTTTTCTTCTGTATTAAGAGCCATTTCATGTGTAATTTCCGCATTTCGTTCATGCTGATTTCAAAATATGCGTATTAGATTTTGCATTATTATACTGCTTGAAGTGCATATAGTAACTATACTCATCTTTTCGTGTATTTCGCATTTCCAATTTTCAAAATGCATTTGATTGTATTTTGGGGTGGTTCGGTATACACATGCACTACTAGTTTTGTTTACTATGCCTAGATTTGTAAATATGGACATAGATTACGTGGAGTGGGTGTGATGTATTTACTATGGGTACTGTATCGATCCCCCTATTTCTGACCCTTGTCTGGTTAATAATTAACTACCAGCCATTCAACTGCACAAAAACCCGTTATCTGATTAGCCATACAACGGCACAGAAGCCCGTTATCTGATTAGGTCATAGCGCATGCCATCTCATTAGGCAAGCACTATTTCTCCAGCCCCCTAATAGGCATACGGAGTTCTCAAAACAAATCAAACCTACAGCGACCTGGGAAATCCCCGCAGCCATTGTTTTGATTTAGCCGAGAACTTCAGTAAAGAATGTGCGAACGACCAGTTCTTATGACATCCTTATTGACGTATTTATGTCCATCCTTACGTCAATCTCGGCACCTTTCAGGTATAAATAATACCGACATTGCCTTAAGCAAAGACACGAGGTGGTGACAAGATTGGAGCAGCGAGACTTGCCGAGGAGCCCAGCTGACAGCGAAGCCCACAGACGCTGCCCCTCCTTTCTGACGCGCTGAGAAAGAGACGCTGCCTTTTCTCCTGCCGAGAAATCCAGCTCCGGCGCTTCCAGCCGCCCTTGCAGGCAGCTGGGATATCAAGCCCTGAGATAGAGATACCAGCCCTCCAGCCTTCTAAATCCCAGGTACTGAACTGAATAACCCCTTGCAGAGAATTCTTGAAGCAGACCCTTGGCAAAGCAAACTTAACTTAAACTGCTACTTATCTACTCCCGCCCACGTATTAGGCTTAGGTCAGGTACATTGGGGTAGGCGTAGTTAGAAGCACCAGTTGAGTATGATTAGTCAATGTATATATGTATGTATCTATTTTATCCATTTTAAGTATCATATGGCTAAGAAACCATATCAATGCTTTTACAACATTATTTTATAATTCTGTTTTTACTGTATGCACTCTACTTAACGATAAGTATTGCAATAATAGCGATTCATTTCTCTTGTATGAGAAAAGAGACTGATCAATAAATAACATCTTTTATTGAACACGCCCGTCTCTTCCTTTTCTCTACAATCTGGTGAAACTAAGAATGCACTGAACTGACTGAGTAAAATAAGTTGTCTTTTGCTTTCACACGACTCTAGAGATACACTCTTGATTAGGGGAGAGCAAAGTTGTCATGTTCTATGGTTGTCAGAAACGAAATCCCTTCTTGTCTATCCAGGGAGGTTAAACTCCTCCTTGTCTATTCGAGAAAGTTCCTAGTGAACTCTGAGCTAGCTGGCAAACACTAAACTTTAAGTCTAATATCGTCAGTAGAAGACCTAGTTAACCTCTGTCCTACGTCTATACTATTGAAGATATTATTCCAATGCGCAGAGCCTATTGGGATAATAGGAACTACACTACAGCAGTACAGGTTAATACAACACCTATCATGGCCTGAGGGGTCTTCCAGTAATGATTTTATTGATGAGGAGGCGGCCTCGGTTACATATTCCTCAGTTGACGTTGCTATGCCACTAGTCGTGACCGCGGGCGCAACTGCAGAGATGGCAAAATGCAATATAAAATCTGCATTTCGGTTACTTCCAGTCCATCCAGATGATTGGAATCTTCTGGGTATCCATTTTGAAGGTAAATGGTACGTGGACAAAGCATTACCAATGGGTTGTTCAATGTCTTGTGCTCTCTTTGAGTGTTTTAGCACCTTCCTGCAGTGGTATTTCACACAGCACACTGGTCACGAGTTGGTAACACACTACTTGGACAACTTCTTTTTTGTCGGTTCCCTGGGATTCATGGAGTGCCAGTTAGCGCTGGATAAGTTCCATGAGCTCATGGGGGAGTTGGGGGTGCCGCTGGTACCAGAGAAAACAATGAGACCATGTACGACCATGTCTTTTCTGGGAATTATAATTGACTCTGTGGCAATGCAGGCTCGCTTACCAGCCGATAAGAAAGTGAAAATGTTGGACTTATTGGAGGAAATGCTAGTAAAACAGAAAGTGACAGTGAAGGACATTCAGGTCTTGCTGGACCATCTTAATTTTGCCTTCAGGGTGGTCAGGGCAGGGAGGACTTTTTTTATAGGAGACTGGGACGAGCACTTGCAGGACATCATTTGCCTCACCACCATGTTCGCTTGTCGGCCGGGGTGAAGGAGGACTCGCGTATTTGGGCAGTCTTTCTACACTCGTTTAATGGCGTCCCATTGTCCAAGGAGGATGACTTTCAGTGGGATGTTCACAATTTTTCAGATGCAGCAGGCAGTGATGGTTTTGGTATATATTGGCAGGGCAGATGGTGTGCTGAGAAGTGTCCTATGCATTGGAAGGATGGTGGGAGGAGCATTGCCTTCTTGGAACTTTTCCCGGTACTAGTGGCATTGACGCTGTGGGGTGAAGAGCTGGCACATAAGAAAGTTTTGTTTCGGATTGACAACATGGCAGTGGTGGAAATTATCAATAGGCAGTCGGCAAGAGACAAACAGATTTTGAAGTTGCTTCGGGTATTTGTGCTCGACTGCCTTAGACATGATATTGCTTTCAGGGCATTACACATCCCCGGTGTGGACAATGTCATTGCTGATGCTTTGTCTCGTTCGCAGTGGGAGAGATTCCATGGGCTCGCCAAGGAGGCGGACAGGACACCGACCCCAATGCCGGAGCATCTTTGGTATGTAGGCAACGTAGGGTTATACAATTGGTGGTTGGTTATTTGTCAAAGGCAACTCGAGCAGCATACGCCATGGCCTGGAGGGACTTCCTAGCATCAGGAGCCTGTCGCTGGGATGAGGGATGGAGGCGGTCGGAGGATGAGGTACAGTTTATTCAGGACCTCATTGAGAAGGGTCTTTCTAGGGTCACCATCGCAGGGAAATCTGCGGGTATTTCTTTCATGAGGAAACTCCTGTGGGGTTACTCCCCTTCTGCGGGGAAAGTAGGGAGGAGGATGTTGGAAGATTGGACTAGGGAGCGGGGCGGGGAGCGTTTGGCACATAGGCCTTTGTCATGGCAGACATTGGCGCGTTTGTAGGAAGTGTTACCGGTTATTTGTAGGGATGGTTTTGAAGCATGTTTGTTTTCTACCCTCATGGTATGGATGTTTTTTGGGGCTTTTAGAGTCCCCGAGCTTTTAGGTACCAGGTTAAAAATGGGAGTCAGTTGGCAGGAGGTATTTTTCGCAGAGAGGGGGATTCATATTTGGCTGGCCAGCGTGAAAACGGACCAGAGAAGCCTAGGGAAGGGCGTCTGGCTGGAAGCAGCTTCACCTGTGTTGACATGCCCATTGCATTGGGCCCGGCGTTGGAGGACTCTGTCTGGAGGGGAGGGGGGTGAAGGGGGCTTTCAACATGCTGATGGGGGTCAGGTATCGGAGTATCAGTTGGACATGGTGCTGCGTAAGGCCTTGAGGAATAATGCTTTGGACGGGGCACAGTTTCGGGCGCATTCTTTTAGGATCGGAGCAGCAACAGAAGCTTGCAATCGAGGCTGGTCTAGGGGGATCTTATGCGGCTAGGGCGCTGGTCATCTAACTGTTTCCAACGCTATGTGAGCAAGAATGCGAAGGAGGCGCTTGCGTCATCCTCCTTACCATCAGTCTCATATTATTTTTCTTGTTACAGTTTCAGTAGCTGGCCCTCGCTTGTCGGAACTGACCATCTGGATAGTGGGGCATTCATTCATCAAATGGACTCAAGTCCAGGCTTGCCGTTGTTATTTCGGAGAAATGTTGGGTTTTAATGAGCATTTGTTTAAAATTGTTTGGAAAGGGAAGGGAGCGTTGTTGTGGAAGGAGTGGATACCTGCTTTGAATAAGTGGTTAGTTGGGGGACAGTGCCCGGATGTTTTGTTAATCCATTTGGGTGAGAATGACCTCTGTGGGGTAAAAGGTGTAGTGTTGCTCAGGGCAAGGAAGAGGGACCTGGCACTTTTGAAGGAGCAGTGGTCTGGTTGCCATGTTTTGTGGACAGAGCTGGTGCTGCGCAGAATTTGGAGGGGCGCCATGAATCCTAGGGCGATTCACAGGGCACGTAAGAAGGTGAACCTAGAGATTTCAAGATTTTGCAGGAGTCTAGGTTTTGGGAGAGTGTCTCACAGGGACATTCGGTGTGAGGCAGTGGAGTTTTTCAGGAGTGATGGGGTCCACTTATCAGGATGGGTATGGACCTTTATTTGTTGGAGATTAGAGAGGTTTTATCCAGGTGTCCAAATGTACAGGAGCGTTCAAGAGAGGCCTAGATAATTTTCTGTTTGTGTATGGGGGCAGAAAGGGGGGGGTCGTTTTCCCCCCCAGCTTTCTGGGTGGCGGGGATTATTGAAAGTTTGCCAGGGTTGGCAGAGTTTTTGACGTTTATTTTAAAGTTGGGTCATCGACAGGGATTAATTAGGCAGGTTGATTGTTGGGGTGGTTACAGAGTTTGGGTGATAGTAAGTGATAAAGGGTCAGGCAGGGGAGCTTGTTTAACAGATGGTTTGGATTTATAGGTTTATATGGGGAAACATCCTTTACAACGCAACTTTTACCACGCAGTGCTATTACAACGCAGGTTTTACAACGAAAACCATTACAACACATTGCGCTGGTGGGCGCTCTAGGATAGGGAATAGATTTAATTTACTATCCAACACCTTCCCTAGTGTCCACGGGGACTGGAGTTGGAATAGTAAACTAAACTATTCACTATCCAGCACCCCAAAGCGCTATGCGTTGTAATGGTATGCATTGTAAAAACTGCGTTGTAACAGCATGCGTGGTAAAAGCATGCGTTGTAACATCATACATCCGTTTATATGTTTATGCATTGATTTATAGTGTTTGTAATTTTTTTATGTTGTAATGTACGGGTGGGGGCGGGTTCGAGAAAATGTTGGGGGCGGGGGAGTGGGGACGGGGTTAGGTAAGTGTTTTTATTTAGTGTGGTTTAGTTTTGTAAGGCATTGGCCGCGGAATATAATTGTTATGTGCACCTGTTCCAATAAAGCAGCCTTTTACACACAAAGGCTGGTTTGTGGTCGGCTCCCCCCACCCCTCCCTCCCAAGGGGAGCTTGGGGGGTAGCCGACCGCAGGGAGGTCCCCCCTGGGCAGTTTGGGAGGGGGGGGGGGGTTTGCAGGCAGCAGCGGGTATTTTGATTTTGGGCTTGTTTTTTGTAGCCCAATTATAGCCCAAGCATAAAGGTGTTGGGCTCCGGCTCCCAGCCACCATTTTGGGTTTGGTGACCTGGTGGCTGGGAACTTTAGTCAGGAAAATGTTTCCCTCCCTCCCTATAGTTTTTCTTTTTTAAGGGGTTTCGTTAGGTTTCCTTTTCCTAGTTTGGTGGCTTTGTTGGTTCTGGTGCGCAGGGTATGGTTTTTGTATTGTCGCTTGGAGCAGGTGCTGAGCGGGGATTATTGGAAGTTTGCCAGGACTGGCAGAATTGTTGTTGTTTATTTTAAAGTTGGGTCATCAACAGGGATTGTTTAGGCAGGTTGATTGTTGGGGTAGTTACAGAGGTTGGGTGATAGTAAGTGGTAAAGGGGTAGGCAGGGGAGCTTGTGTAACAGATGGTTTGGATTTATAGGTTTATATGTTTATGCATTGATTTATAGTGTTTGTAATTTTGTAATGTTGTAATGTACGGGTGGGGGCGGGTTCGAAAAAATGTTAGAGGCGGGGGAGGGGGTACAGGGATAGGTAAGTGTTTTTATTTAGTGAGGTTTAGTTTTGTAAGACATTGGCCGAGGAGTATAATTGTTATGTGCACCTGTTCCAATAAAGCAGCCTTTTACACACAAAGGCTGGTTTGTGGTCTGCTCCCCCCACTCCTCCCTCCCAAGGGGGGCTTGGGGGTAGACGGCCGCAGGGATGTCCCCCCCCAGGCAGTTTGGGAGGGGCGGCGGGAGGGGGTTTGCAGGCAGTAAGCGGGCATTTTGATTTTGAGCTTGTTTTTTGTAGCCCAATTATAGCCCAAGCATAAAGGTGTTGGGCTCCGGCTTCCAGCCACCATTTTGGGTTTGGTGACCTGGTGGCTGGGAGCTGTAGTCAGGAAAATGTTTCCCTCCCTCCCTCCCTCCCTATAGCTTTTCTTTTTTAAGGGGTTTCGTTAGGTTTCCTTTTTTCTAGTTTGGTTGCTTTGTTGGTTCTGGTGCGCAGGGTATGGTTTTTCTATTGTCGCTTGGAGCAGGTGCTGTGCGGGGATTATTGGAAGTTTGCCAGGGTTGGCAGAGTTTTTGTTGTTTATTTTAAACTTGGGTCATCGACAGGGATTATTTAGGCAGGTTTATTGCTGGGGTGGTTACAGAGGTTGGATGATAGTAAGTGGTAAAGGGGCAGGCAGGGGAGCTTGTGTAACAGATGTTTTGGATTTATAGGTTTATATGTTTATGCATTGATTTATAGTGTTTGTAATTTTGTAATGTTGTAATGTACGGGTGGGGGCGGGTTCGAGAAAATGTTAGGGGCGGGGGAGGGGTGACGGGGATAGGTAAGTGTTTTTATTTAGTGAGGTTTAGTTTTGTAAGGCATTGGCCGAGGAGCATAATTGTTAAGTGCACCTGTTCCAATAAAGCGGCCTTTTACACACAAAAGCTGGTTTGCGGTCTGCTCCCCCACCCCTCCCTCACAAATTGCAGGCTATTGAGGAAAACATATTAAACTCTGGGGAGCAATTTTGAGGTTTGCAGCAAAAGACACTTGACAACTCAAAACAAAGAGTTTAATAGTTATTTTGGTGCTAACGCAACTGTACAGACTGATTGATCTATGTGCTAATTAATGATTAGTGCAACCTTAATAGAACAAGCATTCTCTATTATTGTGATGTCCTCATGGACGTCAATTCGTGGTCACCAGAGGTCGCAGCTGCAACCCCTGGCTTGCCCCTTATGACCCCTGGGTCTGTCCGTGTGACCCCTGGCTTCGAGGACGCAAGGCAGCATCAAGAACAGAAAGCAAATAGGGCTCTGCTAGAGCTAAGCTTACGTTCGGTAGATCACACCATTTGTCCCACCCTTCAGCTGCTAAAAAAAGAGGCTTTTGATGGTTTATGGGTGGGACAAAGGGTGGTAACCTCCAGCCCCCAATCCCTTGAGAGGAATGACTGGGTGTTAGTGTGTGTTGCTGGGCCACCGGCACTCATTACAGCAGATGATCACATGGGTCGCAGGCCTGATCATTATTAAATTGATGTTGCTGGCATTGTTGGGAACCATCTGGGTAATTTTCTGCTGCTATGTTTTGTCTCCGAATAAGTCTTTCATTTGCATTATTTTTTAGGTTTAGCCAGGGCAGTGCATGCACTGTTTTTCTAGGCATATTATATTCAGTATATGGGCTCTCTGGCACTTTGGACACTCTCACCGCTTTTGGTTGGTTAGTTAGGCTGCTTTAAAAAAAAAAAAATTCTAGTTGGTTAATATTGTACATCTGTCCCACCTTTTGGTGCTTGGTTCCATCCCAGCGGACATAACCAATTGATTCTTTTGGTTAGACAGCTCGGACCATCTCTTGACTCCTGGCTCGCACACCCCCAACCTCACGTGCAAATGCAGTGTCCATCCATGTCGGTAACTGGAGGGGGAACATTTAGCCCTTTTCTACAGGCCACTGGCCTGCTGAAGAACTTGGAATCCCGGAGGTAAGATCAAGATTAACCAAGCATTTGCAATGCAATAGGTCTTGCATTACTGAAACTTTGACCTATTGACGTTCCAAATAATAATTTAACGCCAATAGTTCAAACTTTCAGGACTGCGAGATCTATTGCATTGCAAATGCTTGGTCTTCATGGCCTTGGAGCATGACAATGGACTGCCCCCTTTGGCATGGACCATCTTTCACTGGCTGACAGTAAACCCAGGTGGGGCAGGGCATCCATGCATCTTGTGCATGCTTATCTTTGACTCAAGTATAGCTTCTGTGGACCCCTCTGGTCCTTTCATTCAAGTGCATCATTTCCCCCCAATCCCTTTGGGGTAGGCTGCATTCAGATTTGGTAGAACAGGCTCAGGCTCGTGGTCCGATGTTGCTGCTTTCCATTCAAGTGACGGTAGTGACTGAACAAACAGCCTTGGTGCAGTTCTGCGCAAAACTGCACCATCGCCCCCTCCACTCCAACCCTCCAGTGGCGTAACAAAACTTGAGGGGGCCCTCCTGCAAAGTATATAGAGGGCCCCCCTCCAGAATCACTTAGGAGCTCTCAGGCCAGGGGACAGTGCTGAGGTGACCCTCTGGAGCTTGGGCACCCAGGCACTGCAGGGGCTGCAGGGGCCTTTGTTACGCCCCTGCAACCCGTCCTTCACCACCATGCGCCGACTCTATGTATCTTCTGGTACTATAAAGAGTGCCTTTGTTTTTTAGAATATAACCGAATGCATTTGAAAAACTGAATTGCAGTCAATTCCGTTTTCAGCTTTTAACTTTATAAACATATTTTACAACACCACGCTGTGAATTTCAAACAAATCGCACAACATTTGGCTTTCATGGAAGGTTCACAATTACAGTGATGAGTGTAAGGAAGCATTACGTTATTTCATACTTTATCAACAGGGTTGAAGACATTTTGTTCATGATGTGATAATGCAAAGAAGTCAGAACTTGCTACCAGTTTATTTAGCTTATCACTTTTGAAATGGTGGAAAATACTTTCAGGCTCCCTGGAAATTTTAACATTAGTTCACTTTTTACATTGCCATGGCTCTCACCCAGATACCCAGAGATAAATCAGTTTTCACTGTACATGATCCATATGTTGCATGGAAAGTAACAACTACAGAAACACGTCAGGGAAAAGGAAATAGTGGTTAAGGAAAGGGGCACATATACCAAGCAGTATGAAATAAAACTTGAACATTTAACAAGGACCGCATAACTCACATGGATAACCTAAAAGTTCTTGCACACAAAGTGGAGAAAGAACTCTGTCTTTGGTTGTAAATTCAAAGACAAGAATATAGGGGCCGATTACGATGGTGGCAATTCCGCCACCGCTGGGCCGGAGGTGAGGACTGTTGGCCCGGCGGTGGCGGAATTCTCACCATCACGCTTAGGGAAAGGTACCTCGGCGGACGGAAAGACCGTCCGCCGTGGTCCCGCAAGGCGGGCCTTTTCCGGCGGTTTTGCGGGACCAGGTACAAGGGGTCTATGGAGGCGGTGCCATGCAGCCACCGCTGTGGGCATTATGATGCCTGTCTTTTGCGGCGGAGTTCCTGCCACAAAAAGGACAGGCAGAAAATGCCTTCGGGGGCCTGTTGCGGGCCCCCAGGAGGGTGGGGTGCTGCACGTGGGGGGTACCTATGGTACCCCCCCTACATTTGCATGTACAAGGTGGCAGGCACCGCACAGTGCCTGCCACGTTGTACATGCAAATGTAAGACATGTATTTTTACATTGTGGCGGTGCTGCCAACCCCCACAATGTAAACATACAGGATGCGCCCCCCAGTGTGGCGAGCGCATCCTTATTCGTTTTGCGGGACCGCCGCACCTATGGCGGGCGGTCCCTTTTCCACCAGCGCCGCCGGCCATCGTAATCGGCCCCTTAGATCCCCTTTCAATGTCTTTTTAATTACTGTCAGAGCTGAGCAGTGAGTAGACCAGCCACACTTAAAGCCCTGAGCATGTATAAGCTCCTTTACCTCTTCAACTCTCTGAGATTTATTGTCTATAATCCAATCCTTGAGCCTCTCTCTCGCTTCTGAGATCCCTCTGTCTGCCACTGAGCTCTCATACAAATGAACCCATATCACAACCCGAGGTCTCCCACTACCTGCAGACACGTTTTAAGGCCTGATCAAGGAGGACAACTGCTCAGGGCTTTGCCTTCCAAGGCCTCCCTGGAAGGTAATCTTTGTCTCTCTAGCTTACCTCTGTCTGTTTCTATGTCCAAGCCTCTCTTCTCTCTGCCTCCCTCTTCTTTTATTCTCTCTTTGTCCAGTGCCATCTTAAGAATCTTAAAGATCCTCAGAAAGAAATATTTCAACTGTATGTGAAAACAGTTTCTAAAAGTTTGTTTGGCACAATGCAGGTTACCAGTATCCCAAAAGTGTCTAATAAAATTCAAAGTTGTTACCAACAAGGGGCCCCAAAATATGTCTTGCCCAGGGCCCCAATATCCTAAAGACGACACTGACTACCAGCATTACGCACTACTCCTCCTGCTCCTCTCCCTTCACCTGCATATATGATATCTCTGAAGTTCATGTCTCATGTGCTCTGGCTGGTTATTGCCTGCATGTGAACTTCACCCTGTAACTGCAACTCTTTGACTGCCAAACATATGCCCCTTTTGTCTCCTGGTCTGTTTGAAAGTCCCCTGTCTTGCTTATCTGCCTCTACCTGACTAGGAAAGATCAGACTTCGTCTGCACACTTGTTAAATGGCTCAGACCTCATGCTTATTTTCTCACTACATTGTACCTTGGATCACTTTTCTGCAATATTTTCACTAAGCTGCTAAAAGGATCTATGTCATCTGTGACTAAAATGCCAGGACTCGCCGACGGTGTTACCTAGGAAATGGGGACCTTTGACGCTTATGTGATTTCATCCACATGTTACTTCCAAAGAGTTTTTTTTTTATATAAAAGACATGGATGTTGTTTTTCATGCCGTCACTTTGAAAAAGCTTCAGTGTCCCTGTTGTTACTGGAGACTTTCAGCAGGCCCATTCTATTTTTGGTGGGTATCAGGGCTTTTGTGGGAAACAGCCTTGGACTCTCCCTACAGTCTAGCATTGGTATTCTCTGTGCAGGCAGTGAGTGGTTCTAGTGATGGATGTGGGCGGTGCCAGTGGGAGGAAGTGGGCGGTGGTCTGCTATGAAAAATATTGGGTGCTTGCACCTATTTATTTAAAAATTAATCACTGGGTAATTCCCCTACTTTTAACTGAGGTTTGAGGGAGGTAAAGCCTGTGGAATTCACATGCCTCTTGTTGGACTGTGCTAAGAGGTCCCTCCCATTTAATCAAGTTTCAGATAAGTAATGGTGAAGTTTCTATTTATATGCCAGTTAAGTGTGAAATGAGCTCCAATTCATAGTTTTTTTTTACATTGGCTGTGTTGAGAAATATCAGGGGAGGAGCTACAAGCAGGTGCACTTTGACAGAGAGAACTGCAGCCTATGATGCTATGGGTTCATGTACTTTATTAATTTAACTTGCAGATGGAAGGTAGCTGGGTGGTGTTTCCCCTCAAAGAATCCTAGGTCTTTTGTGTTGCACTGCAGACCGTGATTCGGCCCGCAGTGCTTCCCGCATCATCCTCGCGGGCAGCGATACATCCTGCAGTGCCTCCCTCTTTTCTTTGGGCGCGTGGCGGTGCTGCCTTTTTGCTGCATCCCGCGGCACCTGCTCTCTTTCTGTGTTGGGCCCACCGCATACCTACGCTGCAGCCCGTTATCTGACAATTTGTATGACAGGAATGCCGCAGCTCCGGTTTTGGAAATGCGGTTTCCTATTTTCACATGTTGGGGCACTATATTCTTACCTTCCTTTCAATGGATATACATTTCGTTCTTCATTTCTTCTTGGGGCCATCTTGCCTTCCCATAGTTCCCTAGTCTTCTTCCCAGAAGGCCTTGGGAAGTATCTGCGCTACCAATTCAATACAGTAAAAGAGTTACCTTCTCCCATGCTCTCGTGGAGGCGCAGCCGGGGAACTATTTGCAGATGCACTGCAGCACATCGCCTTGCGGGTGGCAATGCAGTGCTGCGAGGGTGCGTGGGTGGGTGCGAGCAGCTGGAGCGAGTAGAGCGAAGGGGGCAGGTGGGGCTCCCAAGTGTCTCTTGAGCTACAGCCAAACGTTGATATGCTTGGCTCTCAGCAGGTCACGAGGACATCTCTCACACCAGTGGTAGAAGTGGGCGGGGACGGAAGGGCACGGCATGCCCCTACTTCTAAAAATAATTTCAGTCCGTTCCCCTACTTCTTACTTTCCAAAAAGCATCCCGGGACGGCAAGAATAGTCCTACTGAATAAAAAAACGATAACTTTTTTCTTTCAGCTTTCAGGGGCTGCTCGCACTTCTCTGTTGTACTCCAGAGGCTGCAGCAGCCCCTCCCTGAGCTCTCACAGGCTGATGGCAGGCCCATTGTCATTCCGATTGAGGCTGATTATCCCCTTTCGAATGACAATGCGCCTGCCCTCTGCCTTTAGCATGTCATGTGCCAGTGAGATTTGAGTTACTGATTACAGAGGAGCTTTCCCAGAAAGAGCGCTTTGACACCTCGTTGGGGGTAGTAAGCACTATATACATGCAATTACAATACAATACAATGATTGTGTCATGTTTTTTTCGGTGTATAGGGTTACTCAAGGAGACATTTTTTTTCACTGCACTGAAATTTTTTGCACTGTTCCTCAGGAAGGCAACCCAGTACAATCAAAAGATTCCCTCTATGCTGACTTTGTTTGTCTGAGACTGCAATGGCTGCAGATCTGATTGAAATCGTTAAGCAGCGCAGATCAGTATAATTTTGTATCTCCTCGTAAAGGGCCTGTGTGCTGGGGAATCTCTTGTTGTGACGCTACAGTGACTCTAACAATATGATCCCCCTTGACACCCATACGACCAACTTTTCATGACCTTCCATCACTCACAGCACAATTGCGGCTGGGCTTTAAGTGGGATGAAAAAACTGGGGGGCTCTCAAAGGGACGTGGCCGATATAATTAAGGATGTGGCTTAAAACATTTATGCAAAAAATATGTGCCCAGCATAATGTGCTGCCCGACTTGTATTTTGCTGCTTCTGTTATTGCCTCCACATATATAATACAACAAGTAACATTACATCTACAACAAGCCAGGACTATTGGCTTTGCCAAAGGATGTTGGTTGGAAAAGATAAATATACTACATTGATACAACTATGGCTTTGTTGTATGTAATATTGAAAATGCTTTAGTTTCCGATTGAAAATGCTATAGTTTCCGATTGAGGCTGATTACCCCCTTTCGAATGACAATGCGCCATCTGCCTTTAGCATGTCATGTGCCAGTGAGATTGGAGTTAGTGATTACAGAGGAGCTTTCCCCAGAGTACTGTGGGGAATTTGCCTCCTTGTGTAATTTATCAATGGTGTACACAGAGTGAACTGGGCAGGAGCAGTGACGGGACAGAAGAGGCGACAGGAAAGGAGAGGTGACTGGGCAGGAGAGGTGACTGGGCAGGAGAGGTGACAGGGCAGGAGAGGTGACAGGGCAGGAGAAGTGACAGGGCAGGAGAAGTGACAGGGCAGGAGAAGTGACAGGGCAGGAGAAGTGACGGGCAGGAGAAGTAACGGATAGGAGAAGTGGCGGGGCAGGAGAGGTGACGTGTCAGGAGCAGTGATGGGATAGGAGAGGTGACAGGAAAGGAGAGGTGACGGGGCAGCAGAAGTGATGGGGCAGGAGAAGTGAAGGGGCAGGAGCGGTGATTAGGAATGGGCAGGAGCGGTAACCGGCAGGAGCAGTGAACGGATAGGGGCAGTGAACGGATAAGAGCAGTGAATGGGGCAGGAGAAGTGATGGGACAAGAGAAGTGATGGGGCTGGAGCGGTGATCCGGCTGGAGCAGTGAACGGGGCAGGAGCAGTAACGGGGCAGGAGCAGTGAACGGGGCAGGGGCAGTGAACGGGGCAGGAGCAGTGAACGGGCAGGAGCAGTGAAGGGACAAGAGCAGTGAAGGGACAGGAGCAGTGATGGGACAGGAGCAGTGATGGGACAGTAGCAGTGATGGGACAGGAGCAGTGATGGGATAGGAGCAGTGATGGGGCCGGAGAAGTGATGGGGCAGGAGAAGTGATGGGGCAGGAGAAGTGACAGGGCAGGAGAGGTGACTAGGAAGGAGAGGCAACAGGGCAGGAGAGGTGACTGGGCACAAGAAGTGACGGACAGGTGACATGACAGGCAGGTGATGTGATGGGCAGGAGAGGTGACGGGGCAGGAGAAGTGACAAAGCATTAGAAGTAATGGGGCAGGAGCGCGGTGATTAGGCATGAGCAGGAGTGGTAACCGGGCAGGAGCGGTGAACGGGGCAGGAGCAGTGAACGGGGCAGGAGCAGTGAACGGGGCAGGAGTGGTAACCGGGCAGGAGCGGTGAACGGACAGGAGCAGTGAACGGGGCAGGAGCAGTGAACGGGGCAGGAGCAGTGAACGGGGCAGGAGCAGTGAACGGGGCAGAAGTGGCGGTGCAGGAGCAGTGAACGGGGCTGGAGCAGTGAACGGGGCTGGAGCAGTGAACGGGGCTGGAGCAGTGAACGGGGCAGAAGTGACGGGGCAGGAGAAGTGACGGGACAGGAGAGGCGCCAGGGAAGGAGAGGTGCCAGGGAAGCAGAGGCGCCAGGGAAGCAGAGGTGCCAGGGAAGGAGAGGCGCCAGGGAAGGAGAGGCGCCAGGGAAGGAGAGGTGCCAGGGAAGGAGAGGTGATGGGGCAGGAGAGGTGATGGGGCAGGAGAGGTGACGGGAGCATTGAACGGGGCAGGAGAAGTAGACGCGCCAGGAGAAGTGACGGGCCAGGAGAAGTGACGGGGCAGGAGAAGTGACGGGGCAGGAGAAGGGAGGTGGCAGGGGAATTGACGAAGCAGGAGTGCTGATCGAGCATGAGCAGGAGTACTGACTGGACAGGAGCAGTGAAAGGGCAGGAGCAGGCGTTTCCCAGGGTGACTGGAAGGGTAGGGGGCCAGTTTGGTTGGGGGTGGGGGCGTTTTTGAACAAGTGCAAGAGTTTTAATAACACTGCAAAGTTCTTTGTATATTCAGCAGGTTTCGGTCCACAATACAAGTGCCAAGATAACTTTGGTGATCAATGTACCTGCTGGAGAGAGATGGGTGAAAACAAAACCACTGGGTCTGGGCTCCCACCGGCATCGCTTGCCACAAGCGTATAATGAACAAAAACAGTGCAAATGCCGCAAAATTCAAAACTACACATTTGTTTGTATAAACATACGACTTGAACAATATGTTTATTGAATGAATCAAAACTGATTTTTATATATTTTTTCAATTTTTCACTTCTATTTTGATAGTGATTTCCACAAATTTGATACAAATATTAAAAATCTGGAGTGCACAACAATAATTATTTACAGTGATTACAAACTCATTGTTTGCCATTCAATCCTCATTCATACCTCACTCATCCCACGACAAAACAACAACTCACTATGAAAACGTGAATGATTCAATAAATGCTGTTAACATAAACAGCAACAAAAGCCAATGTTTACTTCACAATAAATTTGATATAAACAAATGTTTCTGCGTCAATTATTATTGAACCAATTTGGCTACTAGAAGGTCTACGCGTTTCGAACTAACATTATTGCGTAGTTCTCATCAGGACCAATCTGAAATAGAAGAACAGAGGTTTTTTGAGAGGGGGAACCGCGTCTCTATACTGCCTTACCCCAATACTCAAGTGACCTCACCTACCTTGCACTTGGCTACAAAAGCTGGGAAGTTTGGTGAAATCTTGATCTAAAAAGTTTATCAAGAGAAACCAATCAGCATTGCAACATATCAAGCATACAAACCACCAAAATGCACCATTTGTGTCACACACTTACTTCTAATTATTCCATGGCGTTGGGATTCTGCCCGTCCCGCCTGTCTGAATGAAAAGGGAACACGGGTGACTCAGTCAATAAACGCAGCCCAATAGAGCTTCATGGGGGTGCACATGAATAGTTGAAGAACGAGCCGCTTACCTCTGTTGGCAAGTCGGGCGCCTTATATTATTAGAGAGGATTGCCGGTATCGGTGGAAGTGCTGCATGAAAGGAAAACCATTTAGCGCCTAACCTTTCATGTTATCCTTAGTCCCACTGTTAAGTCTTGAACGATAAAGGATTGCCGCTTACCTCCGTTGGCAGTTAAAGCGCGGTGTACTTATGAAGGGAACGTTCTCCCGTTGCCGGTCAGTGCGCTGTACAAAGAAATGACGGAAGCTTAGCGGTACAAATGGAAAGGGGCCTTTACCCTAAGTATTTAGAATAAAAGAGTCTAACTTACTAGGGAGATCGTCGTGTGAGCACATCTTCCTCCAAGGCCGTCCAAATGCTGCACTGGGTGTTTGCACTTCCTGGTTGGCATTGAATGCTGGGAATTGTAGTCTTATGGGAGTTTGTCAATTGAACAAACTTTGTTGGTGTTTTTTGCTTTGAGACCTGACAAAAATGGCCGGACTTAAAAACTTGGAAGGATTTGGTGGTGAATGTGTGGTTGCCTTGATTATGAAACAAGGTTTAGATGATTGCTTGACATGTGTATAAGCTTACAATTTAAAGATTTCGGTCAGTTCGTTTAATCCCAGAAATACAGTATTGAATTTGACGATGAGCATGGCCTCACGTTTAATCAATTTGGCATCCAAGTCACCTCCTCTAATGTCATTTTCCACTTTGGAGATGACTGTCCAAGTCAATTCACTTTCTTGATGATTTTTCTCTTTCCAATGATTGACCAGGGGGGCATTGGCGACATTGTTTTTAATTCTGGACTTGTGTTGCTGTATCCTAACGCGTACCTCTTGATTGGTTTTACCAATATACAAGAGGTTGCATGGACACCAGATTCCATAGACCACATACCGGGTCTTGCAGTTTGAGAAAGTATTGTGTCTCCAATTGATTGAATTATGTGTGAACACTTTACCTTCCTTGGTGACACAATGGTCTCTATGGACATTACATCCCTCTACACTAAAATACCACAGGAAGAGGGGAGCAATGTCCTAGAAGCATACCTTGAGGAAAGAGAACGACCACATAAAGTTCCAAATTAAACGAACTGACGGAAATCTTTAAATTGTAAGCTTATACACATGTCAAGCAATCATCTAAACCTTGTTTCATAATCAAGGCAACCACACATTCACCACCAAATCCTTCCAAGTTTTTAAGTCCGCCCATTTTTGTCAGGTCTCAAAGCAAAAAACACCAACAAAGTTTGTTCAATTGACAAACTCCCATAAGACTACAATTCCCAGCATTCAATGCCAACCAGGAAGTGCGAAACACCCAGTGCAGCGTTTGGACGGCCTTGGAGGAAGATGTGCTCACACGACGATCTCCCTAGTAAGTTAGACTCTTTTATTCTAAATACTTAGGGTAAAGGCCCCTTTCCATTTGTACCGCTAAGCTTCCGTCATTTCTTTGTACAGCGCACTGACCGGCAACGGGAGAACGTTCCCTTCATAAGTACACCGCGCTTTAACTGCCAACGGAGGTAAGCGGCAATCCTTTATCGTTCAAGACTTAACAGTGGGACTAAGGATAACATGGAAGGTTAGGCGCTAAATGGTTTTCCTTTCATGCAGCACTTCCACCGATACCGGCAATCCTCTCTAATAATATAAGGCGCCCGACTTGCCAACAGAGGTAAGCGGCTCGTTCTTCAACTATTCATGTGCACCCCCATTAAGCTCAATTGGGCTGCGTTTATTGACTGAGTCACCCGTGTTCCCTTTTCATTCAGACAGGCGGGACGGGCAGAATCCCAACGCCATGGAATAATTAGAAGTAAGTGTGTGACACAAATGGTGCATTTTGGTGGTTTGTATGCTTGATATGTTGCAATGCTGATTGGTTTCTCTTGATAAACTTTTTAGATCAAGATTTCACCAAACTTCCCAGCTTTTGTAGCCAAGTGCAAGGTAGGTGAGGTCACTTGAGTATTGGGGTAAGGCAGTATAGAGACGCGGTTCCCCCTCTCAAAAAACCTCTGTTCTTCTATTTCAGATTGGTCCTGATGAGAACTACGCAATAATGTTAGTTCGAAACGCGTAGACCTTCTAGTAGCCAAATTGGTTCAATAATAATTGACGCAGAAACATTTGTTTATATCAAATTTATTGCGAAGTAAACATTGGCTTTTGTTGCTGTTTATGTTAACAGCATTTATTGAATCATTCACGTTTTCATAGTGAGTTGTTGTTTTGTCGTGGGATGAGTGAGGTATGAATGAGGATTGAATGGCAAACAATGAGTTTGTAATCACTGTAAATAATTATTGTTGTGCACTCCAGATTTTTAATATTTGTATCAAATTTGTGGAAATCACTATCAAAATAGAAGTGAAAAATTGAAAAAATATATAAAAATCAGTTTTGATTCATTCAATAAACATATTGTTCAAGTCGTATGTTTATACAAACAAAGGAGAGAGATGGGAGCATGTTTTGTCTAGTGGCTTTTTTTACTCATCTAAGCTAGTGCAGAAGGGAATATGCCTCCTGCAAAGAACATGTACCATGCATATCAAAGCGCAATATTTTATGTGCATAGTTCAGTGGGTACTGCTTTGTGTTCACTTCCCGAATGAAAGGACACTTGAATACATATGGCCTGGCAGTTCGGGCTGGACTGTTCACATTGGGTGCAGGATCAAGACTGATTTGCACATGGCTGGGTCCAAACTGGAATGGCATGGTGAGCAAAAAACGATGGATTTAAGCCCAGATCTCTGTTCTGGGGTGAATGTACGATATTGTTCTACGTTCTGTTCACCAGTTGTTCTTTTTGCTATATTATGGTTGAGCAGCTAGCTGGCTGACATAAATATGAAGGAGCCTTTGTGGGTTTCCATGAGTCTAGATTCTCCTGAAGTGTCCCTCTCTCTTCTGAGCCCTGCTTAACACATGTGTACATGAGGAGCCCTGTATTCATGACCTCAATGTTTGAGACAAAAAATAATCATGGATTTCTGAACAATGAGAGTAAAAGCATTAACACCTTAACCGCGGCAGCAATTCCGCCACGGTACGGGCGTTCTGATGAGGGGGCAGGGCCGCGTCGGCCAACGGACGTGCGCAGCACTACAAAGGTAGTGCTTGTGACGTCCGTTGGCCGACAGCAGCAACGAAAGGGTTAAGGTGACATGTTGTTCCTGCTTATATTTCACACGCTTTACATAAACCTGTATTCCCTATAAGTGTTTGCTGTTTCCTGAATTAAACCTCAAACATGTTTATCCATTGTTTTAATTAAATAACATTATAAGCTGTAACCAGTCAGTGAAATGCTAAACGTACAAAAAATTGGCATGTTTTGCTATTTCTAGCCACACCCCTGACTCCGCCCACTGATTTAATCTTCGGTTATTCCTGCCCCCTGATTCCCCACACACAGTTCCCCTACTTTTTATTTCCCACTTCGACCACTGTCTCACACAGATCTGGTGTTTTATTCCATGGCTACCTCGTACCACTGCCAGTCTTACTTCTGCCATTAGCAGCCCTCTCTGTCCTCACACATACTTTCATCTGTCTCACCTACATCACTTACCCCTTGCAGACTCCCTTTCCTACCTCTCAGTCTCCTGTTACAGACATTTCTGCTTCACAGTAAATCACGTAGGGCGGTGTGGAACTCCACAGAATTCCACAGAGTTTCAATGCAACTATGCAGAATTCCGATTAGTGCAACTACGCAAACTCCGCCCCCCCTTAATTGAAAGCCGTTGAAGTCGTACCAAGGCAGGCCCAAAACAACACATGGCAGAAGTCAGAGAAATATCACATTACAGTTCTCCAAAGCAATGATCAGTGAGGCATATGCAAATAGCAAACCACAGATGGTAAAGGAAATAAAGTGTGCTACTTCCCAGTTTGCCAAGCGCTGAGAGTGGACAACCACTGCAGAAAGCACTATTTGTCTATAGGTTTGGGAACATTTAACCTGTGGATTGAGATTGCATGTCTTGAAGAATGAAGTCTCCACCTTACTGGTGGGGAGCGGACAGTCCCTGTTGATCATCTTCACTAATACTTTCGGCTGTTCTGCAACTTTGCCCATTTTTCAAAAAGTTATAACTATTCCTGCTAATGTGGTCAACTGTCCTGCATTTTGTTCAGGTTTGTGCCATAATTATGTCTCCTGTGCCTCAGAACCCCTGCAGGAGACCAATTGCCCTGCATTCACATTAATGCACTGCATTGTGCCTGTCCAGAAGGGAATACTAGCAATTCCTGACCAGTTTCTGCTTTTTTGGACCTTATCAGTAGGGTGCGGCTTGAGTCCTATGGTACTGTGAGCACGGGACCCAGCCCTACATATTAAGTTATGAGTTTAGAGGGGAGTGTGAACTATGTGCTTGCAGGTGAGAGTGGCCTTTGGTGCACACCTGGAATATGGAGCTATGTGGATGAGGTGGCTAGAAGCATACAAGTAAAAGTGAGCTAGGTTCACAAGTCAGGCTTACGCATTTACAGGTGGGCGATTTCGTGGCAGATACAGGTGCTATGTGGATAAAGGTGGCCTCAGTCTCGTTGCACACAGTTAAAAAGGACACATTTTGCAGCAGTGAGACTGAGTAGGTGCACAAAGGCAAGATGTGGCTTGGAATCCACAAGTGAGAATGATACCTATGGGTACACCCAGATGATGGGGTCTGTACATGTATACAGGTGTCTTGCTGTCTTATGAATGCAGGTGCGACAGAACTAAGTACCCACAGGCAAGAGATGTGCAGGTGCATACATGTGGGATATGGTTTAGGTGTACAAATAGTGCACACAAGCAAAATAGAGTTAGGTGCACAAAGGCTTGGGTGCCATATTTATTGCAAAGTGATGCAGTGCAGTGCAGCAAGTCACCTTGCTGTGCAGGAAGCCTCACCGTCTTGCACAAAAACAATCCCCTGAGGCAAATTCCTCTTTTGCAGCACACATAGAAAGAGGAAAAAACTAGCAGAAATAAAGATATTTCTACTTATGGTTCGATGTTAAAAAATCAATATTAAAAATATCGATGAAAAAAATATTGGTGTGAAAATAACGATAACAAAAATATTGACTTCCTATACATAAACAGGTAAGTGCAATATTAGCGACACACAAATATTGATGTAAAACATAGAGAAGGGAAAAATATCGACTTAAAAAATTACGTAACTTAAATAAAATTAAATAAATAATATTAATATTATTAACAAAGGAAATACAATTTAATATATATTTTAACTAATTCTAACCAATAAACTTAATTTAATAAATATAAACACAAACATATACATATATTTACTTAAATACATTTTATTAACTAATATCTTTATTTAATTTATAAACTTTTTAAATTATATGCAAATAAAATATACACATATATAAAGTATTTAAAATTAAATAAACTATTCTATATTTAAATAACACATTAAACTACTAAATCAAGTAAAACACACATTTAATAACAAAATAAACACAATAGTAGTGGAAACATTGGATAGGGAGGGGGTAAACATTACTATTCCCACTCCAATGAGTGCAACAGTAGGGAAAAGACTGGATAGTGCAGGGGTACAAATTACTATTCCCACTCTAGTGAGTGCAACAGTTGGGAAAGAGCTGGATAGCATAGGGGTAAAAATTACTATTCTCACTCCAGTGAGTTCAACAGTAGGGAAAGGACTGAATAGCGGAGGGGTAAAAATTACTATTCCCACTCCAGTGAGTGCAACATTAGGGAAAGCGCTGGATAGCATAGGGGTATAAAATACTATTCCCACTCCAGTGAGTGCAACAGTAGGGAAAGCGTTGGATAGCGTAGGGGTAAAAATTACTATTCCCACTCCAGTGAGTGCAACAGTAGGGAAAGCTTTGGATAGTGAAGGGGTAAAATTACTATTCCCACTCCAGTGAGTGCAGCAGTAGGGAAGGCGCTGGATAGCGTAGGGGTAAAAACTACTATTCCCACTCCAGTGAGTGCAACAGTAGGCAAAGCGTTGGATAGCGTAAGGTTAAAAATGACTATTCCCACTCCAGTGAGTGCAACAGTAGGGAAAGTGTTGGATAGCATAGGGGTAAAAATTACTATTCCCACTCCAGTGAGTGCAACAGTAGGGAAAGCGTTGGATAGTGTAGGTGTAAAAATTACTATTCCCACTCCAATGAGTTCAACAGTAGAGAAAGTGCTGGATCCCACAACACTAAAAATCAAAAACATCAACATTTTAATTAAATGTTATTTCCACTATTAACATAATTAATATATAAAATTAAATATTGTATTATTAACAAAGATAATAAAAAAAATTGTAATTACACATTCATTAACACTATAATATCCACAACACACACCTAAAATTAACTACACAACTAATTAATTAATAGAAATTAATGTATACATATTTAATAATTAATCTATAAAAAACTAATTACTCACCACCCTTCACACCATTTACACATATAAACACCACAACACACACCTAAAATTAATTACACAATTAAAATTAATGACTAATTAATTAATAGAAAATAATGTATACATATTTAATAATTAATCTATAAAAAACTAATTACTTACCTTCCTTCACACCATGTACACATATAAACACCACAACACACACCTACAATTAATTAAACAATTAACATAATTAATTAATAATTGATTAATTGAAATATTTAACAACTAATTATTAACTATTATTAATAAATCAATTAACACATTAATTATTCCATACATTTTATATAATTAAATTACTTCAAACCTATTACCCTATAAACACACAACCCGCTACAGAACTAAAAACGCTAAATTCTAATTAAAAAAATATTAACTACATAAATTATAATTTATATCTATATAATTAAATTACTTCCCACCCTATTCCTCCCTATAAACCCACAACCCGCTACGGTACTCAAAACAGAAAATTAAACTTAAAATAAATTAATAACTACTAAAATGTTAAAGCATATAATAAAATGACAAACAATTGTCATTAAAACCACAAAAGTACATAACATTATTAATAATTCAATATTTTTGCCAACTATATTTTTGTAAACAATATTTAATACATCGATATTTTTTAAATTGATATTAATTACACTGTCAGTCGGTATTCTTGTCCACTAAATTTCTGTTGTCGATATTTCTTCTCCACGATATTTTTGCAGAGATATTTAGGTCCCTCAATATTTCTATGTCTATATTCCTGCTCTGCACCCTACTCATTACACCTACCCTGGGAAGGCATAGCATTTTGTCGCATTCCCTTGTTTACCAGTTCTGTAAAATCTAGGAATGCCTCAAAATCCATGGGAGTTGCATGGAAACATCCACGCAAAGCCCATGAAATGCCTTACCAGGGCAAAGTAATGCAAAATAGAGATGTGCACTGCTTTGCGTTACTCCAGATTTATGAAGCCACTCAGGGCCTCGCAAAGTGGCCTTGCATGGCTTCATAGATCTCCTTTATGAGTTGCATCGTGCAGGGACCACATTGAATGCTGCAAGTGCAATGCTACTGGCTTCATAAACATGGCCCTAAATGTGTTAAACATTTTTTGGAGTAACACCTATTAATAAAGTGCAAAGAGGCAAGTCAGTTTTTGGCATGTGCTATCAACAGAGCTAATACAAGCAGTGTGTATGAAAGGATGTTCCACATATATCCAGGGTGGCTAGATCCATGTCAGATTGTTATGAAATCCATGAAAAACACAATTACACTGAACTCATTTAAATTCAACTCGTTTGCTGAGTCTGTGTTTTTCCAAGAAATTCTGGCAAGGCTCCGCGGTGGATACTCCATATGTATATGAAATCAAGCAATTATAAAAACAAACAATGCTCTTTTAGGCACCTAGGTTTCCTTTGCATGTAGTCAGTTATCATGGAAGAATGGCAAACGATTTGAAAAAGTATGCTAGCTGACTGGCTGCATTTTGTTGATTGGACATTTGTGCCTGGGGCTGGGCTGTGCAGTACACATACAAAAAGGGTCTGATATAAGTAGAGCCTGCACATGTATACCAGTCAGGACTAGCCTCTGATTGATGAGTGTACTCTTATGAGATATCCATGGGTGCTTGGAGTAATGAATGTGCACAGATACTGGTTTTGTCTTGGCATGCAGAGATTCCATCTGGGCGTTTGAAGAGGTAGTTAGGCATTTCAGGCTATGTTAAGGTAGAATGTATTTGTGCCTAGGAAAATAATGGTTGCGGTTACCATATAACTATACCTGGCATTTGAGATTGTGCCTTTGCATTAGAAATTATGTTGGGCATATGATGACTATAGCTCACTTATGCCATCTGTTTTACTGGTGTAAGATGGCTGTCTTTGTTGAATGTTATCCTTACACTTCAGATATACCATGCCAGTAGCTTAGTAAATGTGTGGTTGGTAACTAAAATTCATATTCTATTATCAGCAGGTGTTTATAACTACAATTAAATAACGTCTTGCAATGCAATCTGTCAACAATCTTGTGACATTACTGCCTGTGATGCCACCAGTGTCCAAGGCCATTTCTTCATTTCCTGTGATGACATCCAAAATCAAAGGGTGTGTGATCTTAGTTCTGCTGCCCTGGCATTTTGGTGCATTGACGTCCATGGAAGTTCTCTTGATACCTTAGCTGCTAGGCCTTTCCCCCCTTGTGCTAAGCCTTTTTTTGACTATTTGGGGTAGTTCGCACTTAGGATAACACAGGGTCTAGTTTGAATCATAAATGTAACAATTGGACAGTTAGTCCAAGTAACCTTCTGTTATTATGTTGCGTTATTTTGTTTGCACTTCTGTCCTATGATCTCACTGTACAACAGCCTTATATTCCATGCAACATTTAATGGATACATACAATCTCAAACATATTTACTGTGTTTCGTCTGGTGTGTCCCAACTTGTTTATAGTATTTATGAGCTACAAATGTTTTATTGTGACACATTTTTCCTTAACACTAAGCCATTGTTTGACCCGACAGATCTCATTGTAGTATTTATCTTGTGTACCCAGGTTCTAAGGGACACTGGGCTTCCCTATTATACTTTATGGTTATTTTTAAACTCAGCAGCAACAATTAACCCAGTAACCTCCAAAGAAGACGCTTGCTATCCAAAATCATGCAATCGGCCATAAATGATCTAAAATCAACTACACATGAGACAAAATAGTCCTTAGGCTGCTGACATGCCTCCATTTTGGGAAGTAGAGGGAGCAGCGTTGGAGCTTTCCTCCGGTGATGAGGCGGTGCAGTAGAGATGAGCGACCCGGCCGGAGAAGGCAACTTGAGCTTTCTGCCTTGGCGAGCTGATGAAAGCATCTGCTGAGCGGCCAGTGACACTGACAAGGCGGAAGGATACATTACCGAGAGGCCCTTCCGCTGATGCCAACTTTTCCATTTCACACCTCGCTTTAATAATTTATGTTATCCTAGAAAACAGACAATGGATATTCTTGTCTGTGGTGAAATCTATCACCTCATTTTCACATTCTCTACTTCTCTTCGAGCCTTTTTCCACTGTAGTTAGGGAATATATTTGTTTTGCACTTTGCAGGCAATAGCGAAATATAGCATGACCTGTTTCATCTAGATATTTTGACATATCGAAATACAAAAAAACAAAGCAGGCATTCATAAATGTATAATTCACTTAGAGACAGGACTTTATGGTCATTTAAGGCAAAGTGGGGGTGTTCAGAATATAATAGCCACCAGGCATGAGTGCACTAGCACTTGTTAAAGTTTCCTCTGCATTGCGTCGTATTCACACATCTCATACTTCTTAAAATCATTGTTCACAGTCGGAACCAAGTAAGTGCTAAAATGCCATAAGTAGTCAGTGCTATGCTAATGCGAATAACATAACAAAGCATAACAAAACATAGCTTAACACAACATAATAGAACATAACATCACATTACAAAGTATAACTTGCAACAGATATACCATCTAGGTGCACAAACCTGAAAGCTTCAAACAGACAAAAACCAACAATGCTCTATCAGGAGTGAGCATGCAACACCTAACTTAGGGCCTGATAGCCCGACTAGAAGTCAGCTATCCCGCTGCAAACATTATGATACAACCATTTGCATTGAGGCGTGCGCTGCAGCACATGCCACAGTACAAAGTAATCAAATCTGCAACTTCTCTGCACTGTGTCATGCACCATGTGGTGCCTGCCACATACTGCAGGGATGTTTATAGGAGCACCATAGGTGCCCCCCAGAGAGGAGGGCCAGCAGGGTGTGGGTCCCTGCTAGGGACCCCCAAAGTCACTGTCCGCCTCCCTTTTCATGGTGGGGTTAACCGCCATGAAAGGGCCGGTGGAAAGGGACATCCTTAACCCTGCTGCGGTACCTGAGCTGGAACCGCCCCATTGTAGGGAATAGGAGTCCGACCGCCACACTGATGGGGCTCCTTGATCCTGTCAGACGTGGCGGTCTTTCCCCTACCAGTCTGGATCCAACCACCTGCATCCTAAAGCGGCGGTCAGATCCAATAGGCTGGATGGCGGTGCGACTGTCACCTACGGCCTGATGGTGGCAGTCCCACCGCCATCGTAATCAGGCCCTTAATCTTTTCTGACACTAATGATTCTGGGCTAGGACAGATTTCTTTCCAACCAGATTCTGCATGTAGCTGAATTGAGTAACTCACTGTCAGGGATCCACTATAATTCTTGCCTACACCATTCTTCTGCAGACACACAGTTACATAGAAAATAGATATTTCCTGCATTAGTGCATTCTTCTGTTAGGAGTTTCCACCAGCTCAGTGATGAACAATGTTTATCCTTCAGATCCATACATCGTGCCTGCACCACAAGGGAGGCAGTTTTGACCCTCAGGTGCTCACAGTGAACGAACAGCTCTGCACCCAATCTTGGAAGATCCTTTCTGGTCCCTGGCCACCTGGGCTCTGGAGAGAGTAGAGGGTGGGAATCCCAAATGGCTATCTTCTCCCACTGCGAGGGCTCTATACCTGTGGAGATTCTGCTTTGATATTTGCACCATTTCTGTCTCCCCAAAACTCTCTGCCACCTAAAGTCCTTCGATTTGTCTCCAGAATATACAATTTCACACATCAATCTCACCGTTTCACTCTGTAGTCAGGCAACCTTGGACACTGTGCAGTCTTAGCTCCTCTACACTGTTAACAAGTGTGAATCTAGATCAGGTCAGGGAAAAGTGCAGATAAGAAATGTAAATGCATGTTATGCTACTAAACTAATGAAATACAAGGCAGAGAGAAATGTCTTTATTTTAACCCAGTGCTGCAAAGCCAAAAGCAAAGGAGTATTATTACTGTATATGAAATGACTTGGCGTTAAACACAGTTTTCTTTTCCATAGACAAATAATGTTACAAATATGTTTAATTTTGAAACTGATTACAACTATTTATGAATTTACTAACCATTCCTGTCAGAAGGATTGCTAAATGTGGATTATTTTTCAAAGCCTGAGACGGACTTTGCTTTTAACAGCCATATTTCCCTTATAGAAAGATTTAGAGACACACCCAGAGTTACTAACCTACTGTGTTGTTATTGCATCAACAAACAATCACAGTTTTTAAAGCTGTGTTTACAAAGTATTGTGATATAGGGAATGTGTGTATTTAAATCTGTGCATGATGCAAAACCTTTATTGCTCATGTTGCGTGAAGAATCTTTTAATCTATGCAAGTTTGGCGTGTAAAAGCAAAACCACAGCAACAGTCCCTCATAGCCTACATAAAGGGATCTACCGTTTTTTTCCCAGTCACACGACATAGCGCAAATGTTAATTTGCACTGAAAATATAGTGCTAAGTCAGAGGAGGTGCAAAATCAGGGTTTATATATAAAAGCACTATAAAAGGCAGCAGACAATAACAACCCTGACACAGGAATAACACCATGGAGACTTCATTTCAGGAAAGGAGGCTAACATTATGTATAACAACTTTATTGTCACTCTGCAGAACCTTTAAAGAAGTACAACACACCAAAACACTAGAACTAGAACACTCCAGTCCATAATTATCCCTGGTCCTCAACATTCCTCCTCTTTTAATTGCTGCTCAGGAGAAGATAAGTACCTTTTAACCTTATATTTAAAGAAATATTTGGCTGATTTTGGTATGTGAGTCTTGTTGGTAGTATGCTTGGTATGTTGGTTATTTTATGTACACTCCAGCGTCTAATTTTCAGAAGCTGAAGTGTAAGGATAAAAAAAAAAATAACATAGTTACGTTTTTTTCGGATGTATTTTATCATGGCTTATACCTTTTGTCATGCCATGAAATAGGTTGGTTGGGCGATAAGGTTGAAACAAGCGGAATGAGCTTGAATATATGAGGATTGATTATAGGTGTTTGTAACATACTGAGTTAGTAATGACTTTAAAAAAAAAAAGCATTGTTCAAAGGTTGCGCTTACCGGTAGCGCGATCGCGTGGCTGGTCGAGTGGGGTTAAAGGACGCGCGGCATCCATTGCACGCGGCCTTCATTGCCCTGGAGACCAGAGCATGCTCGCGTGTCTCTGGCTCGACATAGTCTCGAGCTGGAGGTGAATGCGTTTGTGTTGTAGCGTGCACAGACAGCACGTGAGGATTTAATTATCGCGATGTTTAGGTGGCCATTTTAATTTTGGAAAGATAAAATAGGCTAAAATAACATGTGAGTGAGAGTGGTGCTGGGTCAATGGTTGGTCACAAATGGAGAGTTTAGAGTTTGGTCTAGGAGCATTTTGAGGAAGTTAGTTTATAATAGAGTAAAAAAGATTTCTTTAAACGGAAATGTATTGAAAAATATTAGAGAAGGATTTTAGAATGTCCGAGGACCAGAGCTGTGAGTTCCCGGTGACAGGAGAGATGGTGAATGAGGAGGTACTGAAACGATTGGTACAACATGAAATGAGGAAACAAGTTAAGGAGGTTGTAGATGGAGTATTGAAAAGTTGAAAGAGAGATAATGATTGTGGATAAGAATATTTTTCTTTATCAGATGGTGAAGGAGTACGTGCTGAAGTGGGTAGGAAGAGAACTAAAAAGAGGAGACGTGGAGGATGTGTTGATTACAAATAAAGAAAAAGAAGGTGTAAATGCCAGAACAAATTTAGGTGTCCTTGGCGGCATGCATAAGTAAGATTTCCTTAGCGGCACACTTTGGAAGGTATCCTTTGGCGCCACACATGAAGAAGGAAACATTGAGAGAGTAGGGAATGACAGAGAAGTGGATAGTGAGAGGGATTTGGATGAAATATATTTGAACTGAATCAGGTTGAGAATACGGATGAGGAACTTTAGGAGATAGAGGAGTCAACTTCAAAGGACACCATTAAGGATCCATTTGGAGGAGAGATGTTTACGCCACTAAATATTAAACATTCACGCAGTGGAGAATGGTGGTCAATGGAGCATGTGGCAAAGTTCATAAAGACATGGATTCGCAAACATCTGAATAGGGAGGTGAGAAGGGTGATAAAGTCTGAATGTGCAGGACCAGTAATAGAGGAAAGAGTGTGCAATACTCCAAACTTGGATCCTGAATTAATTAGTTTTTTATTTCGGCTCGGAAGAGACCCGAGGAAAGGTCTTGAGAGATCATTGAAGATATGCCAGTATAAGCTTCTGGATGTGTTAGGACCTTTGGCCAGGATTATAGACATGGCAGCGGAGGCATATGCTAATGAAGAGGCAGTAGATATAGATCTGCTTAGAGGATGGAGCCAGAGGGCTCTAATGCTCTTAGGAAATGCAAAACGCAAGGCTATTATCGGAACGAAAAAGGGCAATCTTAATGAAGTTAAGTCATAAGCGAGGGGACATGGCACAGAAAGAAGGTAATGAGGATGCTAAAGGTCTTCTCTTTAGAGAAGGTCTGGTTAAGAGCATTGCAAAGTATGTGAATAGCGCTGGATAAGAAGCAAGTTAATATGAGGAAGGTGTTCGGAGGAAGTGTTTTTGGTAGTGCCAGTAGAAGGGGACAACCTACTGGCTGAGGATTACAGAGGTCCCAGTTTAGTGGACAGTATTATTCATAAAGCGGGAATAGCTATAGAGGAAGAGGCTATGATTCAGGAGTATTCTTCCCAAGCAGAGGAAGAATGGGAAGAGCAGGTTATAGAAGTTTTGTAAGAAGACGGGCCAGTTTCAAGGAGGACAAGGTGAGTACGAAGATTTTAACTGGTTCTACCCTAGGAACAGTAGAGGGATGGCAGAGGAATTTTATAGAAGAGTGGAAGAAAATAACACAGGATCGATGGGTATTGGAGACAATACAGGGATATGGAGTAGAGTTTACGGAATAACCCAATCAAAGAGAAGAGGCAAGGGAGATAAAGATGTCAAAAGATCAGGAGGAAATAGTGGAATTGGAAATAGATTAATTCATAAAGAAGGGAGCAGTTCTTCGGGTAAAGGAATCAAGGAAAGGATTTTAAAGTAATTTGTTTCTGGCATGGAAGAAAGAGAAAGGATGGAGACCGGTCACAAATCTAAGGGATCTGAACAAACATGTAGTAGACAGACATTTCAAGATGGAGGGAATCTATTGCTTGAGAGATCTTTTGGAAGAAAATGATTGGTTAGTAAAATTAGATCTGAAGGATCCCATGAACAGGGAGAGTCAGACATTTTTACAATGCAGGTGGAAAGGGAATTTTTTCCAGTTTTTATGTCTGCCATTCGGCCTATCATCAGCACCCTGGTGTTTCACGAAGATGATGTGAGTGGACGTGTCCTATTTTCGGCAGAGAGGAGTGCGAATGATATTCTATTTAGACAACATATTGTTGATGAGTCAGGATCAGAGAGAGTTGGAAAAGAATTTGAGGGATGTTATCAGGTTGTTAGGGAATCTAGGTTTTTTAGTAAACTTGGAGACGTCTGTTCTGATTCCAAGTCAGACAATAGAGTTTTGGGGTTTCGTGTAGATACAGTGAGGTTTATGCTCTTGTTGCCAGAAAGGAAGGTGAAGTTGATAAAGAAGGAGATAAAGTTGAACATGAGGAAAAATGTTATGACTTTAAGAGATTTACCCCCAGATTCATCATTGTCCCGTTTTGCGAGTCCTTAATAGCGATTATTAAGGAATCGCTATTAAGGACTTGCAAAACGGGATTCATGTAGAAATCGCAATTTTATTTGTGATTTCTACAGCTTCCTTATTTGCGATTAGCAAATTGCTAATCGCAAATAAGGAATGACTCCCCATTCATTCCTATGGGCCCAAAGGGAGTCATTCCTTATTTGCGATTAGCAATTTGCTAATCGCAAATAAGGATGCGATTTCAAGGGTGCCAGGGGTGTCCAAAGGACACCCTGTAGCACCCCTGAAATGTAATTGTAGACTGATGTTGTGCACACACATGTCCAAAGGACATGTAGGTGTGTAACATCCAACTTATAAAATGCACTAAAGTGCATTTTTCTAAGTTTTTGCTATTTACCACGAAGTCAGACTTCGCGGTAAATAGCGGCCAAAAAAAGCGAATTCGCAATTCAGAAATGGATCATGCATTGCATTTAAGGAATCTCAAATAGAGATTCCTTAAATGCAATTCCTCGCAATTTAGCGATTTCGCAATTTGCGATTTTTGCATTTGGGATGATGAATCCCAAATGCAAAAATTGCGCTCAATACAGGTGATTTTTCCAGGGCCCCTTCACTATGGAGCTTTGCAGAGAGTGAAAGAGGAGGCATTGAGGTAAGGATTATGGTATGGAGAACTAATTTAATTGAGTGTGGAAGTGAAAGAAGAATTGGAGTGGAGGATGAGTAATTTGGAGGCCTGGAATGGATGCACAATTTTTGGAAATGGACCAAATTTTGTTTTGCAGACAGATGCAAATTTGAGTGGATGGGGATCTCAGTCAGGAGTACAACAGATAGGTTGACTTTGGATGAAGGAGGAGAGGTCAGGACATATAAATTGTTTGGAGTTGACTGCAGGTTTGTATACAGTTAAGAGTTTCAGAAAGATTCTGAGCAGGCAATCGGTGATGATAAGGATGGACAATGTGTCAGCAGTGACAGATATAAACAGGTTGGGTGGTACAAGATCTAGAGCATTAGCGAACTTGGTGATGGAGTTTTGAAATTTTTGTTTAGAACACAAAATAGAGGTGAGAGCGGAACATCTGCCGGGAGAGATGAATCAGATAGCAGATTGGAATTCATGGCATTTGAAGCACTTCAGCAATTGGAAATTGGATGTGAGTTGTTTCAGAAAGATAGACAAATTGTTAGGTTCACTGGAAGTAAACTTGTTTGTGAGCTGTTTGACTTATCAGGTGGAGAATTATTTCAGTTGGAGAGTGGGGGCCCTTTGGCGTTAGCTGTGGATGCATTCCAGCAAGTTTGGGAAGGAAAGAGGCCGTATGCCTTTCCCCGTTTACAATGATTCAGAGAGTTTTATTGAAGTTGAGACAGGATACATGTCAGATAGTGTTGGTAACACTGTTTTGGGTGTCTCTTGTATAGTTTCCATCAGTAATGGAGCTAGCATTTTCAGAACCTTATTTGATTCCAGCATGACAGGGACTTTTAAAGAATACAGAAGGAGAGGAGCATCCTTTGGTGCAGAGCAAGCTGCTGAACCTTCTTGTTTGGAGAGTGTCAGGAGATGTAGCAGTTTCAGAGGACTTTCAAATAAGGCTGAATAGTTACTGCGAAGAATCATTGACACCAGGAACTAGGAGTAGGTATAGAGGAATTTGGAGAGTATGGGTTCGTTGGTGCATGTAAAGGAGTTTGGATCCTGTGGAAGCCCCTTTAATTGAGGTGGTAAATATTTTGGTAGAGACGTTTGGGGAAGGCTTAGGTTATAGAACAATTAATTGTTATAGGCCAGGAATTCCTGCAGGATATGCTCTTGTGGACAACAAGTCAGTTGAGAGAAATATCATGGTTTATAGAGGTATGAAGAGTATGAGATTGAAGAGGCCACCTAAGGCAAGTTACAATGTGTTGTGGGATGTCAACGTGGGGTTGAGTTTGTTTTTACAGTGGGCAGCAAATAAGTTCTTGGATTTGAAGAGGCTTTCAGGAAAGGTGACAACTTTGTTATGCTTGGTTTCATATAGGAGAGTATCAGATGTGCAAGCTTTGGAGGTAAGTAACAAAGTAATAGCACTGGATGGGCTGTATTTTGAGATTTGGAAAAGGACAAAGAAGATATCGGAGACTATATTTTATCCAAAGTTGCAAGAAGAGAGGAAGCTGTGCATAGTAGAATGTAGGTATGAATATGAAACAGAGTATTGGGATTCAGAAGGCATGGAGAGAATCAATTATTGATATCACATATGAAACCTTATGGAGCGGTAAGCAAAGCGAATATTGTGAAAAATGTAATGAGAGAGAGTTGTGTTGATGTGGAGATTTTCAAGGCGCATTCTGTAAGAGGCACGGAAGCAAGCAAGATGTATTTGTGCGGAGGTAGTTTGGAGGAAATTTTGAAAGCTGCAGATTGGTCTAATGTAGGAGTTTTTGCAAAGCACTATTTTAGACCAATAAAGCATGTGTCAAATGTGATTTGTGAAGTTTTTCAACATGCATAATGGTAGCAACCGGTCTTAAAATGAAATGGCAATTCTCAGAGCAAAGTGAAATGAGAATCAAGATTTGGTTAAAGACACGGAGGCTAACATTGTTCCTCCCACCTCTCCCTAAGAGGTATACGAATATGAATTTGTATTTCTTGATTGTAGTATTTTTAAAAGTATAGCATTGTAGTTTTTTGTTTGTTAGGATATTTTTGATTACTTAAGGAAATATAATAATGTATTGCATTCATGTTGTGATGCGCATTTGTGGTGATGTGGACAGATAAATGTTATGAGAATTTGTGTTATATTTTAAGATTCTAAATGCTTTCATGCAATGTGTTGTGTCCTGTTTTTACACAGCTGAAGCAGCCATCTATGTCTTAATGTTTGATACCCCGGGAAAAAAAGAAAACGTGTACTTTGGTCTCATCACACAGTCAAGAGATATGGGTTAAATGGCTTGTTCTTTTGTTCACCATGCCACCCGAGTTTTGACCCAGTAATATGCAAATCTTTCTTGACCCTGCTTCTCGTGGGAACAGTATAGCCCGAATTACCAGGCCAGGTCCTCCGTGGACCTGAAACAAGCATCTTGGGACCAGTTATGGAGTATAACACCTCATTAGCCAGGCTAGCTTAAATCCAGTGGCACAGCGAGCAAGGGACCCACGTCTGGGCATACCTATGGCTACTTAGGGCGAACATAGAAAACACAACAAGATGATGGACGGAGTGCAAAACTTTTCAAACACTCACCCCTAGTCAAGAGATGTGGGTTAAAACCATTGTTCTTTTGTGCTCCATGCCAACCCAGCTTGGACCAGCCATGTGCAAATCAGTCTTGACCCTGCTCCTTATAGGAACAGTCCAGCCCGAACTGCCAGGCCAGGTCCTCCCTGGGCGGAAGCAAGAATCTTGGGACCTGTTTCAGGGTATCATCCCTCATCAGCCAGGCTAGCTTAAATACAGTGTCACAGCGACAAGAGACCCACGTCTGGGCATACCCTTGGCCACTTAGGGCGAACATAGCAAACACCAGATGATTTGATTGAGTGCTGAAACTTTTCAAACACTCACCCCTAGTGAAGAGATGTGGTTTAAATCCATTGTTCTTTTGCTCACTGTGCCATCCCAGTTTGTACCCTGCCATATGCAAATCAGCCTTGACCCTGCTCCTCATGGGAATAGTCAAGCCCGTACAGATTAAGTGTTTTGCTCAGAATCGCGCGGTTGCCCAATTGTTGCCAGAACTCGAATCTGGTAACCTAGTTGTAAAGACTGCAGCTTTGGTGGTAACACCACATCCTCTGCCTTAAGTGTAACATGTAATCAAGTGATCAACTGGATAAAAAAAATGTAAGGATAGCAAATTATTTAAAATAGTTTTGTCGGTATTTGAGAACTCAGAAAATATGTCCTCATTTTAGTAGTTTAGAGCACTGACTGTAATGTCTATGGGAATAAGACCCTCTTATGGAGGAGGGTGCAGAGGCAACAAGTTGACCACGCTGAGCAGGCAGAAGGGGCAGTGGCAGCACTACAGAGCACGGAGGGAAGGGGGAATGGGGGCAGGGGTAACAAATCAACTTTGCAGTACAGGCAAAAGAGGCTGTGGCAATATGAAAGACAATTGAACCAAACTGACCTTACAGCGAAGGCGTCAGACGTTGCAGCAGCACAATACACCACACATGACAAGCAGGGCGGCAGTGCAGCACAATGGACCATGAAAAGTAATAGGGAGGGGACATGGCCATGCACATGGACAACAGAAAGCAGAGGAAAGAGGCAAGGGTAGCAAGCTGGCCATACCAGACAGACAGGCGGGACAGTTGCAGCATAACGGATCATGAAGGGCAGGAGGAAGGGTGCAGGGGCGCAACAGTGGATGAGAGAAGGCAGGAGGTAGGTGGTAGAGGTCTGCACATGGAAAACCAAGGGAAGGGGCAAGAGCAGCAAACTGACCATGGCGGGCAAGCGTGATGGGCACTGGAAGCACAACACACCATGGAGCGCAACAGTGAAACTATAATGGCATACTTATAGACAGCAGGGGGAAGGTGGGAGAGAGTCATGGCAGCAAGCCAGAGGTTCAAAGTGTGCGGTCAGGACAGCCTTCAGTGCGGCATATGTGTGGGGTGGGCCAGCCTCCACCACCGATTTTCCTAGCTTGTGAATCGCAGGACCACCCAGATGCAGCAACATAGGCTGTTGACGTTCGGGTTTGAGGCCCACCGCTGCGAAGTAATTCTTAAGGCACTCCAACCAGTCCTTCCACTTGGCCACCTGCACAGATGGTGGGCCATCCACTAAGAAGGGTTCAACTGGGGGAACAGTTGCCATCTTGCACACTTATGTCCTTATGACAAACTCGCAGGCGAAAAGAAAGCACAACCAGTGCCGCTCACCTGGGAACAAAGTATCTCCCTCGCGGATCCGGAAATGCAGCATACTGGTTGCTGGAAACCCGATACAGGTGCTGATAGACACAGGGGACTCAATAAATATCATGGCGCATTCGCTGCCACAGACTCGCCCAACACCGCCAACCCTGTGACCTACATACACACAAGTGTTTGCCTATGGCTCCATTGATAGAGCGCGCAGGTCACCCAACCAACAATTTCACCATATATGTATCGGGCCCATAAACTTCAATTTATCTTGTACATTAATCAGGTGACCTTACTCTCTACTACCAGTAACCCTAGTTCCTTCCTAGATATTCCTACTGTACCCGACTTACCAATCCTCCGTTACGGGTACCTAACGACCTCAATGGATCAGGGAGCTAGCTGTGAAGAAAAATGCAAACAAAAAGACCCATATATATAATTCTTTATATTTTCATTAAATGACCACAGACTACTGGGAAGTTTAAAGATTTTTATCTAAATTTCAGATTCGGAAAGCATCAAGTTTACAACCAAAAGACAATCAATAATCAAAATAATGAAGAGCACGTATCCATAAAAGAAGTAAATTAAGCTAATCATTTATGAATTGTAGAACAGGGAAACAACTTAATTCAGGAAAACCCCGGAGTTAGTCTATGACTGGGAATAACTAAACTCAGGAAAGAAATTTAGAACATACAATAATATCACAAGTGAGAACCTATACTTTGGGTCAAATGAAGATGTAAATAGACTTTGAACTTTGAGTCACGAGAATTCTAAATTAACATATACCTATAGGAGGGGAAGAAGTGGAACATACTAAAATGTTAGAACCATCATCGAGTCAGTTATAACAGTAAAGAAAACAGTCACATCTATATTTCATAAGTGATATCTAGCAAAGGTACTTCAAGGAAGGGGAAAAAATAGGAACATGCTAATTAACATCAATATCATATGAGCTCTTCATTCAGTAATTTGCGTAAAGCATGGAAAATCAACATATGCAAAGGTATGTCTTTATTAAAGCAAAAGAGAGAAAATTAGAAGGTGCAGTATAGAGTTTCCAGCGATAATATTTACCTAGAATGGTGTGAAGACCAACCCTGGCCACGGATCAGTCAGCAGGTGCAGACTGGACACCCCAGGACAGGACAGGAAACCCAGATTAGGATCAGGACAGGACCACCAAGGCAAGACCAGCACCCGCAGTTTGGAAGAAACGCCTGCGCTCCACCCTCTCTGCAGCTATCAGTCAGAACCCCAATTGGGTTATCGAACTCCCCAGCAAAGTGCTCCGCCAGCACTTAAGGTTTCTCAACAAAACCCTTGAGTCTATGGAATTTTCGGACAGAGTGCTCCGCAGCCCTCTGTATCAAGTCACCTATTAAGTGCTTTGGGTCAGTGACAGGTCAGCTATTCGGACAAGTCGGACAATTTCTCTAGCTAAACCTAGGCTGGTTAAACTGTTTTCGGGTCAGTGTACCACCCCCCAAATGTTGCAAGTGTCAGAATCCCCAATTTCAACTGGTCCCCAAGTAGGATAGGTCAACACACCAATCACATTTCATTTCTACAAGCCTATCTTTGCATATTCTGGGACCGCCTATTGATTTTGGGGTTCCCATGACCTATTCTACAGAATACAATGGAAAGTAATACATTTGTTGCTAATGCAGGACATTTTAGCTTCTCCGGCTGGGTGAAGGTGCATCTTCCCAGGCACGTTTTGGCCGCGACCTCTGGTTGGCAGCCATTCAATGCCACCGGCAGAAGACAGTCATGCGCAGTGGTGTACTTCAATATGGATTCCTGCGTGTCTCTCAGACCCTCAAGAACCCGGTACATGAAAAGTAAGCGAAAACAAATTAAACACAGAAAATGAATGAATAGACTGTATACCAGGAATAGCTACTCTACACCCCTTTACTTAAAAATATACTATGGCGTTAGAGATTAGTGCAACAGACAATGACATGAAAGCATCAGTGCAAGCTTCACCATGTGAGGACATACATCAGCCATTTTAAAGCCAAATGCGCAAGCGCAAAGATTCCCACCAGAACTGCAAGTACGTCACGTCACGTGAGTGTGACTAACGCATGCGCAGAAGGAAAACCCCGCCAAGCAGCGGCCATTTTTAGTTACGAGCGTTATTGAGTTAGTAAACACATAGGCAAGCGTCACTAGGACACCTCAATGTCAGAATAAAGGAAAATTAGTAAGACAAACAGGTTGGATTACGTTGTTACATATTATTCGAGGTTCATGAATTCAAGCAAGTCGCGTAATGTGCGAATCCTTGCTCCATCAATCCCCTCTTTGATGATATTTACTATCATCACAAACCCAATGGAATCAGATGCCAACTTTTTCTTTCACACTTTGTTCATTTCAATTTCTTCTAATATTCGATTAAATGTCTCCTTAGTTTCTTTGTTAGGGTGTGAATTCTTCACCCTTTTATAAATCTTATTATTCAGTTCCTCTAATTCAAGTTCATCCACACTCCGTTTCACACCTCTTTTATTCACAGTATATTTCTTTTGGTGTTTGCGACATTTGCAACAGACAAATATAAGAAATATAATAAACCCTATTATGGCAATTGGCATCAGCACCTTAAACAACAAACCTCTACCTAACTGTGCAAACCAATGACCTACAGCAGAGAGACCATCAGTAAGTCTTTTCCAGGCACTGTCAACCTCCAGTGGTTTAAGTTCTTTTCCCAAATGTGTAATGTTCCTTACATACCTTTGAATTCCCACGCTTTTATCGGGTATGTAAGTGCAACAATGTTGCGCTTTCAACATTCTGCAGACTCCGCCTTCTTTCGCTAATAGGGTATCAAGGGCAAGTCGGGTGTGTAAAACCATTGATCTGATCGCAACCATTTCGGTATTGACCATCAGGAACCCTCCAGCAGTGTCGGTAGATAATCGATCTACTACTGTTGACAATTTGCAAATTTTGTTGTAGTTCAGAACCACTCCCACTGCAGGTATTATTGCGCTAAAAATATCTCCTACAATCTCACCAGCAGTTTCTCTTCTATTGCGTACTACTTTGTTAGTTTCTTCATTGCTTCCAGTGATTTTCCCCACTTAGTACATCTTTGGGAAGACAATACCAAAATAGCAACTCCCGTACCAATGGTCGGGCAATTTGAAGTAAGCCTTGTTCCCACAAATCAAATAAATCCCAGGAAACACAGGCTCTGTCCCATCTTTGAAACCCCAACCCCCAATTACCTTGTAATCATGCTCACATTCACTGGAACCGATGAAAACATTGTTATTATAACTAGTCATTTCCCTTTTAAGACAGAGCTTCCCCTTATTTTCGAAATCAAGGAGCATAGCAGCAGTAGCTCCACCATTTGAGGTGTTCCCTATACTTTCTGCCCATTTAGGAACTTTATGGTTCCTATCTTTTGCTTTCTTTTGGAAACTCTCTCTTCTTTTCTCTACCATGTCCAGAAATTCCTTTTCCTTTTCATGTAAAGAACAGGTCAAGTTATTTTTATGTGCATCATCTATATTAATTTTCCCTACAGTTAGAAAATAATCACTCATGTATTTAGCTACATCTCTAGTCGTCTGTACAGGGTTTAGGTTTCTTCGAACAGGAAGTTCAGAAAATGTCACGTCATAGTTTGAATAGTAATACTGTAAAGGTCCTCTTTTATAAAATAAGCTGGTCAGTACACTACAGGAAATTCCATAAGTTAAGAGCAAGTGATGATAAGTCACGCCTTCAGCTACAGAAGTAGGTAGCTTCATGCAGACATAACAGTCGTCTATTTCCATAGTTTCTACATAATGCAATAACAGGTTTGCGAAAACGTTTAAATGAGTCTTGTTCTTAATTTTGTTAAAGTGTAATGCTTCCTCATCTGGTGCTTCTAAATTTAATTGTCTTCGTTTCAGGCTAATTGGTTTTTCCCAGTTGTCTACTCTTTGTGGTGTAATCCTAGTGTCTGTTTCTACAGTGTCGTCAGGTAAGTTATTATTCGGGTACAGGCTTGGATTCTTACTCATCAGAGAAGGAATGGTTACAGTCAGTCCTATCCAAAGGATCAGTACTATTGCTACACTACATAAACATACTTGGCAGCATGTTTTACAACAACTACGTCTAGGTCTTCCGTTCACACTTGAATCAGACATTTCGGCTTAACAGAAGTTTTCCAACCCCTCTTTGTAACTTTGCACAGATAGCTTACTCTGAGCAACTTCAGGTTGGTTCGTCTTCTTCGGCAGACTGATCAGCTGTCTGTTCTTCGTCACTTTCGTCAGTTATATCAAGATCCTCAAATTCCTCCAACACCAAGTAAGTCCATTCAGGATCTTGATACTTTTCGTTTAGTCTTTTCATGCGGTCACTCCTTCCTTTGGAGCTCTCTCCAGTTTCCTTTGCTATACTGGAACTTTGTCTTCTTTGCTCAAGTTTTTCTTCTACTGTTTTTAGTCTCAGTCTCAGTCTTTTAATAAACCTTGGTTCATTATTTTTCTTTTTCTTGAGTCTTTTGGCTGGCACTGTAGTTTGTCTTTCTTCTAATGCTCTTTTATTCTCGTTTGTTTGTGGCACTTCTGTTTCTTCTCTTTCCCTTCCTGTCTGACTAGTCCCAGGTCTAATATTTGTTTCTTCTGCCTGGTTACTAAGCTGGCCTTGTTCAGGTGTAGACTGAATTTGACTTTTGATGGTTTCAATTTCTGTGTCCTGAACACGTTCGTCTATTTCTATCTGATCCTGTTCAAGCACTTCGAACCCTCGATTTTCTTCCGCTTGAACTTTCGCACTAGGTTCTGTCTGTCCCTTTTCAATCTCAGGAGTTCTTGGAGGTGTGTCGATCACCTGTTCTGTCCCTATCTGCTCTTCTCCTTCAGATTTGACATGGATTTCGATAATCTGATTGTCTTCTCCTATTCCTGTCTCTTCCTCACTATTCCACTCTCTGTCTGAGTAGGTCTGGCTTCTGGTTCTGATTGGGTCATCGGTCAGGTCGATTATGGGTATCCACTCATCTCGACTGGTGCTCGGTTGTTCGTCATCAGCTACTTCAGGACCAACGTCTGGAGACCCCTCAGCTGGACAACCTTCAGCGTCAGTCTTCTCGGCTTCAGTCACCCTCTTGGTATGGCTAGCATGGATCCACTTTGGAACGCCGGCACACTTCACCGCTGTCGTGGTCACCAGTATCACTTGACGTGGTTTTCCCCACTTCGGTCCAAGGCAATTTGAACGAGTATGTTTCTTGAGTACAACCCAATCGCCTGGAACCAATTTATGGACTGGAGTTGTTGGACTGGCGACGGCGTCTTCCCCAATCTGGCGAGAGATAGAACGCACTTGGTCACCCAGTTGCTTGCAGTACTCAAGTACCAAATCATCAGAAATGCTTATCAGTTTGTATCCTGGTACCCATGTTTGTCTCATCACTCTTCCCATTAGTATCTCATGGGGAATCAGGCCTGTATTTCAGTCTGGAATACTTTGGATTCCCATCAGAACAAGAGGTAAAGCCTCCATCCAGTTCATGCCAGTAGATTCACACATCTTCCCTAATCTTGACTTGATAGTGCCATTTACTTGTTCTACCACTCCAGAAGCCTCTGGACGGTATGCACAGTGCAGCTTTTGGGTAATCTTGAATGCTTTACAGAGCTGATCAATTACTTCATTCTGGAAATGCCCACCTCTATCTGATTCAATTGTGACTGGAACCCCGTACCTAGGTATTAGTTCTCGTAGTAACAACTTGGCTACAGTGATGGCGTCATTCTTTTTGGCTGGGTAAGCTTCCACCCATTTTGAAAACAGGCAGACAATGACAAGGACATATCTCATTCCTTTACAAAGGGGCAACTGAATGAAGTCAATCTGCAATCTTACAAAAGGACCTCCTGACTTCCCAATTTTACCCATTTCAACTACTGTTCTCTTTCCAGCGTTGAACTGCTGACAGGTCAAGCACCTCTGGCAGAGTGACTCTGCTACTTTCCTGAACTTCGTGCTGTACCATGTCTGTTGGAAAATACGTATCATGGCATCCCTACCAATGTGTGTATCTCCATGTATCTGTCTGGCCATAGAAGCAAGCAGGCGTCTAGGCAACACAGGCATACTGTCAGGGCCCACAATGATACCATCCTCGCTTCTCTGTCGACAACCAAGCTTTCTCCATTTTTCCTTTTATTATTATTATTATTATGCGTTCTTATATAGCGCTCGATTACCCGTAGGCATCTCGGCGCTTGCCTTGGGAACCCGTCCTGGCTTTTTCCCCTGTGAGATACCCGTACTGGGCATCCCCAAGGTGAAAGCCAGGCATCCCGCCGCAGGGGGGCCGTAGTGGAGATTAAGCAAGCTAATGCCCAGAGCTGCAGAGTGTGAACCCGTGATTCGAGTAGGCACCGAAACGAGAATTATCGAGTCCGTTGATATTTGGGCTCAAGACCCTGCCGCGTCGGGAATTGAACCCTGGTCCCGGGTCTGACCTCTGCTTCAGGGTCTGCCTCCTCTAACCAGTGAGCCACACTTCTCCACTACCAGTGAGCCACACTTCTCCACTTTTCTTTTGGTGTTGCAGCATGCTGCCAATCTCTCAATTCCTCCCATGTAGGCACATCCTCAAACACCATAAGTTGGCAGCTGTTTCCATATCCCCCCAATTTGATATTAACAGACATTCGATGTCTGGCACAATGTTGGGCTACTCGGTCAGCATAGTCATTTCCTACTGTCACATGATCAGTGCCAGATTTGTGAGCAGCACATTTGACCACTGCCAATTCTTTTGGTAATTGGATTGCGTCCAGTAATTCTTGTACAACTTTCCCATTTCTGATAGGAGTACCTGAAGAAGTCAGAAACTCCCTTTGCAGCCACAACTGGCCAAAGTCATGCACAACCCCATAACCGCACTGACTGTCAGTATATACGGTTATTCTTTTGTTTTTTCCAATTTTACAGGCTCTGGCCAATGCAACCAATTCGGCTACTTGTGCAGACTTTACTCCAAATAGACAGGAGGCTTCTATAGTGCGTGATACCGTTACTGCAGCATAAGCAGCACTTAGGCCTACAAGTTCGTGTCTCAGACATGAGCCATCTACAAACAGCTCGCAATCTTCTACAGGCAGGGGCATCTCTTTGATATCTGGGCGTGGTTTAGTACTGAACTCAGTTAGGTCAATGCAGTCATGCTCGACCTATCCCTTTGCTTCTGCAATCAGTGCCTCAGGCAACAAGGTTGCTGGCTTCAATATGTTACACCTAGTAATGACTACATTTGCAGCACCTAGAAGAATCCTCTCATACTTAGTCAGCCGACTAGGTGTGAGATACTGAGTTTTAGTTCTTGTCAGTAAGATTACAACTGCATGTGGAACATACACAGTTACAGGATGTCCCATAACAATGGATTCACTCTGTTCTAGACTCATACAAGTTGCAGCTACAGCTTTCAGACATCCTGGTAATCCAGCAGCCACTGGATCTAAAGTAACAGAAAAATATGCCACTGGACGTCTAGTCAAACCATGGGCTTGGGTTAGGACTGACAGTGCGCAATTGTCTCGTGTATCACAAAACAGTGAGAATTCTCAGGCATGCCTAAAGCAGGGGCTGTACACAGACATTCTCGTAATTTAGTAAATGCTGTCAGGCTCTCCTCATCCCACTCCACTGGGTCCTTTGCTCCTTTCTTTGTAATTTTGATCAAAGGTTTGGCTAGGACTGCAAATCCCACAATCCATTGCCTGCAGTATCCTACCACTCCAAGGAACATTCTTACTTCTTTCTGAGTATTGGGTAACTGCATGTCTCGAATTATCCTAATTCTTTCTGGAGTAACTTTCCTGATACCTTTCTCTATCTGGTGCCCCAGATATTTTACTGATTTGGTACAGAACTGCAGTTTGTCAGGTGATACTTTGTGTCCTCCTTCACCTAAGTGATTTAGTAGTGCAATGGTGTCAACAACACAGTCTTTCCGACTTTTAGACGCCACCAAGAGGTTGTCTATATATTGCACCAAAACTGAATTTCCAGGTAGGACTAAAGATTCAAGGCACTTCTTCAGAATCTGATTAAAGATTGAGGGGCTTTCTGTATACCCCTGGGGGACGTGATTCCAAACGAACACGTGACTGTCGAATGCAAATGAGAAAATAAATTTGCTATCTGGATGCAATGGGATCGAAAAGAATGCGTGACATAGGTCAATCACAGTGAACCACTCAGCATCCCAGGGAATTTGATACAGGATCACTGCAGGGTTCGGAACAATAGGACAGCAAGGAACAACTATTTTGTTCACCTTTCTCAGGTCCTGTACTACTCTGTACTTGCTACTAGGTTTCTTGATTCCGATTATGGGTGAATTACATGGGCTACTCATCACTTCTTGTATGATGTTGGCTTCTAGCAATCTTTTTATTTCAATGGCAACTCCTGCTCTCACTTCTGCACTCATTTTGTACGGTTTTGTATTAGGGTACACTGCATTTTCTTTCATGGCTATTTTTATTGGGTCAACGTTTGCCATCAAGCCTACATCCTTTCCAGTAAAGTCCCATACTTCTGGTTTCACTGTCTTTTGGAGTTCTTCAGGTAAGTCTTGTATAGTCAACTGTTTAATTTCTGAGTCAGGTCTTACTAACATTAATTTGTATATTCCATCTTCGTCTGGGGTCTGAATTTCGACGCCTTTTGGTGTGCAAAAGATGGTGCAGTTCATTTTACACAACAAATCACGTCCTAATAAGTTTACAGGACTGGTATCACAGACAACAAATCTATGCATTTCTTTGAAATTCCCTATAGTAATCTCCATGGGCTCAGTAACTGGGGTACTAATCAATTGATTAGATACACCCACTACTTGGATTGCTTCTCCCGAGAGGGGTAGGTTTGGAACGTCTGCTGTTCTCACAGTAGAATGGGTAGCACCAGTGTCCAACAGAAAGGTGACATCATTGCCCTCAACCTTTCCTTCAATGTATGGCCCTGACTGGTCTACCGGCAAGGAGGCGCCAAGTACGCACTCCGTGTCCTCCCCTCTCAGGCCCCGTCAGTATTGGTCGTCACAGAGGAAAGTATCACTCAATAAAAATTGCGAAGTTGCTGCATTTCTATCTTCCTGTCCTCCCCAGATTTCTATGTCTTCACCTTGCAGTGTCTTCCCTTTATAATTTGGTTTAGGAGCACGAGGTAACTGACTTGCTTTTACCTGTTGCGGGGTCTTTCTTGGCCTTTCATTCTATGTCTGTGGATTTAAATCAGTGTTTAGGGGGTCATTATTTTGAGCATACGGACACTCGTCCCTCCAGTGCCCTATTTCTCCGCACAGGTGACAGGGGAACTTCTTTTTGGCTTCCTCCCGACTCATTTTCATTTTCGGCTTCCCTCCTCCCCCAGAACCTTGATTTTGGGAATTCTTATTCATTTTACCCAATTGCTTTTCCTGCTGTTCCGCTAGTTTTACTTGTGCCCACATAACCTTTTCTTTCAGAGACTTTCGCTTATCAGCCATCTCGTCCTCACAGTACTTTGCGTACCGTAAGACCTCATCAATCTTCTTTGACTGCCAACAGATTTTATTGTCTTTGATCCACTGGCAAATTTCAGGTCTTAAACCGTTTACAAACCTGTAAATGAAGTGGGTCATATCCTTCATCTTGATGTTATCTATTCCGCTGTATGTTTTAAATACCTGTAGCAGTCTTTCATAAAAAGAATGCACAGTCTCATCCCTTTCCTGGGTAGTTCTATCTATTTTGGTCCAATCAGTTTCCTTTGCAGGCCCCTTTATCTTCAACATTACCTGATCGTATTTTCTCATTACTTCATCAGAAGGAGCTCCTGTAGCAGGGTCCCTCGTGTATTCCTTATTAGGCCAATCAACGGCAATCTTACATTCAGTCCATAAATCTACGGGAACCACTATGTCGAAAAACCCATCCAGGTCTTTCCATAGACATTTTTGCACTTTTACAAACCTTTCTACCTGACTGTACCACTCCACGGGGTTTTCTCGCAGTTTTGGAAAGTCATTCGTAAAGGACACAATATCCTGTCTGGACCATGGAACGTGCACATACTTCCCACCTGGCACCTCTCGCATAGGGTATAACTGTTCTGGCTGGTCTGCTTCCTTTAAATTAAACTCAGAAGTTGTCTGTTTGGATCTAACTTCTTCTTTTTTCTTTGCCCACCTGGCTTTCCACTTTTCTAAGTCTCCCCATTTTTGCAACACGTTCAGCAACTCCTTGATCTGTGCCTGTTTCCCTGACACATTCATATTCTCTAGATCCTTGTCTGAGAATTCTGCTCTGTAGGGTTTTTGCAAGGGCTTTGATTTTCCAATATCTATTCCCATACTAGCTGCGGTATCTGTCAATTTCTCATGGAACACTCTGGTATCCCGTGTAAGTCTCTTACCGATAAACAGAAGCTCTTCCTCAGAATAGGTATTTAATCTGTCTATACCCACATTTCCTGCCATTAATTCTTCTATTTCTATTCTCAGCTTGTAAATGTCTAATGGTTTTGAGTGAGGAGTTTGTCTCTCTAATTCTCGACCCCATCTCTCAATTTCTTCAGGAGTCACTAATGTGACACTCTTGGTACCTGAAGTTGATTCCATTTGAATCTCCCTCGTATTGAAAGGATTATGTCTCTTCTGCAAACTCTTTCCTGCGTCCCTGATCGGCAAGTCCATTAAAGAGACCTCAGATTCACATTCACTCGTCTGATCATCTACGATTAAGGGCTCTTTTCTTGTCTGTACTACAGTTGGGGTAATGATCGGAGTCTTTGGACTTCCCTGGTTATTCCCATACAAAGGAACCACTGGTCCGATAGTCACTGGGATCGTCAATGCTTCAGGACTTGTATTTAACTGGGAAATTTTCTGAATTATTTCTGGTCTTTGTTGGGCTAGAGCCTCTCGCTCTCTTTCCTGCATTATTCTTTCCAAGTTTATTTCAGGTACTATTTGCGGAGTTAATGTTGGGGCTGTTGGATGTGTCATACTTGGTCCTTCACCATAATTGGGTTTCGGGAACAAGTTTCCTGTGTTTAAGGATCTCATTTCCTCTTCATAAGGGGTTTTTGAGCAAAAGTCCCTTTCACCTGAATATCTTGATTCTCCACTAAATGGTGGTCTTAGACAGGTATCTCTTGCACCTATGGGTCCTAGGCCCTCGTTATAGGAAGGTTTCTGACAGTTGTCTCTTGCGTTTATAGATCTATTCCCTTCCTGACACGGGGGTCGTTGGGAAGTATCCCCTACACTAGAGGATCTGAGTCCTTCATTATAAGGAGGCGGATTTCTCATAAACAAGTCCTCCAAATATTCGTCATCCGATTCCCCACTAGTTACCCAGTGTTTGGTCTTTTCTGTCTTTTTCTCTCCCGTAGGACCACCCATTGCCATCATTGGAAATAGCCCTTCGACTATCATATTCTGTCTCCATTGCTTCATCTTTTTATATCCTGTCTCTTGCTTTAATTTCGGATAAAATTTTGTTAACCCTTTGTCTAATCGGGGCTTGTCTCTCTCAAAAGCCTCGATTTTCCATTCCTCTAATGCTTCGTACTGCGTTAATCTTGGTCTGGGATGCAAATCATTCATTCAGGTTCTCAAATTAAATAGAATCCTGCCATTAAATGTTTCTTCTAACGGGAAAGCCAAAATTCCATCGTCTTTTGTGTATTCCGCCCAATTTTCCAACCATACACATGAGTGGTACCCTTTATCAAACATCATAAAAGATGCGGGAGTATTAGGTGGCGGTATGACAACACCTTCTCTAGTTTTAATAGGTTTGTCCTTTTTGAAATAATTCTTCACTTTATTTACAAGGGACAATTTTCTCTTATTCCCGTACATAATGCTAGTGTTATGCCCTTTCCACTGATCGTTTTCAAACCCTAAATGTCGTGGATCAGGTCTAGTATTCGGTCTATACGTGTGCCACATACGACTTCTGCGAGCGACTTTGTTTACAAATCACTCCCAATCCAAATGCGTCGTTTATTTTCGTGCAACCAATAGAATGCACGATTTCAAATAATTTCAACCAATGGGTGCGCGGCCTTTCGCGAGACAGGTTCTCACGCTTCGGCACTCACCCCTCCTTTACAATTTCAGCTCCGCTACCCACCCACTGTTTCGACCAGAGTGACGTCAGAGCAGTTCCACAACTGACTCCCTCCTTCACAAGGTAACGGAAACTTAATTTCTCTCTTAAAGTGCAAGTGCTTTTAGTTATTTAACAACGAAAACACATTCGCCACTGTACTCGAGTGTCTAGAAAGGAAAGATACGTTTTACTGCAAGTAAACTACTTCCATTTACTTTTCAATTACTACGAGTAGAACCCTTCTGCCTACCCTTCACTCAAGCATTAAGGAACCTGCTAGTCCTTTGACTCATCCACTTCTTTTCGGGATATATACTAAGTCTAAAGTTTCACTAGCGAACCCCTTTGCTTACACTCAAGCTCCGACGAACCTGCTACTCCTCCCGTGTGACCCTTACTAGGTTATATCACAATAGAAGTTTTGCCAGCGAACTCTTTGCTATCATTTATTCAAGCATACGTTCAGAAAAAAAAACCTAATTAGCGCTTCCAGTTCTGTCTAACCTGCACTAATTTTCCTCTAGTAAGTGACCTCACTACGGCGTGGATTCTTCTTACCACCCGCTATTCAATTCCCCGGGGATTCCAAACAAACACGTAACATTGACTAACAAGTTTTGTTAGAACATAAATCAATATAACAGTAAGAAAAACAGTTTTAAAACATTTCATAAATTTCAAAGAAAAAACATTTCACGTGATCGATCAATTTATTATCAACAATATATTCACAATTTTAGCAGCAAAAATCTCTATTTAGCAGCATCCGACCCACCTAGCTACCTTAACTAGTCCTATCTTACTTTAACTAGTCCCTAACCATAGCTCTGCTACCAGAAAAATTACTGATAGAGCGCGCAGGTCACCCAACCAACAATTTCACCATATATGTATCGGGCCCATAAACTTCAATTTATCTTGTACATTAATCAGGTGACCTTACACTCTACTACCAGTAACCCTAGTTCCTTCCTAGATATTCCTACTGTACCCGACTTACCAATCCTCCGTTACGGGTACCTAACGACCTCAATGGATCAGGGAACTAGCTGTGAAGAAAAATGCAAACAAAAAGACCCATATATATATTTCTTTATATTTTCATTAAATGACCACAGACTACTGGGAAGTTTAAAGATTTTTATCTAAATTTCAGATTCGGAAAGCATCAAGTTTACAACCAAAAGACAATCAATAATCAAAATAATGAAGAGCACGTATCCATAAAAGAAGTAAATTAAGCTAATCATTTATGAATTTTAGAACAGGGAAATAGCTTAATTCAGGAAAACCCCGGAGTTAGTCTATGACTGGGAATAACTAAACTCAGGAAAGAAATTTAGAACATACTATAATATCACAAGTGAGATCTGTGGTATCCTTCTCTCTGTTTACCTGCCTCTCTACCTCACCCTTACTAGAATGTTTTCCTTGGAACCTGATGATGTACTCTTGTTATGGTTCTAATCAGTCCAGCACAGCGACAGTTGCTGACTGCTTATCTCTGCTGTGGATGGGATCCTTTCTTCCTCTGATGAAAATAAAGAAACCTTTTTATCAACTTACAATTAATGTGTACTTCTTCACATTGGCGACGAGGGTGGGATAGAAAATAAAGACTCCCTTCTACTTTCAACATTATAAGAAGAAAAAGGAAAATTTTCTCTGGACAGAAAAGGATCTCAACACCAAGCCTCAACTCAAGGTACTTTATAGTACAAATATAAACTCCATAACTTGGCAGCATAACAAGACTCGTTTTCAATATACATTAATTGACTTTAATTAATGTAATTTTAATTATTTGGAGGCTTGATAATACATCTGTCTGCTTTTCACTTAATTTAAAAGCAACAGACTTTTTCTTTTTACTCTCTTTTACATAATCATATGCATGACTTTAACCAATTTGAATGATTAAGTGCCTACAAGGTAAAATACCAATTTACTAAATTAAATGCTCGAGCGCTGGACTGTGAGAAAGACTAAGTTGAAGCGTCTGCCATGCATAACGCTTGTTCTGAATGAAATGCCAAACTGAAGTGTCTGCTGTGGACAACACATGATATAAGAATGAATGCCTTCGTTTTCCTGCCTGCCAAGCTGAATACAAAACTTTCTACTTCATGAAAATACAAACAACTCAGCCTTTCATTACTTAATTATCGTGGCTACATACGTGCAGTTTAAAAATAAATAACCATCGGCATCTGCACGCTCCTTAGTCACGCTCCATTACAGACAATCATGCGCTCATTACGCTGTTGTCTCTGTGACGCTCCAGACTATGTGACTCAGTGACGCTTCGAACAACGCTGCGTTTCAGGATTCATACGCTGCGCTTCACTGACATCACAGTGAGCCAACTTGCATGGCAACGCTTGCTATCCTTGACAACCGGCTCGTCGGAGGTCTGTTTTCGACAGCGTTTAATCTTTAATTTCCTCGTGGGATTCAAAGACTTCTACTGGACAGGTTTTGCTGATTATAAGTCCAAGGAGATCTTACCTGCGCTGACACACTCAGCTCCTTTGATGTGTGCAGTTGAGCTTTTACCTTTAGATATACATTTCTTCATGAGACTTAAAGGCTCATTCCACACTTACTAACTTCCTAGTAAGTCTCAAAGATTTCTGCTGGACAGGTATTACTGGTTCTAAGTCCTAGAACATCTTACCTGCGCTGACACACTCAGCTTCTTCTATGTGTGTTACCTTAGCTGACGTACTCAGCTCCTTCTGCGCTGACACACTCAGCTATTACCTCCATTGACGTTTAATACATTTATTCTCGTTCTTTTGTACTTAATCTCTTCTACTAATATTTGTTTTTTACAGGTCATAGTCATGTTCGATACTCAATGTCTTTAGTGACAAACTTGGTTGTCTTTCTGGGTATGTTCATAACATTATCTTAAAGACAAATGCTGTTCCTGTGGCATGTAAAGTGCGTAATGTTCCTTTGGCCATGCAGGAACCAATGAGATTAGAATTGGATAAACTTTTGAATGATGGGATTATTGTTAAGACGGAGGCGAGTGAATGGGTTTCGCCAGTTGTTTTAGCTCATAAACCCTCAGGCGAGATTCGTTTTTGTGTCGACCTCAGGGCTCTCAATAGGGAGGTCGTGGCAGATAGATATCCCCTTCCTAATATTAACACCATGTTGACTCAGTTAGGAGATGCCTGCATGTTCTCCACTCTTGACTTGAGGGCTGCTTACCATCAGGTGAGGATTGATGAGACTTCCATGGGATTCACTACTTTAATCACGCCTTTAGGAACATTTAAGTTTACTCGCCTGCCTTTTGGTTTAATATCTGCAGCCTCTGTTTTTCAGCGAGTGATGGAAGATGTATTGAAAGGTATTATGGGAGTCAAAATTTATCAAGATGACGTACTTGTTTTTGGCTCATCACAGGATGAACATGATTTAAGAGTTAGGTCTGTCTTGGAACGATTTAAAGACAGAGGTTTGACTTTGAAAGAAAACAAGTGTAGATTCAACTTGACTGAAATTGACTATCTAGGTCATTGTTTGACTCCTGATGGTGTCAAACCTAAAGACAAGTTGGTGAAGACCATACATAACTTGCCTACACCAAAGTCTAGGGAAGAGTTAGTCACCTTTTTAGGTATGGCGGAATATTATAATAAATTCATACCACACTTCGCCAATAAAACTTCTAACATGAGGACTTTGTTAAAGAAAGGTGTGAAATTTGCTTGGTCTCAAGTTTGTCAAGAAGAATATGAACTTGTTAAACGAGATCTAAGTCTGGCTCCCTCATTACGTAGCTTTGATGTTGATAATAGTTCTATTTTGGTCACAGATGCCAGTTCCCGGGGGTTAGGTGCTGTGCTCAAGCAAGTAAGAGATGGGAAAGAGGTTACCATCTTGTTCTTATCGAGGTCTTTAGTTGGTCCAGAATTGTCATACTCAGTGATTGAAAAGGAGGCGCTTTGTATTTATTGGGCCATTAAGAAACTGAAGAAGTTCTTGTGGGGTAATGCTTTTGTAGTTCACACTGATCACAAACCACTGAAGGAGGTCTTTTATAAAAAGGGTCTAGACGCCATTTCCTCACGTATCTGTAAATGGGTTATTGCTCTTCAAGAGTTTGAATTTGAAGTGAAGTACTTGCCGGGAGTGAACAACAAGGTTGCTGATTGTCTCTCTAGGTTGGTTGTGGAGCAAAATAACCAGAAGGATGAATCATCTGAGGATTCATGGGAGATTGATGAGTTTAAGGTGTGTGAGGTAGTAGAAGGAATTGTTCAGGAGTGTGATTGGCGGGGGGCAATATGTACAGATCCTGAGTTACAAGAGGTCTATAAGTTGGTGAGTGATGGTTGGCCATGTCTCAAGAATCTGAGCGATAGTGCCAAGAAATATTGGAACGTCAAAGATGAGTTATCTTTAAAGGATGGTTTGTTGTGGAGAGGTACTAGACTCATACCACCTTCATTAATCAGGAAAAAAATTCTTCTCTTGGCTCACCAAGGACATCAGGGTATATCCAAAACTAAGGAAAGGATACGTCTGCATTTCTGGTGGCCGGGTATTGACCTTCTTGTGGAACGTATGATTCGTGATTGCATTGAATGTAGCTCCTCTGATAAAGTTTGTAAAACAAGAACACAACCGATGGTTATTAGGGATACCCCTGTGCGTTGTTGGCAGGATGTTGCTTTGGACATCCTAGGTCCCATTTCTTCAGGGAACAACTCTCAACGGTATGTCTTAGTCATGGTAGATATGTTCTCTCGTTGGCCTGAGATAAAAATCACTCAAAACATTGAGACTAAAGATGTTGTCAAGTTTTTACGTGAAGTTTTCAGTAGGGAGGGGTTTCCTGAAACCATCCTAACTGATAACGGGGTACAGTTGGTTTCAAAGGAGATGGAGGAATTTTTGGCAAGTAAAGGTATTAAACACAAGCGTTGTTCACTTTATCATCCGGAAAGTAACGGTATGGTGGAAAGGTTCAACCGGGTCCTTAAAGAATCCATTCAGATCTCCAAAGACCAGGGTTCAGATTGGAAGGTTAATCTTATGGAGAGGGTCATGATCTATAGAATTACACCACATTCCTCCACAGGTGAGGTACCTTTTATACTTTTTCGTGGTCGCACTCCGAACACATCTTTATTTCAGACTTGGATGAGAAATTTGGGGGTGGAAGCTAGTACTTTTAACAAGAATCCAGTCCTAAAGCAAAGGGTGAAATCAGAGCTGAGAAAAGAGAACTTTGATAGCAGACATGCTGTCTCTGCTACCAAGGTTTGTGTTGGAGATCAGGTGAGAGTCCGTCTTCCACTCAAATCCTCAGGTCCTAAGTTTTCCTCTCCTTTTGTTGTTTCAAAATTGTTTCGTAATGCTGTTAAATTAAATGATGGAAGAATCTGGAATTTGAATCGCATTGCTCCCTTTTTAGGTTCAACTGGGAGACAAGCTACGAACATCAGTCGGGCCAAGAAATGTGTACATCTTAAATCTGACGTTATGTCTGATGTCCCCACCAGGAAAAGTGGACGCTTATGTCATGCTCCTTCTGCTCTAAATGATTACATTGTAAAATAATAATTTTCCATCCTGTGTTTTTTTTTGTGTTTCAGGGGAAGGTGTGTGGTATCCTTCTCTCTGTTTACCTGCCTCTCTACCTCACCCTTACTAGAATGTTTTCCTTGGAACCTGATGATGTACTCTTGTTATGGTTCTAATCAGTCCAGCACAGCGACAGTTGCTGACTGCTTATCTCTGCTGTGGATGGGATCCTTTCTTCCTCTGATGAAAATAAAGAAACCTTTTTATCAACTTACAATTAATGTGTACTTCTTCACATGAACCTATACTTTGGGTCAAATGAAGATGTAAATAGACTTTGAACTTTGAGTCACGAGAATTCTAAATTAACATATACCTTTAGGAGGGGAAGAAGTGGAACATACTAAAATGTTAGAACCATCATCGAGTCAGTTATAACAGTAAAGAAAACAGTCACATCTATATTTCATAAGTGATATCTAGCAAAGGTACTTCAAGGAAGGGGAAAAAATAGGAACATGCTAATTAACATCAATATCATATAAGCTCTTCATTCAGTAATTTGCGTAAAGCATGGAAAATCAACATATGCAAAGGTATGTCTTTATTAAAGCAAAAGAGAGAAAATTAGAAGGTCCAGTATAGAGTTTCCAGCGATAATATTTACCTAGAATGGTGTGCAGACCAACCCTGGCCACGGATCAGTCAAGGACAGGAAAAACCCCAAGGAAGGATAGTCATCAATGGGACCGCAGGTGCAGACTGGACACCCCAGGACAGGACAGGAAACCCAGATTAGGATCAGGACAGGACCACCAAGGCAAGACCAGCACCCGCAGTTTGGAAGAAACGCCTGCGCTCCACCCTCTCTGCAGTTATCAGTCAGAACCCTGATTGGGTTATCGAACTCCCCAGCAAAGTGCTCCACCAGCACTTAAGGTTTCTCAACAAAACCCTTGAGTCTATGGAATTTTCGGACAGAGTGCTCCGCAGCCCTCTGTATCAAGTCACCTATTGAGTGCGTTGGGTCAGTGACAGGTCAGCTATTTGGACAATTTCTCTAGCTAAACCTAGGCTGGTTATACTGTTTTCGGGTCAGTGTACCACCCCCCAAATGTTGCAAGTGTCAGAATCCCCAATTTCGATTGGTCCCCAAGTAGGATAGACATGAGAAGTTCCCCTATGGCTATATAATTTTACATTTGACATAGTTCAAAAAACATTTCAAATTTCACATTTAGATAACACAGATACCATAGTTTTTATGCTATTTTCATTATTTTCTTTATTATTTTTAATTTTTTATATATGTAAACATTTTCTTTTTTCCATATGCTTTAAATTAAGTGCTTTCACTGTATCAAAAAGTTATTTCACCATTCATTTAGATATTTAAAAAGTACAATACATTATACCAATATTTTAAGAACAATTAAATCAATCGATTAAATGGTCCTGATAACCACACATATACCAACAATCACTCCCTATGCATACATCCTTCAAATCATACTACATACAACCACTAATTTCTGTGATGGAGGTAGTCCAGATGAAATGTGTGACTAAAACGCCAGGTCTACGCGTTTCGGTGGGTTGAGACCACCTTCCTCAGGACCGACAGAATTTATCTTCCTGCCATAGTGGTTACAGGGTATCTGAAATAACAAATATATGTATATGTATCTGTGTATATAAACTCTACACAACCAGCAATCAATTACGAAACAATTAATTAATTCGAAAACATCTTCTAACTGTCTAGGGACAACTGTGTGCAATGAATTGTTTCGTTCCTCCAAAACGAGATAGCATTTACTGGATACCATATCTCCCAACATGGAGTGTCACCTGATCCAGCCAAGGTTTGTGACATCCAGACTGCCCCAGCCCCCCACCATGACCTGTGTGAGGAGTTTTCTGGGTATGGTCACATATTGTGGCCAGTTCATTCCGCAATCTCATTGACCTCACTGCGCCACTGAGAGAACTCGCGAAGAACAGCGCCAGTTAGGAGTGGGGCCCTGTGCAAGAGAAAGCTTTTCTGGACACTAAATGCGCACTCTCGGCTGAGGCAAATCTAGTCTACTTCAACCCGGCCCGTGAGTTGGAGCTCTCGGTGGATGCTTCCCCAATTGGACTCGGGCGGTGCTGTCACATAAGCAGTCAGATGGAGAATGGTCCCCGGTGACCTATGCAAGCTGCGCCCTAACAGACACGGAACAGCGGTACTCGCATATTGAGAAGGAGGCCATAGCGGTCCATTGGGGATGCCGCCACTTCCATCTGTACTTGTACGGCCAACCATTCACAGTTCAAAAACATCACAAGCCATTAATCCCGCTTTTCATGGGGGTCTCGTCAAAACCTCCAACGAGAATTGAAAAATGGATCCTGCAGTTACAGGAGTATCAGTTCAAAGTGATCTATAACCCAGGGGCACACAACCCAGCTGATTTCCTGTCCAGACATGCTAGACTGGTGACCAAAGAAGGGGAAGACGAAGTGGGCGAGGTCGAAGGGTATGTCAAGCTGGTTGTAGAACGGTCTCGCCCCCTCGCCATCTCGTTGGAGGATATCGTGGGAGCAACCAAAGAGGATGAATGCTGGCAAATGGCGATCTCGGCAGTGGTCTCAGGAAGATGGCATCTGCTACTGGACAAGCTAGCACGCAGAACTGATGAAGCACAAACTGCAGTAAAGGCCCCACACAATGTCCGCACAGAACAAGCCATTTCACCGGAAGGCTGTCTTATGAGAGGGTCCCATCAGGCAATTCCCAAAGCCCTGCAGCAACGGGTGGTGGATTTAGCTCACATCGCTTACCAAGGAATCGTCAAGGCTATGCTGCAAGCTGTGGTTTCCCGACTTCAATAACGCTGTGGAGAAAACAGTTCGGTCCCGCTCACTGTGTCAGGGGGTTGGTCCACCTGAACCACCAGCACCGATTGTGACGGAAGACATACCACCTCATCCAATTTCGGGAGTCTACCGGATCGAAGACACATGCTTGTGATTATAGATGATTTTTCAAAGTATCTGGAGGTCAAGGTTCTAGACTCTATCACGGCGAGTAGCACAATACCCCGGATTGAGAAGATAATGGCCACCCATGGACTTTTCCGTGAGCTACGCACTGATAATGGCCCGCCTTTTTTTTGTCATGAGTTTGCCGATTACTTGTAGTCCAGGGGTGTTCGGCACCAAAAGATCACACCTTGTTGGCCTCAAGCGAATGGGGAAGCGGAGTGCTTCATGCGCATCCTTAACAAGGTTCTGTGGATAGCCATCGCCCGGGAACAGAACATGGAATGCACCCTGTATACTTTTCTGAGGAAATACAGACTGACGCCTCATTCCACGATGCTAGTTAGCCCTGGATCGCTGTGCATCAACAGGATGGTGGAGGATGTCATCCCTCAGGTAACTCAGTCATCAAGTTTGTGTGACCAGGTTGCAGAGCGGCTCCAACAACGACTGGCCAGGAATTACTCCATGTCCAAGCAAAGGTATGCTACGGACCGGTGGTTGGCAGTGGGTGATCTTGTATTGTTGAAGAATCGTAACCCCAGAGGGAAGTTCTCGCTTCGTTTGAACTGGACCCTTGGACCATTCACACCATAAAAGGAACAATGATCACTGCCAGGAAAGGTGACGAAACAGTCACAAGGAACATTTCACAGTTCAAGGAGAATCGACAGTCTGCCTCTTCCAGGGTGGAAGTACCTGAGGTGGATGAGGCCGAAGAGTATGTCAACCCCGGTGTGAATGACACCTGGCTGCCCAGCCGACAAGGCATGCAACTGCCAGATGCCTCCTGTGACAACTCATCAGGGGCGACTCGAGAAGAGGACTGTCAAGAAGGGAGTGAACGTCGAGGAGGAAGGAGGTACCACCTCAGAGCCAATCCTGCGGTGTCACCACGACTGAGAGGTTTTGCACTGACTTAAGGCACGGACATTCAGTCTGTTGTGTTCTCTCTTTCTTTTTCTCTTTCTTTATCTCTCTCTTTCTCTCTCTCTCTCTCTCTCTCTCGCTCTCTATCTGTTGTTAGTCAATTTATAATAAAGGAGGAATGTTATGTTGTGTGGATCACCCCATGTTGTTTTGTTAGTCAGGGGTGTCCCACGGAGTAGCCTGCAGCCAGAGGGCTGATGCTATTGTCCACCGGAAATAGAAATGTTAATAAAGACAGGTCATGACCGGACATCCGGGTCAGGCCTACACGTACTCACCAACTCGCCTGATGGAGTGGTTATTCCTGCTGCTGCCCGTATATGCATTCACGGGTGCTCGTGCAACATTGCATACGTCATCTGTCCACAGGTCAGAAAAGGCAGGGTGGAGGTGGCAGAGACAGGTGGCTGCCATCTGACCAAGCTAGGCAGGTGGGGGGGTAGTGGCAGATCAACAGAACACTCAGAGTAGATAGGAGGGTGGCAGGTTCATGGAATATGATGGACAGAAAGGGAGCAGGGGCATGCACACAGACATCGGAAGGCAGGAGGAAGGAGAGTAGGGGCAGCAAGCTAAGCACAGAGGCTAAGCAGGAGGACAGTGATGGGGCATAGCATTGGGCAATGGCGGGCAGGAGGAGTAGGCAGGTACATCAAGCTAAGTGGAGAGCAGTGGCAGCACATCAGACTATGCAGGGAAGGAGGGAGGGGACTGGTGCATGGACTCAAAAAACAGAGGGTATGGAGGAGGTAGATGGGTCAGCAAGCTAACTGTTTAGGGCAGGCGGGAAGGGCCGTTCGCAGAACAAACGCCACACATGGCTGTAATGAGGGATCAGGGTAATGGACAATGGATGGCAAGGAGGAGGTAGACGGGAGTAGCAAAATTGGGTGGGGGCAGCACAATGCCAGGCCAGGCCCTACGCTCAATGCCCACTACTGTGCAATGCGTTAAGCATCTTACTTTATATTAAAACACCTTGGAAATTTACTGAAAAAAACGAAGCTTACAAGGACATTATAGTTAGGCTCACATTTAACACATGAAAAACCACTAACATTCACCCATTATAGTTACCTAAGCTAATTATAACTTACGTCCCGCAATGCACTGCTAATGGCCTAACATATTACATCACTCAGGACAGGGTCAGTGGCATCACTGATGACATCTCAAGTGACATCTCTGATGACATCATCCACAGAACCACTCACACACCTACTCACACCCCTATACAAACTCTCATATACCCACTCACCCACACAATCACTCACACGCCCATTGACAGACCCATACAACCCCACACACACCCACTCACTCAATTATAGAGCCACTCACACACCCACTCAGTCACCTATACAGGCACCGGCATAGCCATTCACTCACCCATACAGCCAAAAACACAAGCAGTCACTTCTTCAAATTTAGAACCACTCACACAGGCATTCACTGACTGTTATAACATCTGAACACAGGCATACACTCACCCATACAACTACTCATACACCCACTCACACACCCACATGACTACTTACATACCCATTCACACATTCATACAGCCACTTACACACCCGCACACTCACCCATGCAGACACTTTCTCCAATACAGCCACTCACACATGAACTTACATAACACACACTGACTCAAACAACCACTCACCTATACAGCCACTCATACTGCCACTCACCCATCCATATAGGTACTAAAAACCCACTCACCCACCCATAGAGCCACTCATACAGCCACTCACTCACTGATTCAGCCAATCACACTCCCTCTCAACCACCCATACAGCCACTTATACCGTCACTCACCCATCCATACAGCCTCTCACACACTCACTCACCCACACAGTTACTTACTCACCCAAACATACAGACACTCACTCAGCCACTCACTCACCCATACAATCACTTACACACACCTCCCCTCACTCAACCATAGAGCCACTCACATACTCATTCACTCACTCACCTATACAGGCACTAACACAGCCACTCATTCACCAATACAGCTACTAACACAAGCAGTCACTAACCCATACAACAGTTCACACAGCCACACACTCACCCATACAACTACCCATACACTACCTTCTTTAACTATACAACTACACACACAGCCATTCACTCACTCTTACAACCTCTGAACACAGGTATACACTCACCCATATAACTACTCATACACCCACTCACACACCCACACAACCACTTACATACACGCACACTCACCCATATAGACACTCACACAGGCACTGACTCTCCAAGATGCCAGTCATACACCAACTTACTTAACCAAACACTAACTCAAACAGACACACACTCACCAAACAGACACTCATGCTACTACTCACCCACCCATATAGGTACTCCAACACCCACTCACACACTCATAGAGCCATTTACTGATTCAACCACTCACACTCCTTCTCACCCACCCATAGAGCCACTTACCCACCCTTACAGTCTCTCACACACCCACTCACTATTCCATACAGCTATTTACACACCCACACATCCACCCATACAGGCACTCACTCAGCCACTCACTCACCCATACAGCGACTCACATACCCTCTCACTTTCCCATAAAACACTCACATATCCACTCATTTACCCATTCACACACTCACACACCTAATCACACAGCCACTCAGACAGCCACTCGCACACTGATTTGGGGAGTCTCAAAGCTGCTCAGATTACATATGTTAGAAATAGTATCACTGATTAGTAATACAGATAGAATAGTAATTTAACTTATACAGTAGCTTACAATACATATTTAAGTGTCTGAAACTTTTCCGAAATACTTTCACTCACTGGATGATGTCATAAGTGATGTCATCAGTGATGTCATTTGAGATGTCATCAGTGATGTCACTGACCCTGTCATGAGTGAAGTAATATGTGAGGTCATAAGCAGTGTATTGCTGGGGCGTAAGTTATAGTTAGCTCAGGTAACTACAAATGGTGAATTTTGATGGTTTTATGAGAGTGAAATGTGAGCCTAACTATAATGTCCCTGTTACCTTTGGTTTTTTCACTAAATTACCAAGTTTTTTAAAATTCTATTTCCTGACTATAACATACCTGTAACCTTTCGTTTTTTCAGTGAATTTCTAATGTTTTTTAATGTTATTTTCTAACTATAACATCCATGTAACCTTTGTTTTTTCAGTGAATTTCAAAGGTTTTTCAAAATGTATTCTCTAAAGTTTTTAAACTATTTTTATATTATTTTTTCAGAAAAAGTAAATTCTTTCTAAGTAAATTTCTTTTAACTATGATTTTTCTTCTTTTCTTTAGACCTTTTAATGTTCATGTCTAAATTTTAAGAATGTATTATAATATGTTTACAAAGTTTTTTTATGAATTTTGTTTTTGTAAACTTTTTTGGGTTATTTAAAATTATTTTCTGTATTCATTGCTTTTTGTTTTTATTTTATTTTGTGCAGTTTTTTTATTTTAAAATATTGTTTTATTTGCTTTAAAAAAATATTATTTTAAAGATTCTATATTTTCTAGAGAGAAATATGTAGTTATTAATTTTTGTGGCATTGTTTTTTTTCCACACAATTTGTGATCTTCGTGGTTCTTCCATGGTACCAAAACCGAGACTGGACAGTAAGAACTCTATTGTTTCCTGATTCCGATCTCCTGATTGCAATGTATCTGCTGGTTCCAAACTGCGGATTCGCCCAAAATTTTGTTTTGAAATTAGTGTCGACATAGTTGAGGTCAACAATTTTGGAGTATATATTTTATTTTACGATTACTCATTCTATTTATGATGGAACCATCACAACACCATTCATGAGAAATCAGACCAGAGAATGGTCAGTGAAAAAGCAGCTAGTGCTCATTCCTCCGTATCTTCAGCGACACTGCCAGCAGCTTTCACCCAAGAAACAATAACAGTGGCAGCTGTATGTCCAAATTTGGGGCACTTGACAATACATTTTTTGCACTGCGACATGCCAGTTGGCTGGAACACTACATCGGTTGCTGATTATTTGGATGCAGTCAATAATCATCCCTCCTAAAAAAGAATTGGGTGATAGTATTTTTTTATATATATATATTGTGTATAAGTGTGTGCATGGGTGTGCCAGTGTATGCATCAGTGTGTTTCTGGGTGCGTCAGTGAATGTGTGTGCATCCCTGTTTGTGTTAGTATATGAATATGTGTGTGTATGGGTGTGTCAGTGTATGTATTGGTGTCACCATGGGGGTCTCAGTGTTTGACTGGGTCTATCAGTATATGTATGAGTTTATCAGTTTATGTATTATTGTATGAATAAGTGTGTATGCGGGTATGTTAGCGTATGAATAGGTGTGCTCCTGGGTGCCTCACTGTATTAATGTTTGTGTGCATGAGTATGTCAATGAATGCATAGGTGGGTTGCAGGATGTGTCAGTATCTGTATCATATATATATATATATATATATATATATATATATATATATATATATATATATATATATATATATATATATTACCTATATATATATTACCTATATATATATTACCTATATATAAATATATATTACCTACTGGCAGTCGCCACTAGGTAGATATAGTTAGGACCGAGTTCCCATAGGAAATCTGCAACATTGTATTTGGAATAACTTTGGCGCCGGTTGACGAATCTTTGCGAAATTCTACAAGAAGATGGCCTGCTCAGCTCCTTCCCTAAAAGTTTGGGGGTGATTCGTGAAGCGGGGGCCGAGAAAAAAAGGGGGCCCCAAAACGTGATTTCCCCATGCAATTTTCCATACGGACCTTTAAGACGGGCTACAGCCCGACCTGCTGAACGGAATTACACCAAATTTGGCAAAAAAGGTAGACTTTGGTTCGCAGATGACACTTTTTGTTAAATGGTGTACATCCGTGCTGTAGTTCCTAAGAATATCAAAAGTAAAATCATAGATATATCTATGGACGAAGTACCGTCCGAGGATTATACGCGTACCCTTACGAGCACGAGCTGCATGCTAATTGGCTGTCAACTGTCTGTCAACACTTCAAACCAGGAAGTGTTGGCAGCCATCTTGTGCCTCGGTAGAACCGAGGCACAAGAAAACAGATAAAGAAACGCGAAAAACAAGAAAAGGGGGCAGGGTAGAAACACCCTGACCCCCTAGGCCTGCTCAGGGGGTCCCACAAGGACCCCGAAGACCCAAAAATGTGTTATTCTTTTTAAATCGCAGGATACCCGACGCCTGCCTCATTTGTAATTATCCCCCGGGGGGGCCAAATCCGGGGGTAATGTTGTTTATAATTATGGGGGGCCCAGAGGGGCCCCCCAGCCCCGGGGACTGCCACCACTGGGGCTCTAATGTTACGTATGCGGGGGGGCTCACGACCCCCTTGCAGTCCCGAGGACCGCCACCCTTGGGGCTTCTTTTCTTTTATAATAAAGGGGGGCCCAGAGGGGCCCTCCCAGCCACAGGGACCGCAACCCCCGGGGCTTCTCTTTTTTTAAATAAAACAAACCTGTGTGGCGGGGCTCAAGCCCCCCCACATGCCCCGGGGACCGCCACCTCCCCGGGGCACTAATGTTTTTATAGTTAGCTGGACATTTCACTCGTCCAAACCCATTGAAATTCTTATGATATAGTTAGTTAACTATATCTCGCGCACCCGCAATCCACTGCTGATGATGTTACAAATTACATCGTTCATGACATGGTCAGTGACATCACTGATGACATCTCAAATGACATCAGTGATGATATCATCCACGTGACAATCAGATATACCTCATCATACAGTGGTATAACCTTTCATCACTCACTGTAAAATACAGAGAACCATATTTGAATCCATTGACACACCAATACAAGTTTCTAAAAACCCACTCATATAGATTCCTAGATCTATACACACATCTAATCACTTACCTATAGACTCGAGGCCATCTAGGAACGGCCAGGAATCAGCTACATTTACAGCACTGAATTCTTTCAACCAAGGGCTAGACCCCTCTATCTCAATAATCCTCGGAGGGGATTTTAACTGCCAATTTGAACCTCTGGGTAGTCTTGAACTGGGTGACCAAGACGAGGTAGATGCATTATGGCATATCCCGGACCCGAATATTGCCCCTGTCAGGGCATGGACACCACTTGTGCTCCAAATAAAATGTTTCTCACTTGCAACATCCCTGCGGGCGTGCAATGGGAGATTGGACCCTGACCGCCCAGCAATGGCAACTTTTAATCGGGCAAACAAAACAACCATCATTGACTATTTAATGGTGGATGCTAAAAATTGGGATAAGCTAAAAGAATTTAGGGTTATTCAAAGACAGGACAGCGATCACAATGCCCTGGTAGTAACTTTTAAACCAGGGTCATTTGGATTGACCACCTCTGATCGCATACCGGCCACGATGACACTTCCTCTCACGCTGACCAACAACAGAAGGAGGGTTAAGTGGCCCCACCTTGTAGATTCAACCTCGAAGCTTGCCAAAATCTACCAACTCGCTATTCCCTTTATAGAGCAGATGGGTGACTCGCCTGGTTGGCATCAGGCACTAGATACGCACAAACAGCTAGTTGAGGTACTAGGGGATGTGTTTTACCCCATTAGTAGAATTAAGAAGCATGTCCCAAAAACACACCCCTGGTTTAATGATGCATGCAGGAACTCAAAAAAGGAGCTCCTTGCGGCAATTAAGGCAAAGGACAGAGCGAATATTAGGGCAGCCAGACTGTCCTACAAAAAGGAGCTGATCAGGGGAAAAGAGAGTGGGAAGAAGACAGGTGGGAAGAACTCAGAGGTGCCCTTGTGACTAAAGATGCCAAACTATTCTGGGCATTAGTAAATTCCGATGCTAATGATGGTGGGGGGATCCCTCTACCAAATATCCCCCCCTCAGTGTGGGAGGCGCATTTCTCTGCACTCTACACTAGCCCTGTGACCGGCTATAGTGACTATTTAGATAGGTCTGGGACATTAGAGTTAGATGGTCCCTCCTGGATTTCTCCTGCCCAAGACCCCCCCATAAGTGTCGACTGCGGGGGGCCTCGGGCATGGGACACCGGATAGACCATAGGGACACCGAGGCGAGGATGGCCCTGAGAAATGGTGAGAGTATCTCAGCTAAGGAGGTGGAGACTGCAATTATTAGACAACTCCCTAACCAAGCGCCAGGCCTCGATAGGGTACCGGGTGACCTTTTCCGTTCTCAGCCAAAGATCTGGGCCCCGTACCTAACTGTATTGTTTAATGCAGTCCTACTGGGGGCAAAAATACCTGACACCTGGGCGGGGGCCGAGATCATCCCCATTTTTAAGAAGGGGAGCCCTTTGGATCCGGCAAATTATAGACCAATCAGTCTCCTGGATACTACCCAGAAACTGATGGGCCGGATACTCCTGGATAGAATATTGGGATGGGCGGAGGAGTATGAAGTTATGACTACGCTCCAGGCCGGCTTTAGATCAGGGATCTCGACCACGGACCAACTCTTTAGGCTGCAGGTCCTTTTCTGGAAGACCGTAAGTGTCGAGGGTGGCAGCCTCTACCTGGTCTTCGTTGACCTGCGGGCCGCTTTCGACCTTGTGCCGAGGGAGAGTTTATGGAGGGTCCTAAAAGACCTTGGCCTTCCCCCCTACCTATTGGAGGTCTTGAAGCGGTTTCATGAAGGGAACTATGCCCGGGTGAGGTGCGGGAAGAACGGGGAACTATCTGCACGTTTCCCTGTAACCAGAGGTGTACGCCAGGGCTGCGCCCTGGCTCCTACGCTCTTTAGTCTTTATATAAATGGCCTGGTGGGGGAACTAGATAGAGTCAGGGATAGCGATGCCCCTTGGTTGGCGTCAGGTCGGGCGCCTGCTCTGATGTTCGCAGACGACACCCTTAGTGTATGAATGAATGTGTCCATGGGTGTGTCAGTGTAAGTATGACGGTGTACTGCAGGGGCGGCTTCTCCACTGAGGCGGAGGAGCGTCACCCCACTGCTTTCAATGCAGTGGAAAATGGAAAAATAAAATGATAATAGCAAGGCTAATATTTTATTTTTCATTGCTGCGGGCTGGGTTAGGGAAGAGTGGGGATGGTGGCTCAGGGAGAAGGGGTGGACTGCGCACATTAAGTGCGCACAACTGTTTGGCCTGCCGTCTTGGACCGGCTAAACAGTCCAGCCCACTTTGCATGTTCCCCACCCAGGTTGCAATACAGCCTATCCTACCCCCCAACCACAGCTCTCGGACCATTGCTGCATTGCAGTGCTGTGATTGACTCAGGGGGGCTTGTGTGCTTCTGGACGCTTCAGCAACGACGGAGAAGAGAAGGAGGCGGTCGCAGCGCGAGGAGGTAAGTGTTTTAAAACAATATTTTGTCCCCCATCCCATGCCCCCTGCCCCTGTTCCCTGCCAGCTGCTACTGGTTTCCCGGGTGATTAACTGTATGAATAAGTGTGTGCGTGGGTGTCTCAGTGTATACATAAGTCTGTGCCAGGATTTTTCAGTATCTGTTTCACTGTGTATATGGGTGTCTCAATGTATGTATTCCAGTGTGCTTGAGTATGACAGTGTATGCATCAATGTGTTTATAGGTCTGCAAGTGTATGTATGAGTGTGTCCCAATGTGTCTTATTGGATATATTATAAAGTTTAAAGAAAAACATATTCACACATTTAACTTAAAAAATGGTTCCATTGATCTGTTTAAAAAGAGAGGAAAGTAGAAGTTATTGTTTTATTATATAAAGTTGCATTGTGAGTTTCTGCAAAACACATTTTCTTAATGTTAATATTAAAGCATTACAGAGTTGTAACACTGTAAAGGACTTATACATATATTTTAAACATTTCATTGTTCCTTTTTGACTTCTCAGTTTTCATACTAGTATATCATAAAGAATATACAGCATAAAGCTTCATTCTTAAACAGAGGTGAAAAGCAATCATATACAGTGTTGAGAAACTCCCCAGAACTGCACTATCTGTTACTATAAATAACTGACACTATGCATTGCACTCACTACAAATACTTAATCAATTGTTTGACCTATCGCTACTGCAGTATTTAAAGAAACACATCTAAAAGCAAATATCTGATTCCAAGTGGTCCAATACTACACTTATATTTTGGAGTCCCATTTGAAGACATTACCTCTGGTAAGCTGAATAATGTCTTAAACATCGATGATACATGAAGAACGAAGACTGTAAACCACTTTTTAAAAACAAATACTCCTTAGATCTTTGGTTGCAGAAACAAAAGTTATGAATTTGGGAGTTTAAAATGCACTTTTTATTTCAGTATAAGCTTGTAGTCATTGCATTTCGTCCATCCAGCTGCACTTCTTAAGTAGACAGTATAGTGTCCTGAAGTTATGCTAAGTCATTCATGAAAGATGACAGCCAGTGTAGTGTACGTTCTTTCAGAAATTGAAATTTGTCCTGCGTTGAAGTTTGTAATTTCAGTTTCCAGTTTGGATCCATGTTTAGATGCATATGGTCTGCATCAATATAGAATAATATAATGTATTTCCCACTTCTCCATAAGTGCAATGTAGAAATAACATCTTATCTATAATTTGGCCATTCATATTTTGGTACGCCATTTTAATCAATCTGACATCTGTTCTACAATTTCAACAGGTCATATTTGGTACCCCATTTTAATCCATCTGTCAAAAGGCACAGTTTAGGTGTCCGGTACTGTTAAGTACAGAAATCTCTCAGAATTTATTTGAGTAGTAGGATTTAAAGGAGCATTCTTAACAGTCATTTTTCTGTAGGTACCTCAGTCCAAATAAGTAATCTATGTTTATTTCTTCTTCTACTAAAACTCCAAGGAGGACCGTTATAAATTCCCGTACATCTTGTTGAAAGTTCTGAGTAAATAGTACTGATTCACTACATATATCTACTAGATCTTGAATGCCTGCACCACAATGTATTATAGTCCTATCACTAAGTAAACATAATTGCAAGGCACACAGTGCAGAACAGAATCTCTGCTGTGGTTTCTGTTCAATTGCATTTATAAGATGTGCTAAAGGAAACAGTACATTTAGAACAACATTTGTATATCAGCTGACACCAGAAGTGTTTGACAACTGAGAACCTACAATCTCTCCTTCATTCTCCAGTTTTCTCATCTTAACACTTTCTTTCTTTTCCTTCTTTTCCTTCTTTTCAGCAGCATCTGTTGATTCTTTTATGAGCTTTCGCCAGTTTATTAGTTTTTCATAAATGGGATACTGTACTAAATGAGGAGCATATACACTTCTTCATCGATTGTACACGCTGACACAACTTTCATCAACACTAACTTTCCTGTCAACAAAATCAACCCAAAAAAAACGGACAATGCTCTTACTCAAGACAATGCAATATATGACATACCTATTTTAAAAACAGTACCACCAACGTTAAATAAAGCTGCGTCTACACTTAAACCTTGAGATTTATGGATAGTTAAAACCTATGCTAGAGACACTATGAACTGCTGCTGCCACATACATAAGACCTTTTCAAGCAAAAAACATACAACACATAGGCCAATCTGTTCACACCATCAAACTGATCAGATTTTATAGCTAACTATCCAACCTCATCCTTATTTGGATAATCAATTAAATCAATCACTTTATCCATCACACCATTTACTAATCCTTCCTCAACATTTAAATTATATCTCAAAATTACTCAACAGATTTTTCACACACATGAATATTTTTCTAATCCTGCAGTCCTGGATACAGATTTCTCTGATTAATCCAATTTTGCTTGTATCTTACCACTTAGCAGTACTGTTATTCCCTGGTGTTCCATTTTGTCACTAGCCATAATTTCCAACATTTTTGTTTCTCCAGCTTTAGTAATTGTTCATTAAAATTGGAGCAGTCTTGAAGCAAAGGCATGAAACAGACTATGGATTTGCCTTCTAAAATAAAAAGGAACATTAGCTTTGCTGCTGTTTTCTTAGAGGAGAATAGTTTCTTGATAAGTCCGCTTTGTAAGGTACGTTTACCCTCCTTTGTCAGAATTCCCACTCTAATGTCCTTCAGAATATTTCCATATTCCATGTCAGATTCTTGACGCACATTCCTCAGTAGTTCCTTGTATTAGAAGTATAGCCAAAATGTTTACATTGCAAATACTTCCCAAAGAATTCCAAGTTTCATCATACAGAAATACTTCCCAAAGAATTCCAAGTTTCATCATACAGAAGTGTCTTGAAAACAGTCTGTCCTTTGACAGGTAATTTGCAGTAGGCCACCAAAGACAATTAAATGCTTTTCTCCAAGCAGCACACAATACTCTGTTTTAAAAATCTGTTGCATTCTCAAGTGTACATAGGCAAGCATTAATTTTGAGACCATGCACAATTCATCGATGATTAAAAGCTTCAGTTTCTACAATATTCTTGACACCTCATGACAAGCTTCACCGGATAACTTTTGATATTCCAGTTTCTTGTCATGTTCAACCGGTAGCATTAGTAGTCGATATAGAGTGATTCCTTTAATGTTGTGTGCAGCCAATCCAGCAGGTGCTTTTACATCACATGATACATTTGATTCTGTAGTCCTCTGTAGGTAAGCAATGAGAACTTTAATTAAAAAACGTTTCCCGGTTTCAACCTGACCACTGATGTATAATAGTACTGGCTTAAATTATGAATATTTAAATGTTTTCTTCTCGTGGAGGAATCCATGCTCTATTTTTTCTTTTACCTCATATAAATTTACTTTGTTCATCCTTCAGTTGTCCAACTAAGGGTTTGATTCCGACATTGGTCAGGAACTGGAACCGAACGTACTCCTGTCGCCAGTTCTAGCCCTGGAAGTAGGATGCGACTGAACCCTGTTAAGTCGCATGACTATTCTTTTCAAAGGGACCATGCATTCCAAATGGAATGCACGCTCTCATTGAAAAGAGCAGTGGTGCAGTTCATCCCTGCACCCTGTGGTAGAAATCTCAAGGTGCCTGCCACCGGGTGCAGGGATCAACAGGGGGGTACACTAGGTGCCCCCTAGCCCACCATTCGGTGGCCTTGCACCCATGAGGGCCCTGCTGGCGGCCCCCAAAGCTGTTTCCCAATGCTTTTCTGTGCCAAAAAGGCCGGCACTAAAAGGCAGTGGAAAACTGCCCTCGTAATCCTTTGGCCGCAAAGAGCCAGCCAGGGATAACTGCAGGGTTTCTGGATGGCGGATGGGCTCTCCAAACCCATCGTATGCCATTTGGATATCCGATTAGGATTCCTTTCTGACCGAACACATCAAAGCGGCTCGGTCAGAAGGGATTCTGAACAGTAGATTCTGTTGCCGGCAGCAAGACTCCTACCGTTGGTCGGAGCCCTTCCTGCTCGCATCGGAATCAGGCCCTAAATGTACAAAATCAGCAGGTTCCTGTCTCACTTGCTCCATTGCACTTTCCACCTCATAGATGGCTTTTACAGTTTTGTTTTTAATAAGGGGTTGTCCAACAGGATCTTGACTTGGTGGTACAGAACTTTGACTGCTTTGGGAATTCTCCTTAGTTACCCAAGCAGCAATTGTTTTTTCTTGTTCAATTTCTTCATTTAACATGCACAAATAGTTTGGGAAGACTGAATAGTCAATGCTGTCTTTCACAGCATCGAAAGAATCTTTGTAGCAGTCATGGTCTCCAAGTAATTCCAATTCAGCATGCCAAAGCTTGAAGAGTTGTAAAAGGGTCAAATAGAAAAATGATTTTCTGTCTTGAGTTTGGCAACTAGGATTTCTGTAGTTAATTAAATCTCCTTTTGCGTGTCTCACCAAACGACCATCCCATCCAAATACTGCATATTTACCTTCTTCTTTGTTTTCTGTTACATTGCTTCTGGATCTGTAGTTTTGAAGTACTTCATAAAGGCACATATTTTCCAGATGTGGACTCCCTCTTGGGTCGTACGTATCCACAATATTTAATTTCATAATGCCTGTAGTTTGCAAGATGAACTTTGCTAGGTACTGAATGTCTGACCCTTTAAAAAAGACTGCGTTTTGGTGTGTCATCAGCTGCAGAGCTCTTTCAAGATGTCATTCGGTGTATCGTACTGCCTGTCATGAATACTTTCAATTAGTTTTTGGAGCTATCCAGAAGGAGCATGACAAAGCTCTCAAGCAAGCGTGTCTTTTGCATGCTGATGCCGGTTTGACTTACGGTTAGGTGCCATCCTTACACAGCACAAAGACACCCAAATGCTCAAAAACGTATTGTGGTATATGCAAGTCGAGGATTGTCCCAAACTGAAACTGCTTACTCTCAACCTGAGAAATAAAACTTAGCAATGGGTTGGGGCTGAAAACCTTTCCACGTATTCTAGTATGGGAAGCCCTTCACGCTTGTGACAGATCATCAGCATTGTTGACTATCTTTGACAATCCAAAGGCACAAATGCTTCCTTGCATTGTACGGTAGGGTCTGTGATTGCAAGAATGCAACTACACCATTGTGCATCATCCAGGGAAAGATCAGAACCCTGCTGACTACTTCGGGCAAGTGCCTTTCAAGTGTCTTGGCACCCATTCTAAGATGGCTGAAGCCTGTGTAAATGTCATAGCAAAATCAAGCACCCCAGCTATCACTACGCTGGAATAAATTGTCGCTGCCATTAGTCAAGATTGAGACATGCTAAAACTGAACAACATTATTACACGTCAATCTTGAAACCAGCACCCTCAACCTCTTACCAGTGACAGTGAATTTCAAAAGTTTAAAAATGTCAAAGATGAACTGTTTAATACTGGGGAAGATATTATTCTCAGAGGTTCAAGAACTTTCATTCCGGAGAATCTGCGGCAACAAAAAATTGAAGTAACTCATGAAGGACATTGTGGAATGGTTTGCACCAAACGAGCTCTCTGAGAAGCAGTCTGGTTTCCACAGCTCAATGAGAGAGTTGAAAGAGAATTGAAGCCCTGTCATTTATGCAACTGCTTGTCATCCAAAACCACTCAACAAGCCATAAATATGTCAGAGTTGCCAATGCATGCATGGGGAAGAATTGCTGTTGACTTCTTCGGTCCTCTTGACAATGGACATCACCTGATGGTGATCATTGATGTATACTCCCATTGTCCATTGATAGAAGATCTCGCATCTATCACTCAAGAAAGAGTCATTGGGAGATTAGACAACATCTTTGCGAAATGAGGTGTTCCTGCGATCTTAAATTCTGACAACAGCCCACCTTTCAGCAGTCGAGAATTCAGAGACTTTCTAAGTCATCTTAATGTGAAGCATCAGAGGAGCACATCTATGTGGCCCCAGGCCATTGGCCTCCTTGAACGTTTAATGAGTAGTCTTAAGAAAGCTTTCCAGCGTGCCATACTTGAAAACTCCACCCTTAAAAATTTCTTAAATTCAACTCAACGAGCTTACCCTTTGACCCCTCACTCAACCAAAGCTGAAAGCCCTGTAACCCTGATGTTATGAAGATCCATGATGACCAAGTTACCTCAATACACCAACAGAAGATGAATTGCTGAGGAAAAAACCTACATGAAAGACTTGGACCGTAAGAGGAAAATGAAGGGCTATGACGACAAGCGTCGCCATGCAAAAGACGTTACATTCACTAGAGGAGGATGAGTGGCTGATCGGCAGCATGGAAAATGGAAGCCTGATGCTCCTTTTGATGCTGAGCCACTTCATGTTGTGACCACTGAAGGACACATGATGACTTCCCAACATCCTGGGAAGTCCCTTACATGAGATTCCTTGCATTTCCTACTCGTGGCTCATTGCTCATCAAACACTGATGTAAACTTAAAGACTGGGTCTGAAAGGACACGTTAAGATGCCCTGACAGCTATTACTTTTACATCTCCAACGCATGGACACATCTACTGCCTATCCCCAGTTTTCAAATACACGGACAGGACATGTGATCAAAGCACCATGAAGGCTAATTGAAGAGCTATGAGTTTGTATATATTTGTAATGTTTTTTTTTTATTAATAGAGGGGAAGATGTAGTGTTGTATAAGTTTGTAATGATGGAACCCATGTGGCTCCTATTAGACTCTGTAGAACTGTGAATTAAGCATTAGAGCATATGGAAGGGAATCCAGGCTTAGAATGTTGAGTTTGCAGTTACACACAGAAGAATAAAGATGTGTTATACTAAGCTCAGTTTGTGATGTAGTTATTGGCGAGTACCCAGGCTGGGGAGGATGCTAAACATACCTAAATTCGTTCTTAGACATCCCTGTTTCATGAAGAGAGCTACCAGACAGTCAGCAAGCCACCTACTGTAACTGAGCTGCCAAGTATTAACACTCAAAATCTGGAATAGCCAATCCTCCTGCCTCCACCTGAAGCTCCAGTCTGGCAAGACCTACTCAGCAAACTTAGAGCAAAGTCCTCAAATTGGAGTTCCATTGATAAAACTAGGCATGGGCATAATTCAAGGAGTTCTGCTCCGCAGAGCTCTTGGAAGTGCCGAAAAACCTCAGCCGCAATTTGCGAAGTTACGCAAAATGCAGAATGTGGTAAGTCGCGCTGTTTGCACTGATTTTTAGCACCAGGCATTTGCCTCACACTGTAAAATCACAGCAGATGGTAATATATGTCGCACCAGAGTGCACTGCTTATTTCTCCTGCTCAAGTAAATGTTCTACTCAAGTGGCAGCTTCCTCAATGTGAGCGGCAGATTTCTCAACGTAAGCGATTGTGACCTGCAGCGACCGCCTGCGTTGAGGAATCTCTCCGGGAGGAGGTCTAGCACGCTATTTTTCTCACTCACACTTGCCAATTTAATATTGGTGAGCCACGTAAGAGAAAAAACTCCGCTCCACGTCACTTCACTAAATTTTGCGCGGAGTGGGCAAAATTTCGCAAACACCCCATCCCTAGATAAAACAAGGAATATTGACAAAGTAATAAAGGAAGTGAGGGAGGACCACCATCTTCACCAAGGCCCCTTTCCTGATCACCCAGAGAGGTGAAGGTGCCCAGAACTTCATCTGAGAATCGAGAACTCTTAATGTTTGTCCCGAATTACCATAAAAAAGATCAGCAGGAGAATGATGTATGTTGATCCCAAGGTACCAAAATGTGGTCATTTCTGACAGCAATCGAGGATCAAGCTTTATCTGAAGATGAAGACGGCAAGTTTGATGCACAGGGAAGATGCAAGATTTAGCCCAGTTCGCCTGGGGACCTGAGATGGATGCAAAGTCTGAAAAGGTCTGATTTATAAAAGATACATCCATGGTTGCATTACAGGCATATAGCAGAGTATCATCCGCATATAACAAGATTATGTGGGTCTGACTTTTACTACACAGTATTCCCCATGTGATTACACATCGGTGTGCGGTGAAGCCAGAGATTCCAGCAAACAAAAGCGGTTACAGGGGGCAGCCCTGTTTTGGTGCCCTTGTGCATAGTCAAAACATAGAGGTTTGGAGATCCAGGAGAATCGCACAGTACCAAAAGGGTAGACAGATCATTTGACCAAGGATGGAGGGATACATTCTCCCCATGCAACTACTTCTGATTTAAAAAGTATCCCCTCTAGACTATTGTCATATATGCAAGGAAACAATGTGATCACATGTCATACCTAAGCATCACTTTTTTTATATAACCCCCACTCACTTAAGTTAAGGCATGCTTCATCATCTGGGTCGCCATGGCTCCTTAAGGCCAGGATGGGCTCGACCTTATTCCATGGAGTTCTTATGAAGACAGTTAAATAGGGGGCGTAACTTTAAAGATAAAAATTCCTCATCCCATCCCATGGGATCCCTTTATTAGTGGGGTGGATGGGAAAGATCATTGGAGACTGTTTTTCCCACTCGGTCAAGAGCGGGTGGCCCTGTAATCAAACCTGCATCAAGAGTCTCAACCCACTGTGTAACCTACTTGGCTCTGCTCCCTTGCTTTGGGAGAACTACCCAGATTGGCGCGTATTAGCACTGCCTGACACTGCAGACAAAAATACACTTTGTATACGTTTGTGGGGATGATATAAGTATGATTCCACCCTGACAAAAGCCCAGGATTGTTTAGCCCACAGGATAGCGCTGACACATGTTGGTGTTTTAGGGTCATATTTCCTTCCAACCCCAAACACAATTTGTAATCTTTCCCATCCACACCACCAATAAAGGGATACCTTGAGAGTAGGTGAGGAATTTTTATCTATATGATCGAGCAGTATCTGGCAGAAGACTATGTTCACAGGCATCGTAGCCGAGTGCTGCCACATGGGAATTAGAGAGGGTGGTCTTGCCAAGCCAACTGCATAATTAAAGAGTTAGGATCCAAGAGTATTTGAGGGTGGTAATTTATGAATGATACTGATGTGTCGATGGGTGTAGAGCAGACAAATCTATCAAGTCAAGAATGTAATGTATTGGGTATTTAACTAGCCAGGTGTCATTGAGGAACCAATTGGTTAGCCATTGGCATACATGCGTTGCCTTCAACAATGTAGGGGCTTGAGTGAGCGTTGTCATCGAGTGATCAAGGGATGCATCCAGGATTGAACCCCCCCAAAAAATCCAAGGCACATCAGGCCAATCAGTCATGACGGATGTTGTATGGAACCAAAAGGACAGGTGGTCCAAATGCGGTGCATAAACAACTCCTAGGTTCAGTGGGTGACCATGAAGGGCCCCTCCTACTAGTACAAATTGTCTGGCTGTGTCAATGTGTGTTCTGTCTCCTCAGAATGGTGTTGAACTCTGACCCATAATACCACCCTTAGGGCATAGGCCGAGTGGCCTGTACCAGATACTTGCCTTCTATATTTGGACTGTACCTTAGGCACCTCAGCAGCTGCCAAGTGAGTCTCTAGAAGGAAGGCAATACATTCCTTCCAACAGAGCAAGGCTGCAAGCACTTTATAACATTTATGCATTGAATTCATACCCCTGATATTCCATGTCATAAAGCTATAGGCATCAATGGTCATGGTACAGGAAAGGAGAGCTAAGTTATATACTTGTGTCTGCCAATAGACAGACGATTCAGGATGTGCAAAAGTCCCTTTGACGAGAGGATGACATGGCGTGTGGGGGGAATGTATATTCAGGGGATCACCAACCCAACATCAGATTGATGCAACCAGCATCCATTGAACAGCTAACCTTGCAACTGTCCATTTAAGTGGGACAACACAAACACAGGGACTGAAAAACAAAACATCCTAACAGGGGAAAGGGGTAGGGAGTTAGCACAAAAACATCTAAATTCCTCAGCCGGTATGGCGAAAGAGTGACTAGAGGGACATGGCAACAGTGTCATAGAGTCCCAGCAGACATGTCAGTATGACAAAGTATATTGGGACCAAATAATTCCCTAGTAATCAAAAACTCAAGGGTTTCATTGAACTGGATCCAGCCATGAGGCATTTCATCAGAGGAGGGAATGGGATGAGAAGCAGAACCTCACAGAGGCAGACATATAAATGTGGCAGACAATAAGTACTACTCGAAAGGCTGCTACGCCAGGCTCTCAGGGGGTATGGCAGTGAATACTGTGGGACTAGGTGTATTGGAGCCACAGCCCCCTGATAACTTGTTGTCACTTGAAACATTTGAATCAGAGGTAAGCAGATGTGGAGTTAACATAAGCCCCTGAACAGAGGCTGCTGCAGCAACTGCACTGTGATGCTCCACTTGACACTATGCAGGAGAGGGTGTTCCCAGCTTTGCACACCTGTGGTGCAGCTGTTGAACAGTGTTAGTTATTTGAGCTATCCTTGGTGTTGACGAAAAAACTGACAGTAAGGGCTACAGGCCCGTTTGATGAACCTTTCCACCCAATCGGAGGCCTCTTCTGGCTGTGAAAAAGTGGGTATTTTGGTAATCTGAAAACTGCATTTGTGCAGGGAACAACAGTGAACATTTAAGACCAACCTCTCGCATCCTTTTATTGACCTGGAGAAAGGAGACCCTCTGGTGCTGGACAGTCAGTGTATAATCTAGAAAAAACATCACCCTGACAGTCTCATACTGAACAGTGCCCTTGACATGAGCTGCCACCAGGACTGCATCTGAGTCACGATAATTCAAGAGCATCACCACCAGGATCCTGGGGGGCGTCGGGTGGGCACTCTATGAGTATGTTTAACCACAAAGTAATGTGAGAGTATTGTAGGAGTAATGTCCTGTTTTATCCAATGCTCCAGGAATGCCTCAGGGTCTGTTCCCTCCTAGTTCTCCGATGTAGCATCCTCCCCAGCCTGGGACTCGCCAATGACTACGTCCACATGGAGCTTTAGTATTAGATGTCTTTATTTGTCTGTGTGTAACCGCAAACACAACATTCTAGACCTGCATTCACTTCTCTACACTCTAACACTTACATCACAGTTCTATGGAGTCTATCAGGAGCCAAAAGGGTTCCATCATTGCTAACCCACACAAGTTCAGTAACCGGGGACAGGCAGTAGAAATGTCCGTGATCTGTTTAGGCGATAAAGGAACATCAGAAGTCAGGAGGTTTTCACTTGTCCTTTCAGACCCAGCCTGTACATTGACATGAGTGCCTGATAAGTGATGAGCCACATGTCGGAAATGTGAGGAATCTCGTGCAATGGACTGCCCAGGACATTGCGCAGTCATCATGTGTCCTTTATTTCTCACAACATGAAAAGACCCAGCATCAAAGGAACCATCAGATTTTCGTTTTCTTGGTTGACGGACAAGCACTCGATCTCCTCTAGTTAAAGTAACGTCTTTTGCATGTCGGTCCTTTCTACATAAGCCTTCATTTTCCTTTTACAATCCAAGTCTTTTATATGGGTTTCTTCCTCAGTACTTGATCTTCTGTTGGTCCATTGAGGTTACTTTGTCATTATGGCTTTCCTGAACATCAATGCCACAGGGCGTTCACCTTTGGTTGAGTTAAGGGTCGAACAGTAAGCTCGAAGAGTAGAATTTAAGACAGAAAGGTTGAGCTTTTACAACACATCAAACTGGACAGCTTTCTTAAGGGTACTCATGAAGAATTCAACAAGGCAATTGGCCTGTGGCCAAGAGGTGTGGTCTTCTGATGCGTTCCATTTGGATGACGGAGAAAGTCTCTGAATTCTCGACTGTTGAAAGGTGGGCTGTTGTCGCATTGTAAGATCCCTGGAACACCCCATTTCGCGAAAATGCCATATAATCTCTCAATGACTCTATTTTGTGAGTGATAATTGAGCAATCTTCTATCACTGGAAAACAGGAGTATTCATTAATTATCACCATCAGGTGATGTCAATCGTCAGTAAGACCAAAGAAGTCAATAGCAATATTTTCTCATACATGGTTTGGCAACTCAGAAATGTTTAAGGTGTGTTGAGATGTTTTCGATGAAAGGCAGTTACACAAATGACAGGCCTTCAGTTCTCTTTCAACTCTGACGAGATGAGGAAACCCGACCTGGTCTTGTAGAGCTTGTTTTGTGGCAATGATTCCACGATGTCCTTAATGCGCCATTTCAATTATCTGTTGTTGCAGACACTTCGGGATAACAATGCTCGAATCTCTGAAGATAATGCATTCTTGAGTAACATAGAAAGTTCATTTTGACATTTTTAAACTTCTGGTATCACTGTAAATGGTAAGAGGTGGAGTGTGCTGGTTCCAAGACTGATGCGTAATAATGTCTTTTAGTTTTAACATGTCGCAATCTTGACTTGTGGCAATGACAATGTGTTCCAATGAAATGGCAACTGGGTGTATTGCCTTGCCCACTTGCATAATCTGAATTTACGCACACACCACTTACTCACACAGAAACTCCAACACTACTCTGGAGGTAAAATTAGCTTTATTAATATCGTAGACAAGGGCAATAAGTCACTGAAGCTAGTAAATTCTTAGGCACGGTGTGAAAGGCAATAAACAATGAATACACCACACTATATATATATATATATATATATATATAAATATGGAACTGTGAATACAGGTATATAAACAGTTAATGTACAAAGCACCTCATCAGATGCGTCTGCACTGGAGACTTCAACATCCCTGGCCAAGCACCGAAAACACCAAGTCGGGAACCCTGTAGAGACTGGGGCACAGGAAGTAATCTCTCCGGGCACCAAAGTCGTCCCGTGAGCGCGTCCACTCCAAGACTGAGTTCCTGAGCTCCACCCCACAGACACCACTTTTTATAGTTTAAATCAACATGTTCGAGAAGCATCTAGCAGGCGCTCTCGCCCATCTATCCATCACAGGTGCTGGCCCCATCTCTGCGTCAGATCCATCTATACAGACCTGGCCAGATTATGTTAAGTTGCACTGAGGCAAAAGACATTCCTTTCCCTATCTCCAGCCTCGGAGAGCCTTGCACAGTTCATCATCCCTCTGTCCTAGAGATAAGCATAGAATGCACAAAAATTAATGCAAGGTTCAAAACAACCTCACAAGATATGTCTCGCACCAGCTCGTACTTGTTTACGCGAAAAACATGTTTATGTTACTGCTGAAGTGCAACTACAGGGCAAAGCAGGACAAAATGGAAGTACGATGCAACAAAATGGAACATCAGAGCATCGGCCTGAATCGAGGTCAACATGTAATTTAGCACGTGTAAAATGGCAAATGCAATACATTCCACCCCTTGACTTTTTGATTCACCCATCATACCCCATTGGCCTAAATACCATGGATCTGGGACGGAGAAGGGAGAGAAGATTGGGAATGCATTGAATACAACAACATAATGAGATAAAAATGCAAATAATCACTATAATAACACCCAAGATATAGCGAAGTTGTCCAAAATTAGGTAGCCACCCAAACAATCAATCCCACCATCCTTGGTTAACATCTTGGGTAACCCCTTTCACTAAATATTTTAAGGCATTAATATGCGCATGGATAGATGTACAATGATCAGATAAATTGAAACAACAGAGCCCATCAAAGTCCTCGCAACCGTGGTTGTGTTTTAGCAACAAATAGTCCACAGCTGCCCTATTCTGCAAAACAGCTTTTCTTGTTCCTTGAACATCTAATAATAATTCAGCTAAAGCGGCAGAAGTATGATTGAGATTCTTCACAATTAAACAGGGAAGCTTAGCAATAGTTCTTGCATTATAAATGGACAGACCTGGCACTCCTACAATGGAAATAGCCAAACTAGTATACTCTGTTCTAGAAAGCAAGTCAATATTGGAGTCACAATCCTCAGGTAATTGAATAGCGGCGCTAGAAGAGCGAATACGTCTGACAGAATGCATGGGGAGAAAGCATAAGACTTAATCGTGATAAGGCACAAGGTCCTCCAGTTATATTAGTGGGTATGTAAGTGTATGAAATGTTGCCACATGAGAACAACCATCCCTTAGGTAATTTAACTTGTTTAACATGACTAGCAGTTAATACTGTGTGATTACAAACCATATAATTGGTAACATTACTCCAAAAACTGTCATGTCACGACTGACATAATGTTTGTTAATCAGTGGTCATTTGTTTGCTTTTCTCTAGTTTCAATTGGCCACACTTGCCAATTTCGGCAGGGTCACAAGTTAGTTGATAGCAAACGTCTCCAGTAGAGATATTGTAGGTATCAATACTACAAAAGCGACAGTACTCATAAAGACTCAGATGTGTTCGAACCTCAATTTCCTCCACTACCCCATCAAAGTTAGTTTGGTTGAAAATGTGCAGAAGCACATGTGCAGGGGTAGGTACGGCGACAAGACAAGTGGATATCATATCAGCTGTACTCTGAAGATTTCTCATACAGAAGTGAGAAGTGTTCAGCACATTCCCGGCCAAGTAGGTCCAGATGTTATCCGGTTGCTGCAACAATGCTGTCATCCGACACGGGTGGTTGATCCCCTTCGGCAACAGCGGTTGAGTGTATATTGTATCCATATGAAAAACCACGGAACTTGAAAAATAAAGACATCATTGAAGACACTTACTTGTGAACATATATCATTGTGAATTTAAGTTACTGTATCCATATTATACTACAAGTACGCTCCTCCCAAATTGGTTTGTTTGTTAATTGGTAGAGAGGTTAGGCGGTGCCTCTGGGGGAGGTTGAGCGTAACACTACTAATATTACACTATATTGCCTAGAACAGTGCGACCATTGGGTATCCCCATTATCGCCAATTTTCAGATTTGTAAAACATTTTCCCACTTTTCCTGTCCTGGTTTCATGATGACTAGGATATTATCATTGCCCTTAGCAATTAATTCTGCAGGTTCAGGAGGTTTGTTTGGGGACTCCACCCACAATTTCGCCCCTGGGTTCTTGTCAGTAGATCCAAACCCGCCCTTTCCTCGCGCAGGTAGAAGGGCTGGGGCCGTCCCCTTTGTGACATTTCCTCCATAAACCGGCATGATGACCATTCGGGCAACTCGGTCACCGGGTTGCACAATCAGATCATTGTCTCCACTGTTCAATAGGATAACTTTGATCTCCCCCTGGTAATCGGCATCAACCACCCCTCCCAAAGCCTGGATACCTTTAAGGGCAAGCCCAGATCAAGGAGCGATCAGCCCGAAATGCTCTGGGGGAATTTGAACTCCAATTCCTGTCTCAATCAAGGTAATGTCTCATGGTTGCAACCGATTGAGTTTCAAGGCATGTAAATCAAAACCGGCAGCCTCTGGTGTGGCACGATATGGAGCTAAAGCTCCGGGAGATGTCTCCCAATACAGAATCGTGTTTGTGGCCATATGGGGCTTAATCTGCAAAGCTGGGGTCAACATGCGCATCAAAGGAGTCTCTGCATTGGCACGGGTCGGTTGTTCAAAATTTGCACTGTATCAGGCAAGTGATCCCTCCATTCCTTCAATGACCCATCAGACAACTTTTTCAAATGCTCTTTTAGCAAACCATTCTTTCTCTAAATCAAACCCGCTGCCTGTGGGTAATAGGGTATGTGATAGATTCACTCAATGTTATGCTGCACACAAAAATCTTGCACCATCTTTCCTTTAAAGTATGACCCATTGTCACTTTAAACCTGCAAAGGAATTCCGTAGTACAAAATCAACAAATTCAAAGTTTTCAGAGTGTTAGACTGGGTTGCTCTCTTGCATGGAAAGGCAATGAGTTAGCCAGAATAGGTATTCACCACTGTGCATGCTTACTGACATCCTCGACTCAGACTCATTGGCATCGTCCCAGTGAAATCAATTTGCCATATTTGCCCTGGCAACTTCCCTTTGCCTAGCTGGCCTCTCACTACCTGCGGAACTGGTCTGTGCTAAGTATGCTGACAAACAGGACAGTGAATGATCGCAGTCTTAATCAAATCTAGGGGTATATACCTCCCTCTAGTTTCAGCCCACCTGCTAGTGGCTCGCTCGCCCAAATGTCCACTTTTCTGTTGGGCCCATTTAGCCATGCCCACCAAGTCAGAATCTTGTGTCTCCACCTCAGCTTCACAAATCTTTGCTTCTTGGTCTGTAAAGGAATTGCACCAATGCTCTAGTGAGTCAGTCGGGCAATGAGCATCAACATGATAAACTGTGTCTGTACTCTGGGACAACAATTCCCAAATCTCCTGCCACAACTCCTTTCTCCAAACCTCCCTGTTGTGAATCATCCAATTGTGAGCATGCCATGTGGGAAGCCAAGTGGCTAGCCCATTGGCTATAGACCATGAATCGGTATAAATGTGACATGTACCAGGGAGCTCTTGCTTTAACGCCTGGTAAACCGCGTACAACTCTGCAAACTGACTACTTCTTCCCTCTCCGGTAGTCGACAACAACTTTTTAGTCACAGGATTGTATGATACCGCCTTCCAATGTCTCTTGGTCCCCACATATCTGGCTGAGCCATCTGTAAACCACACATGCTTTTTGTCCTCCGCGGACAACTCTGAAAAAGGCCCGCCCCATTTCACTGGGGACTCTCGCACTTTGGGTACATCTTGCAACACCTCTGCATCTGCTATGGGGTCTGCGCCACTTGCTCATGCAGTGCTGCGGTACCTTTGGGACCCACTCATGCTCTGTCCTGTATGTACCACTTCTACTTTATGACGCTAGCCTCCTGTGCATTCCCAATCCTGTGTGTCTTGGGTGAGCTCATCTCCCATTGCATGATAGGTATCTCAGGTCTCAAAAACACATTGTGCCCCAGGGTCACCAGACCCCAATAACATAACAACAACTGCTTCTCGAAAGGAGTGTACCGCTCTCCAGCATCAGGTAACTTCTTTGTCCAAAGCCCTAGGGGCACCTTCTGTCTCCCCTGCTTTTGCCAAAGGCTCCAGGTTGCATATAGATCCTGGACAGTACATTTATATCAATGCTTCCCTTTCGTATGGGCCATAAATCCAAGGCACGCTGTATAGCCTCCTTCGCTGACTCAAACCCCTGTTGCTGGGCCTCCCCCCACTCAAACTCATGCTTCTTTCACGTAACCTTGTACAGAGGGGCCAAAATCTGACTCAAATGGGGAATGTGTTGTCTCAAAAAACCAAACAATCTAATGAAACACTGTGCCTTCTTCCTGTTTTGTGGCACTGCAAACTCTTTGATCTTTTGCCTCACTTGTGGCAGCACTTCTCCGTGTCCCTGATGCCACTGAATGCCTAAAAACTTCACACTCTGGGAGGGTCCCTGCACCTTCTCGGGGTTTATTACCCACCATTTGCTTTGCAAGTGCTCTACAATTTGTCTAGTTGAGCCTGCACCTGTTCTTGGGTCTCTTCTTGAATCACACATCGTCGATGTAATGACAAAGTTGCACTCCGGGAATAACTGACACCTTGTCCAAATGCTCTGCCACCAGCCGGTGACAGATCGTGGGAATATATAAATACCCCTGGGGCAGAGATGTAAACGTGATCTGCCTACCGCCCCATGAGAACGAGAATTGTTCCTGGGACTCAGGGGCAATTGGAATCATGAAAAAAGCATTGGCAATATCAAGTGTCGCATATCATGTCCCATAGTGTTTCTGAATTTTCTCAATCAAAGTGATGGTGTCTGAGAGAGCGGCTGTCAATGAGGGCGTATGCTTATTAAGCTTGCTGTAATCCACTGTCATGCGCCAGCTCCCATCCGGTTTGCACAAGGGCCACACAGGGTTCTTCCACGCCGTGGTATCCGGTCTTACCACCCCAGCGTCCACCAAGTCCCGTATGGTTACAGTAATCTCATCATGTCCCCCTGGAATTCTGTACTGCTTTATGTGAACTACTTTTGTTGCTTGGGGCACCTTCACTGGGGGAATTTTCAAGCGCCCCACCCTCACAGAAGCCACAGAGAAGTACTGCTTTGACCCAAACTGATAGCATCCATCATCTAAATTTAGAGTCATACCTTTCAGAATGTCAATGCCAATGATGTACTCGGGAATAGGCGCAAACAAAACAGTGTATGCTCTCTTGGGAACTCTGCCTATTTTCATCTGAATTACCAATTGCACTGCTGGTGTTTCCCGTCCACCCAAACCTGTGATAGGGAAATACTGTCCTTTAAATTTTTGTGGATTGCCATGTATCAACGTGGCCTCTGCTCCAGTGTCAACTAAAGCCTGCACCTCCTGAACGTTTCTATTTTTCCAATAAATCTCAATAATCACATGTGGTCTATTATCCTTGCGAGCCCATCCCTGCACCGGAGCTTGGCCCATTTCCTAATCTAATTTTCGCCTGCGCAGCTCTGCATCTGCCTGGTGCAAGTCCCGGTGCAGATCTGAATACAATGTCGGGTAACCCTCAGGGAACAACTCCTCCTCTTCCCGGTCCCCATCTCAATCTGTGCAATCTCTGTCCCAACCTTTCTCTTTTGTCACTCTCACATGGGATTCCCTCTCTCTCTCTCTATCTCTCTCTCTCTCTCTCTCTTTCCTGACCTGCTTTTTCATGCTTCTCCTCTGGCTCCGCTTCCCTGCGACTCACTTTCTTGTTATCTTTTCTATTCACATCCCTACTCCCCTCCTTCCTATCCAGTCCTCGCTTACGGTACATTTCCCACGTGCTTTTGGGCTCAAAACCATCAAACTCACTCCTTGACACCCCATCCTTTAGCAGCACCAAAAACATATCACGTTGGGTCGCTCAGTTGTTATCAGTGCGGGACTCTGAGCGCGAAGCCCTGTCTGGCTTGGCCCATTCCCCAAGCTTTCCCAGCTCACGGACCGTCTTGACTACTTCTCCTCTAGTATTACCAGTTTGATTAATTAACAAAGTCATTATCACCGCTTTGTATGCAGGGGGTGCCAAACGAATGATTTTGTTCCGCATCGACACAGTCATTAGCTGACCCATCAAATTATGCGCCTCACCTACAAGAACAGCCAGCTTCATCCCCTCCTCCTTAATTCTCTGCGAGGCATCTCTTAGGGTGAACTATGTTTTTTCATTCCCAGTCCGATCTGAATCTGTGGGGTACCTGTGACTACACCCCTGCGCAGCTAGCTGAAACAGGGTAGTTTGGTCATCACCGTGGAAAGTCCAGAAGTGTCTCTGCACAGTGGGATCAGTACTGAGAGTACAACATTTGGCAGCATCCCCATCGTCTAACATGACCCCAGAAGCGCCGTGATCATAGAGGCGCACCACCCAAGCTAATAGCGTTTCGCCAGGCTTCTGTCTAAACCTCACTAAAAGATCACTGATTTCCTGCTGAGTGAAATCCTCTAGGCTATTTAACATAACTCCATCCGGGTTCCCTGAAGCGATTTGAAGTTTCCATCTTAGAATGGGCTGCGCATTCACTCTCTTACTATTTTTTCCCTCCTCCTCCTGTCTCTCTCCCTGTAAGGGCTGCTCTCCTACTGAGGAGAACTCTGATGATTTCCAGATGTTGGAGTCCCAGGTATTTGGATCAAAATCTAAGCCTGCTTGGCAATCGCTAAATGGACTTCACTCTTGCTCACTCGCCTCCTCCTTTTTCTGTATCTATATTCAGCGACGCGGACTGCAGCCCATTCTGCTATAGTTTGATATGTTTCTAACTTATCTTGTAATAACTTATTCTCACAGAAAAGCATCGTAGAAATATTCTTAGCTTCAATAAGTTGTTTTTCTAAGCTCAACTGTTCCCACTGCAGAGATAAACATTTGTCAAAAACTTGACGGTAGGCATGCAACAAAGCCCAACCTCTGCGGCCCACTGTGCATAATTCTTTACCTTTCTCCACAGGAACCTTCCGTAAACAATTTAAAACATTTTCTGGTGTTACTTTGCCCAAACAGTCAAACCAGCTCTCACTTAATCCTGAGCTTTTAGAATACTCACGCGCCAGCGCGGAGTACGGCGTCGTCTCCCATCCAGGAATTTGCATGGGGGCTGAAGGGATTTCACTCAGTGCCAAAGAACCAAAACCACCTTTTGTATTTTTAAACATTTTCCTCCCCGCGTAATTTACGAATACTGCTGACTACGCCAAATTGTATTGCCTTGCCCACTTGCGTAATCTGAACTTGCGCACACAACTTACTCACACAGAAACTCCAACACTCCTCTGTATGTAAAATGAGCTTTATTAATATCGTAGACAAGGGCAATAAGTCACTGAAGCCCGAAATTCTTAGGCACCAAGTGAAAGGCAATAAACAATGAATACACCACACTATATATATAAATATGGAACTGTGAATACAGGTATATAAACAGTTAATGTACAAAGCACCTCACCAGATGTGTCTGCACCGGAGACTTCAACATCCCGTGCCAAGCACCAAAAACACCAAGTCGGGAACCCTGGAGAGACTGGGGCACAGGAAGTAATCTCTCCGGACACCAAAGTCGTCCCGCGAGTGCGTCCACTCCAAGGCTGAGTTCCTGAGCTCAACTCCACAGACACCGCTTTTTATAGTTTACATCAACATTTTCAAGAAGCCTCTAGCAGGCTCTCTCGCCCATCTATCCATCACAGCTGCTGGTCCCATCTCTGCGTCAGATCCACCCATACAGAACTGGCAAGATTCTGTTTGGGTGCGCTGAGGCCTTTGAGATCCTTGCACAGCTCATCCTCCCTCTGTCCTGGAGATAAGCATAGAATGCACACAAAAAAACGCAGGTTCAAAACAACCTCACAAGATATGTCTCGCACCAGTCATACTGGTTTACTCGAAAAACATGTTTATGTTACTGCTGAAGTGCAACTACAGGGCAAAGCAGCACAAAATGGAAGTGCGATGCAACAAAATGGAAGATCAGAGCATCGCATGGAATCGAGGGCAACATGTAATTTAGCATGTGTAAAATGGCAAATGCAATACACTGGGGTGCTTGATTCTCTATGAAATTTATGTAGACTTCAGTCTTGGAATGGGTACCATGGCACTGTAGAGGCACTTGTGAGAAGTAGTCGGCGGGTGTTTTGATCTTTCCCTAGACGGTGCACGATTGTTTAGTTGTATTCTTATAATCGTGGATTCCAGTGTTCAATTCAAAGAGGCATCTTTGCCTTTGGATTGCCAAAGATGTTCAACAATGCTTGATGATTTGTCACAAAAGTGAAAGGCTTTCCATAGAAGAATACATGGAAATGTTTACAAGCCCACACCACTGCTAAACTTTCCTTCTCAGGTTGTGAATAAGCATGTTCAGTTTGGGACAAAAATCTGTTTGATTATGCCACACTATGTCTATGCATCTGACTGTGAATGATTGAATGCACTCCAGCTTTAAATGTCCATCCGAATTTCATGAGTGCTCAATGGCAGAATATTTAGAATATTAGCGTGCAAACTTGAAGGATGCCGTACCCCAGTAGCACACCCATGAATATGAAAAATTGCCCAGTGTGCCATCATACACCAGATTCAAGATGCACTGCTATTGTAGGTGAAAGCCAATAATAGTTGTAGTTGATGTTGAAATCAATCTTTTTAAAGTAATCCATAAAGTCAAAAGTACTCCAAAGTAAACACAGAGGCAGCATAATTTCAATCTTTTATTGTTGAAGATATGCCCATCCAGGCCTTATCCTACAATACGTTGAAACCACTATTCATCCTGGGCATCCTTACATTCATTCACCCAATACATTTCGGACAATTTAAGTCCTTCGTCAGGGGTGACTATGATATAAAAACAAAAACGCATCAGCAACTCTAGTTGACATAAAAATAACATAAAAATGACATAAATTCAAACATAAATACTCCTTATAACAAAGCGTCAAATATTCACCAGGAAATATCTACCAAACATTCCCCGAATTACAGTGCTCCCCACTACACCATCAAAGACATTCTCACTTCAAAACAACATATTTAACAATTTTTAGAAAAGAAAACAAGGGGTTGTACAGTGGCGAATTAATGTGCCAGTGCACTGTGTCTGACCTGAACCATATCACGCTGTGAATAGAATGCCATCATTTCTGATAAACCCAATCACTATTAAACAATCAGCTCTATTTCAATATGTCTTTAAGCATTTGGGTGTTCACTGTACTGTGCAAGGATGGCACCTAAGCAGACGGGGCTAGCCTTAACAACAACTTCGGTGTGAAGCTTTGGATCAAAGTATGCCATTTTTGTAGCATTCTTAATAATGTGTTTGATTTTCTTGAAGCTTTGCACGCATTCATGAGACCAATTAAATGAAACGTTTTTTTGTCAAGTCTCTTAAGCAGCACTCACGGTGGCAAAGTCTTGTATATATCTAGAACAGCAGCTGGCCATGCCAAGGAATGAACGTAACATGGAAACATCTAGTGGGGTACTATCATTTGGCAACGCCTGCTTTTTAGCTGGATCGGGTGTAATACCCCCATCAGAAAAGATATTGCCAAATATGTTTTAACTTTGTCTTATGGATCACATTACTCAGTATTCAAATATAAATCTGCTTCAGCGAGTAAACAACACACTTGCTTGAGAGCTTTATTATGCTCCTTTTGTTTAGCTCCTAAAACCAATATGTCATCATTATAATTGAAAGCACTCATGACAAGCTGTATTATACGCTGAATGCTGGGTGTGGTGGCTTAGTGAACTAATGTGTCCATTGTAGGCCCCTGAGTTTGACCTCATGGTCACAGGGTCAAATCCTGGTGGGTCCAATCAGCCTTTCATTCTTCTGAAGTCGATAAAAGGAGTACTGCTGGGTAGCAATCTGTTATTCAACGCCAAGATGCCTACGGGTAAACGTGCACTTTACAAATACAAGTTATGTTATGTTACATCTGGGAAAAACTCTGCAGCTGAAGACTCACCGAAAAGTAGACGTTTATAATGGAACAGACCAAATATGTGTTGAAAAAGCTGTAATGTACTTGCAATTCTTCTCGAGTTCCAATCGATTATATCCTTTATTCAAATCAAGGCAAGAGAAGACCTTCGCACCATTCAATTGTGTAATACTGTCAGCAATGTGCGGACCTGGATGTCTTTCTCTTTCAACTGCCTTGTACACTTGACGCATATCGACAGAGATGCGTACAACTCCTTCACTGTCCTTTTTGGGTACCACCACTATAGGAGAAACCCATTGCATGGGACCAGTGGAAAACGGAATGATATCATGTTTAAGTAAAGATTCAAGTTGTTTTTCAACAGCTTCCTGTAAATGAAATGCAATTTGTCTGTGTCTTTGAGCAATAAATCGGATGTCCTCATTATTGTGTAAATGTACTTTCATAGTCTTGAGCTTTCCTAACCCATGAAACAATGAAGGGAACTGACTATTTCCTGATGAACATTCAAGTTATAGTTCACTGATATCTGTCCCAATTCAGTAGCTGTGCTGAAACTGAGAAAACAGGCACTTGATGCTGTACCTGGAAGTACATGAATGGATGCTTGTACTTTTGTTTTCTTGTATTTCATCTTTGCTGTAAATGAACCTTGACTTTTAGTGGTGTAGATGCAGCCCAGGTATACACTTTGTTTTTCAATGGCATAAGTCACGGTAATTGAGGCAGTTCACAGTATTTCTCCCCAGGCATAAGGTTTATTGATGCACCACTGTCCATAAAAAAACAGGTCTTGAGCAACCATTTACTTTAATGGTAAAATTTGGACAATGTTTGAATGACTTTGGTGCTTTTTCATGCCGACTTTTCTTGATCTATATGTATCTTCACATGCGGCCAGTTCAATATGCGCTCATTTTTCAGAGGTAAACATTGACATTCACAATCATCTTCTTCACTTTTACTTGACATTGATACTGAAGAACTGTTTGTCGATGATTTAGATGACTACTTCATTTGGTTTCGACTTGCCCCAACTGGTGTGGTTGCTTGGCCATATGGGCGTGCGCCGGATATCACCTCTGGAAAGTTGGGGCTGCTATTTTTTCTTTGCGCTGTGATGAACTTACTTTTTCCTTCGCCCTGTAAAACCATTTCAAAATAGTTCTCCTTACCACAGCCTTTGCAGATCTGTACAATAGTGGGACATTTGCCTTTGTATGGAAACAAAAATCCACACCTGAAGCACAGCTTATATTTCGTGGGGACATCGCTCTGCATCCTTCTGCTTTGCACTTTTGCTTACTTTTCATGTTCATAACTGGCTCATTCTGGGCACCTCCACCTCCATGTCAGCAGCTTGTAGATCAGCCTGCTCATCAGCCCAGGCAGCCATGAGCACTTGCTCCAGAATTAGGGGCCGATTACAATGTCAGTCGGAAAGGCACTGAAAGGCATTTGTGTCGACCGGATTCAATTTGGTACCTATCTTTCCGACTGATTTGGAAAGCTTTACGACCGACTGATTACAATAGTTGGACTGCGTTCGGACTTTCCGACTTGGTTCCGACTCAGTTCAGAATGGTATTCGGAGTAACCGAGTCAGTCGGAGCTGAATCGTACTTGTCTACAGACCGTGTTTCCGACCGATGTATTACGATGTCGGATTCAGGCAGCCTTTCCGAATTGGTTGTTCCCGCACGGATCGGCAGTCAGAATATGACTTTGGGGGCCCATAGCAGACCCTTTTCACCAAGAGCCTTCAGAATGGGGCCCATGGGGATACCCTTGGGACCCCTCTTTCTAACCATGCACAGTGTGGCAGGCACCATGGGGTGCCTGTCACAGGGTGCACGATTTTCACCAGCCACCCCTTTCTTCAATGGGAGCCTGTGTATTCGGTCGGAACACAGGCTCCCATTGAAGTCAATGGGAGTCCGACTGAATGGTATTCAGATGCGTCGTAATCGGTCGGTCAGACTCCCCGAATCTGATTAGACTAGAAATGATTCTGAGACCGATTCGGTCAGAATGCTTTCCGACCGGCTTCATAATCGGCCCCTAAGGGTTTCTTTCAGCATTCATCGTCTGAAGGAATCTGACTGACATCTATCAATACCTTCTAGAAGTATAGCTTCCTCATCATTAAATTCATTGAACTTACAGTGTTTGATGTGGGTAGCCAGTCTATCAACAAATTTGTCCATGGTTTCACCAACTTTCTGTCATTCTTGACTGAAAATATACCTTTCGCAATCTACATTTGGCATTGGATTGAATTTGAGATTTAAGGCTGCTTTTATTTGACAGTATGTGATTTTTGTCAGCTCATGGCATTTTCTTTATGACTTCTTTTATTCCTTCACCAGCATGATTCTTAAGATATTTGATAATCTTCTTGTTATCTGCTTCTTCTATCGCATCAATGAAATCATCAAATGTCTCTATCCAAGCAGTCCATCTGTCGCCAATATTTTGCTTTTTGGTGACAGAATGGTGGTTTCAGGAAAGCAGCAGCACTGTGACTGTTGGTCAAACTTATTAATGTGGAAAGTAGTTTTCTATCCGGCACTGCTTGGTGATCTCGTTTATGCAGACCATCTCTGAGGCCTTGCATAGTGCTGGCCTCTGGGTCATCTTGGACAGTCTGTGGTACCTTGACTTCCCTCTTGGTCTCAATTGGAGCCCTTCACTTTTCTGGAGATGTTTGAAGATGTTCTGAGCCGCCATCCAGCAGCTTCAGTGATGTGCCGCTTTGTGTATGGATGAATCAGCACTTTCTTTAAGGCCACTCCACCCAGTGCTGTGGTATGATAACTCTCTCTACTCAGTAAGCAGATGACCGTTTCTTGTATTTGAATTGCTTTGTTTTTAGGTGTCTCTTTGTACCGTTTGATCTTTGCCTTGCATCGCTCATGATAGTAGCATTATCTTGCAGTTTGCCATCACTATTTGCTGTTCTTTCAAAATCTGGTTATCACGACGTTTGATGTATGGCTTTAATTTGCATAGTAGCGCAGTACCTCTCTTTACGGCATTCCTAGCAGGTGCTTGGCCAACATGTAGACTTCTCAGTGAAGCTTTTGTTATATTCAAATGCTTCACGCCGGGCAGGCGCTGGCATGTGAGTAGCCACCCCCTCATGGGAATGTTATGTTATATGCTCTTGTCGAGCGCACGGCTGCCCCGGCTATGGGGCGTCCCGGTGCTGATGGCAGAAAACTGCACAGCTTGTAGCAGGGAGACAACCTAAAATGGAGGAAAGAGGAATGTTTTGACAGCTTTACGGAATGTCATATAGGTCTTTAGGCTGCGGCTGGAAATAGGTAGCACATTTCAAAGTTTCAAAGCCAAAACACGAAAGGAACGCCCACCAGCACGGACCCTCCTCACCAGATGCTGTCCCATAGAACGAAGTTGGAAGGAAGGGATATAGTATGTATGCAGATTGGCCAGAATACCTGGGGATGAGACTTTCAAGATTTTAAATGTATTACATAGGGCCTTGAACTCTAAGGGCTCCATTAGGATGGTGGGCGGACTTTGTCCACCCGCCATCCTGTCGTGAAATGGGACTGCCTGCCATAAGGGCGGGGGTCCCGTGGGGGCCATTAGGATGCGCCCGCCACAGTGGCGGGCTCATCCTGCATTCCTGACATTGTGGCGGGCGGTGCACTCACCACCGCCCGCCACTGTGCCAGGAAGGCATGTTGCGCATGGAACTGCTGGGGGGTACCATAGGTACCCCCATGTGTACCCCATCCGCAGAGTCCATGGGGGCCCGCAATGGGACCCCAATGGCAGAAACCGCCTGTTGCCGCCACGGAAAGGCACATCCCCATACACATGCTAATATGGATGGCGGTGTCTCCCAGACACCGCCACCATGTTAGCTGCTTTTCCACCCGGTCGACTCTGCGACCGGGCAGAAAACCGGCGGACGGTCTTTACATCCGCCGTGGTCCCCCCGCCCGCTATACAAATGAGCCCCTAAGTGTTTTGCCACAGGCAGCCAATGAAGGTGACGAACATCACTAGATGTAGTAGTCCAAGGAGACTTCGAGCTGCCACGTTCTGGATCCTTTGCAGTCTGACAATTTCAGACTTGTTGGTCTCCAAATAAAGGGAACTGGCATAGTCCAGTCTTGAGAAAATCAAAGCCTGGACGATGACCTGCCTAATAGGGGGATCAAAAAACCTAACAGTGGTTTGAGCCTCCTCAGTATCCCAAAACAGGTCCCTGCCACCTTCTTAGTTTGGGTCCCAAAGCTAAGGGCGGTATCGATCCAGAATCTAGGTTTTTTACCATCTATTTAGGGGCAGGTGCCAGCCCCAATGTGGCAGGCCACAATGCTCACTCCACATCTCATAGTCTCCCCTACCAGCAGGACTTCAGACTCTCTGGTGTTGAGCTGGAGAAAGTTGGCATTCAACCACTCCGCGATGACCTCGAGATCGCTCCGAAACTTACAAGCGTCGCGGGTGATGTCATCGGAGAGTGGGACTACCAACTCAGTATTGTCTACATAAGATACTATCATGAGCCCTCTGTTCTTAGCCACCATCACCAGTGGTTGAACATACAAATTAAAGAGGGTAGGGCTCAAAGCTGAGCCCTGCTGCACACCCTGTTTGGTTTGTGGAAAAAACAAGGGGGACCCTAAAGGTAGCTGTGGACCAAGGGTATAAATTACTTATTTTAAGAGAACAGCGGTCCAAAGCAATTTAGAGAAATGTAAACCAATAATAAGCAGACCATAATAGGCTGTTATAGATTTATCCAAGTCCAGCCGGACAGGGAATTTTAATTGATGAATAAACAATGAATTAGTTACATCTCAGTACATGAGCAACATTTCAGTGTATTGGGGCACAGTCCTGTGCCGTACTCAGAACAAAAGAAATACAGTGGAGAGATAGAGAATAGTTTTGTGAACAAGAAAGAGATTTGAGAGAATTTCAGGCAAAAAGAGAAGTGAGCTAATGGAACACTTTTTAGATCAGTGTTACAAGTGTTTCACAAAATAGTACATACAGAAAATAATGCACGTTGGTTTCACTGTATGGCTATTTAAAAAGGTCGACGTTTCGATCCCACGCTCTGAAATACATTGGGATCATCATCAGGACATTACATGTTTAGTTTACCTGCATGAAACAAAAATATGCCTGTAGTAGGAGAAACAGGGAGAGAGAACACAAGTTTGTGGTTTTTTTAAAAGAAAATTTGTGAGACATCAGTGAGCACATTCCAAAGCAAGATTTTTTACAGAATCGGAATCGCAGTGAACAATGGACTCGCAAGGGTGAGAGATACACCGAGAAGAAACAATTTGGTGGTTTATAGGAGTTGAGAAATATGGGTGAGCACATTCGGAGGCACAACTTGGTCAGAATCGCAAAAACAATGTCAGAATCAGAGAAACAGTCGCCAGCGGATTTGTAATAAGCAGGGACGAAACATTTCACTGTGCGGCAATATTTGTGGTGGGCCCGGTCGCAGTGTGCAAAGCCGCAACGTACGTTTGTGCCGGTTGTGACATGCCAGCCCGTTGTTGTGCATATTCGGAAACACATTTAAAAATACAGTGCAATTCCGGACCTTCGAGTGCATGCGGGTAACGATGGCGGGTTGGGAGGGTGTGATGGAAGAGCCCTGCCCGTTGTGATCGAGCATGCTTGGAGTGCGTTGCTTACCTCGAATTATGCGAGGGAACTGGCGCGCGAGCCCCTTCTCCGTCTTCGAGACTTCGCACATCAGGGTCAGTTGTCTTTTCTTGACACCGCCTTCCCCTTGCATGAGTTCACCAGTAGGGGCCTTCTCACATGTGGCCTCCTCAACGTTAGGTCACTACCAAAACATGCCAGTGAAATCCAACTGCTTATCGACGTCCATCATCTTGACGCACTATTCCTAACTGAGACCTGGACGCATGCAGACTGTAACATCGACCTCGGTCTGGCCTGCCCTCCAGACTTTAAAATACTGCATCTCCCCAGGCCAAAGGGCCGTGGTGGGGGAGTGGGCGTTATATACCGAGCATCCTGGTCGACTACTACTCTGGATATTGACCCGGTTGCCGGAACGGAACTTCTTGGCGTTACTATTAACTGTCACTACGGGGACACAGTAACGGCCATTATCTGCTACCGCCCCCCGGGGGCTTTCAACGCCCAGCAGCAACAATCGCTACTTACTACTTTTTCTAACTTGGCATCCTCCCACCGCAAACTGATCATTCTCGGAGATTTTAATCTCTGGCCCAACGGCAACCTGGATAATGCTCTGCACAACCTAGTGCTCTCCTGCGAGGGAGTTGGCCTCTCACAACTGGTTAACAAACCCACCCACATTGCCGGGCACCAACTGGATTTAATTTTTGCCTCTTCCCAGTTGGCTCACCTAGGCGTCATCCTGCCCTTGTGTTGGACCGATCATGCACTTGTTAAATTTCACATCTCTTGTGATAAAACCTCAAGGCCCCTACGTGGCACTACTCCAGAGTTTCTGTATAGAAACTGGAAAGCCCTTGACACACTCAGAGCGGCAGGCTCTGTATTCAATGTGGAAAATAGTTTTTCCCCCAACAATTCTGTTGAGAACAACTTCAAAGCCTTCTCTTTAGCAATCACTTCCATCGTTGACTCTCTTGCCCCTCAGAAGAGAGGCAAGGTCAAAGGCAGAGTTCCTGCTCCTTGGTTCAACGACTCTCTCAAATCCCTTAAACTAGCTTGCAGACAATCTGAGAGGAAATGGAGACAAGGTTACTCCGAGTCAAACAAAGCCATCTGGAAAAGCCATCTCCTAGCATACAAAACTGCCATTACCCAGAGCAAAGCCAACTATTTTTGCTCAATGATTAGTAATGCCCCCAACAGCTCCAAAAGCATATTTCAGATCCTCAGAAACCTTACCCACCCTGACTGTGCCTCTACAACTACCCTTCCTACCCAAGCCCTCTGTGACAACCTTGCGTTGTTCTTCAAAAACAAAATTGACACCATTATTTTTAATCTGAACTCCTCCCCCTCCCTAGGGGGCCCCATTACATCTAGATCCGGTACTAGCTATCCCACCCCGGTGCACTCAGATTTTCCTTTCAGGAAAAAGCTCCGGGAGTTTCCCCCTATCCCAGCTCCAGAATTTGAAAGGCTGGCTCTTGGGATCACCTCCGGTTCCCCCCTGGACCCAGTACCTCCTAAAATTTGGAAAAGTTTTGGTACCGTCCTCTTTGACACACTCCGCAGGATCTGTAATCAATCTCTATACTGCGGACTTGTGCCATCCACCTGGAAGGAGGCCCTTATCACCCCATTGTTAAAAAAACCTTCCCTGAACCCTGATTGTCTGTCCAATTACCGGCCTATTTCCCTCCTGCCTTTTCCTGCTAAAATTGTGGAGCGCTGGGTAAGCACCTGTCTCTCCACCTACTTGGAGGACAATCAGATCCTGGACGACTTTCAGTTCGGCTTTCGCCCTGCCCACGGGACCGAAACAGCTGTCCTGACAGCTATGGAGGACCTTCGTTTGCGTGCAGACAGGGGCCAGGCAGTAGCCTTAAACCTGTTGGAACTGTCTGCCGCCTTCGATACGGTCAACCATGGGGTCCTGCTGGAGCGACTCCAGGCAGCGGGGATTGATGGCACTGCCCTTCTCTGGTTTCACTCCTTCCTTCGGGACAGGAGACAGGCGGTATCTCTTCCCCCTTATCAATCTACGTTCTCCCCTGTCCCCCACGGGGTGCCCCAAGGCTCCTCCATCAGCCCCATTCTTTTTAATGTGTATCTTAGACCTCTGATCACATTAATAAAGGCACACGGGTTAAAAACAATTAATTATGCAGACGACACCCAGCTCATTCTCTCTTGGGAGGGAGAAGACTCTACCCCCCTGGCAGCCTTTCACGACTGCTTAAGGGAGACGGCTGGGTGGCTACACATTAACTCGCTGCAATTTAATTCCTCCAAAACGGAGGTTCTGTACTGTGCGGGAAGCCGCATTCCCCGGCAATTCCCCTGCGATTTCTGGCCCCCGGAATCGACAGATAAACCTCGGCCAGTTACATCGGTTCGTAATCTAGGGGCCACACTGAATGAGAAAATGAACACTGAAACCCAAGTTGCAAAAACTGTGGGAACTTGCACAGCTCTCATACGTTCCCTACGCAAAATTATGCCATTGTTACCCGCTCAAGCTCAGGAGCAGATAGTCAGGTGTACCATCCTCAGTCGCCTGGACTACTGCAACGCGCTGCTACTTGAGTCCCCAGCTGCCCTGCTTGACCGACTTCAAAGAGTTCAGTCGGCCGCAGCTAAACTAGTTCTAGGCTGGACTAGGAGAGCTTCCGCCACAGCGGCCCTAGCTGAACTACACTGGCTTCCGCTTAGGCAACGTGTGGCCTTCAAGTCCCTCTGCCTTGTGTTTAAAGCGCTCCACGGAGCTGGACCTAAACCTCTGCAGGCTATGTTCACATGGTATATCCCTTCCAGATCTCTACGCTCTGCCTCGGCTCGCCTGGTGATTGTTCCTAAATACAACAAAGTCAGGACGGGGGGCAGATCTTTCAGAGTCGCAGCGGCTAAACTGTGGAACAGTCTTCCTCCTGATATCCGTCAAATATCACAGCTCCTCCCCTTCAGGAAACGCATCAAGACGTGGTTATTCCCTTAGAAAATCCCCTTCCCCCTTGCTCCCTGCTGTTGTTCCCCTGAGGTAAGAGTATTCACCAGCGCCAGGAAACCTGCAAGGTGTCAGCCGCGCTCTACAAATGAAAAAATAAAAATATAATATATATATAGGTACGGTTCCGCTGCGAGGGGTCAGATCACTTTCATGGAAAAATTACTGATCTGGTGCCGACGTCGTTCTGTTAATGTAATAAAGGGAGCGGGACGTTAAAGGGTGGTATTGACAGCGTGTACCCGTACGCGGTGAAGCAAGTTAGAGTGGTGCTTACCAGTGTGTTGTGCACGGGGTTGCACAGACAGTAGGGGGTGGGGTTCAATATTCCCGATGGGGGATGGCGGTCCTTAGGGTTAGTTGGATCCGCTGCGAGGCAAATGATTAAAGTTAGTGAGACGCCATCTCGGACGGACTCGTGCGTCTCAGTAGGCATAGTGGCAGACTTACCGGTTCAAGGATCAATGTCCGGTGATGCTGTGCAAACCGTCTTCTGCAGCGACTAGGTTGTGGCTACGGGGGTAATTGTGCAGTGGCCATGATATTTTGGCCAGTGGACCCACGTGGTGGAGTCACGTGGCTGGGGCAGGGCTACCTGAAGAGTGAGCCCGGGGGGCGGCCATCTTAGAGTGGTGATGGAAGTGAGGGTGAAAGTGATGGGATGAACTGTAAGGAGTCCGATGTGGTGAATTAAAAAACGATAAGTGGTGAGGAGGTGACTACTTGGATACATTTATACAATACGATTAAAATTGAATCAGAATAACAATTCGGTTACATTTACAGTCAAACTCAACAGTTGGACAAAGTGCAAACTTGAAGTATTACACCTTGAACTGCTTTTTGGGCAATGTCTGGTCAGTGTTCAATTGTTTTGAGCGTGGTAAGGCTTATAGAAGGGTGGTCCAATCCTCACTGCGGTTAAGCCCGGTGTGTATGGTATCAAATTGGATGATGCTTTTCAGTTCCTCCCTGTTCATAGGCTGGTTTAGATTTCCGCCTCTTGGTGGCAATTTGACTGACTTGAGAATTGTCCATCTTATCTCGTCCTCAGAATGGTTTGCTTCAGAGAAATGCTCGACCAAAGGTGCGTTTGGGGTCCTGCATCTGATGCGACTCCTGTGTTGACAAATGCGGGTCTTGGCTTTCTGGGTAGTTTGACCAACATACAATTTGAAGCAAGGACACAATATGGCGTAAATAACATTATTGCTGTTACAGTTAGTAAGGGATTTCATTGGTACTGTTATGCCATTGTGAGTGAAATCACGCGCTTCAATGGTAAATTCGCAAACATTACATGAGCCACATTTAACATGACCTAACAGAGGTGGGAGACCCCAGTTTGATTCAATGGTCGCTTTGTTGGTAGGGGCAGGGAGCGTGGCCCTAACCAGATGGTCTCTTAAGTTTTTGCTTTTGCGGAAAACAAAAAGTGGTCTTTCTAAGTTGATGATACCTGCATTAATTGTCGGCCAATGCTTCAGTATGGATTTTCTGATTTTGTTGGAAAGCGGCGAGAAAGTGGTAACACATGCTATTCTTTTGCTTTTTTCGCGGGTTCTTGGTGTTAATAAAACCTCGCGTGGGCAATACCATGCCCTTTTGGTGGCTGTTTTGACCAGTCTGCGGGGATAGCCGCGGTTTTTCAGTTTGTTGGCAAGGATTGTTGCTTCTTTAAAATAATCTGTTTTGGAGGAACAGTTTCGCCTAATCCTTAGAAATTGGGAGTATGGCAGGGAGTCTTTAAGGGCTCTGGGGTGATTACTCTGATAGCTGAGTAGCGTATTCCGCTCCGTAGGCTTTCTGTAAAGGCGTGTTAAGAGTTCGCCTTCGTTGTGATATATTGTGAGATCTAGAAATGCTATTTCTGCTTTATCATGAGCCAGAGTGAATTTAAGGTCAGCACAGTTATTATTGAGCCAATGAAGGAATTGGTGTAGCGTGGCTACATCGAGATTCCAAATGATAAAGATATCGTCGATGTAGCGACGCCACAAGCCAATTCCCGAGTAAAAGGGGTTCTCATCAGTAAGGATTGAGCCTGTTTCAAGGGCGTCCATGAATAGAATAGCCAGGTTGGGGGCAAAAATAGCCCCCATGGACGTGCCCTTGATCTGTTGATAATATATGTTATCAAAGATGAATTTTTTTTGGGATAAGCATAACTCTAAGAGCTGTAGAATAAACAATGTGGGTACCTTGTGGGGACGGGGGCGAGAGTCAAGAGTTTTTTGGATGATCAGTAGAGCCGCTGTTTGAGGGATGTTGGTATAAAGCGACTCTACATCCATGGTACAGAGAGTATTATATGTGGGGTCAAAAGGGTAGTGTTCAACCAGTTTAATCATTTCCATAGTGTCCCTTACATAACAAACAGTTTTGGGCACGAATTCCTTGATGAAAAAATCAACGTATGCTCCTAGAGGTTCCAGAATGGAGCCACAGGCAGAGACGATAGGTCTTCCGGGGGGGTTGTCAAGATTTTTGTGAACTTTGGGGAGAGTGTAAATAACAGGTAAGCGGTTTGGTGGCATAAACCTTGGACACAAAGGGGGGGAACGGCTACCTGGAAGGTCCTCTCACAAAGAAAGAAAGCAAACCAATCCAGAGCAGAGCCCGCTATGCCCACCTCTTCCAGTCGCCTCACCAGGATCTGATGGGAGACCATATCGAATGCAGCACTGAGATCTAATAAAATCAGTGCCGATGTACGACCCTCATCCAGGGCCCATCTCAGAGGTTCATTCACAGCAAGAATAGCAGATTGTGTGCTGTGACCAGGACGAAAGCCATTCTGAGACGGGTGTAGTATATCATTTTTCTCCAAATACCCCGGCAAGATGGTATTGATGTAGGCCTCAGAGATCTTAGAGACCCAAGGAAGGAGGTAGATGGGGCGGAAGCTCTCTGGTTTGGCAGCGTACAGGCTGGTTTTTTTTAACAGGGGAACCACCCTAGCATGTTTCCAGGGTCTCGGAACAACAGCCGCAGAGAGAGATAAATTAATCACGTGGATCAACGGAGGAATGAGCACATTTCGAACTTTCATAGAGAGGGTCTGTCGGGGAGCCAGACTTGACTTTGCTGCATAGCACGGACAGCTTCTCTTGGGAAACTGTAGGAAAAGTGATCAGAGTAAATGGAATCGGAGGTCGAGGCACAGGGTCAGGACCTGACGCATAGTGGGGAAAAGATTTATAGATTTTCTCCACCTTCTCTACAAAAAAGGAGGCTAAAGTGTCACATTGCTCATCTAAAGATATTAGGGTAGCATCCAGAGCCTTTGATGGTTTCAGCTCTTTCAGTATCGAAAATATACTTTTAGATGGATTAGCATTGCTCTTAATCTCCTCCACATAGTAGGTAGCCCGTTCCGACTGGATAGATCTATGATATTGCTTGATCGCTGTCTGATAGGGCCGCATTATGTTAGGGTCATAGTCCCTTCTCCATGCTCTCTCCAGCCTTTTGCACTCTTTGCGCATGGAGGTAAGCTTAGCATTGTACCAAGGACTTCCTTTGGTACTGCGGCTTTTAGACCACTTTACTGGGATGACGGAATCCAAAGCACCAAGAATGCAGTCCGACAAGGATTTATCGGCAGATTCGGAGTCAGCTGGAAAACAGGGCAAAGTTGTAGAGAGGAGGCTTTGGAATTGAGCGATGTCAAGCTTATGCCAGGGGCACCTAAGTAGTACAAAAGGGGGTGGTAATGGACGGAGCATCTGAACCAATCAAACACTCACACCCAGTCAAAAGATCTGGGTTTAATCCATCACCGTTCTTTAGCCCACTCTGCCATCCCAGTTCAGACATGGCTATATGCAAATTAGTCTGATCCTGTGCCTCATGGGAACAGTCCAGCCCGAACTGCCAAGCCATGCCTTCCCTGGACCGGAAACAAGCTTCCGAGGACCGGTTTCTGGCATTACAGCCGTCTTCAGCCCGGCTTGCTTGAATCCAGTGGCAAAGTGAGAAAGGGACTCACGTCTGAGCATACCCTGCCACACTTATGGCGGCCAAAAGCCGTACAAAAGGGGGTGGTAATGGACGGAGCATCTGAACCAATCAAACACTCACACCCAGTCAAAAGATCTGGGTTTAATCCATCACCGTTCTTTAGCCCACTCTGCCACCCCAGTTCAGACATGGCTATATGCAAATCAGTCTGACCCTGTGCCTCATGGGAACAGTCCAGCCGAACTGCCAAGGCATGCCTTCCCTGGACTGGAAACAAGCTTCCGAGGACCGGTTTCTGGCATTACAGCCGTCTTCAGTCCGGCCTGCTTGAATCCAGTGGCAAAGTGAGCAATGGACTCACGCCTGAGCATACCCTGCCACACGTATGGCAGCCAAAAGTGGTACAAAAGGGGGTGGTAATGGACGGAGCATCTGAACCAATCAAACACTCACACCCAGTCAAAAGATCTGGGTTTAATCCATCACCGTTCTTTAGCCCACTCTGCCACCCCAGTTCAGACATGGCTATATGCAAATCAGTCTGACCCTGTGCCTCATGGGAACAGTCCAGCCCGAACTGCCAAGCCATGCCTTCCCTGGACCGGAAACAAGCTTCCGAGGACCGGTTTCTGGCATTACAGCCATCTTCAGCCCGGCTTGCTTGAATCCAGTGGCAAAGTGAGCAAGGGACTCACGTCTGAGCATACCCTGCCACACTTATGGCAGCCAAAAGCGGTACAAAAGAGGGTGGTAATGGACGGAGCATCTGAACTAATCAAACACTCACACCCAGTCAAAAGATCTGGGTTTTATCCATCACCGTTCTTTAGCCCACTCTGCCACCCCAGTTCAGACATGGCTATATGCAAATCAGTCTGACCCTGTGCCTCATGGGAACAGTCCAGCCCGAACTGCCAAGCCATGCCTTCCCTGGACCGGAAACAAGCTTCCGAGGACCGGTTTCTGGCATTACAGCCGTCTTCAGCCCGGCTTGCTTGAATCCAGTGGCAAAGTGAGCAAGGGACTCACGTCTGAGCATACCCTGCCACACTTATGGCAGCCAAAAGCGGTACAAAAGGGGGTGGTAATGGACGGAGCATCTGAACCAATCCAACACTCACACCCAGTAAAAAGATCTGGGTTTAATCCATCACCGTTCTTTAGCCCACTCTGCCACCCCAGTTCAGACATGGCTATATGCAAATCAGTCTGACCCTGTGCCTCATGGGAACAGTCCAGCCCGAACTGCCAAGCCATGCCTTCCCTGGACCGGAAACAAGCTTCCGAGGACCGGTTTCTGGCATTACAGCCGTCTTCAGCCCGGCTTGCTTGAATCCAGTGGCAAAGTGAGCAAGGGACCCAGGTCTGGGCATACCCTGCCAACTTAGGGCGAACAAAGCAAAATCACAGGGGATGATGGACTGAGTGTTAAACATTGCAAGCACTCACCCCCAGTCAACTTATCTGGGTTTAATCCATCATCATTCTTTAGCTCACTCCACCACCTCTGTTCTTTTTGCATTAGTCACCCCCAGTGGGACGGGTATGCCCAGACGTGGGTCCCGGGCTCTCCATGCCACTGGAATCAAGCTATCCTGGCTGAAGAGGAGTGAAACCCCAAAACCGGTCCTAGGAGGCTTGTTTGCAGTCCAGGAAGGACCTGGCCAGGCAGTTCGGGCTGGATTGTTCCCATTGGGCGCATGGTCAAGACTGATTTGCATATGGCTGGTACCAAACTGGAATGGAATGGTGAGCAAAAAAACGATGGATTTAGGCCCAGATCTCTGTACTGGAGTGAATGTATGACTTTGTTCTGCATTCTGACATCAATTTTTTTTTTGCATTAGTTACCCCGAGTGGGACGGGCATGCCCAGATGTGGGTCCCGTGCTCTCCATGCCACTGGAATCAAGCTATCCTGGCTGAAGAGGGGTGAAACCCCAAAACCGGTCCTAGGATGCTTGTTTCAAGTCCAGGGAGGGCCTGGCTAGGCAGTTCGGGCTGGACTGTTCCCATTGGGTGAAGAGTCAAAACTGATTTGCATATGGCTGGGTCCAAACTATAATGGCAGGGTGAGCAAAAAAATCGATGGATTAAGCCCAGGTCTCTGTACTGAGGTGAATGTATGACTTTGCTCTGCATTCTGGCCATCAATTGTTATTTTTGCATTAGTCACCCCGAGTGGGACGGGTATGCCCAGACGTGGGTACCGTGCTCTCCATGCCACTGGAATCAAGCTATCCTGGCTGAAGAGGGGTGAAACCCTGAAACCGGTCCTAGGATGCTTGTTTCGAGTCCAGTGAGGACCTAGCCAAGTAATTCGGGCTGGACTGCTCCCATTGGGCGCAGGGTCAAGACTGATTTGCATATGGCTGGGTCCACACTGGAATGGAATGGTGAGCAAAACAACAGTGGATTGAAGCCCAGATCTCTGTACTGGGATGACTGTATGACTCTGCTCTGCACTCTGCCATCAATTGTTCTTCTTGCATCAGTTAAAAAGAGGGCATCCGGGGCTTCATCCTGAATCAAGTCATAAACATCTGCAAAGTGTTTGACTAAGGACCAACAGTTTAGACTGAGAAGTTCTATTTTAGGGCTAGTGCTAAGAGAGGGATCAGGGGGTATAGGGATGACCATGAGTTAAAGCCACAGTGCAAACAGCAGAAAGGCCCCTCCAGAGTGGTATAAGGAGAATGTCTGCAAGGGCTTACACCCCTCCGAATTGCGGACAGATCCGCCATAGAGTAGCTGACCCTACCTCTGGTGAAACCACCAGCGTGTCTGGCGTCTGTCGACGGCCAGGCGCTGACGGGCACAGACGGGCTTGCCTTTGGCGCACCAGCGGCATGCCCGCTGCACACTCACCAGGGCATTGGTTTCAATGGCAAACAAACCTGGAAATAGCGCAAGTGCAAGCCCGACCAGCTGATGATAGAGACACGCCCTCCACTCAATCAGCATACTGCCGCTGCGGAACGGGGTGGAAAAACAGGGGTAAAGTAAGAGCCCCGAAAAACAATGGTAGCCACAAACAGTCCCCAAGCCCCTCGCAAATGTGCACAAAAGGCAAATAAGAAGCAGCTCAGTGGTTTTTTAAAAACAAGTGAATTTAAAAGCTGTCAAACAGCATACCTCAACACGGTCCGCTGCGCGCTCGCCAGGGCATGGGTTTAAATGGCAAACTAACCTAGAAATGCTGCAAGTGCAAGCCCAACCAGCTGATGTTAGAGACATGCCCTCCGCTCAATCGAATGCAGCTTGGAAGCCTGGGTGTATTGCTCCTCAGCAGTGCGGATGAGTTGTGTGTATCCTGGGGAATCAGCCTTGCTGCAACTCCTTTGCGCTGCTTAATGCACCACTAGGTCCTCAAATATGCTTGAAGAGGTCCCCATGCAGCCACCAGGGTGCAATTCTAGAAAACAGGGCCTGGCCGAATGGAAATCGAGTGAGTCAGTGATGGAGCAGGGGAGAGACACACATTTTTGTGTGCCCCTTGTGGAGTAAATTTCGTATAACAATAACTGAATTAATGGTGTGTTGCATGAAAATTAATCAACAAAACGCAAGTAGGCATTTTATATTACACGTGGGAAACTAATTGCCATTTGCAAAAATAATATACTAACAATTGTGAACGAGTCATATTAATATAGTGCTATAATGCGTAAATAAGCATGTATGTTTATGCTTCATTAGAGTGTATGTATTCATCGTGGCAAAAGAAAAAGAAATGCACTTGGTAAGTAAAATAAAGCTATATGTCACGCTTTTGCTAGGTAATCACTAATTAGGGATATTAGAATGGTGGGAGGTAAACAGAAAAACTATATTTCTAAATATAACGTCTGTTGTGTTTGTTTTCGCACTAATTCTCATTGAGACCATGCGGCCTGGTTGTTGAAAATGGCTGCTGATTGCGGCGTTGACATCGGCTTGAGAGAAAGAGCCTCTACGCATGCCCATAAATGAAAAGCCGAATACGCAGAATGGCTGGTACACAAAGCAAAGTAATGTCAAGGTCAGCTTGGCCTAGGGCGCATAAGTGTGCCAAAGGATGTTTGCATCTAAGACTGTGGGAACGGAACCAGTGAATGGAAGAGAATAGCAAATCATGTAACGAATAAACGAATGACAAGCATAAACGGAAGTGACTGCCATGAGAACATGTTAAGGATGACTATGCATTTTGGAAAACTGGTTTGGGCAAGGATGGGATGAGGTGATCATAGCCACCCCTCAAATGGATCAATCAGAATAAACTGTGGACCCTAAAAGTTTCAATTTTATGCTAGATAGTTAGTGAAAAAGGGTATAAAAAGAGCTTGTTTGAAAGGGTGAAAAAAGCTTGCTCCGTGGATTTATTTTGCATCACAACATGGTGTTGGTTTGAACTAATTTATGGTGCTAGAGACTTTGAAATATTCTTGAACTTTAATTTTTGGAGCAATGAAGGTGATCGAATGCAGAAATGTTGTTTTGGAAGAGAGGCGTTGAGGAGAATAGAGAGGCAGATTGAGACTTGTGCGACTCTGTCATTTTCTTATAACAGAACTTGGTAATATGATTTCTAAATTTCATTTTCTTTTAACATGTATTAAATACAATGCTTAATTCTTGCTTGTCTAAATAAACTAAAGTTCAGTTTTCTTAAATGAAGTAGATAAATTCAAATTTAAATTTAAACTCGAGTTGTGGTTTTATTTTATTAAAATGTTATGACAAATTAAAATGCTAAAGTTATAGGATTACTATGATTAAGCTGGGCTTAGTCTCCATCAACTAACTTCTACTAGATGATCTATTAACCAAATAGTGGAGTACCTTGGTGTAGAGTTTTCCAAGTAACAGATTAGCATATGTAAAAAAATTCTACAAATGTATATAATGTACAAAATATGAGCCTAGGCATCCTGCTAACCAGCAGCTCGCCTACTTTGTCACTGATTCAGGCGTAAATGTGTGTGTTTGTGTGTGTGTGTGTGTATGACTCACGGTGTTATGGGCCCACTGATGAGTAAGTAATAATTGCACCTGAGTTAAGTGAAATGAGTATTGAAGGTTGTTGGAGAGCCGTTCTGGATCACCCGCAGCACAAGAGACCTGGCTCAACTATTTCTGGCATGAGCCATGACATAAGGGTACGAGCAGTCTTGGTAAATCACAGTACGCAATCAAGTATACAGTTTTTTCTAGCCACTGTGACTGAGGGCAAAAGGCAGGCTCAAAGCAAATCAATCAGTGTCCTCAAGGTAAGGTGCAATTTAATGGGGCCCCCAGGGGTGCAGGCAATCAAGCGCTGCCATGGCCATCTGCAGTGTCCTGGAACAAAGTGGGAGAATGACAAACAGGCGCCACTAAGCTACAAAGCTGGGATATCCCCAGGGTCTCCGGTTCCATGCCCCAAACCATTCAGGGGTTAACGGGGGCAGGTCAACAACGGAGAGGAGGCAGCTGCAGTTCAAAGGTGCCCACTGGGGGTGGATTTCTGGTCCAGGTTGGCTCCACACTCCCATTCAAAGGTGCCTGCAGTAATTTGGGTGTAGAACTCCAGGACCGGCTCAGGCCACAGCTCAGTCCCACTTCTCAGTTCGGCAGCGGCTCCCACAGATGACTGATCCACTCCAGCAAACCGCACAGTCCTCCCCCGCCTGGGGGAAGGCAGAGCAGATGCACTGCCAGAATGGAAATGCAGCCCATCTCTAGTGCAAAAGGGCGTGGGAAAGTAAAGTTATGTGTCTCTCCAGCACCCACTGCCTCCTCAACTCAGTGATGGCCCAGGCAGAGAATGCGAGCAACATGAATGATTTTGGGCCCATGCCCTGCCAGGAGTGCCTCATCCACAGGCCTCACGGCTGTGTGGCTCGATCCTTGATTCCACCAGACAGAAAATATCTCCGCACCGGCTCTTAGCCGAAACCCGTGGGTGTCCCAGGAACTTCACCAGGGCAGCCCAGTGGTTGTCTGTTGGGTGGAGGCCTTTGGCCCTCACGGATGCAGCTGGATTGCCATGGGGCCCGGGAAGCTCTGCACTCATGCGTCCACCATATTCACTGGTCAAGCCACACCCCCCTCATGCCACATGATGTTTTGGGAAATAGCACACACAGGTGTTGGTGCCTTTGTTGATGAGACACCAAAGGTAGATGGTGTAGGCTGAATGCCCTCCAAGACATCAGTGAGATGCTCGTAGTTATATCTCTGGAATGGGTTTGTATTGAGACAATTACAGGTACAATGTTTTTATTTAGGTCACTCATAATGTCTATGAATGAGTCCATTTTACTCTCTTGTCACTGTTAAAGAATCTTGATGGATGTGTCAATATTTTGTAAACAGTCTCTAATATTCTTTAGATGTGTATTTAAGTCTTGCCCTTTAAAATGTTCATCTCAATCCTCTCCAATTTCAGCCAGAGAATCGTTGATGCTGTGGAGTCGAAGATGGGTGTCTTTTAATGACTGTGAAAAAATTCTTATTAGGACTAAAACATCTGCAGACCTCTTCAAAGGTGTCAGAGAGTGTCCATTCCCCTTCTTCATTTCCTCGATAATGCTCTTGTGTGTCCTGGTGATACACATTTCAAAGTAGAATGCTGGATCTTTGGCATCCACAGGCTCACTATTTAGTCTTCTGGCTCTTATTGGTTGTTGGTTAGGAAACACTCTCAAATTGTCTTCCCTTCCCTTCCCTTTCCTTTCCTTGCCAGTATTGGTTAAGTGGTGTCTAAATAATCCACCAGTAAAAAAAGTTAACTTCATTCATGGAAGGCAGGAATAGGTCTAAGGACTCAAAGGATTCTTCTTGGGCAAAAAGTTGATTATCAGCAATGGATGGACATAACCAATCTTAAAAAATCATATTAAAATATTTGCAAAAAAGTGAAAAATATATTATACATTATTATACAATTTAATATATGTTTAACAATTTATTTTTTACATTAAAATGCTTGCAATAAGTCTCACCACTGGCAATCACTCAGGGTAGCATTCCAATCCGTCGTTCTTTTGCCCTCCATGCCTCCTTAGCTTGGGCACAGCCATATGCAAATCAGTCTTGTATATGCTCCAGTAGGTGCAGTCTAGTCTGGGTTGCCAGGTCTTCCTTTACCACACACATGTAACCTAAAACCTGTTTCACCCTGAATGGGGATTGGCACCTTAGTAGGGCTTCTCAGTCAGACATAACTTGGTTCCAGTGGCACAGTGTAGGTAGGTAGCAGATAATAGGGTGCTCAGTTTCTTCCAGCAACAACTAATGTGAATTATATTTAATTAAGTAATTGTACTTAAATCGTTAAACCTGTATGGTATCCATAGTCTCATTATGTGCGTATGTGTCACCATAAACCTTTCAATTACAATAATGTGTTGCATTTCTTGTGAAAAAAGTTTATTTTAGATAAGATACCGTACAAGTGTCAGTGGCATAGCTTTATTTTTAGAGAGATAAAAGAAAAATACAGTATATCATACACTTTATTTCAATAAATAATATGTAATGTTTGACATATATTGTTCATTTACAAAACACGTCCTGTCATTACGGACTGTATTTCCAAACCTGGACATATTGTAGCTAACCTAATGGCTTGTTAATGCCGTTAGGCATCAATTGTGAAAAATATATCAACACATATAGGTGGAAGTATTATGAGGTACACAACTCTTGCCTGTAGAGAAATAGTCTTGCTTGTAGCTTTAGCATGAAAAACATGACCAGTGTGTGTACATAACGGTTATTAACATGAGTTAAATGGATTCCTAACAAATATTTTGTTTAGGATAATTACATATCTGTGTTAGCATAGAAATAAGCCTAAGCCACAAGTAAGATTACAAATAAAAAAACATTTTCAGCTTTTCTACAAAAAATATTTCGACATATAAGTCATGTACAAAAAAAATAGAAAAGTAACCTATCCATGGGTTTAAAAAACCACCTTAGTATTGAAAGATGCATAGATGTCAACGTATAAAAGACTGCTAAATATACAGAAAGGATTTTAGGAACCTACATAATTCAAATGAAGAACATACTCCTCAAATAATGTGTTACTTCACCCATATTTCATAATTCTTTTTTAAATAAACACTCTCTTTCAATCATTCCCTTTCGTGCTGTTGCTCTCTCTATTTCTCCATTTCTTTCTCTCACTTCCTCACCCTCATTTTCCCATGGGTGTCATGCTTTGGAATAATTCAAGACTTCTTACGTACTATGATTTCATACAGAGGATTGCTGTACGTGCATCAGAATCTATTTTTCCCTCTGAGGCAACAGGCTCATAAGTTATGTATTATAATATATAAGAATAATATAATGCAAATTAAATACATTCCACTAACATATAATACTATATTTAGATGAATATTTACATTATCACAAACACACATATGTGTGTGTTTATATAAATAAATATATATATATGTGTATATATGTATATATAGTTTTAAATACTTATTAAAAGTATTCATTTTACATTACAATTACATTCATTTTATATTTTTAATATTTTAAATCTAGTAGTATAAAAAGCATATATTAATCTATATATATAGTCTCTCTATATATCTTTATACAATTCGCATACATGAATTTTAAAAAACATAAACAATTCAAATATAAAATATTTAAAAAACACATTTATTCAAATAACTACAGACATAAAAAATAATATAAAAAAGAAACAAATAGAAATGAAAATATAAAATCTATTTAACCAATATTAGGAAAAGTTTTGGACTTTGGAATTATTATTTATATATATATATATATATATATATATATGAAACATGACTTCCTCCAAAGAAAAAGGCCGTGACCCAAGGGAGGGGATATATATATATGCACAAAACCTTTTTCCTCCCGTTTTCGAAGAAATTCACAGGCTGCTTTTGATGCTTTAGTGATTTTATTTAGAGGCACGAAATCAGCAGCTCCCTACCGACGCGTTTCGCCACTAAGGCTTGGTCACGGTAAATGTGATCATTGCAAAGTGCTATTTACATATCTTACTCATAAACATGGAAAGAGGGCTTTTATTTAGTCATTTCGGACCGGTTTGTAGTCGCCATCTTAGAATGATCAAAAATTCATAAACAAAAGTATCACCACAGTGTGTTTTTAAATACTAGTTATAACACTGCATCGGCTCATATTTTATATCTATTCACAAATGAAAAATAATAATTGAGTCTTGCCCGAGTGGGCTGTCATCTAGAATTAATGCCCGATGCGTAACAAAATAAACGACAAATAATGTGGGAAAAACATTTTCAACATAAATATTGCCCATATGGGCATCACAAAGTGCAAATGTTAATAATCACATTATTCTTGAATTTCATACATCTTGCCCAAGTGGGCTATTTGCTCGTGGCTGTCCTTGTTCAAAAAAGATTTTTAAGTCCTCCAGATGTTGTTCCATGTTCCTATGTGAGAAAAAAAAGGTTTGTGTCTTTTAAAATCCAATATACCTACCATATTTACATGTTAAAAACTGAAAAGAGATATCAAAACCGGTTACAATTCACAATTCATCCTAAGTGGACTGCCATTTCTTCACTGCAGTTCATCCCAATTGGATGTAGGGTCTCAAAATCAATAATAAATTTCGATTCCAAGATTCTCAACTGTCGCAGTCTATCACCCCCTCTTACATTGTCCTTGACTGCATCAAGTACCAAAAATTTCAATAAATTGTCATTTTGGTTATGGTGTGTCTTGAAATGACGAGCAACAGGGTACTGTTCGTTATTATTCCTGATAGCTCGTTTGTGCTCCAATATCCTGATCTTTGCCCTGTGTTTGGTACTCCCAATATAGAATTTCCCACAGGGACAGATTAAACAATACACACAGTATTCAGTATTGCAGTCAAAGTTACCCATGATGGAAAATTGCCTGGAACTATTGGGTAATTGTACTTTTTTACAGTTGGTGCTACCTTTGCAGGCTTTACATTTCATACAGCACTCAAACCCAACCATACTCTTGGTTTGTGTTCCTTTTTTAGATGAGATCATGTTTCTGCTAAGATTGTCTTTTAAAGATTTCCCTTTGCGGAAAGTGATCTGTGGATGTTCCATTATATGTTTACTCAGAAACTTATCTGTGGTTAGGATCGGCCAGTTTTTAGTCAGTACTTTTCTCACCATATGTGCTTGCCCCGAATAGGTAGTAATGAATCTTACCGTCTCCTCTTCTTCATTCATGACTTTTTGTTTAGGGACCAGTAAGTCAGTTCTTACTACTTTATCTACTCTAGCAACAGCTTGATTGATAGTTTTTACAGAATATCCTCTTTCTTTAAACCTGTCAATCATCAAGTGTTTTTCATTTTCAAAATTAGTGTTGTCACTGTTGTTTCGTTTGGCTCTTAGCAATTCACCGTAAGGGATGCTCTGGATGAGGCTATAAGGGTGAGCACTGGTAGCGAATAACAAACTGTTCCCCGCAGTTTCCTTTCTGTGAAGGCTAGTAGACAGTTTGTTATTTTTTACCTCTACCTGAGTATCAAGAAAAATGACTTTCTCCTTGCTTATGTGAGAAGTCAATTTAATGTTAATCTCGTTGTTATTGAGATTAACAATGTATCTCTTGGCACTCGCTTCATCTCCCTTCCAGATGCAGAAAATATCATCTATGAAGCGAGTCCAGAGTATCACCCTTTCCCCCTGGTCACCTTGGCTACTGGACACCTGCTCCTCCCACCAGCCCATGAATAAATTCGCGTAGCTGGGGGCAAAGCAGGTGCCCATCGCCGTCCCTTGTGTTTGCCTGTACAGCTGGTCATTGAAATAAAAAAAGTTGTTGGTTAGGCAGTAATGTGTCATGTCAATCAGCATTTCACTATGTGACAAAGTGTTGATCGATCTCGCTCTCAGGAAATACCTAATTGCTTGGATGCCAGTTTCGTGTTTAATGGATGTATATAAACTGGTAACATCCATGGTTATTAACAGGTAGTCAGGTTCCCAAGCTAGATCATGCATCAGATTAAGGAAGTGCATGGTGTCTCTGAGGTAAGCAGGTAAAGACATCACAAAGGGTCTCAAGAAGTAATCTATATATTTAGATGTTATTTCTAATTGTGATCCCATGGACGACACAATGGGTCTACCTGGTGGAACTAGTGGATCTTTATGTAGTTTTGGCAATAGGTATAATATCGGTGTTTTCGGATATTTACATTTCAAACTCAAGTATTCACCCTTTTCCAAAATACCATTCTCATACCAATTCAATAACATTCCATCGTATGTCTCCTGAGATGTTTGTAATTCCTCTACAGTTGCTTTAATGTAGCATTGTGTATCTCCTAACTGTTTAAGGCCCTCAGATAAGTATTCAGTCTTTCCCCACACCACAACATTTCCTCCTTTGTCCGATTGACGAATTACAATCGAATCATCATTCCTGAGGGAATCTAGTGCCTCCAATTGGACTTTTGACAGGTTATATTTGGCTAGGCCTTCAGAACAGTAGCGTATCTTTTTCAAATCTCTAGTCACGCTACGTTCAAAAACATCAATTGCATCACTTTGGACCACTGGTACAAATGTTGATTTGGGCTTAAAACCACTTTTGCTTGGTATTGCTGTTGCCACTTCTTCATTGTCTATATTGGAAACATTGTCACCCATCATGTCAAAATTATCTGTCTCTTGTGTATGTTCCATATCAGGGGCAAGTGAATCTACTGCAGCATCCGCTGCAACATTTGTGGACAGATTAAGTGTTTGGTGTTGGAACCATTTTTTTAGTTTTAATTTACGAATAAAACAAAAGGTATCTATGCGTGTTTGTACATAGTCCATTCTACGCATCGGACAAAACGATAAACCCAAGGTTAATAAGTCAATTTCAGTGTCATTTAACTCACGTTTCGAGAGGTTGACTACTGTCATCTTGTCCCTTTTCTTGCTCTTGTCTGCATTGGTGCGGGTGTGTTGGAATCTCCTTTGCTTTCTTCTCCTTGCTTTCTGGTTCCTCTGAATCCTCCTGCTTTTCCTCGAAAGTTTCGTCCTCGGCCCCTGTGAAAATCCTGGTCCGCTTGTCCACCTTGTTGATTTTGTTTAGCTTTGTTCAGCATTTGAAATTGTGTCAGGAAATTGATCTTGCCTCTGCCCCCTCCTCGAATTGGTGTCCCTGAAGCACTTCCTGTCGCATCAGAGGCATTTCCATCGGATATGTCACTTTCTTCAGGGGCAGTACTCTCCCCTTCTACTGTAATGTTGGCTTTGCTTGCATCAGCTGTGGTGATATTTGCTTTTTGGAACAAGTAATCATACTTCTTATGAAATGTTAAGGTTCTGCCTGTTTGGTAATCCTTGAAATCCCTTATAAATTTGCGTTGTTTCCTCGCTGTTATTTCATCTTCAAGTTTCTTGAGACGCACTTCAAGTTTGGTCATAAACTCTTGAATTTTTTCTTCGGTGGTCAGTGTGGCCAATTCAGATAGTACTTCATCAATTTGTTCTAATAATTTTGCTCTATCTTTTATGGCATTTCGGTCCGAAATGACTGAATGAAAGCCCTCTTTCCATGTTTATGAGTAAGATATGTAAATAGCACTTTGCAATGATCACATTTACCGTGACCAAGCCTTAGTGGCGAAACGCGTCGGTAGGGAGCTGCTGATTTCGTGCCTCTAAATAAAATCACTAAAGCATCAAAAGCAGCCTGTGAATTTCTTCGAAAACGGGAGGAAAAAGGTTTTGTGCATATCGAGGGTGTCCGGCACCCGCACAGGCTCGCCGTGACAAGAGACGAGGAACAGCCGGGAATGGTTGTCAGTGTATGTTATTTAATGTTCCTGGTTTCCCGTAAATGAACTCCGCTCTGAGAACCTCGAAAAGCAACAAAGTGGCAAACATTGCATGTGAGGCGGCGGAATGCAAGTTCTGTAAGCAAACTACGAGTTTGACAACGTTGATCTACAAACGTATCAGCAGAGCGGCGACTGGAAAACCCGGAAGAGAACCTGTTCTCGGCAGCTCCGCGGTGAGCAATGCGGTAGATGCTCTGACAAGGAAATTCGGGTTGGCTGCGAACTTGCTTCATCTACGGTAACGGAGTGGACTCAAAGCGGGATTTTATACGCTTGAGTCCACATTTGATGCTACATGCGCTGGGAGCAGCGCTACAATTATAGGCACGAAAAATAGCGGCTCGCTTTGAAGCAAAAAGAAAAGAGATGTCGGACCGGTTATTCTTCACAGACCCTACGACTGGAACCAGTACTGTAGGTCAACAGCAAGGGGAACATGTACTTCTAACCAATGAAGTGAAAATACAACAACTATTTGATAAATTAGACAAACTGCACCGCAAAGAGGTGGCTAAATGGTGGGAAGCAGAGTCACTGCAGAAATATCTAGATGCACAACGTGCACCAAGAGGATTAAGAATCTACACTATTCCCACTTTTGAAAATCCTGACCCTGAGATGCTAGAGGAATGGGCAGGCAACTCTAAAGACTGCTCAGCGACAATGATGCATATCCTGATTTAATATGCCATAAAAGATAGAGCAAAATTATTAGAACAAATTGATGAAGTACTATCTGAATTGGCCACACTGACCACCGAAGAAAAAATTCAAGAGTTTATGACCAAACTTGAAGTGCGTCTCAAGAAACTTGAAGATGAAATAACAGCGAGGAAACAACGCAAATTTATAAGGGATTTCAAGGATTACCAAACAGGCAGAACCTTAACATTTCATAAGAAGTATGATTACTTGTTCCAAAAAGCAAATATCACCACAGCTGATGCAAGCAAAGCCAACATTACAGTAGAAGGGGAGAGTACTGCCCCTGAAGAAAGTGACGTATCCGATGGAAATGCCTCTGATGCGACAGGAAGTGCTTCTGGGACACCAATTCGAGGAGGGGGCAGAGGCAAGATCAATTTCCTGACACAATTTCAAATGCTGAACAAAGCTAAACAAAATCAACAAGGTGGACAAGCGGACCAGGATTTTCACAGGGGCCGAGGACAAAACTTTCGAGGAAAAGCAGGAGGATTCAGAGGAACCAAAAAGCAAGGAGAAGAAAGCAAAGGAGATTCCAACACACCCGCACCAATGCAGACAAGAGCAAGAAAAGGGACAAGATGACAGTAGTCAACCTCTCGAAACGTGAGTTAAATGACACTGAAATTGACTTATTAACCTTGGGTTTATCGTTTTGTCCGATGCGAAGAATGGACTATGTACAAACACGCATAGATACCTTTTGTTTTATTCGTAAATTAAAACTAAAAAAATGGTTCCAACACCAAACACTTAATCTGTCCACAAATGTTGCAGCGGATGCTGCAGTAGATTCACTTGCCCCTGATATGGAACATACACAAGAGACAGATAATTTTGACATGATGGGTGACAATGTTTCCAATATAGACAATGAAGAAGTGGCAACAGCAATACCAAGCAAAAGTGGTTTTAAGCCCAAATCAACATTTGTACCAGTGGTCCAAAGTGATGCAATTGATGTTTTTGAACGTAGCGTGACTAGAGATTTGAAAAAGATACGCTACTGTTCTGAAGGCCTAGCCAAATATAATCTGTCAAAAGTCCAATTGGAGGCACTAGATTCCCTCAGGAATGATGATTCGATTGTAATTCGTCAATCGGACAAAGGAGGAAATGTTGTGGTGTGGGGAAAGACTGAATACTTATCTGAGGGCCTTAAACAGTTAGGAGATACACAATGCTACTGTAAAGCAACTGTAAAGGAATTACAAACATCTCAGGAGACATACGATGGAATGTTATTGAATTGGTATGAGAATGGTATTTTGGAAAAGGGTGAATACTTGAGTTTGAAATGTAAATATCCAAAAACACCGATGTTATACCTATTGCCAAAACTACATAAAGATCCACTAGTTCCACCAGGTAGACCCATTGTGTCGTCCATGGGATCACAATTAGAAATAACATCTAAATATATAGATTACTTCTTGAGACCCTTTGTGATGTCTTTACCTGCTTACCTCAGAGACACCATGCACTTCCTTAATCTGATCCATGATCTAGCTTGGGAACCTGACTACCTGTTAATAACCATGGATGTTACCAGTTTATATACATCCATTAAACACGAAACTGGCATCCAAGCAATTAGGTATTTCCTGAGAGCGAGATCGATCAACACTTTGTCACATAGTGAAATGCTGATTGACATGACACATTACTGCCTAACCAACAACTTTTTTTTATTTCAATGACCAGCTGTACAGGCAAACACAAGGGACGGCGATGGGCACCTGCTTTGCCCCCAGCTACGTGAATTTATTCATGGGTTGGTGGGAGGAGCAGGTGTCCAGTAGCCAAGGTGACCAGGGGGAAAGGGTGATACTCTGGACTCGCTTCATAGATGATATTTTCTGCATCTGGAAGGGAGATGAAGCGAGTGCCAAGAGATACATTGTTAATCTCAATAACAACGAGATTAACATTAAATTGACTTCTCACATAAGCAAGGAGAAAGTCATTTTTCTTGATACTCAGGTAGAGGTGAAAAATAACAAACTGTCTACTAGCCTTCACAGAAAGGAAACTGCGGGGAACAGTTTGTTATTCGCTACCAGTGCTCACCCTTATAGCCTCATCCAGAGCATCCCTTACGGTGAATTGCTAAGAGCCAAACGAAACAACAGTGACAACACTAATTTTGAAAATGAAAAACACTTGATGATTGACAGGTTTAAAGAAAGAGGATATTCTGTAAAAACTATCAATCAAGCTGTTGCTAGAGTAGATAAAGTAGTAAGAACTGACTTACTGGTCCCTAAACAAAAAGTCATGAATGAAGAAGAGGAGACGGTAAGATTCATTACTACCTATTCGGGGCAAGCACATATGGTGAGAAAAGTACTGACTAAAAACTGGCCGATCCTAACCACAGATAAGTTTCTGAGTAAACATATAATGGAACATCCACAGATCACTTTCCGCAAAGGGAAATCTTTAAAAGACAATCTTAGCAGAAACATGATCTCATCTAAAAAAGGAACACAAACCAAGAGTATGGTTGGGTTTGAGTGCTGTATGAAATGTAAAGCCTGCAAAGGTAGCACCAACTGTAAAAAAGTACAATTACCCAATAGTTCCAGGCAATTTTCCATCATGGGTAACTTTGACTGCAATACTGAATACTGTGTGTATTGTTTAATCTGTCCCTGTGGGAAATTCTATATTGGGAGTACCAAACACAGGGCAAAGATCAGGATATTGGAGCACAAACGAGCTATCAGGAATAATAACGAACAGTACCCTGTTGCTCGTCATTTCAAGACACACCATAACCAAAATGACAATTTATTGAAATTTTTGGTACTTGATGCAGTCAAGGACAATGTAAGAGGGGGTGATAGACTGCGACAGTTGAGAATCTTGGAATCGAAATTTATTATTGATTTTGAGACCTTACATCCAATTGGGATGAACTGCAGTGAAGAAATGGCAGTCCACTTAGGATGAATTGTGAATTGTAACCGGTTTTGATATCTCTTTTCAGTTTTTAACATGTAAATATGGTAGGTATATTGGATTTTAAAAGACACAAACCTTTTTTTTCTCACATAGGAACATGGAACAACATCTAGAGGACTTAAAAATCTTTTTTGAACAAGGACAGCCACGAGCAAATAGCCCACTTGGGCAAGATGTATGAAATTCAAGAATAATGTGATTATTAACATTTGCACTTTGTGATGCCCATATGGGCAAGATTTATGTTGAAAATGTTTTTCCCACATTATTTGTCGTTTATTTTGTTACGCATCGGGCATTAATTCTAGATGACAGCCCACTCGGGCAAGACTCAATTATTATTTTTCATTTGTGAATAGATATAAAATATGAGCCGATGCAGTGTTATAACTAGTATTTAAAAACACACTGTGGTGATACTTTTGTTTATGAATTTTTGACCATTCTAAGATGGCGACTACAAACCGGTCCGAAATGACTAAATGAAAGCCCTCTTTCCATGTTTATGAGTAAGATATGTAAATAGCACTTTGCAATGATCACATTTACCGTGACCAAGCCTTAGTGGTGAAACGCGTCGGTAGGGAGCTGCTGATTTCGTGCTTCTAAATAAAATCACTAAAGCATCAAAAGCAGCCTGTGAATTTCTTCGAAAACGGGAGGAAAAAGGTTTTGTGCATATCGAGGGTGTCCGGCACCCGCACAGGCTCGCCGTGACAAGAGACGGGGAACAGCCGGGAATGGTTGTCAGTGTATATATATATATATATATATATATATATATATATATATATATATATATATATATATATATATATATATATGAAGGCTCCAAACACACCGGAACCGTGGGTCACTCTTAGTGTTGGGTGCTGTCAGAACGCGGCGGTGTACCGCGTTGTTAGATACAAGCTCCAAACTTTATTTCCATACCCAGCCGGGTCGGAAAATCCAGAAAACAGCACTCCCGGGCTCAGAAAGATGCAGCAGTATTTTTTATTTCTTAAGCAAACGCGTTTCGGGACAGCGTCCCTTCGTCAGTGGTTCAACATTGTGTTTCACGCAGCGCCATTATTTAAAACCACAATCAGTTATTGAAATAAACAACGGACTTGTGACTCAATTCCAAACGGTCACGCCATTTTGAAATGGTCTATATGGTCACAATAAGTATACAATAGTAAGCATTATTTACATTGAGTATACACCTTACTTTTTCATGCTATTAACAAGTAATACAATTAACGCCGTGTATCGGCCTTGATTCACGTTGTAATTTCATATTTTTATGTGTTACTCGGGGTGCCTTCACGATTGAGCCAGACTTAGAAGCTTCTAATTATTCGTCACCAATTGACGGATATGAGTTTAATCATATCAAGAACAGAGCAATATTGCCTTGTGATCTTGCCGTGGATCGGCAATTGCAGCACACATGGCTGCATTGTCAGCAACATCGGTCTGGACACAGTCGCGACTCACCCTTCCCCCACCAAATTTAAAATTTACAGTTTAAACAGACAATTACGAACCCGCCACCCACAGTAACATCAAATATTTCATAGTTCTATTCAGTTCATTAAATCGAATACAGTTTCCTTGGCAAATCAATAATTCATCCTAAATGAGTTGCCATTTCTTCCCCCATATTTAAACCTCCTGGTGCCTTGGTCTCAAGATCAATTATGTAACGCGACTCGAGTCGTCTGAGAGTTGAAAGCCTATTTCCGCCCCTTACATTTTCTGGGACACAGTCCAAACAGAAAAATCGCAGTAGATCCCTATTGCTATTATGTTTTATTGCAAAGTGGCGGGCAACAGGGTAAGAAAAATCCCTATTGGTTATAGCTCTCATATGTTCTAAAACTCTGAGTTTTACGGGATTGATCGTGCTGCCAACATACCTAAGTTGGCACGGACACATGAGGCAATATACAGCATGATCTGTCAGACATGTCATAAACTTGTTAATCCTCCTCCCACCCTGACATCCTCTCACTTGATAGGAAAGTGTGCGTTTGCTAAAGGCACAGGCCTTGCACTTTCCACATGGGAAGAAGCCCTTGGCCTCTTTCAATGTGCCCTTCGTGTTCCGCACAGGTTCCAAATGGCTATGCACTATGACATCCTTCAAAGACCTAGCTTTTCTAAAGGTCAACTGTGGGGTTGAAGGTATATCTAATCCCACTATATGGTCTGTTTTGAGGATGTGCCAATGCTTAGTCATAATTGCTCTAAGTTTTGCAGAGTCTGCCGAATAGGTGGTTATCATACGAAATTTCCCTTCAGCAGAAGATTTATTTTTCTTTATAAACAAAGAGTTACGTGGCAGTTCCTTGACACGGTTCAGGGTGTTTAATAGAAGATTTAGTTTATAGCCTCTCTCAACGAATCTATCTATACTGTCAGAGACCGCTAGATTGAAATCTTCCTCATGGGTACAATTCCTTTTTAACCTAAGGAATTCTCCATAGGGGATACTATTGATCAATTTGCGGGGATGGCTGCTTGTGGCAAATAGAACGCTGTTACCCGCTGTGGGCTTGCGGTAAAGGGAAGTTGAAATTCTTCCATCCTTTACGATCACCTGCAAGTCCAAATAATTGACCTGAGTCTCACTAATGTCCCCAGAGAATTTCAAATTACAGACATTTTGATTTAGCAGCTCGACATATTGTTTGAAATCATTGATAGGCCCATTCCATATTAGGAACAGGTCATCAATGTACCTGTACCATTTTACCACTTTGTTTGTCCATGTGGCATTGATGGGTCCCCAGGCTTCCTGCTCCTCCCACCAGCCCACGAATAAATTCGCGTAGCTGGGGGCGAAGCAGGAACCCATCGCAGTACCTGACTGCTGCCTATATAGAGTCTCCTGGAAAAGGAAAATGTTATTGTGTAAGCAAAAGCTAACCAGTTCTAATAACATTTCATTATGCATAGCATATTTTAATGACTTCTTTCTCAGGAAATAATCTATGGCATGGAGTCCCTGTTGATGCTCAATGCATGTGTACAAGCTTGTTATGTCGAGCGTTGCCATCACATAGGTAGATTGCCATGTTACAGTTTCAATCTTTTCTATGAAGTCTGTAGTGTCTCGTATATAGGACTTCAAACCTAAAACGAACTCAAACAAATAGTGATCCAAGAACTTTGAGAGGTTCTCTGTAAGTCCGCCAATGGAGGAAATGATTGGCCTTCCTGGGGGTGTGTTAATGTTCTTATGAACCTTCGGTAAATGGTAGAATGTTGGCAAAATGGGACTTGAATTTTTCAAAAACATATATTCCTCCATTTCCAACATTTGTTTACAATGCCATTTCCTCAAAAGTTCATGTAAAGTTTCGATGCTCGCTAAATATTCTTTCTTGTCAATCTTCATATAACAGTGACCATCCTGTAGTTGGCGTTGTGCTTCCTCTACATACTTCTCCCGTGACATGATAACGATATTCCCCCCTTTATCTGAGGGTTTACAGATGATAGACTTATCTTCTGCCAAGGTCTTTATCGCCATTCTCTGTTTTTTAGTGATGTTATAATTTTCATTATGTCCTTTATTGGTTGTTCTCATAGCCATCAGGTCTTTGATGACAGCATCCGAGAATGTATCAATCGCATCCGTTGGGGTTTGGGGTACAAATTTAGAAGGCGGTTTGTACCCACTATTGGGAACTTCTTGTTCAACACCAACATGCGCCAATCTCTGAGAGTAGGTGGTAATAGGAGCATTGATTTCATTTTCATTCTCTTGGCGCAGATCTTCTAACAACTCACAGGCAGTCAAATCATTAACTGTTAAAAGATCCATCCCTTTCTTGTTGCCCCTCAAAAGTTTCGCCTCCTTTGCTGTTGGTTTCACTTTAAAGTATTTGTGCAATTTGACCTTCCTTATAAATTTATAGAGGTCTATCCGTGTCTGAGTATATTCTAAGTGCACAGTAGGGCAAAATGTGAGTCCAAGTTGTAAAACGGATTCTTCACATGGAGACAGGATACGTTTAGAAAGATTGACAATCGTTAACGAGTCTTGTTTTACCACCTGTTGACTTTCCTGCTTCTTGTTGCGCGAGAGGCTGTGTTGCTTTTTCCTCTGCCCCTTCCCTTTCCAGCCACCTCTTCTTGTTTGTCTTCCTCCTCCGGTGGTTTGTTTTTTCCACCCCTTAACCAGCTTTGTTTGATGACATTGAACTCCTGATGAAAAGGAGTATTTTTTGGTAAGTTGGAGGGGCCTGCCATTTCATCGCCGGAGACTTCACTCACGACGAGATCAGAATCTGATGTTTCTACCCTCGATTCAGTGGTCTTGTCGGGCATTTGATTCTTTTTTGCTAGGTCTTTGCGTGGCTGGTCATATTTTCTTGCGAAGGTCAGTACTCTGCCCATCGCGTAATCACGTTCGTCCCGATCAAATTTTTCCTGCTTTCGCATTTTAATTTTCAGTTCATATTTCTGTAACCTCTTTTTCATAGCTGAGCGCAGTTGTTCCTGCTCTTCCTTATCTGGATTTTTGAGGATCTCTTCTTCTAGTGTCTCAATCTCCTTGACTGACCGGGACAAGACAGTCAAGGAGATTGAGACACTAGAAGAAGAGATCCTCAAAAATCCAGATAAGGAAGAGCAGGAACAACTGCGCTCAGCTATGAAAAAGAGGTTACAGAAATATGAACTGAAAATTAAAATGCGAAAGCAGGAAAAATTTGATCGGGACGAACGTGATTACGCGATGGGCAGAGTACTGACCTTCGCAAGAAAATATGACCAGCCACGCAAAGACCTAGCAAAAAAGAATCAAATGCCCGACAAGACCACTGAATCGAGGGTAGAAACATCAGATTCTGATCTCGTCGTGAGTGAAGTCTCCGGCGATGAAATGGCAGGCCCCTCCAACTTACCAAAAAATACTCCTTTTCATCAGGAGTTCAATGTCATCAAACAAAGCTGGTTAAGGGGTGGAAAAAACAAACCACCGGAGGAGGAAGACAAACAAGAAGAGGTGGCTGGAAAGGGAAGGGGCAGAGGAAAAAGCAACACAGCCTCTCGCGCAACAAGAAGCAGGAAAGTCAACAGGTGGTAAAACAAGACTCGTTAACGATTGTCAATCTTTCTAAACGTATCCTGTCTCCATGTGAAGAATCCGTTTTACAACTTGGACTCACATTTTGCCCTACTGTGCACTTAGAATATACTCAGACACGGATAGACCTCTATAAATTTATAAGGAAGGTCAAATTGCACAAATACTTTAAAGTGAAACCAACAGCAAAGGAGGCGAAACTTTTGAGGGGCAACAAGAAAGGGATGGATCTTTTAACAGTTAATGATTTGACTGCCTGTGAGTTGTTAGAAGATCTGCGCCAAGAGAATGAAAATGAAATCAATGCTCCTATTACCACCTACTCTCAGAGATTGGCGCATGTTGGTGTTGAACAAGAAGTTCCCAATAGTGGGTACAAACCGCCTTCTAAATTTGTACCCCAAACCCCAACGGATGCGATTGATACATTCTCGGATGCTGTCATCAAAGACCTGATGGCTATGAGAACAACCAATAAAGGACATAATGAAAATTATAACATCACTAAAAAACAGAGAATGGCGATAAAGACCTTGGCAGAAGATAAGTCTATCATCTGTAAACCCTCAGATAAAGGGGGGAATATCGTTATCATGTCACGGGAGAAGTATGTAGAGGAAGCACAACGCCAACTACAGGATGGTCACTGTTATATGAAGATTGACAAGAAAGAATATTTAGCGAGCATCGAAACTTTACATGAACTTTTGAGGAAATGGCATTGTAAACAAATGTTGGAAATGGAGGAATATATGTTTTTGAAAAATTCAAGTCCCATTTTGCCAACATTCTACCATTTACCGAAGGTTCATAAGAACATTAACACACCCCCAGGAAGGCCAATCATTTCCTCCATTGGCGGACTTACAGAGAACCTCTCAAAGTTCTTGGATCACTATTTGTTTGAGTTCGTTTTAGGTTTGAAGTCCTATATACGAGACACTACAGACTTCATAGAAAAGATTGAAACTGTAACATGGCAATCTACCTATGTGATGGCAACGCTCGACATAACAAGCTTGTACACATGCATTGAGCATCAACAGGGACTCCATGCCATAGATTATTTCCTGAGAAAGAAGTCATTAAAATATGCTATGCATAATGAAATGTTATTAGAACTGGTTAGCTTTTGCTTACACAATAAAATTTTCCTTTTCCAGGAGACTCTATATAGGCAGCAGTCAGGTACTGCGATGGGTTCCTGCTTCGCCCCCAGCTACGCGAATTTATTCGTGGGCTGGTGGGAGGAGCAGGAAGCCTGGGGACCCATCAATGCCACATGGACAAACAAAGTGGTAAAATGGTACAGGTACATTGATGACCTGTTCCTAATATGGAATGGGCCTATCAATGATTTCAAACAATATGTCGAGCTGCTAAATCAAAATGTCTGTAATTTGAAATTCTCTGGGGACATTAGTGAGACTCAGGTCAATTATTTGGACTTGCAGGTGATCGTAAAGGATGGAAGAATTTCAACTTCCCTTTACCGCAAGCCCACAGCGGGTAACAGCGTTCTATTTGCCACAAGCAGCCATCCCCGCAAATTGATCAATAGTATCCCCTATGGAGAATTCCTTAGGTTAAAAAGGAATTGTACCCATGAGGAAGATTTCAATCTAGCGGTCTCTGACAGTATAGATAGATTCGTTGAGAGAGGCTATAAACTAAATCTTCTATTAAACACCCTGAACCGTGTCAAGGAACTGCCACGTAACTCTTTGTTTATAAAGAAAAATAAATCTTCTGCTGAAGGGAAATTTCGTATGATAACCACCTATTCGGCAGACTCTGCAAAACTTAGAGCAATTATGACTAAGCATTGGCACATCCTCAAAACAGACCATATAGTGGGATTAGATATACCTTCAACCCCACAGTTGACCTTTAGAAAAGCTAGGTCTTTGAAGGATGTCATAGTGCATAGCCATTTGGAACCTGTGCGGAACACGAAGGGCACATTGAAAGAGGCCAAGGGCTTCTTCCCATGTGGAAAGTGCAAGGCCTGTGCCTTTAGCAAACGCACACTTTCCTATCAAGTGAGAGGATGTCAGGGTGGGAGGAGGATTAACAAGTTTATGACATGTCTGACAGATCATGCTGTATATTGCCTCATGTGTCCGTGCCAACTTAGGTATGTTGGCAGCACGATCAATCCCGTAAAACTCAGAGTTTTAGAACATATGAGAGCTATAACCAATAGGGATTTTTCTTACCCTGTTGCCCGCCACTTTGCAATAAAACATAATAGCAATAGGGATCTACTGCGATTTTTCTGTTTGGACTGTGTCCCAGAAAATGTAAGGGGCGGAAATAGGCTTTCAACTCTCAGACGACTCGAGTCGCGTTACATAATTGATCTTGAGACCAAGGCACCAGGAGGTTTAAATATGGGGGAAGAAATGGCAACTCATTTAGGATGAATTATTGATTTGCCAAGGAAACTGTATTCGATTTAATGAACTGAATAGAACTATGAAATATTTGATGTTACTGTGGGTGGCGGGTTCGTAATTGTCTGTTTAAACTGTAAATTTTAAATTTGGTGGGGGAAGGGTGAGTCGCGACTGTGTCCAGACCGATGTTGCTGACAATGCAGCCATGTGTGCTGCAATTGCCGATCCACGGCAAGATCACAAGGCAATATTGCTCTGTTCTTGATATGATTAAACTCATATCCGTCAATTGGTGACGAATAATTAGAAGCTTCTAAGTCTGGCTCAATCGTGAAGGCACCCCGAGTAACACATAAAAATATGAAATTACAACGTGAATCAAGGCCGATACACGGCGTTAATTGTATTACTTGTTAATAGCATGAAAAAGTAAGGTGTATACTCAATGTAAATAATGCTTACTATTGTATACTTATTGTGACCATATAGACCATTTCAAAATGGCGTGACCGTTTGGAATTGAGTCACAAGTCCGTTGTTTATTTCAATAACTGATTGTGGTTTTAAATAATGGCGCTGCGTGAAACACAATGTTGAACCACTGACGAAGGGACGCTGTCCCGAAACGCGTTTGCTTAAGAAATAAAAAATACTGCTGCATCTTTCTGAGCCCGGGAGTGCTGTTTTCTGGATTTTCCGACCCGGCTGGGTATGGAAATAAAGTTTGGAGCTTGTATATATATATATATATATATATATATTACCTACTGGCAGTCGCCAGTAGGTATACATAGTTAGGACCTAGTTACCATAGGAAATTGCGAACATTCTATTGGGAATAACTTTGGCGCCGATTGAGGGATCTGCCTGTAATTTTCCTTACATTTGCCGTGGGATTCCTCAAGCTTGAGCCGAGAAAAAAGGGGGGGTCCCAAAACGTGTTTTCCCCATGTTAATTTCCATAGGGACATTCTGACAAGGTTACAGCTCGAACGGCTGAATGGAATTACACCAGATTTGGCAAAATGGTAGGGACTGGTATGCAGCAGTGCCTTTTGTATGTTTGGTGTAAATCCCTCCAGTAGTTCTTGAGAAAATTGAATTTTTCTAATGGCATTTTCTATGGGACCTTTAGACACGGCTACAGCACGAACGGCTGAACGGAATTACACCAAACTTGGCAAAATGGTAGGGACAGGTATGCAGTAGTGCCTTTTCTATATTTGGTGAAAATCCCTCCAGTAGTTGTTGAGAAAATTGAATTTGATCAAATTATATATCTATATGCGCTCACCGTACGCGCACCGTACGCGTACGGTACGCGTACCATACGCGTACGTGCGCGTACCCTTACGTGCGCGAGCGAGTTTCTAATTGGCTGGCAGTCGACTGTCAACATTCCAAACTGTCCAAACAAGGAAGTGTTGGCCACCATCTTGTTTTTCAGGAGAACTGAGGCACAAGAGATCCCAAAACAAGAGTGGAAACCACGAAAAGGGGGCAAGGTAGAGCCCCCCCAACTCTCTAGTCCTTCTCAGGGGGTCCCAAAAGGACCCCGAAGGGCAAAAAAAAAACAATGTGCGGGGTACGCGCACCGTACGCGTAGGGTAAGCGATGTCATCAGTGATGTCATTTGAGATGTAATCAGTGATGTCACTGACCATGTCATGAATGATGTAATATGTGACATCATCAGCAGTGGATTGCGGGTGCGCGAAATATAGTTAGTACAACTAACTATATAGGAGCAATTTCAATGGTTTTTTAAATGCTAATTCCTAACTATATAAGGCCTGAAACCTATGATTTTAAGTGAATATATATATATATATATATATATATATATATATAGAGAGAGATAGATATAGATATATATAGATATCCAAACACCAAGTTGCCCTGCAGTTAAGACGCCTGCACAGTTGAAATTGTCTCCTTTATTTATTGTGGACAAAAGGCACAGCGTGTACTCCATCCATCAGAGATGTCAGACGCGTTTCGGGCTCCATGCCCTTGGTCACTGGCTAATAGCAAAAAAGTCCCAACAGCTGTGTGGATTTTAAACAGGTAGGCCCCGCCCCAGTGGGACTTCGCTTTGCAGTATTGCTTTCTGGGTCCTGTAGTCCATTCCTTTACCAAGTGGGTGCTGTGGGGCTTCATGCTAACAAACTGTATTCCCCCAGTGGGTTCTGTGGAGGGGAAACCTCGTCGTGCCACTTGTAATCGTTCTCCCACAATACCGGCATTTCAACTCCTAGGAGCGCCCGTGGTGTCGGGCGCTGCTGGGCCGCATGATAAGCAGCGGGGCGTCTCAGCGGCGAGGCGCGCCGCAAATTAAGTTCCAAACACCAAGTTGCCCTGAAGTTAAGACGCCTGCACAGTTGAAATTGTCTCCTTTATTTATTGTGGACAAAAGGCACAGCGTGTACTCCCTCCATCAGAGATGCCAGACGCGTTTCGGGCTCCATGCCCTTGGTCACTGGCTCATAGCAAAAAAGTCCCAACAGCTGTGTGGATTTTAAACAGGTAGGTCCCGCCCCAGTGGGACTTCGCTTTGCAGTATTGCTTTCTGGGTCCTGTAGTCCATTCCTTTACCAAGTGGGTGCTGTGGGGCTTCATGCTAACAGACTGTATTCCCCCAGTGGGTTCTGTGGAGGGGAACCTCGTCGTGCCACTTGTAATCGCTCTCCCACAATACCGGCATTTCAACTTCTAGTAGCGCCCCTGGTGTCGGGCGCTGCTGGGCCGCATGATAACCAGCGGGACGTCTCAGCGGCGAGGCGCGCCGCAAATTAAGTTCCAAACACCAAGTTGCCCTGCAGTTAAGACACCTGCACAGTTGAAATTGTCTCCTTTATTTATTGTGGACAAAAGGCACAGCGTGTACTTCCTCCATCAGAGATGCCAGACGCGTTTCGGGCTCCATGCCCTTGGTCACTGGCTCATAGCAAAAGAGTCCCAACAGCTGTGTGGATTTTAAACAGGTAGGCCCCGCCCAGTGGGACTTCGCTTTGCAGTATTGCTTTCTGGGTCCTGTAGTCCATTCCTTTACCAAGTGGGTGCTGTGGGGCTTCATGCTAACAAACTGTATTCCCCCAGTGGGTTCTTTGGAGGGGGAGCCTCGTCGTGCCACTTGTAATGGTTCTCCCACAATACCGGCAAATACTGGCAAAATCCACGCAGCTGTTGGGACTCTTTTGCTATGAGCCAGTGACCAAGGGCATGGAGCGGGACTCAAATCCAAGGGCCAATATGGATCTAGCTGAAAGAGCTATATTACAGGAGAGAGAGGAGAGTCACTTCAAACCGGTGTCTATCTTTATCCCACAAGCACCATGGGACGCCATTGATCTCTTTACTGAAGCGATGACCAACGATCTGTTAAAGTACAGAAAGACCACGAATCCGAACGTGCAGAATATAAGTGACGCACAAAGAAAGGAACTTCAGGATTTAATGAATGATGACACTATTATCGTAAAACCATCCGATAAGGGCGGAAACGTGGTCTTGCTTAGTAGAAAGTACTACTACCAGAAGGCGATGAGACAGCTTTCCGACATGAAGTACTATAGGGTTACTAACAATACAATATACAATCAAAGCATTGTGGAGTATGATACTCTAGTGCGTAAATGGTACGATCTCGCAATGCTGGGCAGGGAGGAACATCTTTTCCTACGCAGTAATAACCCTATGACCCCCAAGTTCTACCATCTCCCAAAATTACATAACAACAGTACATATCCACCGGGGCGTCCTATTGTTTCCTCGATAAATGGTCTCACTGAAAATATGTCTAATTTTGTGGACAATGTATTGTTTCCCTTGGTGGTTAATCTCAAGTCCTATGTTCAGGACACGAAAGATTTTTTGAACAAGATCACTGATATGACCTGGAATTCTGATTATCTGTTGATGGTGCTGGACTGTCAGGAACCACGCAATTACTACCATTCTGAACAAACCTTTGCCTTGTACCTTTAAGAGAAGACCCAAAGTGGTAATCAAACCACAAATGGTCAATCTTTGGTATAATGTATAATGACAATTGATCAATGCAAGATGGCCGCCGCATTGGTTGAATGCGACGCCATTTTGTTTCACATTCCCAGTCTAGTCTATTTAGATGACGCGCGCAGGTTCCACTGCGCACTTCAATTTGAATCTGTTTGAAGCAACACGTTCCGAACCGTCTCTCCGTCTAGTGCGTGAGAGGGCGTTTCATTAAATTCCAGTTTAGAAGTCATTCCGTTTCCGAGAGGCTAAGCAAGTCTCATTCCGCTCTCGGAAATTCCTGTTGACATCTAGAGTTCAGAGTTCCAGAGAATTTCGTGCGCTGAGAGTTTTCAGCGGGAAAAAACAGCAAGTCGTCATCAGAGAGTCCGAGTGCTTCATGTGCAAGAAGTATTGGAAGTATCAGCGTGAGAAACTCACTAGGAGGAACAGTAAGATAGTGGCTGGGAAAAGTCAAGCGTCGCCACTACCCAAGTAAGACTTTTCCATAGGTTGTCGCACTGAACATTATCTCTTCAAAGACAACGTACTATTGAACCCTGTCCTTTAGCGCTTTACCTATCTTTTCCTTTCCCTTCCTTCCTTCCTCGTTCCCCTTTGCGCGTCTACTAAAGGACCTACTCGTTCAACAATTCCTGGACTAAGAAAGGAAGTCAAGTGACTAACTTCATGTAAAGAAATTGAATAGACAACTCCTCTTTGGAATTAGAAGGTAAAGGTTCATTAGTTGAAGAGAGTACGAAGGAAAGACGTTTAAGAATTAGTACTAAGATTGTTTTCTCATTACAGTTCACATGCTCTGCTAGTTCCATTGAGTACCATAACTACACCACAGAAGAGAGGCAAAACTCCAAGTTAACACTGGTATAGTAGATCTAATATTAGAGAATAGTAAGACTGAGAATTGGTTAGAGTGTTTGTGTTTAAGTTTCTTCCCATCTGTGCATTAGGTAACCCTTCAAGAAATACGAAGACCAGTGGCCTCCTCAGAAGATATATTCGAGGACAACACTTGGAGTGTCTCTTCTTTCTCTTCCAATTCCCCTTTCCCTTCCGTTGGTGGAGTTGCTCTGTCAGAAGCGCGACGTCACCGGCGGTGGGGAGTTGGGAAAGAGCGGCCATTTTGTTCCTGCGAAGATTCTGGGTCCTGACAGATTGAGGTGCCCACGAAATTACTTCGCCCGAGCAAAATGGTGGAAGGGTTTAATTTAAAGTCCTTGGGTGAGATGATAGGAGGAATCCAGTGTGAGATAGGGGCAGTCAGAGAAGAAAATAAATATTTAAGACAAGAGTTAGTAGCGTCCCAACAGGAAACCATGCTTCTCTCACGGAAGGTTGATGGGTTGGTTATGGGGAATCCAGTAGCAGCTTCTTCCACAACAGACAAGTCAGTACCTGTTCAAGATCCCCGAACAGTGGCCCAAGTAATTCATTCAGTTTCACCATTAATTCCTTTGGCAGCACCTGAAAGGTTCCTAGGAGACCCACAAAAGGCCCAATTATTTTTAACTCAGTGTTCCCTGCATTTTATGTGCCGTTCTACCCTATTCCCAGATGCCCAGTCTAAGGTAGCGTTTGTTTTGTCCTATTTAGGAGGTGATGCGGCGAATTGGGCCATGCCTTTGGTAACGAGAGATGATCTTTTTTTGCAGGATTTTGATTTGTTTAAAGCTGAATTTTTGCGCATATTCGACAGGCGTAGGATATCCCAGGCCACTGATAATGAGTTGCTTGAGCTTCGTCAAGGAAATAAAGATTTGATTACTTACTTGACACAATTTAACAAACTACTAGTGGAAACTAACTGGCCAGAAGAAAAAAGGGCAGCGCTCTTCTATAGAGGTCTGCGAGATGAAATTAAAGACACCCTTGCTCAGATTCCCAATCGGCCCACAGATCTGTCTGCCTTGGTGGATCTTGTTTTGGAAATCGATTTCCGTAACTCAGAAAGAAAAGGTGAGAAGAGGAAAGAGTTCAAATGGAATATCCCACGCTTTGACAGAGTCCGAACGGAAGGAGGGAAGTCGGCAGGTTCCAATTCAGAGGTGGAGCCCATGCAAATTGGAGCCGTTCGTGGTCCTTTGAGTAAAGAGGAAAAGGACCAGCGGCGATTAAAGAAACTGTGTTTATATTGTGGAGCACCTGGACATTTCGTAAAAGAGTGTCAAAAGAGACCCAAGTTTCCGAAGGAGGGAAACGCCCTGAACCATCAGTAGAGGGGGTCGCTCTGATGGCGAAAGTAGAAAAGACGATCCCAGACACTCATGTAATTATGAACACCTTGCAAACGTTTACCCCTCATGTGATACTTCATATGACTGTCAAGTTTCAAAAGAAAGAAATTCTGGGAGTAGCCGTAATGTTGGATTCTGGAGCCACCGGAAATTTCTGTGACATAAAGTATGCCCAGCGAATTGGAATACAAGCAATTCGGAAAGAAAAGAGTGAGCCAGTTCGCGCTGTTGATGGAACCAACTTGTCTTCGGGCCCCAACACTTGTCACACGGAACCATTAGAATTAATCCAGTCAGATGGTCATCGGGAGATTCTACCGTTTAATTTGATTGATGCGCCTCAATTTCAGCTCATTCTGGGGTTACCTTGGCTGACTATTCACAATCCAACCATAGATTGGGAAAATCGAACAGTGCAAATGCAATCCACCTTCTGCCAGGAACATTGTTATCACTTACATGAATCAGAGTTGGAACCTACTCAAGCAAGTTTATTATCTTTTGGAGGACAGTCCATCGGAGTAATCAACTCAATCGAGATTCCCCAGGAGTATTTGAAGTTTGCAGAAGTTTTTAGTGAAAAAGAAGCTGAACAGTTACCTCCGCATCGTCCTTACGATTGCGCAATTGATCTGGAGCCAGGTTCTGTACTCCCGTGTAGTAGGATATACGCCTTAACAGAAGCAGAAAACCAACACCTCAAAGAATATCTGGACAGATACCTTGCCAATGGGTTTATTCGACCTTCGCAGTCTCCAGTATCCTCGCCTTTGTTTTTTATCCCTAAGAAGGAAGGAACCTTGAGAACTTGTATTGATTATCGAGCCCTAAATCGAGTTACGATCAAGAATCGTTATCCACTTCCGCTGATCTCAGTTTTGCTGGATCAAATTAAAGAGTCCAAAATTTTCACTAAATTAGACTTGCGTGGGTCTTACCATTTGGTTCGAATGAAGGAAGGCCACGAGTGGAAGACTGCGTTTCGAACAAAGTTTGGATTGTTTGAGTATCGAGTCATGCCCTTTGGGCTTTGCAATGCCCCCGCAGTCTTTCAACATTTCATCAATGATGTAATGGGAGATCTACTGGATAAGATTGCAGTGATCTATTTGGATGACATTTTGATCTACTCCATATACCCTCGAGATCATCATGAACATGTACGTTTGGTATTAGAGCGTTTGCGCACTCATCAGCTCTATGTAAAACTTGAAAAATGTGTTTTCAGTTCTCCTCAAGTGGAGTTTTTGGGGTTCATTTTATCTGCACATGGAGTTACCATGGATGAACGTAAGGTGCAAGCAGTTTCTGAGTGGCCATCACCAAAAGATGTAAAAGAGATTCAGAGGTTTTTGGGCTTTGCCAATTTTTATCGACGATTTATTCAAGGATTCTCTCAGCTGATTGTACCCATCACACGTTTGTTGAAGAAAGGAGTAAAATTCCAATGGACTTTTGAAGCAGAACAAGCTTTCTCCAGTTTGAAGGAAAGATTTACTTCCGCACCGATGCTTTTACATGCAGATCCAGATGAGCCTTTCTTTGTTGAAGCGGACGCTTCTGATCAGGCTATAGGAGGTGTACTTTCACAACGACATCGTGACACTGGACAGCTACATCCAGTGGCGTATCGATCTCGGAAATTGAGCTCTGCTGAAATTAATTATACTATTACCGAGAAAGAACTCTTAGCGGTGAAAGATGCCTTCGAAGATTGGAGACACTACTTATTGGGAGCCAAGCACACAGTCACAGTAATCACAGACCATAAGAACCTTCTATTTTTAAAGACCGCCAGGACCTTGACTCCTAGGCAGTTACGTTGGTCCTTATATTTTGCGGATTTTGATTTTATTATCACCTTTCGTCCAGGAAGTAAAAATGGAAAAGCAGACGCTTTGTCGCGGCTGAATACAGAAGAGGTTGAACATTCAGTCGAACCACAACACATCATCCCTGAATCTAATTTTGTGTGAGCTCTTTGGATTGAGAAGTTTCATGAAGAAATACAAAAAAGTCTTTCTCCGGAGGCAATGAGACAGTGGGCTTCCCACGATGTGGATAGAACAATTTGCAATCAGTTACCGTACTATAAAGACTCTTTGTATTTGCCCACCAAGGAATTACAAGATCAAGCCCTTCAAGAATGCCATGATCAGCCTCTAGCAGGTCATAAAGGAATCAATAAAACTCTGGATTTAGTTCAGCGCTATTTTTGGTGGTCTGGGTTGTCCTCGCATGTTAAGCAATATGTTCAATCTTGTGAATTGTGTGCTCGAGGTAAGGCTTGCAGGCAAGCTCCTCAAGGTATGTTGCAGCCTTTGCCTACTCCTTCTCATCCGTGGCAGGTTATTTCTATGGATTTGATTGTAGATTTGCCTTTGAGTCAAGGTTTTAACACTATTCTTGTGGTGGTGGATACCTTCTCCAAGATGTCTCATTTCATTCCTTTCATGGGGGTACCCTCAGCAAAAGAGTTAGCCAAGGTGTTTAGTGAGCATATTGTCAAGATTCATGGGGTTCCCAAAGTGGTAATTTCGGATCGAGGTACCCAATTTGTGTCCCATTTTTGGAAGGCCTTCCTGCAGGGATTAGGAGTGGAACCCAGATACTCTACCAGCTATCACCCAGAGACAGACGGTCAGACGGAGAGAATAAATCAAGAACTAGAACAATATGTTCGTTTGTACCTCTTGGATCGGGGAGGTAACTGGTCAGAGAAACTTTGGATGGCCGAATTTGCATGTAACAATGCCAAAAGTGTATCTACTGGTTATTCACCCTTTTATCTAAATATGGTTATCATCCGAACCCTTTTCACACACAATTGGATTTAAAAGTTCCAGCGGTGAAAGTACTAGTGAGAGACCTAACAGCCCTACATCAGTCGGCAGAATCTAATCTAATTAAAGCTAAGGAGAAATACAAGAGGGGAGCCGATAGGCATAGGAAACCCGCCCCCAAGTATGAAGTGGGAGATCAGGTTTGGTTGTCTACTAAAAACCTTCGTTTGAAAGGGAATAGGAAGTTTCAGCCTCGTTTTGTAGGTCCCTACTCCATTACACAAGTTTTAGGGCCTGTTACTGTAAAATTGAAATTACCTCCCAAGTTAGGCATTCATCCAGTCTTCCATGTATCCCTTTTAAAAAAGACAGCCCCCACTGTACGACTTTCGAAACCCTCGGAACCATTAGAGATAGATGGACACCCTGAATTCGAGGTAAAAGAGATTCCGGACTCTAAACTTTCTAAGGGGAAACTTTTCTATTTGATTGATTGGACAGGCTATGGCCCTGAGGATAGGTCATGGGAACCATCTGCTGATGTTCATGCCCCTCAGTTAGTCAATCGCTTTCATTCACAACATCCTCACAAGCCAGGACCGATAAATCGGTCATTGCGGAGGGGTACTGTCAGGAACCACGCAATTACTACCATTCTGAACAAACCTTTGCCTTGTACCTTTAAGAGAAGACCCAAAGTGGTAATCAAACCACAAATGGTCAATCTTTGGTATAATGTATAATGACAATTGATCATTGCAAGATGGCCGCCGCATTGGTTGAATGCGACGCCATTTTGTTTCACATTCCCAGTCTAGTCTATTTAGATGACGCGCGCAGGTTCCACTGCGCACTTCAATTTGAATCTGTTTGAAGCAACACGTTCCGAACCGTCTCTCCGTCTAGTGCGTGAGAGGGCGTTTCATTAAATTCCAGTTTAGAAGTCATTCCGTTTCCGAGAGGCTAAGCAAGTCTCATTCCGCTCTCGGAAATTCCTGTTGTCATCTAGAGTTCAGAGTTCCAGAGAATTTCGTGCGCTGAGAGTTTTCAGCGGGAAAAAACAGCAAGTCGTCATCAGAGAGTCCGAGTGCTTCATGTGCAAGAAGTATCGGAAGTATCAGCGTGAGAAACTCACTAGGAGGAACAGTAAGATAGTGGCTGGGAAAATTCAAGCGTCGCCACTACCCAAGTAAGACTTTTCCATAGGTTGTCGCACTGAACATTATCTCTTCAAAGACAACGTACTATTGAACCCTGTCCTTTAGCGATTTATCTATCTTTTCCTTTCCCTTCCTTCCTTCCTCGTTCCCCTTTGCGCGTCTACTAAAGGACCTACTCGTTCAACAATTCCTGGACTAAGAAAGGAAGTCAAGTGACTAACTTCATGTAAAGAAATTGAATAGACAACTCCTCTTTGGAATTAGAAGGTAAAGGTTCATTAGTTGAAGAGAGTACGAAGGAAAGACGTTTAAGAATTAGTACTAAGATTGTTTTCTCATTACAGTTCACATGCTCTGCTAGTTCCATTGAGTACCATAACTACACCACAGAAGAGAGGCAAAACTCCAAGTTAACACTGGTATAGTAGATCTAATATTAGAGAATAGTAAGACTGAGAATTGGTTAGAGTGTTTGTGTTTAAGTTTCTTCCCATCTGTGCATTAGGTAACCCTTCAAGAAATACGAAGACCAGTGGCCTAATCAGAAGATATATTCGAGGACAACACTTGGAGTGTCTCTTCTTTCTCTTCCAATTCCCCTTTCCCTTCCGTTGGTGGAGTTGCTCTGTCAGAAGCGCGACGTCACCGGCGGTGGGGAGTTGGGAAAGAGCGGCCATTTTGTTCCTGCGAAGATTCTGGGTCCTGACATGGACATCACCAGCCTATATACGAATATAGAGCACCAACATGGTTTAAATGCTGTCCGGCACTACCTTGACCAACGTCAGCTGCGCTTTGCGCAGCACAACTTGATGATACTAGAATTTGTGGAATTCTGTCTCACACATAACATCTTTCTGTTTGAAGAACAATTGTTCAAACAGGTATCTGAGATGGCGATGGGCACCTGCTTTGCCCCCAGCTATGCGAACTTGTTCGTTGGCTGGTGGGAGGAGCAGGTGCCCAGGAGCTGCAGTGTGGGGCAGGAGAGTGGTAAGATGCTGCACTGGTACCGTTATATAGATGACCTATTCATTGTGTGGCAAGGGGCAATGAATACGGCAGAATGTGTGGCAAGGGACAATGAATACGGCAGAAAGATATGTGGAGATCTTGAATGACAATGAATACAATCTGCACCTTTATGGTTTCATTAGTCTGGTGGCAGCGGACTATTTGGACCTGAAGGTGTTCATGAATGATGGGAAAATCCAGACTGCGCTATTTAGAAAAGAAACTGCTGGCAATTCTATTCTTTTTGCCAGCAGTAGCCACCCACTCCCGTTGGTCAAAAGCATACCCTATGGGGAACTATTAAGCCTGCGTAGAAACAGCTCGAGGGACCAGGATTTCGAGGCGGCTGCCTCTGACTGTCTCTCGCGCTTTAGTCTTAGAGGGTATGACGATGGTTTGTTGCAAGACACCCTCAAAAGAGTGAGACGGATACCGAGAGAAGAGCTTTTGAGAAAGAAAAAATCTTTGCATAAAGAGACCAGTAGTAAAGAAGGGAAATTTAGACTAGTGACTCCATACTCCTCTGGGGCGAACCACCTAAAAGCTATGCTGAGAAAAAACTGGCACATTCTCCTTACAGATAATGCACTGAAGGACGATTTACCACCATACCCCCTGGTGACCTTCAACAGAGCAAGGTCGTTAAGGGATAAGCTGGTCAGAAGCCACTTAGAAATACCCATAACTAAGACGAATACCCTGAAGGATATGAGGGGTTTTTATCCCTGTGGCCGCTGCAAGGCTTGTGCAGCAAGTAGGAGGGTCCCTACCTATGTCATACAAGAAACAGGGAAATCTGTGCAGATACTGAAATGTATCACCTGCAGTACCTCCTATGCGGTTTACTGCTTGGTCTGCCCGTGTGGCTTACGCTACGTGGGTAGCACGATCAATCCACTCAAGATGCGTATATTGGAGCATCTTCGGGTCATTGACAAAGCCGATCAGGCATATCCGGTGGCCCGACACTTTGCAGACCAACATGGGAAATTTTTGGGTTTAGACACTGTACCACTGAATGGTAGGGGAGGGGACCGTTTGAGAAGACTGAAGAGGCTTGAATCGAGATACATCATCGATTTGGTGACCAAATATCCGAGAGGTTTGAATAGTGGGGAGGAGATGGCAGTGCACCTAGGAAAATGACGTAAAAATCAGAACTGTAAATATGCCTGGGTCTAAGATATGTGACTTTTTTCATACACTACATGAATAATAATTTTTTTAATTTTTTTATTCTCTTCAGGAATTTTTTTGTGCAGTAAGTTTCCTCTTGTTTAATGGATTTTGACAATGGGAATGTTTTAATGCAATTGATTACTGATAAAAAAATATTGTGTGTATATGTACTAGTTGGTTATCTACTTGATTACTGTTGATTTAGACATATTGATATCATTAGGATGAACTATTATTGGTTTCATTAAGAATTTTAAAGCTTGAATTCTATACATTAACCCGCAGGGGACAAAAGCCGATCCAGGTCGAGATAACTGTGTCAAGTCAAGTCAAGTCATAAAATTTGTATAGCGCACTACATACCCAGAGGGTTTCAAGGCGCTTAGGAAGGGGAGGAGGATTATTTGTCAAATATCCACGTTTTAAGCTGCTTTCTGAACGCTAGGTGATTCTGGGTGAGGCGAAGGTAAGCGGGGAGTGAGTTCCATGTTTTGGCAGCCAGGTATGAAAAGGATCTGCCTCCCATGGTGGTCTTGTTGATGCGAGGTACAGTGGCGAAGGCTTGGCTGGAAGAGCGAAGTTGGCGGGAGGGGGTGTAGAAGGACAGTCGGGAGTTGAGGCAATCTGGTCCGATGTCGTAGAGTGATTTGTGTGCGTGGGTAAGCAGTCGGAAAGTGATCCTCTTATTGACGGGCAGCCAGTGGAGGTCTTTAAGGTGACCAGAGATGTGTTCGTTGCGTGGGATGTCTAATATGAGCCTGGCTGAGGCGTTTTGGATTCGTTGTAGTTTCTTCTGGAGTTTAGCGGTGGTACCTGCGTAGAGGGTGTTTCCGTAGTCCAGTCGGCTCGTGATTAGAGCGTGGGTGACTGTTTTCCTTGTTTCGGAGGGGATCCAGCGAAATGTTTTTCTGAGCATGCGAAGAATGTTAAAGCAGGAAGAGGATACGGCGCTGACTTGTCTGTTCATTGAGAGTGAAGAATCCAGGATGACGCCAAGGTTCCGTGCGTGGTCTGTCGGGATGGGTGCTTTTCCGAGGGCTTCCGGCCACCAGGAGTCGTCCCATGCAGATGGGGATGTACCTAAGATGAGGACTTCTGTTTTGTCTGAGTTCAGTTTCAGACGGCTTTGTTTCATCCAATCGGCGACTTCTTTCATTCCTTCGTGTAGGTTAGTTTTGGCGGTGCTGGGGTCCTTGGTGAGAGAAAGGATCAGTTGAGTGTCATCCGCGTAAGAGATGATGTTGAGGTTGTGATGGCGTGCGATGGCCGCGAGGGGGCTCATATATACGTTGAAGAGGGTGGGACTGAGAGAGGATCCTTGAGGTACGCCGCAGATGATTTCAGAGGCCTCGGACTTGAATGGTGGGAGGCGGACCTTCTGGGTTCTTCCGGTGAGGAACGAGGTGATCCATTCCAGTGCTTTTCCTTGGATTCCGATGTTTCTGAGGCGTTGTAAAAGGGTGCTGTGGCAGACTGTGTCGAAGGCTGCAGAGAGGTCGAGGAGGATGAGGGCGACTGTGTCTCCATTGTCCAGTAGAGTTCGAATGTCGTCTGTTGCTGCGATGAGGGCGGTCTCAGTGCTGTGTTTGGCTCGGAAGCCAGATTGTGAGGGGTCGAGTGATTTGTTGGCTTCGAGGAAGGCGGCGAGCTGGTTGTTGACAGCTTTCTCGATGACTTTGGCCGGGAATGGGAGAAGCGAGATGGGGCGGTAGTTTTTGAGTTCGGTGGGGTCTGCTGTTGGTTTTTTCAGAAGGGCGGTGAGTTCAGCGTGTTTCCAGTCTTCCGGGAAGGTAGCGGAGTTGAAGGAGCAGTTGATGACGTCTCGGAGGTGCGGAGCTATGACGGAGTCTGCTTTGTTGAAGATGTGGTGAGGGCATGGGTCTGTGGGGGATCCAGAGTGGATGGAATTCATCAGGCGGATGGTGTCCTCAGTGGAGATTGGGTTCCAGGCGTTAAGGGTGTTTACGGGGGGAAGATGGTCAGCAGATGGTAGGGTGGGTTGGCTTCCGGGTTGGTTGTCAAAGCTGTTGTGGATGTCAGCAATCTTGTTGTGGAAAAAAGAGGCTAGGGAGTCGCAGAGGGTTTGAGAGGGGGTGATGTCGTTGGAATTGGCCGAGGGGTTGGAAAATTCCTTGACGATGTTGAAAAGTTCCTTGCTGTTGTGGGCGTTGTTGTCAAGTCGATCCTTGAATGCTGTTTTCTTGGCTTTTCTGATCAGTTGGTGGTGAGTACGGGTGGCGCTTTTGAAGGCGTCCTTGTTGCTGGTGGATGGGTCTTTTTTCCAGGCCTTTTCAAGGGAGCGGCATAGTTTCTTGGACTTCTTGAGATCATCGTTGAACCATGAGGCCTTCTTGTTGCCAAGTTTGTGTTGACGTTTTTTCAGTGGTGCTAGGGTGTCGGCGGTGTTGGATAACCAAAGGGTGAGGTTGGAGGCGGCTTCGTTGGCGTTAGAAGAGAGGGCTGGGGAGGTTCGAAGGAGCGATGTGGAGATCAGATCCGTGGTGATTTTGTTCCAGTTTCTTTGTAGAGTTGGTTGGAGGTGGATGATGGGTTTCGGCTTGTTGTAGGTGAAGTGAACACAGCTGTGGTCAGTCCAGAGGAGATCCGTAGTGTGGCTGAAGGAGACATGGTTGCTGGAGGTGAAGATGGGGTCGAGAGTGTGACCTGCGATGTGGGTGGGGGCAGTGACCAGTTGTTTAAGTCCGAGGTTGGAGAGGTTGTCTAAGAGGGTGGTGGTGTTGCGGTCGTTGATGTTTTCAAGGTGGAAGTTGAGGTCTCCCAGAAGGATGTAGTCTTTGGAGGGGAGCGCGTGTGGGGTGATGAAGTCCGTGATGTCTTCACTGAATTTTGTGCGGGGTCCTGGTGGCCTGTAGAGGAGGGTGCCTCTAAGAGTTGTCTTGGGGTCGGTGTGGATCTGGAAGTGAAGGTGTTCGGAGTTAGCGAGGTTGGCGTCAGAGCTGGTTGAGATGCGGATGGATTTCTTATGGACGATAGCGATTCCTCCTCCTGTATGGTCGGTGCGGTCCTTGCGTGTGATCTTGTAGTCATCAGGGATAGAGATGGCGATGTCAGGGGCGGAGGAAGCGTTCATCCATGTTTCCGTTAGGAAGGCGACGTCTGGAGAGATGGCGTCTAGTAGGTTCCAAAGGTCGATGGCGTGCCTGTGGACCGAGCGGGTGTTGAGAAGGATGCATTGTAGGTGGTTGGGGTCGGGAATCTGTGGTGTGGTCGTAGCGGAGATGTTATCGGTGCCGCTAAATTTGCAGGAGTAGCAGGAGAACGGTCCATGGGTGCGACCAGGAGCGGCTTGGACGCAGGTGGGGGCGCGACCGGGGTTAAGGGCTAGGAGGGTGGCGGCATCGTAGGTAATGCGAGAGGGCTGGACAGCGCGCGGGGCAGGGGGTCTGGCGCTGGGCGCGGTCCAGGCGCGGACGGGCGTAGACGGGCTTACCTTTGGCGCACCTTCGGCGCGGATTGGGCGCGGTCGCTGCGCGTAAACGCTGCGCGTGGGAGTAACTGTCATATATGGATGGTGGGAAGGGGGAGGGGCGAGGGAGGGTCAGCTGGGAAGGCGGGAGCGGGGTGGAGCCTCGGGCGTGGCGACACAAACAACAACAGCCTTAACACTAAAATGGCCGGCAGCGCGGAGCAGGCAGCCACAGCAAATAATCCAAGTGCAGGACAAACTAAGCGAAAGGGCAGTCAGGGCAACACAGGGACGGCACAGTGGTACAAGCAGCAACCAAGCAGGCGAGGTGGTCAGCGCTATTAGGCGACAGCAATTAGATCGCAGAGCGCAGCAGCTATATCGCTGAAATAATTAAATAATATCGAAGTCAACAATTGCAGCGGTCCCGTAATGCGCGTTCAGACACAGATGGCAATGATTAGAATCAGCTGAGTAGAGTAACGATACCAGGCTGGAATCAGGTCGGGGAGCAGCGAGGAGGAGCAACCGTGTCTGTGGAACACAGGACGGTCACAGCGCGATCTATGCAGCGTGGGGCAAATGGTCTAAGTGGGAGGGAGGGTCAGCTGGGAAGGCGGGAGCGGGGTGGAGCCTCGGGCGTGGCGACACAAACAACAACAGCCTTAACACTAAAATGGCCGGCAGCGCGGAGCAGGCAGCCACAGCAAATAATCCAAGTGCAGGACAAACTGAGCGAAAGGGCAGTCAGGGCAACACAGGGACGGCACAGTGGTACAAGCAGCAACCAAGCAGGCGAGGTGGTCAGCGCTATTAGGCGACAGCAATTAGATCGCAGAGCGCAGCAGCTATATCGCTGAAATAATTAAATAATATCGAAGTCAACAATTGCAGCGGTCCCGTAATGCGCGTTCAGACACAGATGGCAATGATTAGAATCAGCTGAGTAGAGTAACGATACCAGGCTGGAATCAGGTCGGGGAGCAGCGAGGAGGAGCAACCGTGTCTGTGGAACACAGGACGGTCACATATTCTTGCACTTTGTGTTACCTCTGTAGCGCAACAAATTGATTTGTGGCAGGTATATTATGCTCATGTATGCATTTGTAATACATTCCAAGATGGCACCTTATTTACTACAGAGGATATAGTCCCTTGTTTATGTTAATGAAATTGTCAATGCTTTATTAGTATGCATGAGTCTAGTGTCATCGGCACTGACGAAGGCTAAACGCCGAAACGCATTTGTTGTTTATTGATTAAAAAACCCCACTGAAACCCTCTAGAGTGCTGTCTTTCCTGGGGAGTTACAGGAGAATTGAGCATCATATATAGATATATATATATATCAGTCAGTAAAGTAACTTTATTTCAGCCATTACGGCTATAAAAGTATCACATACAAACAAAAAAAGACAAACATACTAAAACAGTCAAAATGGAATAGCAGTCCATACTAACATATAGATTCTCACTCTTGTGGTTACATTTTCATAAGAGACCAAGGGGAGCAAAAGAGAGTCTACAAATATGCATATATCTTCAGTATAATAGGTGAACAATTATCTCATAAAGCAAGATACAGAGTTAACAAAATCTATCTTGTCCCCCAAGGGTTCATTTCCTGGCCTTTTAAAGTGCAAGTGCCTAAGGTACAGAAAAATCATAATGGATTACAAAAACCAAAGGATGGTTCATCTCAGACTAATTAATACAATATTACAAAAGAACTTGGACAAGAGCAATAAACTCAATTTACTATCTGAACCAGAAATGTTATTAGCAAAAGCCTATGCCGCATAATTTTATGGCATGCCCCGTCATGAAGTACCATTCATGGTTAATACAATACTATTATATAAATTAATATATATAAAACTTGTTCTAAAAAATTAAAACCACAGAGACTATAACAATTGCATGGAAACCGCATACCTTCTGCTGATCAACATTTTGCCCAAAAATTAGGCAACAGCACAGACAATTGGCGTGCTGGCGTTGGTTTTTAAAATACGCAGTGCAACGCCGTGACTGCGAGTGCCTAGTTGTTTACAAATAAGAACTATCCACCTAGATCTCAAGTGGCGGTACCAAGGACATGCAAATAATATTTTGCTAATAGACTCGTTTGCATGAGAACAGCTGGAGTAGATCAAAGAAGCCGGAGAATGTTGGGACCAGGCGCTGCAAAAGTATTAAGAGGGAGAGTGCCAAATCTAAATTGCATAAACAGTTTCCTATCCTGGGCATTGGTAATAACTTCCAAATATGGCTCGAAGGCACCTTCCAGTTTAAACTCCATAAATTTGAGGGTCAAACGGCCCCCAATTGGATGGGTAATGAGGGACTATATATATCTACTATTCCCACTCCAGTTTATTGACCAGTGGGAGAAGTATTGGACTTCGGAGGAGTTACATTCACTATTTCTATTCCGAACTAAACAGTAATAGGGAAAGTGTTGGATTTTGGGGGTTTAGATTTATTATTCCAACTCCAATCTCCAGCCTAAACAACAGTATGGAAAGTATTGGACTTTAAAGGGGTTAGCTTTGCTATTCCTACTCCAGTCTAAGCAACAATAGGGAAGGTGTTGGACTTCCGAGGGTTTAGATTTACTCTTCCCACTCCAGTCTAAGCAACAGTAGGAAGATGTTGGGCTTTGGAGGGTTTAGATTTACTGTTCCCACTCTAGTCTAAGCAACAGTAAGGAAAATGTTGGATTTTGTAGGGGTTAGATTTACTATTCCTACTCCAGTATAAGCAACAGTAGAGAACGTGTTGAACTTTGAGGGAATAGATTAATATTCACACTCCAGTCTAAGTAGAATTAGGGAAAGTGTTAGACTTTGGATGGAATAGACTTACTATTCTCACTCCATTCTAAGCAACAGCAGGGAAAGTGTTGGACTTAAAAAGGATTAGATACATTAATGCAAATCCTATTTATTTGTAAAAATTTACACTTACTACAAAATCTCATTAAATTACAGGATGCAGAATACATATATATTTATGAAGAAAATAATATCATGTAAGTTAAGACAGAATGAAAAAACAAATAAAATTACATATAATAATATCAACTTTACTAACTGCAAATAAATACAAATATGAAAGCCTTAGTTATTTATTTAATTTCAATTAATACATTAAAACTAAATGAAATGTAAATAACAATTATAATCTCAAACAAAATACACAAAACCTTACCATATAGGGGCCGAATCCGATCTCGGCCGCAAGGGCTCCGAATTGGGTTCGGGATTAGCGGGTTGGATTCGTAGGCTGAATTTCCGTCCGTTCGTACACGGGTCCGGACGACGAAGTACGATGCGAACAAGCACGAAATCTCCGGCCAAATCATTTCCCGGTCCGAACCGCTCTGTACGTCTCGGCCGTAAGCTAACCGTGGCGGGCAATGGAGGCGAATTCCGACTGAGTCAGTACGATGCGCGATTCGGACAGCCGGATCGAGTCGGGGCTTCCGGCTCACAATAGCTCCCAGAGCTGGACTTTGGGGGTCCGCATCAGACCCCCTGTTACCCGCAGCCTTACGGCTCAGACACAGGGGGAGACCCATGGGTCTCCCCAACACAGGCAGATACGGTGCGGATGGCACCGACGCGTACACACTGTAAGGGGCGAACTTGTCCGGAACGTACCATTCAGTCAATGGGAGCCCATGTACGACCGGCTCCCATTGACTTCAATGGGAGTCCGACCGAAACAAGTCCGTCAGCATACGGCCGCATCGTACTCACTCGGTTAGTCTGCAGGAGTTCGGATCGGTCGGAAAATACCCCGGATCCGGCTGGGTCGGAGTGATTTTCGACCCAGATCGGAATCGGCCCCTAAGTGTTTTTTTAAATAATAAATATAAAAACATTATACATAATTAATTATCAATTAATAAATCACATTTAAATATCAATACAAAATATAGTATGTATTTATTTTCATAGCAAACTACTGACCTAAAAGAAAATAGCACAGCATTACAAATACATGCTTAATAAACATATAAAAACCATACTACTTAGTTGAATTAAAAAAAATAAGAAAAAGTACAGAATAATTAATAAATTAAGTAAGATACATAATTAATGATCATATACAAATAATTTTTAAACAAATAGCTTTAAATTAAAATATATGTATTTTAATAATTTTTTCCACCACTTTCCCCTATAAGCATGGAACTCCAGCAACCCACAACTAAAATGTAACATAAATAATCAATATTAAATTATTTATATAAATAACAACCAATTAAATAATTAATTAACAATCATAAACTAATCAAAAATAATTTGTATAACTTAATTAACTACCCACCCCGTACCCCTACAAACCGAAAAACCCACTGCTAATGTATAACTTAAATACATTGGTAATAAACTATTTACATAATTACCAATCAATTAAATAATTCATTAAAAATTAAAAAGTAATTAACAATAATTTTAAATGTGTTATAACTTAATTATTTTCCCACCCCTTACCCACACAAACCCAACAACCCACTATTAAAATATAACTTACTATTACTAATAATAAATCTAAATAAAATCAATTTTAAATTAGAACTGTAATATAACACTTTACATAATCAATAATCAATTAAAAACAAATTAACAATAAATAAAACATAGTTCTAATTTAAATAACTTCCCACCCAGTGCCCCTACAAACTCAACAACCCTCCATTACACTATAAATCACAAATTACATAAAAAAAGAAATCACTTAAAATTACAAACTACATTTTATACCAACAATGCTACCACCTAAAATTAATATATTAACTGAAACACATTAAAATAATTAAAAAACTATATTTTTACCACTATATCACTGCAAACAATATTAAAAACAACAATATTCTTAAAAACGATATTGCTTACCAAAAAAAAGATATTCTTGACAGCGATATTCTATATCACTATATTTTTTGCATCCCAATAGTTTTTCTCTGATATTTAGGTGTTCTGATATTTTGAGCTCGATACCTTGTCCAAACACCACCATCCACATAAGGTATAGGTCCATGATAAACATTCTCCATTCTATTGTTGAATGCATACTCATTAGCGATCAGAATTCCCCATCATATTTTAGCCGTAACATCCCCGAACAGAAAACTTGTGCTTTTCTGATCACATTTAAATACATTTAAAACAGTGCAGTTCTATTATGTTATGTGTATTTGTAAAGCGCACTATCACCCGCAAAGGTGTTCTAGCACTGAGCAGGTGAGTGTGCCTAGCCCTGCTTATGGGAGAGGATTTATTGAAAAGCTAGGTCTTCAGCTTCTTGAGGAATTCAAAAAGAGAGAAGGAGCCTGAACACCTGTCTTCCTTATCTGGTTCTATGTCAATCAATAAATCACTCAATCAGGGACTTGTATAGCATGGATATTCACCCGCAAGGGTCTCAGGGCACTGGGGGCGGGGAGACTGCTGGTCCTTCTGGGTGTAGGATCATTGGAAGAGCCAGGTCTTGAGGTCCTTCTTGAATTGGGTCAGTGACGCAGATTGTCTGAGCTTGGGCGGCACGGTGTTCCATGTCTTGGCGGCAAGGTAGGAGAAGGATCTTCCTCCAGTCCTGGTCTTGTGGATCCTCGGGACTGAGGCCAGGGTGAGTTGGGCGGAACGGAGTTGTCTGGTGGGCACGTGGAGAGCTTTGTAGGCAGGTGTGAGGAACTTTAAGGTGATTCTCTTGTTGACCGGGAGCCTTTGGAGTAGTTGGAGGTGTTGTGTGCTGTGGCTGTGACTAGGGATGACGAGGACCAGTCTAACTGTGGCATTTTGGACGTTATGTAGTTTCTTGAGCTGTTTCTGGGTGATGCTGGCGTAGAGTGCATTGCCGTGCTCGAGTCTGCTGGTGATGAGTGTGTGTGTGTCCATCTTCCTGGATTCTGTGGCGATCCATCCGAATGTCTATCGAAGCAGGCACGTGTCCGTGTGGAAGAGGGTTGAGGAAACTGCGTTGATTTGGCGATTCATTGTGAGCGATGAGTTCAGTATGATGCTGAGGTTGCGTGTGTAGTCTGTTGGGTTGGGCTTGAGGCAGCTATCTTTGATCCAGGTAGCAACATCCTTCATTCCGCGGTGGAAGTTGGTTTTGGCGGTTTTTGGGTTAGATGGTGAGGGAGAGGATCAGCTGGGTGTCGTCAGCATAGGAGATGATGTTGAGTTCATGGCTTTTGACAATGGCTGCGAGGGGGGCCATGTAGACGTTGAAGAGCGTGAGGCTCAGGTAGGATCCGACGGGGCTTTTGAGTGGATGCTGTTCATGGTCCTGAGTGTGTCCTATGTTGTGAGTCAGGTACAGCAGAGCATGGTCTGTTGGGGTGCGGAGTGGTTACATGCGGTGGTGGCAGACACAGTGTCAGGGTCTAGGGTGCTGAAGCTGCCGTAGATCTGACTGATCTAGTGGTGGAAGAAGGTGCTAGTTTGTTGCAGAGGTCTTGGAAGGGATAGACGCCTGTGGTCTCGCTGTTGGGCTCGGCGAACTCCTTGACAATGGCAACGTGTTTTTTTTATTGTTGAGTGCATTGGTGCTGATTCTGTCTTGGAGCGCCATTTTCTTTGTGGTTTTGAGGAGGAGGTGGTGTGTGTTGATGGTGGATGTAAAGGTAGCAGGTTTCCGGGGTTTTGTTGTTTCTCCATTTCTTCTCGAGTCCTTGGCAGGTGCGTCTGGATTCATGGAGGGCGGAAGTGGACTAGCTGGCTTTCTTGGAGTGTTGTTTGTCTGTCTTTTATTGAGGGGTGCTAGGTTGTCAGCGTAGTTGGAGATCCATCAGTGGAGGTTGCGTGCTGTGGTGTTGGTGTCCGTTGGCGTTGGCGGAGTGGTTGTGCCGTGGGAGTCTCTTGGATGTATGCTTGAGATGTGTGTGAGTAGGAGGTCTAGGGAGCGGAGGTGTCTGGGTGGTTAATGATAGGTGGAAGGTGATGCAACTGTTCAGGTAGGTAGGGGATGAGGTGTGTTTCTGGTTTAACACTATTTATAATAAACACTTGGGAATAACCTAAGCAGTGATTTGCAGTTTTTTCTGTTGTTTGGGACTCAATGTCAACAGCCCATTTCCCTCTTTTCTTCTTCTTATGAAAACATTTCACACATTAACTCCCTGTGCAATATCTTAACCCTATCCTCAGATTCTCCCAATCAGTCTTGCTTTTCTTCATAGATAGGAACCATAAAGGCTTAGTATTATGAAGATAAGGGACTAAGCAAGCACTTCTACTTTCTCTACTCAACTGTTTCACTTAATGATATCAATCTTATCTTTGTCATTACCCCTTTCTTTTCTACATATTGTCATTTTTGCTGTACAGAAATTCCTTGCTAAACCTCCTGCAGTAGGTGTGTACCTGCTCCTTGGCCTCCCAGAATGCATACTTGCCCCCCTTAAGGGCATTCTACAAGCCACAGCACATCTCATCCAGGGTCTTAAGAAGTATAATCACATCACCTCCATCCTGATGGAACCCCATTGCCTCCCCTTGCCGGCCCGCACCATTTTGAAAACCAGATGCATCGTTCACAAAGCAAACACGACAAGCACACCGTTTATCTGGCAGACAAGCTCACTATCACTGGTAGCTCTCAGAGTACTCACATTTAAGGTACCAGGAAACTGCAGAGTAAGAAGGGCAAAAAGGAAAAAATAAGGCAGCAGAACTTTTCTGTCTATGCACTCAATGGATCTGGAACAACATCCCTGCATCCACCAGGACTGTCAAAACACTGCTCCAGTTTAAAAAAGAGGAATCTAACTCTCCTATCACTAGTTAACTTTATGCATGTCTTAGACCCTGTACAGCTCCCCATAGCCTTATGGCTATGTTTGTACTATAGAAATAGTACATACATTCAATCAGTCTCCATTTCAATAGAACATTATTTCCTTAGTTCAAGTTCAAGTTCAGAAATTTGTATAGCGCACTACTCACCCAGAGGGTCTCAAGGCGCTTGGGGGAGGGTGGGTGCATTACTTATCGAATAGCCAGGTTTGTAACTGCTTTCTAAAGGAGAGGCGGTTCTGTGTAAGGCGGAGGTGAGTGGGGAGAGAATTCCAGGTTTTAGCCGCTAAGTAGGAGAAAGATCTTCCTCCCATGGTGGATCTATTGATGCGCGGAATAGTCGCGAGGGCTTGATTGGATGAACGTAGTTGGCGGGTGGGTGTGTAGAAGGACAGTCGTTTGTTGAGGCATTCGGGTCCTAGGTCGTAGAGGGCCTTGTGTGCATGGTTGAGGAGACGGAACGTTACTCTCGTGTTGACGGGAAGCCAGTGGAGATCTTTAAGGTGACCGGAAATGTGGGCTTGACGGGGAATGCCTAGTATGAGTCTGGCTGAGGCGTTTTGGATGCGTTGTAGTTTTTTCTGTAGTTTGGCTGTGGTTCTGGCGTAAAGGGTATTTCCATAATCTAGTCGGCTGGTGACTAATGCGTGGGTGACTGTTTTTCTTGTTTCGGTGGGGATCCAGCGGAAGATTTTTTTGAGCATGCGTAGGATGTTGAAGCATGATGATGTAACGGCGTTGACTTGTCTGGTCATCGAGAGGGAGGAGTCTAGGATGAAGCCCAGGTTCCGTGCGTGATCTGTAGGTATGGGTGCTGTACCCAGAGCCGGTGGCCACCATGAGTCGTCCCAAGCAGAGGGGGACGATCCTAAGATGAGGACTTCCGTTTTGTCTAAGTTTAGTTTTAAACGGCTATTCTTCATCCATTCGGCTACTTCTTTCATTCCTTCGTGTAGATTGGTTTTGGCGGTGTTGGGGTCTTTGGTGAGGGAGAGGATTAGCTGGGTGTCGTCAGCGTATGAGATGATGTTGAGGTCGTGTTGTCGCGCGATGGTTGCGAGGGGACCCATGTACACATTGAAGAGGGTGGGACTGAGTGATGATCCTTGTGGTACGCCGCAGATGACTTCGATGGCCTCTGATTTGAATGGGGGGAGGCGGACTCTTTGTGTTCTTCCGGCGAGGAACGAGATGATCCAGTCTAAGGCTTTTCCTTGTATTCCGACGTTGTTGAGGCGTTGTATGAGGGTGTTATGACAGACTGTGTCGAAGGCGGCGGAGAGGTCAAGTAGGATGAGGGCAACTAATTCTCCGTTGTCCAGTAGCGTTCGGATGTCATCCGTAGCAGCGATGAGGGCGGTTTCGGTGCTGTGTTTGGCTCGAAAGCCTGACTGTGAGGGGTCGAGTGAGTTGTTGGATTCAAGGAAGGCGGTGAGCTGGCTATTGACGGCTTTCTCGATGACTTTGGCCGGGAAGGGGAGGAGTGAGATGGGGCGGTAGTTCTTGAGTTCAGAGGGGTCCGCTGTGGGTTTCTTCAGAAGGGCGCTGACTTCGGCATGTTTCCAGCTTTCTGGTAAGGTAGCGGAGTTGAGGGAGCAGTTGATGACATCACGGAGATGGGGTGCGATGATGGAGTCTGCTTTGTTGAAGATGTGGTGTGGGCATGGGTCAGTTGGTGAACCTGAGTGTATGGAGTTCATCAGACGGGTGGTGTCTTCGGTAGTGATTGGGTTCCAGGCGCAAAGGTTGTGAGAGTGCTGTTTTGGATCGGAGGTGGGTGGAGTGGTTTGTTCTTCGGACAGGTTTCCAAAGCTGTTATGAATGTCGATGATTTTGTTGTGGAAGAAGGAGGATAGGGAGTCGCAGAGGTCTTGGGAGGGAGTGATGTCGTTGGTGCCGGCGGTGGGGTTGGTAAATTCTTTTACGATGTTGAATAGTTCCTTGCTGTTTTGGGCGTTGTTGTCGAGTCGATCCTTGAATGCTGATTTCTTGGTGGATCTGATCAATTGATGGTGTTTGCGGGTGGCGTCCTTGAAGGTGGTCAGGTTGTCAGTGGTTGGGTTTTTTCTCCAGGATTTCTCGAGGGTACGACATAACTTCTTGGATTTATTAAGGTCATCGTTGAACCAGGGGGCCTTTTTGTTACCTTGTTTGGTCTGATGGATTTTCAAGGGTGCTAATTCGTCAGCGCTGTGGGTGATCCATTGTGTTAGTTTGGTGGCAGCTTGGTTTGGGTCCGGTGATATGGCGGGGGGGGTTTTGGTTAAGCGATGTGAAGAGTTGGTCGGTGGTGATTTTGTTCCAGTTTCTTCGAGGAATAGGTTGTGGTGGGATGTGGGTCGTGGTCTTTTTGTAGTTGAAGTGAACGCATCTGTGGTCCGTCCAATGGAGAGCTGTGGTGTGATTGAAGGAGATGTGTTTGCTGGAGGTGAAGATAGGGTCGAGCGTGTGGCCGGCGAGGTGGGTGGGGGTGTCAACAAGTTGTTTGAGTCCGAGATTGGCCAGATTGGCCAGAAGGGTGGTGGTGTTGCTGTCGTTTTTCTTTTCCAGGTGGAAGTTGAGGTCTCCTAGCAGAAAGTAGTTCTCGGAGGTGAGGGAATGTGGGCTGATGAAGTCAGTGATGTCTTCATTGAATTGTGTGCGGGTTCCTGGTGGTCTGTAGATGAGGGTGCCTCTGAGTGTGGTCCTGGGGTCGGTGTGGAGCTGGAAGTGAAGGTGTTCGGCGGTCGCGAGGTTATCGTCGGAGCTGGTCGTGATTTGGATGTTGTTCTTATGGACGATGGCGATGCTTCCTCCTGTTTGGTTGGTGCGGTCTTTTCGGATGATCTTGTAGCCGTCCGGGATGGCTATGGCGATGTCGGGCGCTGATGAGGCGTTCATCCTGGTTTATGTAAGGAAGGCGACGTCCGGTGAAGTAGTGTCGAGTAGGTCCCAGAGTTCATTGGCATGTTTGTGGATCGATCGGGTGTTCAGCAGGATACACTTCAGGTGGTTAGAGATGGAGTTTTGTTTGGAGGGGGAGGAGTTGACATGGGTACTGATGCAGGCAAACTTGCAGGAGTGGCAGGCGAAAGGTCCGTGGGTGTGTCCTGGGGTAGCTACGCAGCATTGTGGGGTGCGTCCGGGGTTAAGGGCAAGGAGAGTAACGGCGTCATATGTTAAGTGAGTGGGGTGGGTTTTGCGGGGGCCAGGGGGTCTGGCGCTGGGCGCGGTCCAGGCGCGGACGGGCGTAGACGGGCTTACCTTTGGCGCACCTTCGGCGCGCATGGGGCGCAACCGCTGCGCGTGAACGCTGCACGCTGCACGCGGGAGCATCTGTCATATATGGATGGTGGAGGAGGCGGGGGCGAGGGAGGGTCAGCTGGGAGGCGGGAGCGGGGAGGAGACACGGGCCAGGAGAGGACACAACAACTACAAAATGGCTGCTTAAACCGAAAGCGAAACGGGGCACAGCCGAGGACCGGCAATGAATAATAATAGCAGGCTACGGCAATGCTATTCACAGCAATGCAGCGCTAACGTGCACAATACAAACCAGCAAGTACAACAACAATTTTTAAATAAGCAGGCTACGTTAATTCTGATTCGCCAATGCTGCGCAAATAGGTACTATTAGCTATGTGCAGGCTACGATACCAGGCGCTGTGTGAATGCGCGCGGTCACGTGTCCAGGCGGCAAGGTAGCAGGCAGCAAGGAGGCACGCGAACGCGAATCCAGGCAGCAAGTAAGGGAGCGTGTGGGAGCGACCGCTTCGGGGCAGGCCCTGGTGGTCACAGCGTTAGGATGGAAGGGACGAGCCTACTCTGTCTGTGGGAGGGAGGGTCAGCTGGGAGGCGGGAGCGGGGAGGAGACACGGGCCAGGAGAGGACACAACAACAACAAAATGGCTACTTAAACTGAAAGCAAAACGGGGCACAGCCGAGGACCGGCAATGAATAATAATAGCAGGCTACGGCAATGCTATTCACAGCAATGCAGCGCTAACGTGCACAATACAAATCAGCAGGTACAATAACAATTTTTAAATAAGCAGGCTACGTTAATTCTGATTCACCAATGCTGCGCAAATAGGTACTATTAGCTATGTGCAGACTACGATACCAGGCGCTGTGTGAATGCGCGCGGTCACGGGTCCAGGCGGCAAGGTAGCAGGCAGCAAGGAGGCACGCGAACGCGAATCCAGGCAGCAAGTAAGGGAGCATGTGGAAAACCCATCCTTAAAGGAAAGTGTTTTTCTCTCTGCCTTGTGCTGTTCCACCCCAACACATCCCCACTCTGTGCTCTCTGTTTTGCTCCATGCCCCTCCCAACTGGTCTGTAAAAGTACAGCACAAGGTATGTTTTGCCAACTTTGACTACATAGAAGACTTCACAAGTTGGTTTTCCTTTACTTCCTGCCTGCCACATGTTGCCTGAAAACCCAGTCTTAGACACACAAAGGGATCATAGTGCTATGGGTAAACAAGGCTGCTGCTCTCCGCCTGTGTTTGAGGCAGCAAGTTTACTTGGAGTGACTGGAAAGGGGATGTCTCTTCTCATGGAGGGCAAAACACTCAAGATGATGGACGGAATGTTGCACAATGGCAAAACATTCACCCCCAGTCACAGATCTGGGTTTAATCCATCGTTTTCTTGCTCACCAAGCCACCCCAGTTCAAACATGGCCATATGCAAATCAGTCTTGACCCTGTGCCTCATGGGGAAAGTCCAGACCAAACTGCCAAGCCATGTCTTCCCTGGACCGGAATCAAGCATCCTAGGACAGGTTTCTGGCTATCAGCCTTCATCAGCCAGGATAGCTTGACTCCAGCGGCGTAGTGAGCACGGAACCCACGTCTGGGCATACCCTTCCTACATAGGGTGAACAGCAAAACACACAAGATGATGGACGGAATGTTGCACAATGGCAAAACATTCACCCCAGTCACAGATCTGGGTTTAATCCATCGTTATTTTGCTCACCAAGCCACCCCAGTTCAGACATCGCCATATGCAAATCAGTCTTGACCCTGTGGCTCATGGGAACAGTCCAGACCGAACTGCCAAGCCATGTCTTCCCTGGACCGGAATCAAGCTCCTTAAGGACCGGTTTCTAGCTATCAGCCTTCATCATCCAGGGTAGCTTGACTCCAGCGGTGTAGTGAGCACGGGACCCATGTCTGAGCATACCCTTCCCACAGAGGGTGAACAGCAAAACATACAAGATGATGGACGGAATGTTGCACAATGGCAAAACATTCTCCCCCACGCCACTGGAGTCAAGCTATCCTGGCTGATGATGGCTGATAGCCAGAAGCCGATCCTAGGATGCTTGAATCCGGTCCAGAGAAGACATGGCTTGTCAGTTCGGGCTGGACTGTTCCCATGAGGCACAGGGTAAAGGCTGATTTGCATATGGCCATGTCTGAACTGGGGTGGCTTGGTGAGCAAAAAAAAATGTTTTAAAAACATGGATTTAGGCCCAGATCTCTGTACTGGGGTGAATGTATGACACTGTTCTGCATTCTGCCCATCAACTGTTGTTTTTGCTCTTCTCATGGAGGCCCATAAATTTGGCCCACATGCCTCTGCAGAGCACCAAATGGCCACAGCAGTTTTTTCGGTTCCAAGTTGTCTGGAAAGTAAATGATATGTATTTTCCTTTGAATCCAGACACTTGCTCACATAGCTGTTATGTTAATTAATTACCTGCAACTAGTCTTCTGTAAACTAGATCATGTGCAACAGGCGTTTCTTGAATGAAATTTGAAAAATAAACCTTGTTGTGTATTAAGACTGAAAATATTGAACCTTCAAATATGTGTTTGCTTTTCATCTAGTAGTTTCAATCTTCTTTTCTTTTTACTGCTTTACCAGTACTTTACAAAGAAGCATTGGTAAAGCCATCAGTTAAGCATACGCATTCTAAAGGTTAGACCATTTCTCTTTGCCAATGTTTGTTCTATCAAGTGGTCGTGAGTCATCTTTGAATGCCCAAGTTGTGACATTGTGGCCCGTCATCTCTTTTTTCCTATTCTGTGAAGTGCAATCTTTCCACCATGCTCCTAACTTCTCTCAAAGCCCTACAGGTATTTGTTTTCTTCCACTGCCCCACACAGACGCTCTTCATCCTCCCCTGTCTTGTCCACTGATGTAAAGCTTCTTTGCTGGAATCAAGTGGATGGGTTGCCATTTTTTTTATCAGTTTCCTCTTTGTAGGAATGCCACTGGTCAGTGTGGTGGCCGGAACTCATGCAGTTCAGTTTTCAGGGTGTGTCACCTTCCATACGTGGGGTACTTCTTCTTATCTGTACCCACCTCAGTTTAAACGCTACACCAGCAGCGGTCAGCATGACTCACATGGGGGGCTCACGGCGGGGAGGGGGATGTGTGGGAGGTGGTGATTGCGGGAGAGAAAAACTTAAATAAAAAAAAATCACTTACCATACCGCCGCCCGGTCACGCATCGCTGCTCCTGCTCTCCTGCGTCTGATATCAGGAACAGAAAGCAAGCAGCCAGGTTCCCTCCCCTAAGCCAATCACATCGCTGCAATTGCAGCGTTGTGATTGGTCTGAGCGCTGTGACACATCACTTAGCCAGGGGCTGTAGGACTGGCCCTGCAAGTGGGAAAGTGCGCATGACTGGTTTGGGCTTCCCGAGAGGGCCGATCAAATAGTCCCTGTACACTTTTAGGAGTGGGCAAACCACTCCTCCACTTCCCTGTTTGCAGAGCAGAGCAGCAACGCTCACCCGCCCGCCCACAAAACAGCCAAACATAAAATTATAATAACTAAAAGTTACCATCATTTTATGCTTTTGCTTCTGCAATGCTTGAAAGCAGTGGGGCGGCAACGCTGCTCCGCCATATCGTAGGAGCCGCCCCTGCCCTACACAAAACCCAGTCGAGCAGAGGACCTTGAAATTCTGCCACTAAATCTACCTCCAATACATCATCTCGCTCTGTCCCTCAGCAAAATCAAAACAATTCATCTGATTGATGACAGCCGATCGCCATGAGGAGACTTCCTACCCTACGCTAAAGACCTTCACCCCAACATATAGTGATACAGCAACCCCATGGATATCATGGTGAAAAAGGGCTCTACCTTTTGATCCATCAATCTTCTATTGCTAATCGGAAGTGGGGTAGGAGGCAAACATACCCTGGTAGATAACAACTCGACCCCCAATCAACAATCAGATTTGGACGACGATGGCATGCTAAGCTTCCAGATTTTTTTTTAATGTTCTCTTGTATAATTCATGAGAAAGTTAATGAGTTGAGATTGTCTCCTGGTATACCTGAATACAGCAGGTCGTTTTCAGCATCTCCTGTGAGGGCCCTATACCATTAACCGCCCTCGCTGGTAGTTATTTCAGCTCATTCTGGTATTTCCACCGGAATGCCTCGTAATCACTTGCATAGAAACTCAGTCAATTGCTTTTAATGAAATGCACAATTTCACTTTCATTAGCATATCCAATTAGCAGCTATCACTACTTTATGTTAGGTTCAGCTGTTTCTTTCCATTGAAATGTTTAGGGATTTATATTTCCAGCCCTGAACAAAACATTTCTACTAAACCCTTCTTTGTGTAGGTTCAGGGGTGGTTCAATTCTATGCTTAATTGTCCTTTAGTATTCATACTGTGTGGATAAATGCAGAGATATGCTTTGCATTGCACTCTGTGCTCAAACCATCTGTCAGTTGCATGGATTCTTCCCTCCCTCCCTCACTTGGATACATGATTCTTGATATGTGTGCATGACCCTTTTGCTTACCAAACCCCATATGAATAAATGGACAAATGAATAAATAAACAAACACAAAAATAGATCTGCAAAGCACATTGTATTGTATTGTTGTACTTGTATAGGCTTACTACCCTCATGGGGTCTAACGTAGGTGTGGACGCTGAATATCGAAGATGGAATATAGTGGTGTAAGAATATCGAGGACAAAATATTGAAAGGTAAGTATAGATTTTCTATACCTAACTCCACATCTATGTATTTTGAAAATATATATATTAATATTTATATATATAAATATATGAATGTATGTAGATGTGAAGTTAGGAATAGCAAATCTATACTTGCTCTATATGCACTGACCTTTAAATATTTCAGTATTTTGGGACTCAATATTTTGTCCCTGATATTCTTGTATCATGATATTCATATCCTCGATTTTCAGTAGTAGAATTGCTGAAGAGCTTATCCACACAAATAGAAAGCTACACCTTGTAGAGTGTATGGCGGGAAGGGTGTTGTTTTGTTTTGAAGAGGGGAGTGTGTTCATGTCCTGTGTGATGACCATCGAGGTGATGTTATCATGTAATGGGATGCAGTGCCTGAGTGTGTAATGGGTGAGGGCTTATGAGAGATGGACATGCAAATTATAATAGTGACAACAACATAAACATACAGGCAGCTACTCTGTGTACCCCCAAAAAGAGTGGGTGATCAGGGAAGACCCAATGATCTATATGACAACATGCCTGAGGCAGAGATGGTACTGAATGAGTAAAAATCTGATAAAAAGGCAAGAATTGGAATCGCCTCCAAGGAAAAATCAAATTACCACCTAGTAGTTTAAGGCTGGTTGCAATGTTTCAGGCTAGCCTTATTAATTTCGGGGCAATCCCATCCTCCTGACCTTCCCAATTGCAATGATGCGACTCACAATCTGTCTTTATCGATATTAGAAGATGAAAGTATGCCAAGCCCTGCAAATCAGGAAAAAACAACCTACCCCCACCGCATTGAGGCTGATCGCAATCTCTCAGGCTCACCTTGCTGATTCAGTGGCATTTGGTCCCATCCTGCCGACCCTTTCCATTGCAAATCTTTAACCCCCAATCTGCCTTTATCAGCATTAGAAGCTGATGGTGCACCTAGCCCTGCCAGCCAATAAAAATCAAACTAGCCCCTGTCACTTTAAAGATGGTTGCAATGCCTTGGGTTAACTTTGATGATTCCTGGGCCCTTGGTCCCATCCAGCAAACCTTCAGCATTGCGGGGATGCTAACCACAACCTGCCATTATCAGCATTTGAAGTTGGAGTAGATTGAGCCCGGCCAGTAGTAAATTTACTTTGACCAGGGATGTCTTGGTGACAGTACTGTCAGTGGGTGCATGCCTTGGAACTTTAGGGTTCATGTCAGCCCTCTGGGACAGAAGCCTTTTACTCACTCGTAAAATTGTATGAAATACTTTTTTATAGCGTTTACAATGCCCATGTGAGGCGCTGAAGCAAGTGCAACTCACACGGATACCAAGCTACATTTTGGAGATTGTGTAAGTCTGGGCGAAAGTCAGAGACCCTCAACTAAGCATGGCCGCAGAGCAGGATAATGGTGTTGATTTGCAAACAGGCTATACCCCTCTGCCTCTCATACACAATAAACATTTGCATAAAAAAAATCTTTGCCCTCCTCTACAATTTCCATAGCCCTTTTATGGTACATGTCAGAGGTGTTCTAGCAACTCCTCCATTTCGCCCCACTGATCCCAGTTGTACCTGGCAATTAATGCAATGAAGTTGGCAATATGTCAATAAGTGGCAGCTCCTGAAACAATTCATTCACTTGCCACATGAGTCTTTTTACTTTTCTTGTCTAGAGTATCCTCTGTGCCCTGCATAAGGAATTTCTTGCATGCAGTATGCACTACTAGGGAGTCAGGTGGGGATTGGCCACAAATAAAGTGAGAGACTTGATGTGGAATTACCTTAACAAGGTCTTTAAAATTGTTTTTCAGAGCACTTTAGCATTGCTTTTGCACCGTAAGGTACAGAGACGTTATTCAGTTTAGTTTTTAGAAATGGATTTGATTAATAAATATTCCACTTCGTCTTCCACATGGGTAGGTTGTGCGCTGTAAATCTTGCTTTGAGCGAGTACAATGCAGCAATGTCATTTGGTGGAAAAACGTTGACTTAGGGTGTAGGGTCCTGAGGATCCATCCGATGATCATGCCAAGCATCCTCCTGTTCATCAGTGGTCCATGGTTCCTGATATGGTGGTGGTGGATCTAGTGAAGGTACCTGATCAGAATCTGAATGAATAGCATCTGGGGACATGTGTGGTGGAGTGGAGGCAAGACTGTGTGAGCTTTCTTCTTTTTCGTTAGTCCCCCAGAAACAGCCAGCTCAAATGTCAGCTTCCTCTTTACACATAGAACATGGAGGGAGGTAAGAGCGGTGTAAGAATATGACCACTGTTGGGGTTGGTATATATCATGCGCTGCCTACTGTGAGGCTGTTTATCCTCTTCCAAAGGAGGGGGTGGACGACTGTACGGCAAGGTGTGCTCAACTTAGAACTCTGAATTGGTACTGAAGGTAGCTCAGCAACTTCTCTGACTTGAGGTTCTGGACCTCTGTCTCAAAGGATCTGAAGCACTGAAAGCATCTTTTGATGTCAAATGGTCTTGACATAAGAGGGCAGTGCTGAGTGTCCGGCCTTTGTTGAGGGGGGGTCCTCTGTTAAGTTCTGGCACTCTCAGGGCCATTCCTTAGTGTGAAACTAAGGTCAGGTCCGAGGTCAAACCTAGGAGGGAGGATCTTAAGTGGAGGGAGCATTCTCGGTGGATTGAGGAGCAGTCCCTACCTGAGGTTGTTGTGGGGGTGCACCCGGATCTCAGTGTCTGTGATTAAAACCAAAGGTCTGGCCTTAGACCTGGGCGCTGATTTTGTACAGGTCTCTTGAGATTCTTTCTAGTCAGAGTCATGAGAGGACACATCTGTTGTTCTCCACCCTGTGTGGCTTCTGATCTACTGTTGTTGTTAGAGTCGACTCCTTTGACACTTCAAGGGCAGTCAGTGACTCTGTCAATTCTTGGCTGCATCATTAAAGCAGTTCTCCTGCCTTGATTCTATCTGTCTCGAATGGACTGCAAGATGAACATGGACTTTCACTGTGGTGCCTTGGTAGACAGAGATTACAGACTTGATTCTGGTCTGAACACAGAAATTAAATTTGATAAGAATGGCAGAATTTAAAAGGTGTATTCTCCATACCCTGACCGGTGCAAGTAATTCTTGTATGACTTGGCCCCAGGCTCACTTAATGAGTCAGTCCCAAAGCGTCAGAGATGCATACTGTGGAGAAGCGTGGCTCAGTGGTTAGAGGCGGCAGACCCGGAAGCTGAGATCGGCCGTGGACCAGGGTTCGATTCCCCGCCTCGGTGGGTCTCGGGCTCAAAAATTCCACGGACTCGACAATTCTTGCTCCGGTGCCTACTCGACTCACGGGGTCACACTCTGCGACTCTGGGCAATAGCTTGCTTAATCTCCACTACGGCCCCTCGCGGCGGGATGCCTGGCTTTCACCTTGTGGATACCCTGCCGGGGTATCTCACAGGGGAATACCAGGACGGGTTCCCTAAGCAAGCGCCTTGATACCTTCGGGTGATACGTGCGCTATATAAGTCGCAATACATTTACTGCGGTTGTCACCAATGGTGCCCCAGTCTTCTGGCATTAAGATATAGTATTTGGTGCGCTGTGAAACAGAGCCCTCAGATACATATTGTAACCCGATTGTGGGATAAAACTTATCTGAGATGGAGTCGATACCCTGGTGCATAATGAATCATAAAATGAATTAAAAAATCTAGCACACCAGAGAGACTGAAGTGATAATCTCTCTAAACACTAGGGCCTCATCTACAAAAAAATAATGCTGCGCGGTGGAGTAAACAATTTAGCAGCGCCGTACTGCATGGGTTTACCCTGACAGAAGTTTTAAATGCAATTAGGAAGCTTCCCCCTCGCAAAAGCCCCGGTTTAGACAAGATTCCAAGGGATCTGTATCGGGATGAACCGAATATATGGGGACCTTACCTTTGGGCAATATTTAATGCTATCTTGAGTGGTATGACGGTCCCGGACACCTGGCTAGGGGCTGAAATGTTCCCAGACTTTAAGAAGGGTTCACCTCTCCTGCCGATCAACTATAGGCCGATCAGTCTGATTGGTGTCTCCCAGAAATTGTCCCAGAAATTGTTTGCACGGACCATTCTGGATCGCCTCCTTTTTGTGGATGGAAAAGTGTGAAATTCTTAGTGTGTATCAAGCCGGCTACTAGAAAAATATCTCCACTATATCAACCAAATCTCTAGGCTCCAATTATTATACTGGACAACTGTGTCTATGGAGGGTGGCAGCCTCTATTTGATATTCGTCGATTTGAAAACGGCCTTCGTTCTGGTCCCCCGAGGCAAACTGTGGGAGGTTCTTATGCAACTGGGAATCCCCCCTACCTTCTATTACTGATCATCAGACTGCACGTTGGTAATTTTGCCCAAGTAAGTTACGGGAAACATGGGGAACTGACCCCACGCTTTCCAGTCAACAGAGGAGTTAGGCAGGGGTGTCTGCTTGCCCCTACCCTGTTTTGTCTGTTTATTAATGCCCTGGTGGCCCAACTAAATGAGGTGAAGGACAACGATGCCCCAAAGCTGGTGCACTGTATGGTGCCGGCAATGATGTTTGCAGATGACACCTTGTTGTTATTCAAGTCGCCTATGGGCATCCAGAGGACTCTTGATGGTTTCTCAATATTTTCTAAACACAGGGGGCTGGAGATCAATACATCAAAGACCAAATTCATGGTCTTAAACCCAGTCAAAACTTCTCGACCAAACCCCTCCTTAAGTGGCACCTTGTTAGAGAGGGTCACAGTTTTTTACTAACTTGGAGTTACGCTGTCCAAAACAGTTGAATGGGGCCCGCAACTAGCCAAAGCAAGCTTGAAGCTAGCCCAGACGGTTGGGGGAATCACAAAAACCTTTTGGAACTCCTCTTACAAACAGGCTGGCCCGGTGACTGAGATATACAAAGTACAAGTCAGGAGCGCAGCAATGTATGGGGCCGAACTTTGGGGTCATCGTCCCACTGGTGGACTGTCTAAAATAGAGAACCAATTTACGAGACATCTGTTCGGTCTACCGCCAATTACCCCACTGATACTCCTATGTCTGGACCTAGGAATGAGACCCATTGCAGAGGAGACTGGACTTAGACCCTTAACCTGTTGGAGTAGACTGTGAGCGGCCCCGGAACTAGTCGTCTACCAGTCTGAACTTAAGGAGATCTTGGGACCTCCGAGAGCAGGTAAATTACCATGGTTTAGACATATAAGAGATGTTTGTTTTAAGATCGGCATTCCTTTTTTTTTTTTAAACTTTATTTTTGTGCAGGGAATAGATGAAATAGGCGTGTCAAGCCCAAACAACATAACAGTGGTACATTTATGCCACACTTCCACGGCCATCGTGCCCACATCCCTGGGGCCGGGCGGCAACATCGGAAATAACACTAAATGCGAGGTGACGCTAGGGCTGACACTCTCCACATGTCTCTCACCCATCCTGCTTTTTTCGTATTCTACCCTCAACTCCCCCCCCTCCCCCCCCCCCACCCCCCGCCCCACCTTACAAATCAACCAACTGGTAACCGGTCTCATTAGAAGGAAAAACAGTCAGGTCGAGCGACCCTCAATCAACGTGTCATTATTTCCTCCGTGTCAAGTACATATAGGTAAACAGTTGCTATTCTCTCCATCCATTTCGTTGTGCAGTACCCAATCTGTGTAGTGCCTCCATGCTGCCTGCCTCCCTGCCACACCTCAGGCGCACATCGTTTTCAGGTGTCCCCCTCTAACCCTCAGCACCTTCCCCTCCCTCTCTGTGGCACCTCTGATCGCCCACTTCCAAGCCATGGTATTGTCTCCACTTGCCCCACACCTTTCGGAATTTCTTGGGGCAGCCCCTCGCCTTATATGTGACCCGTTCCGCTGCCATATAGAGGTCCAGCCCCCTCCTCCACTCCTCTATGTCTGGCCTCTCCGCCACCCCCCAGTATTTCGCAATGTCCCGTTTGGCCACCACTAGTGCCAGCACCAGGAAAGTGATAAGCGGGCGTGGCAGGTCAACCTCCGTTACCATCCCCAATAGCGCTAGTTTCGGGTCCAGTGTTAATTCCACCTCCAGCACTTCCCCCAATTCAGTGAAAATGTGCGACCAATACACTTGTATGTCTGCGCATGACCAGATGGTGTGGAAAAAATCACCCTGAGCCGCTCTACATCTAAGGCATGTGGCGTCCGTTATCCTGCCCATCCTGAGGAGGCGCCTTCTATCGAAATATGTCCGATGTAGGACGTTCAGTTGGATCAGCCTCAGTCTTGATTTAATAGCCACCTCACGTGGGTGCATCAGTATGAGCTCCCAGTCTAGGTCCTCCATTCCTCCTACATCTGCTTCCCAAATTCCTCTAAGTTTCGCCAGTGTCCCCAACATATTGTTCGTGAGTGTTTTGTACGTGAGGGACACTGCCTGGTGTACCATCTGTTCCTGTAGGAGTCTCCCTTCTAGTGGTGCATATTCTGGCATGTCTTGTAGTGATAGCTTCTGAGCGTTCCAGGCATGTGCTAGCTGTATGTGTTTGTACCGTTGTGTGTGGTGTAAGCCATATTCCGCCCGCAGCATCGCGAATGTCTTCAGCTCACCGTTCCTTGTCACATCCCCAATGGTGGATATTCCTATGTCGTCCCACCTGGAGAAGCCTCTTAGTTTGCGGAGTTCTGTGAGCCAAGCGCAGTGCCATAGTGGCGTCTGACGCGTCAACCTCCCCTCCCACCCCGTGGCTTTCGTGGCCCTAGTCCATGCTCGGATTGTAATCACCGTCGCGGGTAGGAGCGTCCTCCCTGCTTTCCCGCCATACAGATAGTGGAGTATACTGTGTGCAGACAATTTGTGCCTTTCCAATGCGTACGTGGGGTGAGCCGCTGGTGTATGTAGCCAGTCATTTACGGGCGTTAGGTGTTCTGCCCAATAGTAAGCCTCCAGATTCGGTAACGAGATCCCTCCATTATATTGGTGTCGTTGGAGTGTCTGAAGTGCGATGCGTGGTTGTTTACCTAGCCATAAGAAGGAGCGCAGGTCAGCGTGAATTCTGGGAATGGTGGTAGCTGGGAGCGGGTAGTACTCATTCTGGAGTGCGTAGAGGAATTTGGGTAAAGTGATCATTTTATACATCGCCGCTCTTCCCAGAATGGTGAGCGGCAACTGTCTCCACCTCGTCATGTCCTCCACCGCCTCCTTCATTATTCTGCCTACATTCTTCTGGAAGGAGACCTTCTCGTCCACCGAGATATAGACCCCCAGATATTGGAATCCCTCCACAGTGGTGAGCAGGCGGGCCGGTAGTGCTACCCCCGGTACCATCCCCTGCGGTGTGTACAGGACAGACTTATGCCAATTGATGTTGTGGCCAGCCATCGCCCCAAATCCCTCCAGCTCTCTGAACAACGCCCCCACCGTCACCTCCGGTTTCGTAATGTATAGTAATACATCGTCTGCATAGAGTGAGATTTTCTCCTGGGATCCCCCTATCCCGCCCCACTCAAAACCATGTATCTCCGGATTTTGTCTAATTTTGGCCGCCAATATTTCTATGGTGAGTGTGAAGAGCAGCGGCGACAGCGGGCACCCCTGTCTGGTGCCTCTCTCTACCCTAAATTCCCGCGATAGGCATCCATTCACTCGCACCCGCGCCTTCGGTGCTGCATAGAGCAGCCATATCCACTTCCGAAAGTTCGGACCAAATCCAAACCGGCCCAATGCCGCCATAAGAAATGGCCAGTGCACTGCGTCGAACGCCTTTTCAGCGTCTAATGACATGAACCAGTGCGGCTCCATCCTATCCTTCACCTCTTGAAGCCAGTTGTGTGTCCGTCGAAGGTTGAGTTTTGTCGCTCTGTCCGGCAAAAACCCGGACTGATCTGCGTGAATAAGGTCAGGAATGACTGTACGTAGGCGTGCTGCCAGAATCATGGCCAGCACTTTTACCTCCATATTCAGCAATGAGATGGGACGGTATGAGGCACAGTCCTCTACGGGCTTGCCCTGTTTGTGGATTGGTACTATGGTTGCTAACTCCAAATCTCGGGGGAGGCTCCCTGTGTCGTAAGCTTCTACGTACATGGCCAGGAGGTGACGCGTTAGTAAGTCAGCTGTTTTTTTAAAGAATTCCGCCGGGAACCCGTTGGGTCCCGGCGTTTTCCCCGTTTTTAAGCTATTAATGGCTGTGGTAATCTCCTCCCGAGTAATTGTCTCCTCGAGTGGGGCACTGAGTTCCACCTCCAGAGATGGCACTTCCACGTTTTCCATATATTGTGCGGCCTCGTCCACTGTGCCGAGGTCTCTTGCTTTATAGAAGTTTTCGTAATGTAGTGCAAACGCATCGGCAATGCCCCTGTCGGTTGTTTCCATGTCCCCCCCCGTCCCTCCTGACTTGGGCCACCCACCGTGCCGCCCTCTCTTTTCTTCCTAACCACGCCAACAGCTTGCCCGATTTATCGCCGACATCATAGAGACGGTGTAACGTTGCAAGCGATTGTGTTTTTGCCTCATTCGAAACCAGTTCTCTGTATTCTCTTTGTTTGTCGCACAACTGCCTCAGCGTGCCTATCTCCTTGTTCAGGAGATAGTCGCCTTCCAAGGTCAGGATTTCCGATTCTAATGACCTCGCTTCCCCGTGCTTCCTGTTTCGTTCGTCCCTCAGTCTCCCTTTGAGTCTATCTCTCAACACCGGTTTCATGGCCTCCCAGAAGGTAACTTTGGAGTCTACTGAGCCCTCATTTTCGGCTACGTACACTTTTATGTCCGCCCTCAGACCCCGTTGTATCTCTGGCGTGTGAATGTCCCAAGCCGCCAGACGCCATTCCGTCTCTCGTCGTTCGGAGGAAATCCCCACCTTCGCATAAAGAGGGGAATGATCCGAGATCCCCCTTGCTTTATAAGTGTATTCATCCCCCTCCGACAGGTATTGCCGTGCCATGAAAATGTAGTCCAGCCTGGAAAAGGCTTTATGTGCCCCTGAATAAAAGGAGTATGCCTCCTGAGTCGGGTGTCGCCAGCGCCAAGTGTCAGTAAGCCCCATCTCTGCCATATACGTCGCCAGCGCTGTCTGTGTCCCCCCTCTGCGTGTGGGTCCCGAGCGATCCAAGGCTTCCGACATGACGTCATTGAAGTCCCCCCCCACAATTTGCATCGTATCTGCAGTGTCCAGCAGTATGGACGCCACCTCTCTGAGTGTACGTGACTGGAGCTTCGGAGGCGCATAAACTGAAATCACTGTCATGTTTAGCCTATTCCATGTTCCCTGTATCCCCACGTATGTACCTTGTGGATCACTCCATGAGCGTGTTATGTTGAATGGGTGTGTTTTGTCCATTAGTATTGCGACCCCCCTTGCACCCGAAGTATAGCCCGCATGTGCCAAGACTTTGTATCTCCCTCTCGCTATGAATGTGCAAGTCCCTGCCTTCATGTGTGTTTCCTGTAGGAGAACCATGTCCGGGGCGAGTCGCTTGATGTACGAATTCACCAGTCCTCTCTTAATTTTGGACCCCAGACCGTTAACATTCCATGCCAAGATGGAGACTCCCCTGTGCAACCTCCCTGATGACATTAATGTACCTGCCATGTTGTGCAGTTCCTCTGCAGATTGGTAGGAGACCCCCGCCACTGTGTGTAGCCTATGTGGGTCTCAGGATTCTGACCGTCTTCCTTCGTGTGTTCCCTTCCCCAGCTACCCCCCCAACTACCCCAACTTTGTGTAACTCCCATCACCCTTACCCCCCCCCCCCCTCCCCACCTCCCTCCCCCTTCAGACTCGACCCCATCAAGGTACAAGCTGTTGGTAGGAGTCGGTCTGTCACCCCCCCACTCCCACCCTCTATCCAACTATGTCTCACAAAACTCCGCCTAAATCAACCCGCGGTGTATCCCCCCTGCCGGGCGCTCAACCCAGCCGAGGTATGCACCACTCCCTGAGCTTGTTTCCCGGCGGCGGAACTACTATCTCCCTAACAAATGCTCTGTTCCTGAAAACAGAAAAGGGTGTTAAAATTAACAGAAAACAACAACTGAAAGGGATGTGGCCACTTGCGTGTCATGTCCGTGTCCCGACCGACCATCCAGCCGTCCATCACTGCTACTTTCATGAGTGCGAATCTTGCGTGGTCGGTACCTCGCTGCAGTGCGTATCAGTTCTGTCCTGTTCCAACTGCCGTATCTCGGCTTCTAATGGATGCAATGAGCGGTGATCACTGTCCGAGTGCTCATCATTCCCGTCTGAAATCCTGTGGCGTTCCCCTTCCCCATCCGAGCATGCCTGGTCCAGGAGCCTCCTCGGCGACTTGTGTGTCCCGCTCGATGTCCCTGGCGATTCCGATCTACCTCTCCTGGTTCCTGCTGACGGGCGTGGCTGATATGGGGTCCCTGTGTACCTTGAGTGCAATCTTCTGGATCTCCTCCGCTGCCGTTGTGGTGAGCCCCACCGTGCCTTCTCTTGTGCTGTTTTCGCCAGTACCTCTCTTCCAACTGCTTCTCGACTATTGAGAATCGGTCTTTCCTCCAACCACTGCCATGCGTCGTCTGGGTGAGTGAAGAAGTGTGCTTTATCTTTGTATAGTACCTTAAGCTTTGCTGGGAAGAGCAACATGTATGTAATGTTCATTGATCTCAATTTAGTTTTCACCGATTCGAAGGAGCGTCTTTGCCTCTGAACCTCTTGACTATAATCCGGGAAGATCATTATGTTCGTGTTTTCCACTCTGATGTTACCCATCTTCCTCGCCTCACGCAATATTAAGTCTCTGTCTGCAAAGTTTAGGAAGCGGGCAATCACCGGTCTGGGCCTGGCTCCCTCCGGAGGTTTTGCAAGGAGCGCCCTGTGCGCCCTTTCGATCACAAAGCATGATGAGAAGCGGGCCCCTGCGAAAGTGTCTGTGATCCATGTATGCAGGAATGACGCCATGTTGCTCCCCTCGATTCCTTCTCTGAAACCCACGAATCAGAGGTTATTGCGCCTGGCCCTATTTTCCGCGTCGTCCACCTTCCACAGCAGTTGTCTGTGCGACGCCTGAAGCTCTGCCATATCTTTCTTGAGCGTCGTGATCGAGTCTTCGGCCTCACCAATGCGCGTTTCAGTCTCTGTCACTCTGGCGGAAAGGTTCTTGAAATCCTGCCGCAGGAGCGTGACCTCGGAGCCCACCTCCCCAATTTTAACCTCCAAGGCTGCTCGGGAGTCCTGAATGTCTGATCTCGACGCCTGAATCGCCGCCAGTAACCTGTCCGTGTCGGTGGCACCCTCCGCCGTAGCACCCGCGCTGTCTTTGGATGATTTTGGTGCTGTAAAGGTATCCAGCGTGCCTTGCTTGGGCGGCTTGGGCTGGAGTTGGTCCTTCTTCACCATCGTCGCCGAGGTTGTGATGCCGCCGCGGGATGTGTGTGGCGGTCGGCCTTTCGTGGTCACCCCCGCGCTGTCCGCTGCACCGTGTACTACTTTGCGCCGGATTCCGTCCGCCGTGTGTCCCCCACTTTCTCGTGGATTGCCACCACCGTGCCCGTCCCTGGATGACTGCTCCGGGCGGAAAGCTAGCCGTGTCTCCCGACCCCTTCCGCTCCGTATCGCTATGCCTTACCCGGGCGCTCGCCGCCACCTGGGCTCTCACTCCAGACACCCTGGCTGGATTGGGGTTCTGTCACTCGAAGGCGCCGATATGCCTCTCCCCTCCCTGCCTGTGGGTCGGTGTATCAGTGCCTCTCCTGGTCCGTCGCGGTCACTCCCCTCCTCCGGTCAGGCGGCTGGCGGCAAAACTCGCCGATTTGGGGTTTGCCCGGGTGCTGTGTTCCTCAACTCCCCACGTGTCCAAGCCGCCTCTCAGGTGCCGAGTGGGGGGGGGGGGGCGGTGGGGACCTGCAAACGTCTCCCTCAGCCAGGTACCGGATCGTCGCTCCCACACCACCGCCAGAACTCAGACCCACTGCCCCACCGCACTACCGCTCCTCCGGTGTAGCGCGCCCTTCAGGTGCTGGAGGACTTCCCTGCCATGGCCGCCATCTTGGTAAAGGTCGCGGCGCACCGAGCCTCCTCACGAGCCACTTCGCCGGCCCGGCTGCTCCCCGTACCTTGTCCTGGCCGTCGCTGCAGATTCAGTGGGCAGGGGGACCACTCACTCCCTTCGCCGGTGCCTCCGTGCTCTCCCTCACTTGTCAGCGTGGCACTGCTGCCGCCATCTTGAGTAGGGATATCTCGCACCCGATACCGTCCCTCCAGTGGACTACACACAGGGGTGAACGCGTGCCTCCCGGCGCAGCTGGGTCCGCCGCCCCGCTACTCCGCTCACTTCCCAGCCTGTCGGAATTGCCCGGTGAGGTGCGAGTCTCTCTTGCCGACCGGTCACTGTGCCGCCATTTTGTCCGACGCTCTCACTGCCCTCCGATGCGTCTCACAGAAGTCGGCGCCGCTCGCTCAAAAGGGCCCCGTGCTGGACGCCGGACCACTCAGTCCCCTCCCGACCACCTCCTACAACCGGCGTGAAAGTTGCAGGTCGTGATGGTGCTAATGCAGGTCGGATCTTTAGACGTCGGCCGGGAGCTCCCGGTAGACACGTCTAGTCTATCATGCCGCTGGCCACGCCCCCCTAAGATCGGCATTCCTAATCTCTAGAGCTATCCCGAGGTGGTGTGCCTAACTATCTTCCGTCTAGAACTAGTGAGAGCCTACAGACCATTCAAATTAGCTGACATCCAGGGGAACTCCAAACTTGGCCATCTAACTGCTGACTTCATTCATTTTAAATCTGACTACCTCTTTGAGTCCTTTTTTGGTGACATGCAACCTACCAGTGCAAGGAAGCTATACATTCAGTTTAGGATAGGGACCTTGGCGCTTCGTGCATTCATGAATAAATGGCTTAAAGCTCCTCTCCTTGGGTGCCCTGCTTGCAAATCCACAGATGAGTCCGATATTCATGTCCTCTTTTTTTGCCCTGACTATAAGGTAGCCAGACTTCTACCACTTTGCAGAAACTTGGGTTGCAGGCAGTGTTTGGAGGCATACAGAATTTTGATAACTGATCCTCAGCCACCCATAGTTTTCGCTGTGTCCCAAATCCAGAACTCCATGTGGCATAGTCGTAGGATGATGATCAATTCACAAGAGCAAGTATAAAAATCTCTCCTTGTACACCTTGTCACAGTGTACCCATTTCTTACTGTTTAATCCATTTTTAATTCCTATTTTTATTATCCTTTTACCTTCTAAAAACTAAAATTTTGATGACATGTTACCTGATTATTATAAAATGGAACATGACAACTTTTATTCTTTGGTAGTTGCTTAAGGCCAAGAAGAAGTTTTATATTTTTAGATCAACTTTGCCTGTGATGAAATTTTATTACTGTTAAAAACTTAGGGGGTCATTAGGATGGCGGGCGGACTTAGTCCGCCCGCCATCCTATCTGTGATCGGGACCGCCCGCCATGAGGGCGGGGGTCCCGTGGGGGGAATTAGGATGCACCCGCCACTGTGGTGGACCATCCCGCATTTTTAGCATTGTGGTGGGCGGTGCTCTCAGCACCGCCGCCACAATGCTAAAAATGCACGTATGCATTTGCATAAACAAAGCGGCAGGCACCGCGTAGAGCCTGCCGCTTTGTTTTAGGCAAATCAAATCATAAAGCTTTATTCGGAGCATAGAAAACATGTCCATAAAAGCACACACAGTTATAGATACAGAACATTTGATCAATTTAAAAAAGAAAACATAATACATTATTATCCAGAAGGGGATGGAATAAATAATTAAAAGCACATACTTTTCCTAGCACCAATTGCCTTAAGCAGGAAAGTGGCAGTAAAAAAGCAGATGTCCGGGTGGTGCAAATTAAAAAGCAATTTCATAGAGTCATTGATTGTTCTTACTCCAAATCTTTTCAGCATAGGCTTTAGGAAAATGTTCCGCAGTTCACCATACAATTGACACAATAAAAGAAAGTGCATAGTGCTCTGTTCAGCATTATTATCACAAGGACAGGGTCTAGATGGACGCATTTTTACAGTGGGGCACGCAACCAGATAATGTACTGTCCCCATCCTCATCCTGGTCAGCACAAACTGATGCGAAACTTTAGTCACCTGTGTCAAATACGGTTGGAGACCAATAAAGTCATTCATACTGTTATACAGCATACAGGTAGGGAGATTCGGTTCCTCCAGTGCACGCCTCTCTGCACAATAATTCAAGAAAGTGACTTTCAAATTAGACTTGGAAATGTCAGAGGCACATTGTCGATCATTGAACACATTAAGCCCAAAAACCTTTTGAAAATTGTCAATCGTATATTTGATCCAAGGGATCTTTAAATGAAGATCCAAAGTAAGGCAATCATCGATAATGGCTCTATTCAGGGAGGTACCATCATTCAGCCATACCGAGCGCCACAATAATAGGGGTCTTAACTTAATCATATCATTCAGAAATTGAATCCCCATTTCCTTGTGGACCAACCTATTAGAGGTAGATTTGGGTAAACACAAAAGCCTTTTCAAAAAATTATTCTCCTCTACCTGCAAACTCCCGGCTGGTGACACACCCCATACTCCAGCCCCATAGAGGGCCGCGGAAAGACATCTAGATTGAAAAATATTTAACATGTCTTTAATACGCCTGTTCCCCAGCTTCTTAGCGAATACAAATACCCCATTAGCACTCCTCGTCATCTTTGTTTTAACAGCTTTATGTTCTATATCCCAGCAGCCGTTTTTGGAAAATGTAATCCCCAAGTAGCAAAAGTTGTCAACTTTTTGGACCGGTTCACCTTCTATGAAATAATGGGAATTAAATTTCGTTTTAGATCGTCCTGTGCCACACTCCATAACGTAAGTTTTAGTCCTATTAATCACCAGTTTCCTGCTTTTGATGAACTGTGCAAACCTGTCCATCAAACGTTGGAGACCTAACGGGGTCCTAGACAGCAACACGGCGTCATCCGCATAGAGTAACATAGGGATGTTAAGGTTGTTAACTCTCGGGGCATCTGCCGCAACTGTCTGTAGAACAGAATCCACCTCATTAATGAAGAGTGTAAAGAGCAGGGGTGCTAAAACACACCCCTGCCTTATTCCCCTCCCGATCCTGAACTTGTTCGTACATTCCCCATTAGGTCCTTACCGGACACTGGTGCATAATTTTTCGTACAGGCGAGCCAAAAAATAGACTATACCTTCGGGTGCTCCCATTTCAATCAGTTTGGCCCAGAGTATAGCGTGGTCTTCCATATCAAAAGCGCTGCTTAGGTCAGCGAAACATATATATATATAGACCCTTTTTTGGCCTGGGTATATTTCCCTACCAAAAGTTCTAAATTTAAGCATTGCTCAATGGTGCCACGCCCTTTCCTAAACCCAAACTGACTGTTGGTTAAAATCCCGTTGGTCTCTGCCCATTCCTCTAATCTGACTAAAAGGACCCAGCTCATAACTTTTACAGATGAATCCAGTAAGGATATTGGCCGGTAATTTTTTGCATCACCCCGATCACCTTTCTTGAAGATGGGAACAATTATTGATTCTGCCGATGTTAACGGTATCTCACAACTAACGGCTGCATTAAAAATCTTAACCAACAATGGGCCCCATATCTCCAGGGCAGTCTTGTACACATCTATAGGTACCCAATCTGGTCCCTGGGCCTTCCCTCCCTTACTAGCTCTAATGCTATCCATGTCCTCAGGTATGGTGATATTTAGGGCAACAATAGGCCAACCATCTCCAGAGGAGACCGGTCCCTTACCAGAGTCAAAAATAATGGAGAAATGTTGGATCCATGATTCCATGCTCACATTTGATGTTAGCTCCGGTACCTTCTCGTCCTTAAGAAATGGGCAGTTCACAGTAGCCCAAAACAGTGTACAATTCTTCAATTCTGCAGCTTGGCTAAGATTATCCCACGCTTCCTGCTGGAGTTCGGCCTTTCTGCGCTTAAGGGTCAAGTTGTAATCCAGCCTAAGTTGGATCACCAGAGTCTTATCTCTAGGTTTAACTGCTAAGGCTTCTTTTAGGTCTTTCCGGGCTATAAAACAAGCATGGTCAAACCACCCCCTTTTTTGTCTACTCTTAAGCCCAGCTACTTTAGTGAACTTCTTATTGATGATAGCATTAATTCTAACAAAGTGATCAATACTGTCAGCCATGAATTCTTCCTGTTCGAGGATCGCCGTGATTTCTGTCATACAACTATTAATGATAGAGTCAGATGTTATTTCGGCTTTATCCCCTTTCCACCTCAGCCTGAAACCATTGGGTCTATAGGGTTCAATATTAACAACAGTGCCAGAATGGGAAACAGGGGCAGATTTCCAGATCATGGCTTCAGTAGTTAAGCAGTTATGGTCACTTAGCATAACATCAACCACCTTCGGTTCTGAGCACAAAGGGATTAGGTTAGAGGACATGCACATAAAATCAATGACAGTATTAGCCCCCCTCCCTTCGAAAGTCGGTAAACTTTCTCCCAAGTCATTCTTCCCGTTTTCCAAAATTTCCATGTCATGGGCTACTAAAAAGCTGTTCAGAGTTTCTCCATACACATTATGGGGAAAATGGACATCGGCATCCCCTGAACGATCGAAGACACCACATAAATTCTGATATGATAAGGGGCAAACTGAAATGTTAAAATCCCCCACAAAAATAAATTTATAAACAACATTAAAATTATTCACAATACCACGTAACGCATTTTCTAAGTCATTAATTACTGTGTGCCTGGTACCATCAAATATATTATTATAAAAATTAATCAAGAGGATATTTCTACCCGCTTCTTGTGCTAGCCATAGAATTTGGAAGTGAGCCCCCACTAATACATGCTTTTTCACCAAAATTGGTAACTTGACTGAAATCAAAACCAACAACCCCCCTTTTGCTCTACCAGAGGGCGATGCCAAGGCGGGAAGTTTGTAAGATACAAAGCCATCATTGCCCTTGAAATTTTTACACCAAGTTTCCTGCAGTCAAATAATATCAAATAGACCAATAAATTATTTCCATCCTAAAATATCCTCTTTGGCCATCAAGCCTGCAACATTCCAACTGGCGATATAGCACGTTCCACTTTTCCTACAATGGCTAACATTTGGTGGGCCATCACTAAGTATGGACATGTTCTCATCTAAATTAAAAACCTGAGTGTTATGCCTAGAAGTCTCATCTTTTCCTCCAACGGGCATACAATCTATAGTCACACTATTAACCAATTCATTTTCAGACATGGTTGACTCTCCACTACAGTTTTCGTTAATACTCAATTTAACATCCCTTCCAGTTCCAGGTCCCATCTGATGTCAGTCGTTTTGGTCCAAGAAACTCAGGGACTGGTACCTGTTCTGGACTGGGACTTGATAGACCATCCCATTAACAGGCGAAAAAGTGCTGTCGCAAGTGGGTACGAAATTGGGGGTGTGTGTTACAAATCTATTCCCGTCGGGAACAGGGTTCAGCATAGGCAAGATGGGTCTGCCACCGGTAAGACCAGGACTGAAAGTGGGCAACAGAGATCTATTTCCAATAGATGAACATTTAGAATTGAAGGCCCCCTCCCTACAGTTAGCAAAAGGCAAACTGTTAAGATGGTTATAAAAATAGCCCAATGGTCTTGCGATGACATCAGTCTCTGACTGCATTAGTGCAGCAGCTCTAAGCAAGACCGTCGCAACATGTTGTGGATGTTTGAAGTTAATGATCACACAATCACCCCCACAGTTCTTCCGGGTATTGCCAATCCAGTTAACCCTTCTGATAGATATGGGGGCGTGGCCAACAGCCGAACATGGTGGACGTGAGCTAGGATCGCTCCGTCCGAATTTCCCCTAAAATCCTGAAACTAATCCTGTAGCAGTGGGGTTTGGCCCCTACTCCTTCGCCTACGGCTTACTGAATTATGCTCCGCACTACCGATGCCTGATTGGCGGCACTGGGAACCCTGACAAGCATCGCTGAAGGAAGACGCCACTCACCGGAAGGAAGGCCTACAACCGAGGAGGCGACCGCGGCCCACAGCACGCTGGCAGGCGGCCCGGAAGTGACCCGCGGCCGGCTGTGTGGAGGACATTGTGCGCGGCGGAGCGGCCCTGGGTGACCTGGAGCCACTGGAGCAGCGCCGCTGGCCCTCCTGCAGATTCTGCACCAGTGAGACGAGAAACGGACATCGGGGCTCGCTGAAAAGCCGCCGGAGCTCCGGGATACCTGGCGCCCGAGCCCAGGGGCACGGCGAGGTATAGGACACACGACACACAGTGTTGCGCACTACCGTGGGGCACATCCTGAAGGTGGACGGCCGGATCGAGACGGGAGCCGGGCTTGCTGGTGGATCCTGACGGAGCAGCCCGAGAAGCTGTGGACAGAACCCGGCGCTTGGAGGTGAGCCGCGGGGTCCCCTCGAACTGGGCGGCAGACGGAGGCTCTGACAGTGATCGGGCTCGTACTATCACGCCGGGGGTCATTGGCACAACCGAGCCTGGACTATAGGCTGTGGGGCAATACCCGGGGTGCCGGGCTTTCCATTACGCAAGAATTAGGGAGGCGGCGCCAAGCGGACTGTCACAGCGGCGTCCCCCCCCCCCCCGAGGGACGCTGAGCGCTACTGCGGAGCCCCGGGGCCATAGGAAGGGGTGCGCCACGACACGTAGTTGGAGGGGGCCGACCACCGGACTGCTGCTGGCGCGGCCCCGTCATTGAACAGACCTGCCTCGGATCTATCGCGGACTGAACGCCCCGATACAGGGGGCTTGCCGCCTTGTGCTCTGTGCCACTTACCCGCCACACCGGATGACCATTGTGGGTCCACCCACTGTTTTGGGCTAACGTGATCGCGGCTGCGCCACTGGCCTGCCCAGGGGTGGGGACGAGAAGCCGGTTCTGGCTACGGCCGCGCCTAGAGCCCCTAACCAGGCAGGCTAACGAGGCATCCAACGAATCCCAGGGTGCGCAGTTGCACGGCGACACTCATCACTGACCCGGCCCGGTGGCGAGAGACCGGAAGTGACAGAGGAGGGTGGCCAGAACAACTACACATTGCCCACGAGGAGCGCTGAGGAGGTACGAGATGGGCAGGAACAGACCCCCCCGTGGTGGGGCGCAGGATTCTGGCTCGGACGATCCCCTGACTTCTTCCGCCGAGGACGTGATCCCACCCACGGGGACCACCACTCAAGAGGCTAAGCTGGACCTCATCCTATGGGAGATAAGGGCATCCAGAGAGGCACTTGAAATTCGGATGGATACGATGTCAACAGGCCTATCGCTACTCAAAGATGACCACAAGAAGCTAGCGGAAAAAGTGTCGGAACAGAAGCTTGCGCTTGCCGATTTGATTCCCCAACACACGGAACACTCCACGAGACTAGAAAACCTGGAGAAGCAAATGCGAAACCTGAGAGAAAGGGTCGACGACGCGGAAGGGCGCTCGAGACGCAACAATGTACGCATTTTGGGCGTGCCGGAATGCAGCGAGGGGACTGATCCGACCCGTTTTGTGGAGGAATGGCTAAAGACTGTGGCAGACCCGGCAGACCTAACTCAGATGTACAGCGTGGAGAGAGCAAACAGGGTCCCTCCTAGGCCGCCGAAGCCGGGGGCCCCACCTCGCCCCTTAATAGCACGTCTCCTCCACTTCAAGGACAGAGACGCCATCCTGAAGGCCGCAAGGGAGAAAGGCTCCATGAAATATGAGAACCACTCGGTATCCATTTACCCAGACTTCAAGCAAGCGGTGCAGAGGGCCAGGGCGTCCTTCTGGGGAGTGAAAAGAACACTCAGGGAACGCAACGTGAAATATGCCTTGTTTTACCCAGCGCGCCTTAGGGTCATTCACGAGCACAGAACTTACTTCTTTGACACCCCAGAGGAGGCTTCGGAGTGGCTGGAAGTTACACTCGCTCCGCTGCAGTCCACACAAGAAGAAAGGGAGGTACCGGAAACGCAGAGGTCCGACGGCGGGACGGAATCTCGGGGCCGCCTTGGACACCCGGACACGGAGGGATCTCGCACTGGCCGACAGGACCGGGAGGCAGATGACGGCTCGGCAGCAATAGCGCAACTAACCACCAATGCACTGGCGGAACATGATGCAAACATTGGGTCAACACCAGCGAGCCGGACAAGTTCACATACAGCGGCCACTGACACGGAAGGCAGCCTACAGTTATTTCCCCAAATTACTGCACAGATGGCGGCGGACATGTGATCTTAATCCCTATGGCGACAGTCTGGTAATGTAGCGGATGTCCTACTTTGTTTCGGGGGGGGGGGTCAGGAACTTGGAACACTTATGACCATAGGGGACAATGGTTACGAGACTCTTAGAAGCGAACTGTTGTGAAAGTTTGACTGGGCTCACACCCCCAAGCCTAGGCACGGTTCTAGAATTCTCATACCCATGTTGGGTGTTACGGTTTGGTCCTCCATGGTTATAGAGGGGGACCTACAAGTTGGGGCGATGTTTGCATATGTAGCACAGAAAAATTCCATATTGTGGTCGATATTGCTGTGGACAGAGGTTTTGGACTATATCAGAGGTATCCGGGGTAATGACGTCCCCTAATGATTATGTGGTCTGCACTTGGAATGTACGGGGATTGGGCTCGGTGCACAAGTGACACAGGGTTCTAGCACAACTGCATAGGCGGCGGGTGCACATAGCATACCTCCAGGAGATGCACTTGAATGGCTCTGAGGGTGCCAAGATGTTACGTAAATGGAAGGGCCAGCTGTACGCCACTACGTATTCTGCATTCTCCCGGGGGGCAGCCATTTGGATTAGCAACTCGGTTCCGTTTAAACTTATTGAATCTAAAATAGACAGGGAAGGCCGATACGTGCTTGCTAAGGGGTTGGTAAACGGTGTGTGTGTAGTGCTTGGTTGTTTGTATGCCCCGATTGTGGAGCAGTCGCAGTTTTTTGCGGAACTAGGTAGGGCGCTAGCGGATTGGGTGGAGTATGATTGGGTTATAGGCGGGGACTGTAATGCGGTACTAGATCTCACATCCCCCTTTACATGCAACAGAGAGTCGGAGACAGGCGGAAGCTTTGGCACAGTGGGCCGTGGGGTGGGACATAGTAGACACATGGCGGGCACTTCATGCATCCCATAGGGAATACACGTTCTACTCCCCTCCACACAAGCTCCACACCACTCACGCCGTCGATTGTGAAAGTGGGGCACATGGGAAAGACGTTATCGGATCACAACCCGGTGGAATTAACTCTGCATTGGGGAAGATTGTCCACCCCTATACCGACATGGCGCCTGTCCCCAAGCCTACTAGAAGACTTGGTTTTTAAGTCCGCACTGTCAGACGCTACCACACATCACTTCACCGAGAATACGGGCACGGCAAGCTCCAGACAGGTCGAATGGGACGCCTTCAAGGCTACCATTCGCGGAGTGGCCATGGGCACCAAAGTAGGCGTCAAACACCAGGTATTGGTAAGGTTGCGAGAAGTAGAGGACAGTCTAGCGGCTCTGGAAAACGAGGCCGCAGGCACGGGCGGCGCCCTCACGCAATTACAGGAGGCTAATATACAATATGCGGAACTCTTGGAGGACCTGAGGGTACTAGACCATAGGGAATACACCGCACGACAGCACACACAGGCGGACAGGGCGGGTGCGTTTTTAGCGCGTCTGACTAGGGACGCGCCGACAGCCGCCCCTATCATGGAGATACAAGATTCCTCTGGGGAATTGATCCAGGGACAGCGGGAGATTAACATGACATTCCGGCAATACTACGCTACTTTATATGGCCCACACACTCCGCTCTCGGAACCGGCACTGGAGGACTTCTTCTCCGACATCTGTGTTCCTCAACTGAGTGCGAAATGTAAGAACAAGGGAAACCCTACTCACAAGGAACTAGGGCAGTACGTTTATATAGAAAAACAGTGGTTCCTATGGCATACGGTTTAGTATAGGTTAATACTTATAACAGGCTCAATGGCAATGAAAACATTGGAGAAGCGGTAGCAGGAGAAAGAGAGACGCACACTTGTACCATGAAGAATATTGCCATATATTTAAGAATTCATATTGAAAAGTACATATAAAATACTTGCGACATACAAATGTTGTACAAGGTGCAGTGTATCCCAAGTGAATATTAAAACAACCAAAAAAGTGTATAACAAGGTGAACTATACAGGTTTCAGCTGTGAATATTTACAAACAACAGGAAACTAGACTCTAAACCAAATATCTCAACAAATGATTAGCCAGCTGCTATAAAATTATAGAAACTGTGTTTGTCTGATTTGTTTCCTAGGGCGTCGACGGCGTTTCGACCATTAGAATAGAGGTCTCATCAGGACTGGGCAGTGAGGGACATCTATCACAATACAAAAATAAAAATAAAAATAATTTGTAACTATTAGCAGTCGCCATGAATAAATAATATTCATGAATATAGTCAGGGAGGTTTGTATACCTTGCACCAGGGTGTAAATAGCCCAAGCGTGTGGAAGTAAACTGAATTTACTTACAGTGAACCCGGCCGGGCACTGTCAGAAACAGGAGGAAACACAGCGTCAGTGCAAAATATCTGAATCTGAAAAAAGGACTGAGTGATCAAAAGCAGAAGTGTTTTGTTATAGATGCAACTTACCACTGTAGGCACGGTTGGTAGCGTATATTTCTTTTATTTATTTAGGTGGTCTTAGGTATTTGCGGTCAATGCCGTTCCACCACCAAGTTTCACAGATGTGCTAGAAATAATAAAAGTGAAAACTGTGTCAAGCGCTTTTGTAAAGCGAAATAATTCCGCTCTATTTGCTAGTCGGTCGCAGGAAAAAGGCTTTTCACATACCTTGGCGTTTTTCAAATCGGGCTGCTCGATGGCTGGCTCCGATCAGTCCACTAGTAAGGGGAGTGTCACGGAAAGCGGCGTATTCGCCGTTATGACATGCTGGACGGCGTAGTCAGCACAGAAAGAGGACTAGCGCGTCCATGCAATGTTTACTATTACAAATGGCCACTGTGCCGGCATCTACAGACTGCATCCAATTCCCCATGACTACCAATTCATACAGTGAGCATTTTGCAGCCAACAGATTAAAATTAACGACAATTTGCATTATGTACCCAGGCACTAACATTGAAGCTCTACAATTTCATGGGCACCCACCCGGCGACATTGCTCAAATACTGCAGCGTCGCGAGTGCCATTGGATTGACAAGATCAATTCCATAAATAAAGGGCTTAACACGGCTGATGAATGGAGAGGCTTTGTATCCAATATGACATAGACACTGTTTCGGTATTCTTTAAACATGTAATTGGTTGACTCGATGTTGTGACAGCATATTTTTTGTGTTCCTGTATGCGTTGCCATGCAATTACCAACTACCAGCAGTGTGCACTCAGTGTTTCTGTTAAGAAAAAAGTATTTTCTTGTAAAAATGTATATATGCGCTAATGTCTGTATATAATCTGAGATTTATTATGGCTTCATGAGGGTGGGTGCCCATGAAATTGTAGAGCTTCAATGTTAGTGCCTGGGTACATAATGCAAATTGTCGTTAATTTTAATCTGTTGGCTGCAAAATGCTCACTGTATGAATTGGTAGTCATGGGGAATTGGATGCAGTCTGTAGATGCCGGCACAGTGGCCATTTGTAATAGTAAACATTGCATGGACGCGCTAGTCCTCTTTCTGTGCTGACTACGCCGTCCAGCATGTCATAACGGCGAATACGCCGCTTTCCGTGACACTCCCCTTACTAGTGGACTGATCGGAGCCAGCCATCGAGCAGCCCGATTTGAAAAACGCCAAGGTATGTGAAAAGCCTTTTTCCTGCGACCGACTAGCAAATAGAGCGGAATTATTTCACTTTACAAAAGCGCTTGACACAGTTTTCACTTTTATTATTTCTAGCACATCTGTGAAACTTGGTGGTGGAACGGCATTGACCGCAAATACCTAAGACCACCTAAATAAATAAAAGAAATATACGCTACCAACTGTGCCTACAGTGGTAAGTTGCATCTATAACAAAACACTTCTGCTTTTGATCACTCAGTCCTTTTTTCAGATTCAGATATTTTGCACTGACGCTGTGTTTCCTCCTGTTTCTGACAGTGCCCGGCCGGGTTCACTGTAAGTAAATTCAGTTTACTTCCACACGCTTGGGCTATTTACACCCTGGTGCAAGGTATACAAACCTCCCTGACTATATTCATGAATATTATTTATTCATGGCGACTGCTAATAGTTACAAATTATTTTTATTTTTATTTTTGTATTGTGATAGATGTCCCTCACTGCCCAGTCCTGATGAGACCTCTATTCTAATGGTCGAAACGCCGTCGACGCCCTAGGAAACAAATCAGACCAACACAGTTTCTATAATTTTATAGCAGCTGGCTAATCATTTGTTGAGATATTTGGTTTAGAGTCTAGTTTCCTGTTGTTTGTAAATATTCACAGCTGAAACCTGTATAGTTCACCTTGTTATACACTTTTTTGGTTGTTTTAATATTCACTTGGGATACACTGCACCTTGTACAACATTTGTATGTCGCAAGTATTTTATATGTACTTTTCAATATGAATTCTTAAATATATGGCAATATTCTTCATGGTACAAGTGTGCGTCTCTCTTTCTCCTGCTACCGCTTCTCCAATGTTTTCATTGCCATTGAGCCTGTTATAAGTATTAACCTATACTAAACCGTATGCCATAGGAACCACTGTTTTTCTATATAAACCTCAACTGAGTGCAGCGCACAGTGCGGACCTGGCGAAACCCATTACGGTTGCAGAAATTAGAATGGCCATTCGGGCTCTGCCTAGAAACAAGGTACCCGGGACAGACGGGCTCCCGGCGGAATTTTACTTAACATACATAGACCTACTGGCCCCACGCCTTCAGGAGTTGTATAGTGAGGCATCGAAGAAAGACGGCCTGCCTGACACGACACTACAGGCCCTGATTGTTTCCCTTTTGAAACCAGGGAGAGACGCTCTACGCCTAGACAACTACAGACCGCTGTCACTTCTGAACACTGACTCCAAAATTCTCAGTAAGATACTAGCGGTACGTCTATCCCAGCACATACCGGAACTGGTACACCCCGATCAATGTGGGTTTGTACCGGGTAGGAGTACGGCGCTGAATTTACGGAGACTCAGTCAACTAATGTCTCCGGATACAGGGGAGAGTGACACCGAGGGCTGTATCTCGCTGGACCTACGACAGGCATTTGATACCCTCAGATGGGACTACATGTTTGCGGTCATGACCAAATTCGGGTTACCAGCCGGATTTATAGCCTGGGTGTCCTTGTTATACCGGAAACCCACGGCACGGGTTCGAACCAACAAATGTATCTCCGAGCGGATTGAGGTAGCGAGAGGTACGCGGCAGGGCTGCCCACTTTCGCCATTGCTATTTATAATCGCCCTGGAGCCTTTAATGCTGAAAGTGCGATCAGCGGCGGCTGTGGTGGGGATAAATAGGCTTACCACTTACCATGTCATATCGGCGTACGCCGACGACATACTGCTTTTCCTGAGAGACATGAATAACCCAGTGACACCACTACCGCGGATCTTTGAGACCTTCCGCGAGTTATCGGGCCTCGCCATCAACGAGACGAAGTCCTACGGGTTTTGCTTCCGGGGCCCGGTGGCGGGAACACGGGTCCAGTTCCCGCCGCACTGTTTCCAGGTGGCACCCGTGACATTTAAGTACCTGGGTATCCAGATATACCGACAACCGCAGGACTTACTGGACGGTAATCTGGGACGAGCCCTGACTAACCTAACTACAAAGGTGCAATTCTGGAATACCCTGCCGCTATCGGTGGCAGGAAGGGTGGCTATTTCAAAAATGGTGGTACTACCGCGTTTGTTGTACTTCTTTACGAACCTACCGATTATTATCCCAATGCCTTTTTTTAAGAAACTAAATACTCTTCTACTCGAACTAATATGGGGGAAGGGCAGGAGACGCATAAGCATGACCAAACTGCAACTACCCACAGATAAGGGAGGTTTGGGAGTGCCTGATTTGTTCGCTTATGGCTGTGCGTGCCACCTGCAATGGCTAGCTTATTGGCTGGCAGGTCGCAATTTACATGAGCTGAACATGACGGAGGGTGATAGGAATCGGGGGATTATACAGCGATTGTTACTACCAGGGGCCAGACCACCGGCAACGACTCCACCCCTACTTAAACTGGCTCTTACATACTGGAAGAGAGCTATCAGATATACCAATAGAAGCTCGAGCTATGCACCCTCGATACCACTGCTGGGCATCCCACTGGGGACAGGCCCGATGACGGAACGAAGACTACAGGTGTGGCAGGGGGCGGGGATAACGCAAATCGGGGATTTTTTCTCAGATAACAGACTACTGCCATACGAGGAATTCACCAGGCTCCATAACACACCGAGGGCACTCTTTCTGCAACATGCATAACTGACTCACTACATAGGCACCCACTGGCTGGAGGGTGGAGAGGATCCTGCCACCAATACATTGATTACTATGCAATACCTCATGGGGGCGGGTAGTCACTTGACTAAATGGCTGACTGCCGGAATACGGGAGGGTAGGGCGTACCCCCTACAGCCCCTGAAACTATGCTGGGAGGTGGATCTGGGTAAGGCACTGAGTGACAAGGAATGGGACATGGTACTGAGACTGCCACGAAAAGTGTCCCGAAACCCTAGGTTTAAATTTATACAGTTGATGATTGTACATAGGGCATATTTGACTCCCCACAAGATACACACGATGTTCCCGGCAGCGGTTGATAATTGTCCCAGATGCCAGCTGGAGGATGCAGGTTTGATGCACATGTTTTGGGAGTGCCCTAAGCTAGGACACTACTGGGGTACAATACACCGCATTTTGAATGACATAGCGCCAGGTAGACCTTACACATCCGCTTCTTGTTGTATGCTGGGGATAGGACACAAGGAGAAAAAGAGAAGTGTGGGATCCAGATTTGTGGATATGGCGCTGCTGCTAGCGAAGAGGTCAGTGGCGATGGGGTGGAAATCGGCCAGACCGCCGGAGATAGAGACCTGGAGTTGGGAGGTGATCAGATGGGGCAAAGCTGACGGACAGGAACTCTGCAGGGAAGAATGCAGAGGCCTCAGGAAACATCCCATTTCATTGGAATGGAATGCCCTACTTCTAGCGTTAGAACAAGGCGTACAAGACCAGGGGGACTAGTCTGAACCTATCAACCATCGCAGGGGGACACCACACACGACCGAACATACCCGAGAACCGAGCTGCAGACCCACAGGAAACCAAATGTTGAACCTATATGGTGTAAACACGGGGCCAGGTACTCCCGATAGATACCGACTGTAACATAGCCATTGTACCAAAACCATCGAAATACTGCTATGTGGATTGAGTAAGTGCTGGGAGAGGGGGGGGAGGGGGGACGGTGTTAGGGAGTTAAGGGATGTTACTACTCATAGAAAATAGAAAATGATAATATTGAATAGCATACTTTGATATATGTCACGATGTGAAGATACATGACACGATTAGCTTGAAAATGTGCAGTGACTCACCTTGCAAATAAAGAAATAAAAAAAAAAACCATTCTGATAGATATAATTTGATCACAATAGCCAACTGGATAGCCGCAATGGCGGTTCAACCATGAGACCGTTTTATTTTTTAGAGAGTCTCCGGACTCCTGAGTGTATGGGGCCTGAGTTAGAGCTGGGACGTTAGTTAGGACCACAACATAGGGTACACACTCATGGGGAAGGTCTACTGGTCGTCTACTTATCCTTACAGGTTCCCCACCAGTGCACCCTATGGCAGCTGGCGTAGCTGACACAGCTGGCGCTGGTATAATCCTATCTCCATTTGATGTTGGTAATATTCTTGCATCAGAATTTACACCTACAGGCACTATGGCTGCTGACGCAACCATCGGTACCTGTGTGGGTCGACCTGTATCACGTACTAGTGGAGGTTTCGGGCAAGTCAATACAGTTGTCGCCTGTGGCGGTTGTTTTCCTACATTAGTGCCAGAGGGGGCATTATTAACTTGGCGAAGCCTTCCCTTATCTTGTTTAGGCACAGGTTGAGGGCATGTGGCATCTTTTACAATTGGTAAAAATGTATCCAGTGTGACAACATGCTGATCCACCACAGTTCCCAGTCTCATTACTTCAGCCGACAAATCTTCAATTTTAGCTAACAGAGGCTCCACAACCGACTTCAATTTGTCATCAATAGTACTCACTAGCAAATCAAATTGGTTAGTATTGATGAAAACACAGTTGTCCTTAGATGAGGCCCCTTTATCACCAATATTCTCCTTATGTGTGGTGTCCTTTTTCTTCCTGGCCGAATGGCTTCCCCGTTTAGGAGCAGGTTTCCTACATGCTCTCATAAACATTGTAGCCCTAGTGGATTGTTGAGGGGTGCCTTCATGAGTCTCCAATGAGTTCGATATATCTTCCACGACAGTAAGATCATCAGGGGCCTCAGCATCAATGGATTCAACATTGATGCAAGTGTTGTCAATCTCAGCTGTCATATTAGTGATACTATTGTTATCAATATCCTCTTTATTGGGGTCCAGAGGTGAGGCCAAAGGGAGGTCTGGTAAGTTACCCTTACCTAGCGATTTCCTTCTATCGCTATTGATTCTAGTGACTACTTTCAACAAGTAACTATCCGGTAGGGTAGATTGAATAGACATGTTGGCGATATATCAGAAGCCACAGGCAGTTAAGAAGTCACAAGATATTGTAGAAGCAATTATGCTACAAGCCTGCGCAGAAGAGGACTGGTACTGGTACTCACTGTTGATGCCAAGAGGTGTGGCCTGTCCCGTCCCTGGTCGTCCCCGGACGGCCACAGACGGCCCGCCCTCTGCCCGGGCTCAGCCCGGCTCCGCCCGCGCGCGTCCGCGACGCGGAGGAAGCTCTCGGTATTTCAGCGCCTCCGGGCGCGCTCCGCGGGAAGTGGGCGGTGTTAGGCAGCAGGGCAGACTGGGAGCTGTAGTTCTCCCCACTCAGCGGCCGAGTGATGGTAGCTACTCGGCGGCGGGGGAAACCAAACCACAGCGTCAGGAACCCAGCGCTGCCAGGGACCACAGGTGAAGCGTGCTACCCCCTCCGATATCCTCTCCGATTTGCAAATGCCTCCCGCTCCTCAGTGGGAGCTCTCGGTATTTCAGCGCCTCCGGGCGCGCTCCGCGGGAAGTGGGCGGTGTTAGGCTGCAGGGCAGGCTGGGAGCTGTAGTTCTCCCCACTCAGCGGCCGAGTGATGGTAGCTACTCGGCGGCGGGGGAAACCAAACCACAGCATCAGGAACCCAGCGCTGCCAGGGACCACAGGTGAAGCGTGCTACCCCCTCCGATATCCTCTCCGATTTGCAAATGCCTCCCGCTCCTCAGTGGGAGCTCTCGGTATTTCAGCGCCTCCGGGCGCGCTCTGCGGGAAGTGGGCGGTGTTAGGCTGCAGGGCAGGCTGGGAGCTGTAGTTCTCCCCACTCAGCGGCCGAGTGATGGTAGCTACTCGGCGGCGGGGGAAACCAAACCACAGCGTCAGGAACCCAGCGCTGCCAGGGACCACAGGTGAAGCGTGCTACCCCCTCCGATATCCTCTCCGATTTGCAAATGCCTCCCGCTCCTCAGTGGGAGCTCTCGGTATTTCAGCGCCTCCGGGCGCGCTCCGCGGGAAGTGGGCGGTGTTAGGCTGCAGGGCAGGCTGGGAGCTGTAGTTCTCCCACTCAGCGGCCGAGTGATGGTAGCTACTCGGCGGCAGGGGAAACCAAACCACAGCGTCAGGAACCCAGCACTGCCAGGGACCACAGGTGAAGCGTGCTACCCCCTCCGATATCCTCTCCGATTTGCAAATGCCTCCCGCTCCTCAGTGGGAGCTCTCGGTATTTCAGCGCCTCCGGGCGCGCTCCGCGGGAAGTGGGCGGTGTTAGGCTGCAGGGCAGGCTGGGAGCTGTAGTTCTCCCCACTCAGCGGCCGAGTGATGGTAGCTACTCGGCGGCGGGGGAAACCAAACCACAGCGTCAGGAACCCAGCGCTGCCAGGGACCACAGGTGAAGCGTGCTACCCCCTCCGATATCCTCTCCGATTTGCAAATGCCTCCCGCTCCTCAGTGGGAGCTCTCGGTATTTCAGCGCCTCCGGGCGCGCTCTGCGGGAAGTGGGCGGTGTTAGGCTGCAGGGCAGGCTGGGAGCTGTAGTTCTCCCCACTCAGCGGCCGAGTGATGGTAGCTACTCGGCGGCGGGGGAAACCAAACCACAGCGTCAGGAACCCAGCGCTGCCAGGGACCACAGGTGAAGCGTGCTACCCCCTCCGATATCCTCTCCGATTTGCAAATGCCTCCCGCTCCTCAGTGGGAGCTCTCGGTATTTCAGCGCCTCCGGGCGCGCTCCGCGGGAAGTGGGCGGTGTTAGGCTGCAGGGCAGGCTGGGAGCTGTAGTTCTCCCACTCAGCGGCCGAGTGATGGTAGCTACTCGGCGGCGGGGGAAACCAAACCACAGCGTCAGGAACCCAGCACTGCCAGGGACCACAGGTGAAGCGTGCTACCCCCTCCGATATCCTCTCCGATTTGCAAATGCCTCCCGCTCCTCAGTGGGAGCTCTCGGTATTTCAGCGCCTCCGGGCGCGCTCCGCGGGAAGTGGGCGGTGTTAGGCTGCAGGGCAGGCTGGGAGCTGTAGTTCTCCCCACTCAGCGGCCGAGTGATGGTAGCTACTCGGCGGCGGGGGAAACCAAACCACAGCGTCAGGAACCCAGCGCTGCCAGGGACCACAGGTGAAGCGTGCTACCCCCTCCGATATCCTCTCCGATTTGCAAATGCCTCCCGCTCCTCAGTGGGAGCTCTCGGTATTTCAGCGCCTCCGGGCGCGCTCCGCGGGAAGTGGGCGGTGTTAGGCTGCAGGGCAGGCTGGGAGCTGTAGTTCTCCCCACTCAGCGGCCGAGTGATGGTAGCTACTCGGCGGCGGGGAATCCAAACCACAGCGTCAGGAACCCAGCGCTGCCAGGGACCACAGGTGAAGCGTGCTACCCCCTCCGATATCCTCTCCGATTGGCAAATGCCTCTGTTTTAGGCAAATGCAGGGGGGTACCACAGGGGGTACCCCCCATGTGCACCCCCACCTCTCCTTCACTCCAGGGGCCCACAGGGGGCCCCCGAAGTGAAGAGCGCATGCCTTTCCATGGCAGCATCGCCATCACGGAAAGGCATCTGTTTTGGCCCATGGTAATATGGCTGGCGGTATCTAATAGACACCACCACCATATTAAACCTTTTCCCCCCCGGCCGCTAGGCAACCAGGGTGGAAAAGCGGCGGACGGTGTTTCCGTCCACCGCGGTCCCCCCGCCATAGTAATATGGCGGGGGGAATGGGTGGCGGGCGGGTATGGATGTCTGGCGGATCGCCACCGCCCGCACGGCGGTGGCGATCAGCCAGACATCCTAATGGGCCCCTAAGTTTTCTTTGTATTTGTATCATCTACTTTTTATGGTCTACATTGACTGAAATAAAGTTTGTTGGAATGGAATGGCATTATTTTCAAAGCACAAAGGTGTGTCGTATTAACAACAATATAACACATCCCAGGGCTTTCCACTGCGCTGGCGCACAAACAGCTGCCATGCGCCAGCACAGGCACCCTTGTGTCATTTTGCAAGGGTGCCTGTGCTGCGGGGATGATTGTTTATATGCAGGAAGGGGCATCTTCCTGCAAATAAATAATCATTAATGGCATTTCCCTCTTTCTATGCATGCTGAAGAATACATAAAAAGAGAAAATAATTAGGAGAAATAAAAGTATTTCTCCTCGTTGAGCTACTCTTCTCCCCTAGGGAGGCGTAGGATTCTGATGCACTCCCGGTTTTACAAAATGTTGCAAATCTGGGAATGCGTCAAGTTCCATTGATGTTGTATGGGAACACGCACAGCAGCACCCATGGATGTCCCTTTCACGGGGAGTAATGCTTGAAAGGGGCCCATATTTACAAGGCAATGAAAAGTCCTGCAGGCTGGCTTTATGTGACCTGAACAGGCACACTGCATTGCCAGTGCATCGAAAAAGTGTTGCACCGGTAGCTCAATAGGCTTGTAAATAAGCCCCTATGTCCTGAAGTCCCCCCAAGAGACATTTCCGGTCAAAAGTGACAAAGATTGAGGATAGAACTACTGATATCAGGTTCCCAACCCTTGGCTCACTATTTCTAGCGTACAGCCTGGAGACTCTAGACGATCAGTAATATCAAAGAACAGTTAAAACAATACTCTCTTTTGGAGCATAAACAGAAGTAAAAGCTTTATCAAGACACAACATGCGTCACTCTCCAGTCTACCGTCAAAATTAGACACCAGGTTTCCTTTCTTTTTGCATGGGAGTGGTGCATGAAAAATTGCAGAGCTCCATTGGTGAGTGATTGAAAACTGTGAAGCACGAGATTAACAAAATAAATTGTCCTTGTGCTGTGGCCACTCATCATCCATACTATATTCTGTTTGATGAACCTGCACTGCTCCCATAAATCAATCTCAGGACACTAATTTAATTTTTAGTTTCCAATTTCAAATTCTTTCACATTTACAGTAGATCTTAAAATGTTCAATTGTACATTTGGCTTCTTTATTTATACACACTTTATTAATCTTTTAATAATATGTAATTTTCTAGGTAGTCGTGGACTACACGTAATACACCACTTTGCCCCTTTGCGCATGGCTTTGCCTGACATAACATTTTTTACATAAAGCCAGGTTATTCGGGTTGGTTTGGCTTTGAGTCAAAGCATATGGGTTTTGGTGCTGCTCTGCGCCTGCAATGCCCTTGCGGTGTAAAGCAGTTTTGACCTGCATGAGGGGCGAATTTCAGTGCTAAAACATTTTAGTGCTGGAAAGGTGACAGACACAGCCACTTGTGCCGCTTTCTGTCGCACGAGTGCCCGCGCAAATCTGTAATAAATCAAGGTGAAGTCTGAAACAAACGATTGTTCATAAGTAGTTTTAGAAATCTTTTAACCACACATTTTATTTGGCTTATGGTGCCAGCATTTTGTTATGTAGACATTCCAGAGACTTGTTTATCACTCCTTTGAGATGGGAGGTTGATTGGCCACTTTTCAATCAAAGCAAATAAAACAATTTCTTTAAAGGTGTGTTATATCGTGTTGATAAGGAAGACCTAGAAGTTCCATTTAAAAAAAAAAAAAAAAAGTGGCAACATCAGGATAATTGTGTAGGACTATGACTATGTATTTTTTTTCATTTTCTTTTTTTTTATTTCAGTAGATCTTTGACAATAAAAATGTAACTGGTTTTTGCTATACTCGCTGCCTAATTTCAGAAAGCATTCATTTATTTCTGTTCAGAAGTTTTGTGTACTTATGTCCTACCTCTCAGCATGGATGTCATTTAGGGGCTGTCCTTTGCGACCCCTGGCAATCCATTTCTGACCCCGGACCTCAGAGGTAGCAAAATCAGTGGCAGCAACACAGGGGCAGCTCATCCTCATGGACATTGGTTGGGGCCCTAATCTCCTTTGTTTTTGTCAATTTTTTCATGGCAGTTAGCTGGAATATGACCCTCCCTGGCAGCAGAGGTAAGTAAAAAATGCTTCTAAATGTACCAGTGTGCATGCGTGGAGGTGAGAGTGAGTTTATGTAAGAGAGTGCAGCTTCATAATCCACCTTGTGTTCAAAGTATAAAATTCAGTGAAAGACGTTTGAACAACTTTTTTTTACCTAGCCTGTATCACTCATTGCATTTACTATTTGTACTTTTCTTGTGTTTAAACTCCAGTACAATTATTTGAACACTAAAGACCCTTGCACAACTTTTAATTCTGAAAAGCTCCATTCATCCGGTAATAAACAAAATGAACTGTTTAAATAGTGGAGGGGCTTATGACACATCCTCACTCTCGGCAGCCATCTCTTCCTCACAAGCACTGCGTGATAAGCGTGCAATTTTTTATTGATAAAAGTAGTCTGATTGGGGAGGCTATCACTTTGTAATGTCAGACCGCTTCAGTTTTTAGGTCGAGGACTCCGTCGCACTGCTATAAGCATTTTGGGCGGAGCCCGAAGCTTTTATGTTTCTTAGAGGGGGCTTGGAACCCACCCCTCTTCTCCATTGACTGGCCTAGTAAATGCGGGCCAGCTATTGGAGGAGAGGGGCGTCACTCGGTCCAAGCCCCTGTCTTTTTCAGATTCGGGGCGTGTTTTTTAACTTTCTTTCTATTTACTTTCTCTCCTCTTCCCATTGGCTGGAATTTTACATTCCAGCCAATGGGAAGAGGAGAGAACGAAAACACGCCCCCCAATCACGAATATGGCGGTGGTTTCTCCGAGGTATTTCTGCTTTGCCTCGGAGAAACGTGGTGGTGTGGAGCGCTCCTCGGGGAGACCGGCATGCTGGACCCGCTTCTACAATGCAGGTGAGAGGCCCTTTTCTGCCCCCCCTTCCCTCGTTGTGCTTGCTTTCTTGCCCCCTCATTGTGTGCCCGCTTTCCTGCCCCCTCGTTGTGCTTTGTTTCCCGCCCCCCCTCGTTGTGCTTTGTTTCCTGCCCCCGCTCGTTGTGCTTTGTTTCCCGCCCGCCCCCCTCGTTGTGCTTTGTTTCCCGCCCACCCCCCCTCGTTGTGCTTTGTTTCCCGCCCGCCCGCTCCTCGTTGTGCTTGGTTGCCCGCCCGCTCCTCGTTGTGCTTTGTTTCCTGCCCGCCCCCTCCTCATTGTGCTTTGTTTCCCGCCCGCCCCCCCTCGTTGTTCTTTGTTTCCCGCACCCCCTCGTTGTGCTTTGTTTCCCGCCCGGCCCCCCTCGTTGTGCTTTGTTTCCCGCCCCCCCCTCGTTGTTCTTGGTTGCCCGCCCGCTCCTCGTTGTGCTTGGTTGCCCGCCAGGTCACTTTCTCGGGTGGACCGGCACATTTCCTCCTCTGCGCTCCTTGAAGATTCAGCTGCGAAGGCTCCGACCTCCTGCAAATACACCACAAGAAACGCAGCGCATGCAGAAAACACTGGCATACGACTGTCCCGGCCAGAAAAAAATCCAGCGATGGGCTTAAATCGGAAATATTCCAGCGCTTCCGTGCAGTGAAAGGGTTAACCCGGCAGATATTACCCACAGGAGCCTCGGTGTCCACCTCCCAGCTGCTGGGTCAGCAGGTCTGGGCGCTTAGGCACAGCTGCCCTTTAAACCGCAGCCTGGTGTCTTCCAGTGCAGACCCGTGCGCTGCAGCCGGGGCTTCTCCCGGGGAGGGAGGCTCGACCTTTACTCCTTGTGTGTGTGGGGCTCTGTGTGTGTTGGGGGCTCTGTGGGTGTGTGTGGGGCTCTGTGTGTGAGTGTGGAGCTCTGTGTGTGGGGGGGGGGCTGTGTGTGTGTGTGTGTGGGACTGTGTGTGTGTGTGTGGAGCTCTGTGTGTGTGTGTGGGGCTCTGTGTGTGTGTGTGGGGGGCTCTGTGTGTGTGGGTGGCTCTGTATGTGTGTGTGGGTGGCTTTGTGTGGGTGGCTCTGTGTGGGTGTAAATGCAATAGATCATGCATTTGCGAGCGATTAACCTATTGGCATTGTAAATGACAATGCCATTTATTTAACGATTAAGCTATTGGCAATGTAAATGACAATGCCATTTATTTAAGATTTTAAAAAAAAAATGTCATGAGCAATGCCAATAGCTCTACCTTTAATAATGCCGAGACCATTGCATTGTAAATGCTTGTTAACTTTCCGACTTGTCCTGTTTCCAATATGTGGTCGCAGTTTGCGGTTACCTCACCTTGACAATTCAGCTCTGCCGTCAGTAAGCGTAACTACAATTACATTGGTTACCAATCCACTCTAGAATATAATCTAAACTTTATGTTTGGTCTACCGAAGTATCTATGCTGCCAACCCAGGTTTTCACGCTCAATTTATTCAATATAATGTTCCTATGAGAAATCTTTGCTGCTCAAATCATATATCGCTGAAGGGGCCAAGTTACTGTGAATCCGCCCTATGTGGTGTTCCTTTTCCTATATCCCTTCTCTGGGTTGAAAGAAACGTTCTTTGTTTATGAGAACTATAGCTTTTTATTCCTGTTCCATTAAATAAAACTTTAAACTATCCTATTTACTGTGTAATTCTTCTTGATTGCTGCCTTACTCTCACAAGCGCCAAGAGGCTTCCGGGTGGATCAGTACTTTATAAAACATTAGTAACATATCATAACAATGCCCTGGTACGTAATGTAGCTAAGACAGCTTCTCAAAGTGCCCTGGTAGATAAAGCATCATATCAAGACTGTTGTTCACAAAACAACAGAAAGCCAAGCAACATACCCAGAAATATTTATACAAAGCACCCGTATGTAAAGCCCCACACTCAGACAATATTGCCGCAGACGTACTTAAAGACAATAGGGTGTTAGCGGAGACGTGGCTTGAAGAGCCAACATGGTGGCTGCTCTTGTGTGAAGTTCTGCACCACTGGCCTGTACAAATTAATGGTGGGCGGCAAACTCCGCTCCGCAGGCAGAGTTTGTGTCACTCCGCGCTCCGCTTGGAACGCAAAGTTCACCAAAAACTCAGCAGGTACTACGTAGCGGCGTTTGCGGAGCACAGCGCTAGTATAATCCTCCTAATTATCCCCTGGGAGTCGGCCTCACCTTCCATCTGCTCACCCTTATACAGTGAAGGCTGGGTGCTCGGCTGACACCCTCTTGGACAGACCTACAATGGCTCCTTGTAACCTCCGGAGCACTGAGGGACGGATGCCACTTGTCGGGAGAGCCCACAACGCAGAGTCCTGCGAGATTGCCACCTGTGCCCGATTGAAACTGGTGGCACTCCCTAGACTTGGAAGGACTTGCTATCACCTGAGGGCCTACCTGCTGAGGGTACCGACCAGGGCTTGCTGGGTGTAAACCACCTGCACACTGAGAAGACTGGCAGGGCCGTTGCAGACGTATCAGTGATACGCGGAGCGTCCTGAGCTGAACACTGCACTGATTCCTGGCAACCTCCCCATCATCTTGTGCCACCTAAGTGAAAACCCCCTTGTGGGCTTCAGTGGCTGTTGACAACACAGAGGTGAGGAGCGGTGGTGGAGGTGACCCGGGACAGCAGCTCCAGAGCATTGAGGAGGCTTTCCTACTCTCCTCTAATATCAGACTCACGGTGGCAGCCCCTATGCATCTTTGGGTAGGCCCCCAACTGTCTCTCCTGGGGTTCACAATGTCATTCTGGTGTGCCTGGGCCTGCCTTTGACCTTCTGAGACCCGAAGGCCCCTTGCCTACTTTGCCACCCCACTCAGTGGCGTAACAAAACTTGAGGGAGCCCCCCTGCAAGGTGCGTGGAGGGGCCCCCTCCAGACTAAATCCAGAGCTCTCTAGCCGGAGTACTGTGCTGATGGGGCCCCCTGGAGCTTGGCGACCCCCTGCACCGCGGGGTTAGGGGGCTCTGTGTGACGCCCCTGACCCCACTGGAGGGCCTGTGACTGGTGGAGTCTCCTGCTGCATGAGAGAACCTGAGCCCAACCACCATGACTGAGAGGCAAAGGAGGTGAGGACACTGAAGATATGGTACCTTCCCATGAACAGCATTGGCTGCCTGTGTCTAAGGGGGCATGAGCCAGCCACTACCAACAGTACCAATGATGGGAGGACCTGAGTGGCATCCCAAAACCCCCTTCCTTTTTTTCCCCTTCTCTCTGACATGCTCCTTGCTGCCGGTCTCCAGGGAGGGACCTCGTGGCTCGCTTATCACGGGCCCTCTGGCCCTCCTTTGGAACTGTCCTGACACCCATCGACCCCTCACCTCCACCCTGCTGAAAGCTTTAGCAACAAGAGTCAACAACCTCTTCTCCTGGGAGCGAAGCTCTTTATCAACTAACTCCCCGCCAGTCTGACTCCCCCTGGGTGCTGGGAGAGCTCCCCCCGTTTCTCAGTTGCCCTCTCGCAACACTTCACCGGACACCAAGGGCCATCAGAGAGCTGCTGTGCCCATGCCAGTGCCCACCACTGTTGATCCACACACAGCCGTTCCGGAAATTCCTTTCCTTGGAACCTTAGCAGAAAGCCTTCTGCCACCAGATAGCAAACTGGATAAAGTTCTTGCGGACATCTAGCACTCCTGGATCTCCATGGAATCAAAAATGTGCGCCTTCGTAGCTGAACTGGTCTTGTTGAGAAACGATAAAAACAAAGCACCGGGCACACGCAAATGGGTAAGTATGCTAGTTAGCAAAGTCTACAATGTCACGAATATATCATAGAAGGTCCATTCAAGATTTTTAGAAGTTCATCAATTCACTTAATCTTGCTCATTATTAGGCACAACCAGCCAACACATGTTTCGTCACTCTGGGAAGTATCCCATGACTTCTTCAGGGCTGTAAAGTAACACGTAGGATTTTTAATAAATCGGCTTGCCGGTGATAATTCCCACCCGGGCGGTCTGGGTAGTGATTTGGAAGAACAGGTATTCTTGAGCAATCCTAAGGTAAATAAAAGGGGAGACTCCCTTGTAGTGGAGATCCTAGACTGTAAGTGCCTGTGTAAAGGTAAAGAGGTGTGTGCACCTTCAAACGTACCAGGAAACGTAGATTCAAAGTGTAGTGTGAGCTATGATCGGGCGAATGCGCAATCAACCGCAATCTTCAGCGTGATAGCTGAAGCACAGCACAGGCACTAGTTCACCTCTGTTCCGGATGTGGAGTTGAGAAACGATCACTGCAAACTCTCAGACAGGTTGTCAAAGGGAAAGAGCTCTCTACACTTCAACCCCAGGTATCCACTGTTTGACACTCACTTGAGGACTTCCAAAACCGAGTGAAAAGGGGGCAGAAGACGCCGAGCGGTGCTCCTGTAGGAGCAACATCTGTATCATTGGCCTTTCAAAGGGTCCAGAGGGTTTGGGATCCCGCGGATTTCCTGGAAAACTGGTTTTACTCCTTTGTCCCCACCTCCGACCTCATGCAGGTCTTCTCACTGGAGACAGCCCACCTGTTTCCGACCAGACGACCGATCCCAGTATGGCTCCACACCTCATGCTGGCTAAGTGTCTACACTTCCGGGATCATGACGCTGTTCTCTGAGCGGCATGGCAGGCCAGTCCACTGAAGATCAAAAACCAGTTCATCGGGAGGAGCTTGGCGGGCATCCGAGATGGCCGCTTGAGCACAGCGCTCTCCGGACCCTCGCCGCTCCCGACATTTTATCCTGGCTGAATCCTGATTTCTTGCAAGAATTCGTGTAGGGGACGTTTGGCTGATTACCCTGGCACTTTTCAGAAATCGATTTGGATCTCGTATTCCTGAGTTACGGTGCTCTGAACTTTTGGGCTCCGCCCTTGAGGTGCGCCCGGGACGGGGTGCGGTACTGTAGCCGTCCTGCAATTGAACAACAACGGCAGGAGATCTGGCCTTGTGGGTCCCCCCTTCCTAAGTTTCGGTTTCGATTCCGTTCCGACTTGGGCCGCGGCTGTGGATGTCGTGTTGCGATTGAGACTTGGAGGCAGATCGGCTGTTGGGCTTTCATGTGACCTATTTGCTGCTTTGGCGACCTCTACCCGAGTTGTGCCCCCTTTTTATGTACTTTTGATCCTGTACTTTGGGTGTCGGGCCCGTCGAACCTGGTGGCTTGTCCTGTGACGCATCTTCAAAATGGCGGGCAGAGGGGACAGAGAGACGCGCAAGACGAAAACACCTCTGCGCGGAGCTCCAGTTCAATCAAATGTCATGGACCGTTATACCCATTCTAAGGGGTCCCCCGGAGCTGCCCTGCCTGGTTCTAGTATTGCGTCTGAACGAATTTTGGAAGAATCGGCGGAGCCCTCCTTACAGGATATCATGGGCGCCATCTCGGGTGTGAGGGAATCCATCGGCCTACAGTACGAGGCCTTGGCCCACAAACTTGACACCGTGGCTATTGAGGTGAATCTGATTCGTGCTGATCTCGGCAAGACGAATGAGAGGGTACAATCACTGGATATTAAATCCTCTAGCCTTACGAATGACGTCTCGGAGCTCCAAACAGAGATTGGAAATCTCCGTCGGGGGAACGACTTCATGACCCGTCGCCTGGAGGACTTTGAAAATAGGGCGCGTCGCTGCAATGTTCGCCTGGTTGGTGTACCGGAAAATCCTGAACCCCACTCGGTGGATCTCCTGGTTGAGGATCTGGTCTTGAACCATTTGGCCCCTTCTGGTCTCACAAAATTTTTCACGGTGGAACGTGCACATCGTGTTCCAGGGGGCAAAGTCAAGCCGGGAGCCCCGCCGAGACCCATTGTAGCGAAGCTTTTTCATTATAGAGACCGGGACGCTATCCTGCAGGCCTCGCGGGTGAAGGGCCCGGTGGCCTTTGAGAATGCTACGGTGAACTTTTACCCGGACTTTTCCCAACAGGTTCAGAGACAACGTATGGAGTTTCGTGGTGCCAAGAAACGTCTCCGGGATCGGGGCCTACGTTACGCCATGCTCTTTCCCACTAGACTCCGGGTCGAATACAATGAACGTACCCTTTTCTTTGATCGGCCAGATGCTGTTAATGACTGGCTGGACTCATTGCCTGACCGTCCTCCTGAGACAGACTCCGCCGCTCACCCTGGCGGTGCCGAAGGTGGTGTGGAGATCTAACTGTTCGGCTCTTATGTCTTATTTTGAATACATTCTCAGGAGTGTTGGCCGGCGTCCCTCTACATTGTGATCATTCTGTCTTTTCGTTTGTTATTTTTGTTCTTGCTGAGGTCGGGGGGTGGATGGAACGGAGACCTTTCCTCCTCCGGGGTCTTTGTGTAGAATAGGGGTTCTTGGGCGACAGGCACACTGCAGGTTGGGGTGGCTCTTTAGCTTTTTGCAGGGGTGCAGGGTGGGGGGTGTTTCTCTTCAGTTTGGGGGAGGGGGGTTGGGAAGTTTTTTCTTTTCTGTGTGTTGTTTTCAAGGCGATTTGCTCCTGTGTTTGCTGCTGTTTCTGATGTCTAGCTCATGGACGGGGGGTCTTGGCTCGGGTGGTTGGGATGGGGGGTAGAGGGTTGAAATTTCTTTCCTGGAACGTTAATGGCCTGGGAGATCGTATTAAGCGCAGTGTGGTCTTAAAATGTATACGACGTTTGTCACCGGACATTGTTTTCATGCAAGAAACCCATTTGATTGGTAATGTTTGTTATGCAATGAATAGATGGGGCTACCGCCTTGTGGCGCACTCAGGGTTTACCTCCGGATCTAGGGGTGTGGGTATTCTTGTTCGAACCTCCCTCCCCCTGGCTATTGATGAGGTGATTCATGATGACCGCGGGAGATATACTGTCCTGGTGGGTAGATATGAAGGCCGCACCCTCTCTCTCTTCAATGTTTATGTTCCCCCGGGTTTGCAGGCCTCTACTTTTACTGACTTGGGCCGTGTTCTGTTGGATCTCCCTGATAGCACTCTCTTTCTTGCCGGTGATTTTAATTCGGTGCTTTCCGGCCCTCACGATCGCCATCCCCCTAGAGATACCCCGCAGGCTCAGCAGTGGTTGGGTGGGTTTTTAGATACCTTTGGCCTTGTGGACTGCTGGCGACTGTTGCATCCTACTCAACTCCAATACACCTTCCATTCTGGGGCCCATGGCAGTCTGTCCCGGCTGGATTATTTCCTGATGCCCGCAGCCCAATCATCGGCGGTTCGTGAGATTTTACACTTGCCGAGGGGTATTTCTGATCACTCGCCGCTCTGGCTTCGTTTCGAGGTTGGGGTAGAGGCGGCGGGCCGAGTGGCTCCCATTAACCCTTGGTATCTTTCCTCCCCTGAGACTCGTACCCTCTTGCTCAAGTCCATGGATTCATATTTCCTGGAAAATGAGGGGTCGGTCTCTTCGGCTGTGTCCCTGTGGGAGGCTTTTAAAACTGTGATTCGTGGACAGGCCCTTTCCTTGATTGTTGAAGCTAAGAGGGCAGGGAGGAAGGAGGTGGTGGACCTTGAGGGGGAGATCTCTGCTTTGGAGGACGAGTTGGAATCTGGTGTCACGCCTGACAAACTCCATGCCCTGGGTCTAAAACAGTTTGCATATAAATCTCTGGTCACTGACGCTGCAAAGGTGATGTTTCGTGAGCAGCAGGGCAGATTGTACGATGTGGGTGACAAAGCGGGCAAACTCCTAGCGTGGTTGGACAAGAAAGAAAGAGTTAATCGTGTGGTGCCCGTGATTCAGTCTGCGAGTGGTGAGAATGTGATAGATCCGACCGCCATTGTTGATCGTTTTGCGGAATATTTCCGTGTGGTATATGCTCCCGTGTCTGCGAGGGATGTTGCCGACTCCCGCCTTCTTCTGCGTGATATCGCTTTGCCCTGTGTCACCGACTTGGACCGTATTGCTTTGGACTCCCCTTTTACGAATGATGAGATAGCCAATGCAGTTCGCTCGCTCCGTTCGGGCAAAGCATTGGGCCCGAACGGTTTGCCTATTGAGTTGTACAAATTATGCCCCGATAAGGTGGCGCCGTATCTCCGCGCCATGTTTCTAGAATCTCGTGAGCGGAACATGCTTCCCTATGATCAGCGTCTGGCGACAATCGTCGTCATTCCCAAAGAGGGTAAACCGCGTGACCTCTGTTCCTCCTATAGGCCCATATCCCTATTAAATGTTGAACCTAAGGTGTTGGCTAAACTTTTGGCGACCCGTCTCCTTTCGGTTCTTGGGGAGTTGGTCCATCCGGATCAGTCTGGCTTTATCCCGCATCGCAACACTGCTCTGAATTTACGTCGCCTCCACGGCGCGCTGGCGAGGGCGGGGCTTTTGACTGAACCGGCCATTTTGGCGTCCCTGGATGCCTCCATGGCCTTTGATACTGTGGAGTGGCCCTATTTATGGGCGACACTTGAGAAATTTGGATTCGGGTGCGAGTTTATTAGCTGGATTAGGCTGTTGTACGCGGAACCTCTGGCGCAAGTTGTAGTGAACGGTAGAGTGTCGGCCCCCTTCTCCTTGGGCAGGGGTACCCGTCAGGGTTGCCCCTTGTCCCCTCTGTTGTTCGCGCTCGCTCTTGAACCGTTGGCGGCCTGGCTCCGTTGGGAACCGTCCCTTAAAGGTATTCGTTGGGCCCCGGACTTCGAAGACCGCGTCTCGCTTTATGCGGACGACATCCTCTTGTATCTTACTTCCCCTCGCAAGTCTTTATCTGTTTTATTTGACGTTCTTGCGTCCTTTGGCGCTAACTCAGGCCTCGTCATCAACTGGTCTAAATCCTGTGTATACGTTTTATCTGGTATCTTGCCTCCGTTGCCGAGTAGACTTCCTCTTCAGGTGGTTCGGGATGGTTTCAAATACTTGGGGGTGTTCGTTACCTTGGATCCGTCCCTTCGTTTTGATCGTAATCTTCTTCCCCCGTTGCTTAGGCTCCGTTTGGACGTTGCCCGCTGGCGCAAACTTCCCCTGTCTCCACTGGGTCGGGCGGCCCTGTTTAAGATGATGTCACTACCGCGGTTTCTCTACGCTCTCCAGAATTATTATGATCCTATCCCCAAGAACTATTTTCGGGAGATTGAGAGCCTTCAGAGGCAACTTATTTGGGATGGGCGACCGCGCATTGCTCTCGCGAAACTTTCCATCCCATGGTACGATGGGGGCATGGCGCTCCCCGATATTAAGAGATACTACTGGGCTTCCCATCTGTCCGCTATTAATCACGCTATGTTCTCTCCGGGTCGTAATCCGGCGTTTGAGATGGATAAACTTCAGCTTCCGGGAGGTGACTTTAATAGAGTACTCTATTCTCGCTCCGCTGGGCGCCACCTTGTGGGACCTACTTTGACTGCTTTGACAGTGTGGCGTGCTGCGAATGTGAGCCTGGGCTGGGAGGATCGCTTGACGTTGGCGACGCCGCTTTATGCTTCGGGACGTCTGGGCGGTCTTTGGTCTTCCAAGGGTTTTGACCGTTGGGACTTGATTGGGATCTCTAAAGTGGGGGATGTATATTCTAAGGGTTCTGTGCGCCCGTTTCAGGCCCTCCAGGCTGACTACAGCCTGAGTAGTCGGGAATTCTTTCGTTATTTACAGATCAGGCACGCTTTGGTTTCGGTGTTTGCTCCTGGTGAGATTCCGCCTGACTCTTCCCCACTTGAAGACCGTATCCTTGACGGACATCTTCCTGATAGCACTATCTCCCTGATCTATAAAAAGTTGATCAACAATCGGACTGACTTGTTGGCCCGACTTCGGGAACAGTGGATGGGGGATGGGTTGGAACTTGATGATGAGGATTGGCAATCGGCCCTCTCCTCTCCGAAGGAGGTGGCTATACCGGCTCGACTCCGTCTGGTCCAATTGAAGATCCTTCATCGGGTGTACGTGACGGGACCGCGACTGATGGTGATGGGCTTTTCCTCCGATGGACTGTGTAAGCGTGGATGTGGTTTGCGTGCTACTTTCCTGCATATTCTTTGGGAGTGCCCGATGGTGGCTGCTTATTGGGTGGCCGTGCTTGATCTGATGACTGTGGTGACGGGGATATCCTTGCGACCGGAACCTCGTCGCTGCCTTTTGAATGTTTGGGAGCCCACGGACTATTCGGTGGCACAGACTAGATGGGCCACCCTGGGCTATATGATCGCGAAGCGAGATATTGCGCAACTCTGGGGGGCCTCCAGGCCCCCTGCCCTCTCGCAATGGGAGGATAATATGGATTGGTCCATGTTCCGTGAGAAAACTGTTTATGTGGCCAGGGGTAGACCCAGGGCATGGGTGAAGGTGTGGGGTCAATGGAACGAATACCGTGGCGACATTTGTACTCCTCCCCTTGTGGACACTATCGAGATTACCCTATCTCCCTAGGCTGGCGTTCCCGGAATCTTCATATAGGGACTGAGCTGGTGTCACCGGCTTTTCCCCCCTTCTTCTTCCTGATCTCTGCCCCCCTCCCCCCCCGCCCCCCCGCTCCATACTCCTTAGTGCTTAGGATATTATTACTGCACCTCCGCTGCTGTCCCCCCCTTGCGTCCCTTGGGCTGACCTTCAGTGATACACTCTCGCCTTTTTGTATGTTTGTTCTTTCATATATATAAAACCTGTTTTGGTTCTGTATATAATGTGGAGTATTGCATTGTTGATTGACGGTTACCTCTGCGGGCTTATGTGATATGTCTCTCCTCCTTTTTAGCGGCTGGCCCGTGTGGTTGTAGGCCCATCCTTGTACATTTCTGCTTGCTCAAATAAAGGTTTTTAAAAAAAAAAAAAAAAAAAAAAAAAAAAAAAAAAACCAGTTCATCATGCAATTTCCAAACTACACCCCAGCTATTCAAAACCAGAAAGCCACATTCTTAAGTGCCAAAAAGTGACTTTGAGTATTGAACATTCAGTACTCCTTCCTAATCCCCACTCATATTAAGGTCCTCAGAGAGGGCAAATCCCTGTTCTTTACTGACCCTAAAGATGCCTGGAACTGAATTGAAATACACCAAGCTGGGCCGTCAGTGGCCCCTGGTGGGTTCTCCTGCTGCTTGTCCATGGGGGAGCATCAAAGACTCAACCAAACCAATCAGGGCCCTTCCCTGCTCTCCACTACTCCTAAACCCCCACTTTTGGAACAGCTAATCAAGGGCTGATGCACGGTCCTACAAGCCGCGGCATCTCTGGGGGAAAACGCCAGCTTCTCAGAGGGGGACCAGGGCCCCAACATCGTCGCATCAGATGACGACTCCATGGTGACGGATTGGCTTCACCGGGACTAGCAGACACCACTGCTGAGTTTCCCCAAACAGCAGACACTATAAGATGACTCTCTACACCCTACCCCTCCTCCCCTAAACCACGGGCCCTACCTGATCCCTGCATCCTCGGCCCATGCGGCTCACCATCTTCCCCCAACCACCCCTTGCATATGGGCAGAACCGAGTAAAAAAAAAGACCACTCCCTTTCCCCTCCCTCCCCCACCATAATAGACGCTAAACTCCGAAGGACAATACAATACTTCCCTGAACCAGGGCCATCCCACACCCACTCTGCATACTACACTATAAAGCCCCCACATCTTCATTCATGGTTGACAAAACTACCTAGTTTGGCGGAGCTGCTATGGCAGATTGCTCTTCATGTTTCACTAGTTCACCTGTCCTGCCCCTACAGTTCTTTACTTGGAGATCTGACTGGGGCTGCCCACCAAGACACCCACCACTGAAGGGGCAATTAGCGAGTACTCTCCAAGAGACTCTTCATCCCCCAGCCAGATAGTCCTAAGAACTGTTCAGCCTATAACTTCCATGCACTTTCTGGCAGGATGCAGTTTCTAGCCCTGAATGTCAAGGGCATGCACACAGGATGGAAGCGCTACTCCGTCTATTCCTACATCACACACCAAAATGCCCAAATGATATTCCTCCAGGAAACACACATCACTGTGGCGGAGTTGGAGCGCCTGTGCAGCTGCTGCAGAGGACTCTTTATGGCTACCACCTACTTGGCCTACGCTCTTGGGGCTCCCATTTGGATTCGTCCGGGACTCCCCTTGCAGACCCTAGAGGCAGTTGCAGACAAAGAGGGGCAATACGCTATGGTGGAGGGTGGTCTTGACGGTTCCTGACACTTTGTAGGGAGCATTTACGGCCCTAATGTGGACCAGGGACCAATTTGGGTGTCACTGTCTGAAGTGCTAGCACACAGAGTTGGGTTTCCATGAAGTCTGGTTGGCAAGCACAACTGCCTCCTTGACCTCCATCTCGACCATTCGACCCCCTTCACCGATCTCTCCCACAAGGTCAGACACAACGCTTTATGAGCTGGATTAGTCAGAGGGCCCTGGTGGATGCGTGAAGATGCCTGAACCCCCACTTCTGAATATACTACTTTTACTCAGCGTCACACGACCTCTACAATAGACTGAACTGCTTTCTTCTCTCAACTTCGAATATAGACCTGGCCAAAGACGCTGACTATCTTGGTAGCAAAGTTTCCAACCACGATGCCCATACCCTGGAGATGACGAGCAAAGTCTGGTGGCCCCCGGTCCCCACATGGTGCCTTCCACAGGAGACATTGGAGGGCCCTGCCTTCCTTGAGTCCACCTACTTCACATTGCTCGATACTTCACAGAAAACAAAGACACAGCCTCTACCAGTGCGCTTGAGTGGAATGCTTTTAATGTCCCAGGGGGATTTGCCTACAGGAGATACTGGGAGTTCGTAGAACCCTGGCTAAAGAAGTGATCTGAACAACTGATCACTACACTGGGAAAAGCAGCAGTCCTAGATGCTGCCTAACACCCGTCACTCTCCGAGGCCAAAACCCACTACACCTCGCTACTAGCATGACTACGCTGCTTCAATCTCACTGCCTATGCAGTCAAAACGCACCAAGTCTGGCTGTCTCCTTGCGTAGTTGGTGGGCCAAGACACCCACATAGGGCCAATCATGGAGAACGCCTGGCCCCTGACACCACCATATATGCACAACCCGAAAGCCTCGAGGCAACTCCTCAGTATATGCTGCACCCCCTCACCCATATATCGGTATAGACAAATCCTTCTTGGCTTAGCTTGCCCTTCCGTGCATTCCGACGATCCTGAAAAAATTACCTGGACGAGCACATTGCCATCCCTGAAGTCAAACTAACTATCCAAAACCTGGCGGGAAATACAACTCCAGGCCTTGGTGGTCGCCTGCTTGAGTATTACCATGCCTACACTACTCTACTGGTGCCTAGACTCGTTGATATATGCAATGAAGCGATGCAGACTGGGAAATTACCCCCATCCCTGAGGGAACCATTCCTGGTATCCATACTGAAACCCAATAGAGATCCAACCCTCCTTCCACCTTTCAGTCCTATTGCCATACTGGGCACAGACTATAACATCTTGGGGAAGATCCTGGCTGAGAGTTACTCTCAGATATTACAAACCTTAGTACACCCCGACCAAAATGGTTTTGCCCCAGGGAACAGCACGTCCCAAAACATACGTCGACTGTTCCACCTAATGGACCAGATTTTCATGGGAGCACCCCCATGCAGACTGCCAAACGCCAGGGGTGGGCGGAGCTTGCAGAGTTGCAAACCACGGAATTCTGCAGAGTTGCCGGAAGACTCCACACAATTCTGCAGAGTTCCGCTTGTGGGCGGAGTACAGGAGGCCGGTCCAACTAGTGCTTCGCAATATTATTACACATGGTTCATATACATTATGACGAGGTCTTTCTGTTTTCCACCTTATCAAAATGAGCATTATGTGTTTCACACAAGACAGGCCCTCATTCAGTTACCCCCCCCCCCACCACCCGCCTCTGCTAAATGCATCACAATTGAAGGAAACAGAACTACCTGGAGCCGGGACAGAGAAGCCTAAGTTAACGCGCCATAGTCACTCTGACAACACACCACACCACTTTGTTTGGACACTGCATGCTTACAAGTGCTGCTGTTACGTTCTGAAGTGGAAATCCATAAGGCGACTAATGCCACTATATAAATTACCTAAAAAAACACTGACCCTATCGTTCAGGGAGCCTCAGCAAACTATAATATCACCCAGGAAAGAAAAAACCTTGCACAGAACCTGCAGCCACGCTGTCAAAGAACCCGCTGCTGTCAAGGGCAGCAGAACCATATGTCACAGAGCTTTAGTTAGTTTGGCCACCCTGCAAGGGCGGCTTTAGTGGTGGTAGTGCTCCATGCAACAAGCTTTTCTGTCCCCCAACCCCCATGCTCGAGACACACTGCATCCTGGAGCACGTGCAGGGAATTAATAATGCTGGATTTAATGTAAAAGAAGGAAGGAAGAAAACCAAGGACACTTCACAGGGATTTTTTTTCCTATCGAACACATCAAACCCCACATTCTCAATCACATGCAAAAGCAACCTTTGGCCAAAATGTAAAATTACTCTTCAATCGATCTAAGGGCCCGATTCACAAAACCACCTATACAGATAAACCCAGCTTTTGGTAGGCTAATGTATATAAGTGCAAATTCACGTTGACGCTCGGGCTCGGAGTATGACTCCTGGTGGTTTATATCGAGGTGCTGCCCCTGGCTAGATCTTTGCCTTACCCTCCTCCATTTGCTCATATGGAGACCACACTGTGGTTTATCCCACCGACCAAGCTACAGCAACATTTATTGGCAGATTTCTCAGTTGAGCGTCATACTGATAATTCAAGAATCCAGTGCTGTGGAAGAAGGTACTCATCAAAGGATACTCCACTGTTCTGTGAGATACTCATGCTCAATGCTCATTTGGGACTCGGGAGCAAGATCAGAGCGGAGTATGCACAACTTCATTATGCATACTGCTTGTAGGAGAGTAGGGTCTGCTTCCTATGGTCACTCCCACTGTTTGCTGTGATTTTCTGGTTTTTCAACTTTAGTGTGGCTGTGGGCCTGCTAATCAGACCCACAGCCCAGCTGTTCTCTCTCTAAATTGATACCATGTACTTTAGGTACATACCAGATTGGGTATTGGGTCACCTCTGTGAGCCCCTGTATAGTGTACCATAGGTACCCAGGGCATAGGTTCATCCAAGGCCTACCAGGGGCTGCAGCATGTATTATGCCACCCCTGGCTGGCACTCCAAACTGACACCACAGGCTGATCAATCAGCTTGGGTAAGGTGGTGTAATCACCCCTTACTTAGATATAGTATACCATATATATATATATATATATATATATATATATATATGGACACATATGCACCTATAAGTCACTCCTATGGTAGGCCTCGACAATCCTGGAGGCAGAGTACTTGGTTTTATGTGAGAGGGTGCCTTAGCATGAGCTGAGCCCCTCTGCAGCTTTCGGAACCATCTCCTTATAGCTGTTCTATGATATAGCCATACCATATACTCTTAAGTGCATTATAATCCTCGCGGTTAATGCTAACTTTGGTTTGGCTTTATTAAAACATGTCGTGTAAGATGTCTAACACTTTGGAATACTACCCCCCCACCAATTCTGGCGGCGGGGGTAGCATTCCACCCTTCTAGAGAGAATAGACATGTATGTTACTGCTTTACCCGGTTAAAGTTAAACAGAGCCCCAGCATCACAAAATGGATGCTGCTGCCACAGACACAAGTCTGACCTCCTGCTGCTGGACGAAACTCCCTCAGGGAAGGCCTGGACAATAGGTTTCCTGTCCAGGGAGGTGCCAGAACCTCCCCAGACAGGCAGATGTGTATTGGGACTAAGCATGGGCGGATTTTGCGGATTCGCAATCCGCGAATTTGCGTATTTGCGTATTTGCGAATTGCGAAAATACGCAAAATCCGCGAAATCTCACGGATTTGCGTATTTTTTTGGGGGGGGTGTGTTCGCACGGGTTTCTGCAAGTTCGCGAGGGTTTTGTACAATTCCGCAAATTGCGAACTTACTTGTCGGGTCGCCAGTTTTGCGAACTTGTTGTTTCTACGTGCCCAGCCTGTTTGCAAGGCTTTCTTCATCACTGCCACCCTCTGTCACCACTGGCACTCTCTTTGGTCACCCATGCCACTCTCTGGCTCACCCATGTCACCCTCTGTGTCATCACAGCACCCTCTGGTTCACCAGTGTACATTATTGGGGCAAAGCACAGCACTGCCATCCTCTGTCAACACTGGCACTCTGGTTCACCCATGCCACCCTCTGGCTGGCACACCCATGCCACCCTCGGTGTCATCACAGCACCCTCTGATTGACTAGTGAGTGTACATTATTGTGGCAAAGACAAGCACACCTGCACTAAGTTTTGCAAACAACACCACCTGCCCTGCCCCAACTGACATTAATGAAGGCTGGCACCTGCTTGTCTGCTCCCTTTCCTTTTTGTTGCAATAACAGGATGCAATGGCATACTTGTAACTATTCTGTGACTGTCAGAGCAGGGTCACACAATAGTTGCAAGTAGGCAACCGGATTCTGGAGGGCCCCTTCAGGAAGCACTACAGGTAAATGGTTACAAATGATGAGCTCGAACTTTTGCACCTGCTCGTTGGTTTTGCTTTTGCAAAACTCGTTTTTAGGTAATTTCACCCTATTCGCGAGGCGCGGCGTCGTGCGAACTCGACCGTGGAAGCCGCGAACTCGTGCGAGTTACCCCAAGGTTGAGTATGGGCGCCGCCATTTTGTTTGCGTGACGTATTTCCGTTTTCGCCCGCTTGTAATTTTTGTACTTTCGCGAGTGCGAGATTGTTGCTGCCCGCGCCGCGGCCCGCGAGCAGTGCGAACACAAGCAAAAAATCCGCTTCGCACGGATTTGCGTATTTTCGCCACATCCGCGAGAGTTCGCGGATTGCGGATTTACCGAAAATACGAAAAATCCGCGAGCGTAACGGATTTTACGCCCATGCTTAATTGGGACAGGGAGGGCTGCATCAGCAGATGCTTTTTGAGACACTGCCTGGGGCACACAAGGTGCTCCATGCATAGCCCGGTTCAAACCAGTTGCTGGGGCACTCCAGCCCCAGCTCTGCCACAAAACTGGACAAAGGGAAAGGGGTGCAACCACCCCCTTCTCAGGTCCACCCATAGAAGGGACCTAGGCAGGTAATTCAGCCCCTTAGCTTAGTATAAGTATAGGAGCTGTGTCCCCAGGACTTTAGATTATCCTGGAAAGAAACTTTGATACAGAACTCTTGGACCTTCGACATTCTATGCTGACGAGAAGACGGAAGATTTCTCCCTTGTGGTCAAAGAGTGACCACCCTGTGCAAACAGGCACCACCAGTAACTTGCCGGTCTGCTTGGTTGACGCTCCCGCCGGAACCTGAAGACTCAGTGACACAGGAACTGGACTCTTAGACTTCTCTGACTCCAACCCACATCCACAGCAAAGCAGAGACCCGTGGCAGACACGAGAGATGTGGGACCGGACACCCTGGACATCTTGCATTTTGCTAACAGCTCAACCACCGAGGTACCCTTGCAGTTGTTGTAAGCAATCAGGGGGGACAATGGGGGACAATTTTTACCGGGGTCCAATGTACGTGTCCAAAAAGGAGTTATCAAGAAGGTGTACAGAGTTCCCCAAGGGGTAAGTTAACTACGGGAAGGGAGGGGGGGCGAAAGGGGGAGTAGCCGCTCTCTCTAGGGAAGATAGCAATTTGCAGCAGGGAATCAAGCAAACCCTTAACGGAATAAAGGATGCCTCACACAATTAAAAGGCTGGACAACAGTAGCCATCCGACCTAATGACTGTATTGTGTCATCATTGGCCTCCTGCTCCAACGACAGGCTGGCGGTGCAATGCCTGCCGGGTAGCACGTAGTGCTACTCTTTTGGCGGAGTTCTTTTATTCCTGGCCAATGGGTGCATGCGTGTGAGGGACCTAGGGAGTGTAATTGTGAGCGTGAGTGGAAGTTTAAAATAAGTCAGTAGAGTCCATTAGAGCAACTTTAATGATATGGCTCACTGCTTAGTTAAAATTGGTAAAGGGAGGGGTAGCGAAGCGCAACAAGTAAGGTAATGTGGCCTCGTTCAACCCTCGCCTATGGTGTGGTCGACATGTTTCATGCCAGTTATGGCAATTCTTCAGGACCTATGGTAGCTCATCAGTTAGTGCGAAATCTCCACCTAATTGAAGAAAATTTCATATACAACCTGTGTATCAGGGCAGGGGATGATCCTGCGGTGGTCCATGCCCTAAATGTTGGGAAGAAATGGACACACTCAGTCCTGGATGCAATCAGTCAGGATCTTACATGTAGAAGCGTACTCGAACATCTACTATGGTTCAAAAAGTATACATCCACAACCTGGTGATGTAAAGAGGAAGAGAGAGGGAGTGTGTGAAGAGTCAAGGGATGGGCGGGGGGGTGATGATGTATCCCATAGAAGAATTGCTAGGAATACATAGGTTAAGTCTATACCATTATTTATACTCCATGCTATGACACCCAGTCGTGTTTTACAGCTTAGCGGTAGTATAATAGAAAAATTTCAAAAGGGGGAATTCTGAGGATACAGAGAAAACAAAGCCAAACGTGTTTCATTAGGATCATGATGGCGAGGTCACCAGGCGGGTGACTCTCGGCAATTCCTTACCCTTAATCCCTGGTGGCCGGGCCCCACGAACTGTCCTTGGGAAGGCCTGAGCAGCGAGGAGTCCCCTACATGGAAGGGTAAACGGAATATATCTATTGGTCATAATATGCGTGATCACGAAGGTGGATCTCACACTGTTGTTAAATGATAACGTGTCCCGATCATTCGGGCATCCATTATGCCCGTCCCCTACACCTTACCTGGATTGCTCTAGGCAAAGCGGGTCAGCACCTACCCATCCCACGGCGGCGGTAACGCAGGACAGCCGGTGGATCGCTGTGCCTCCCGCGAGGTATAAATGCCGGTAACCGCGAGCGCCGTGGGTGGGCGTGTCGAGGGTGTGTTGCTAGGAGACGCGAGGGAGCGTCGTGTGAACAGAGAAGAGGGACAGTCAAGCCAGCAACAACTCATGCCGGCCGACAATTGAGCGCCATCTTAGAGTGGGGAAATTTTAATGTGCATCAGCCTAATCGGTACCGGGTTTGAGAGATACCGACGAGCGCTCAGGCTCAAGGGGGGCGGACGGGGGGAAAACCCAACAGGCATCTTGCGGGTAGGGTTCAATAATTAATAATGGGAAAGGCTAAGTTTGATTTATCTGGCAAGCACATTCCAAGGAATAGAATCGTTAAGCCCCTGGGCATCAGTCTGAAGGCGGTGCACCCACCGCTGTTCCATTTTGTACAGTGCCTGCTGACTGATAGAGGGATGGCATTCGAGAATAGTCCATTGTACATCTGCAGGCAGGTGATTTTGTTGTCTACATTGTTCGTATATTTTGGTGTGTGTTTTCTTACAGCGGATGTTGCTGTAATGCTCCATGATGCGCAATTTGACAGTGCGCATCGTCATCCCGATGTAGAGCAATTTGCACGGGCACATAAGCATATAAATACATTTTGCACTGTTACAGTTCGTATGCTTATTACGGTGCCAAGTGAAGTCATTGGGGAGTTCAAGAGTCTTGCCCTGGAGAGTCTGAGGGCATATCACGCAGGAACCACACCGATGATGACCCACGACAGGGGGCAAGTCCCACAGGGTTTTCAGAGGGCGTGTGCTGAACCTCTTGGGGCGGGTGTTCACGCCTTATTTCTATACCCTCCCCAAAATTCACAAGGGGATCACCCCGGTCCCGGGAAGACCTATAGTCTCCGGGATTGGGTCACTCCTAGAGCCACTATCCCAATTTTGCGATGCCTTCCTTCAGCCCTTGGTGAAGCAGATTCCTTCATACCTGCAGGACACCAGAGATGTCCTGCGCCTCATTGATGAAGTGGATGGTAGAGAGGATGTTGACCTCCTCCTAACCCTAGATGTAGAGGCACTATATACCAACATCCCTCAACAAGCCACCTTGGAAGCCGTGGATTCCACATTACGACTGGAAGAATGGTCCTCTCCTACTCCCATTACTTTCATCATGGAACTAGCCCACATAGCTCTCACAGAGAACTTTTTCAGGTACGAGTCACAGCTCTATCACCAAGTGAGCGGGACATCTATGGGTTCTACCTTCGCGCCCAGCCTGGCCTGTATTTATATGGCAACTTTCGAAAAGATTCACATCTACCCACCCGAACAGAACCCGTTCCGGGCACACCTTACCCTTTGGCGTCGTTACATTGACGACATTTTAATATTCTGGAAAGGTGATCGAACAAGTTGTGAGGCCTTTTGTGCATGGATTAACCTACAAGACCCCTTTCTGAAGTTCACAGGCACAATTTCTGAGAAGTCGGTCCCCTTCCTAGACCTTACTATCAGGTTGGACCCCACAGAAATTACCACTACCCTCTTCAAAAAAGAGACTGACCGGAATAGCTTGCTCCTATACAAGAGCCACCACACCAGATCTCTGAGAGACAACCTGCCGTTCGGGCAATTTCTACGGCTCCGCAGGAACTGTACCTCATTATCAGACTACAAACAAGAAGCTAATATTCTACAACATAAGCTCTTGGATAGGGGGTACCCCACGCAACTCCTAAAGAATTCGTCGAAAAGAGCCCTTAACAACAACAGAGACTCACTTCTGGAAACCCACACCAATGAGAAGGATGACTTGATCACCTGCGTGACATCCTACACAAGAAATTCCACGTTCATAAAGAAAGCTGTGATCTCGCATTGGGGTATCTTAAACACAGCGGGCCTTGATCTACCCCGGCCCCGCTTTGCTTTCAAAAGGACAGCCAACCTCAAGGACACTTTAATCCACACCCGCCCCAAGAGGTTCAGCACACGCCCTCTGAAAACCCTGTGGGACTTGCCCCCTGTCGTGGGTCATCATCGGTGTGGTTCCTGCGTGATATGCCCTCAGACTCTCCAGGGCAAGACTCTTGAACTCCCCAATGACTTCACTTGGCACTGTAATAAGCATACGAACTGTAACAGTGCAAAATGTATTTATATGCTTATGTGCCCGTGCAAATTGCTCTACATCGGGATGACGATGCGCACTGTCAAATTGCGCATCATGGAGCATTACAGCAACATCCGCTGTAAGAAAACACACACCAAACTATACGAACACTGTAAACAACAAAATCACCTGCCTGCAGATGTACAATGGACTATTCTCGAATGCCATCCCTCTATCAGTCAGCAGGCACTGTACAAAATGGAACAGCGGTGGGTGCACCGCCTTCAGACTGATGCCCAGGGGCTTAACGATTCTATTCCTTGGAATGTGCTTGCCAGATAAATCAAACTTAGCCTTTCCCATTATTAATTATTGAACCCTACCCGCAAGATGCCTGTTGGGTTTTCCCCCCGTCCGCCCCCCTTGAGCCTGAGCGCTCGTCGGTATCTCTCAAACCCGGTACCGATTAGGCTGATGCACATTAAAATTTCCCCACTCTAAGATGGCGCTCAATTGTCGGCCGGCATGAGTTGTTGCTGGCTTGACTGTCCCTCTTCTCTGTTCACACGACGCTCCCTCGCGTCTCCTAGCAACACACCCTCGACACGCCCACCCACGGCGCTCGCGGTTACCGGCATTTATACCTCGCGGGAGGCACAGCGATCCACCGGCTGTCCTGTGTTACCGCCGCCGTGGGATGGGTAGGTGCTGACCCGCTCTGCCTAGAGCAATCCAGGTAAGGTGTAGGGGACGGGCATAATGGATGCCCGAATGATCGGGACACGTTATCATTTAACAACAGTGTGAGATCCACCTTCGTGATCACGCATATTATGACCAATAGATATATCCTGTTTACCCTTCCATGTAGGGGACTCCTCGCTGCTCAGGCCTTCCCAAGGACAGTTCGTGGGGCCCGGCCACCAGGGATTAAGGGTAAGGAATTGCCGAGAGTCACCCGCCTGGTGACCTCGCCATCATGATCCTAATGAAACACGTTTGGCTTTGTTTTCTCTGTATCCTCAGAATTCCCCCTTTTGAAATTTTTCTATTATACTACCGCTAAGCTGTAAAACACGACTGGGTGTCATAGCATGGAGTATAAATAATGGTATAGACTTAACCTATGTATTCCTAGCAATTCTTCTATGGGATACATCATCACCCCCCCGCCCATCCCTTGACTCTTCACACACTCCCTCTCTCTTCCTCTTTACATCACCAGGTTGTGGATGTATACTTTTTGAACCATAGTAGATGTTCGAGTACGCTTCTACATGTAAGATCCTGACTGATTGCATCCAGGACTGAGTGTGTCCATTTCTTCCCAACATTTAGGGCATGGACCACCGCAGGATCATCCCCTGCCCTGATACACAGGTTGTATATGAAATTTTCTTCAATTAGGTGGAGATTTCGCACTAACTGATGAGCTACCATAGGTCCTGAAGAATTGCCATAACTGGCATGAAACATGTCGACCACACCATAGGCGAGGGTTGAACGAGGCCACATTACCTTACTTGTTGCGCTTCGCTACCCCTCCCTTTACCAATTTTAACTAAGCAGTGAGCAATATCATTAAAGTTGCTCTAATGGACTCTACTGACTTATTTTAAACTTCCACTCACGCTCACAATTACACTCCCTAGGTCCCTCACACGCATGCACCCATTGGCCAGGAATAAAAGAACTCCGCCAAAAGAGTAGCACTACGTGCTACCCGGCAGGCATTGCACCGCCAGCCTGTCGTTGGAGCAGGAGGCCAATGATGACACAATACAGTCATTAGGTCGGATGGCTACTGTTGTCCAGCCTTTTAATTGTGTGAGGCATCCTTTATTCCGTTAAGGGTTTACTTGATTCCCTGCTGCAAATTGCTATCTTCCCTAGAGAGAGCGGCTACTCCCCCTTTCGCCCCCCCTCCCTTCCCGTAGTTAACTTACCCCTTGGGGAACTCTGTACACCTTCTTGATAAACCCTTGCAGTTGTGCATTGGGGTACAAGAAGCCCCAGACCCGAGTGCCATTTGCACCGAAGCTCAGCCCTCCACACTCCACGAGTGCCGCATGGGGTCCACTCTTGCATTTAGGCTTGTCGCATCTTCCCAGTTCCTTGCCCGTTGGCTTGTGAGCCTCCTGAAGACTTTTCTTTTAAACTGCTTTCCTGGTTTTTCCAGGCTTGCTCCAGCTTCCCTTCAAAGAAGAAGCACCACAGACCTTGCTGATCTGCAACAGAGCCAATCTTCACATCGTGCTTGCGTTGCGGTTGCCAAAGCTTGTTGGGTCCAATCCGGATACCGACACCGCAGTCAACTAGATCCTTCATGGGACAGCTCAAATCCAGCACCTGGTCATCGTCAATGCCTCCTGAACCTCGTGGCTGAAGAGACAAGCTCACCTTCTTCACCTTCAAGCACGCGACATCCCCTGGTTCCTTCCTGGTCACTGGTTAGTGACCCAGACTCTGTCTCCTCTGCTTTTAGGTTCTTCACATCACCGATCCACCCTTGGATCCACCCGGACACTTTTCCTCTGGTCGCCTGCAGCACTTCTTTGCAGATCTCCATAGAAAACGACAATGAAACCCGACACCAAAGGGCACCTATGCACCCGGCTTCCCTGGGTGAGGTAACACAAGTACTCCGGTGCTCCCGTGGGTCTTGACTCTAGAAGTGTCCTAGTCTAAAGGGGTTTTATCGTAGTCCATCTGGAAGTGTCCTAAAACTGTAACTTTGTAACTTCTTCGTTTCCCATTATGAGTCAATGGTAACTCGCAACTGTATTTAGACACTGCACGCATCTCCCGTGGGCCTCCTACTTCCTAACCTTTGGTTGGTTAGTGTAGTCCCAGCGATTCTACAGGCCCTATGCCTGCTGTCTAACTCTCATGTGGTTCTTATACCCCTTCGTTAGTATATGGTTTGTGAGGCCCCTAGGGCATAACTGTATTTGTGCAGCTTATCGTATGCTAATTGAGATTCTTGTAATGTACTTTTACCTCTGACCTAATAAAGTGCAGAGGGGTTGTGTTTAGAATAAATACATATATTTTTTATATATATCTTGTGTGGTGTCCTTTCATTTGGAATTCAAGGGATTATAACTGGTAAAACAGCTTGCTTCACATGCTCTCTGAAGTATTAGCCTATGACTGCTGGTCCATGCTATCACTAGGATAGCTTGCCTATAAGGTTGACTTTACAACCACCATCAATAAGGGTCGATTAGACTGGTACAGGGTGCCCACTAGAACTAGTGGACATCATATGCCAGGCTAACTTCTCACACTGCCTGTCACCCATTTCTTTTAAGCTAAGGCCAAGGGCAGGCTGGCAATCACTGGTGTGACGATAATTGAGGGGGCCCACCTGCCAGGTACATGGAGGGGCCCCCTCCGGACTCTATTTGGAGCTCTCAGTGCCGAAGTGCAGTGCTGAGGGGGCCCCCTTGAGCTTGAGGGCCCCCAGCACTGCGGGGGATGCGTGGGCCTGTGTTACACCCTGCTGGCAATGCTCCGCAAGCCGAGCACGAGCCTGTCTTTGTGCCCAAGCCAGCATGCATAGACAAAGAAGCACCACCTCTCTTGCATCTGCTACAGAATTCTTGGTGGACGAGTGGGTCACATGTCCAATAATAATATACAGATGTATAAGTAGTCAACGTTTGGGCCGTTTTCTGTATTCAAGCATGTTTTTACACCATGCCACATGTAGTAGCGTTGACGGTGGGAGGTAAACTCCATCAGGCAGCTGAGTGCAGAGTATTTTGCCAAACTCTGACCTCCTAGTGGAGAGCAGAGTGGCAAAAACTCTGTGAACTCCACTGGCAGAGTTTACTGCCCACGCCTACCAAATACTAGACATGGAGAAGGCCTTTGACACTGGACTGAGATTATCTCTTCTGGGTGTTGACTGTTATGGGCATGGGTGGTAGCCTTCACAGGAATACTAAGTTACTCTATGCAGATCCAACCTCCAGAGTCTGTCTAGGCAGAATGATCCTGCCATCATTCCCAATTGGGAGAGGCAACAGGCAAGGATACCCCCTCACCCCTCAACTCTATGTTTTGGCCATAGAACCTCTGACCATCAGACTTCGCTGGAAGGGAGAGGCCTGGGTATACCTTTGGACAGAATAAGACACACGGTGTCCCTTTAAGTGGATGATTTACTTCTCTACATCCACGACAGTCACTCACATCTCACCCCAATACACTCCATGCTGCAGCAATTTGTGCAAGCTGATGGTCTTCAAGTCAACTGGGCAAAATCATATGATTTACCATTATGACACAACTCAAACCCCCGTGAGGTGCATCTAGGCGGTACCACGTTAGTATGGAGGAGTGTCACAGTCAGATACCTTGGGTTTAGACTCTACCGCTCCCACTGTAGACCTCTTCGAGGGCAATCTGAGGAGGGTCCTAACTGCCCTAAACTGGCAGGTGCATTTTTGGAAGGTCCCATCCCTGGCCAAGACAGGGAAAATAGCCTTATCTAAAATTATAATTCTTCCACGTCTCCTTTCCTACTTTGTCAGCTTACCTGTCATCCCCCCAGAGCTTCTTCTGTGCATTAGACACGAGTTTGAGAGCACTCATCTGGGTCAACAAGTGCCATTGAATTGCACTGCGTAAATTGCAACTTCCAGTAGATGGGAGACTTGGCGCCCCCTCATTTAAGGCAAACTTCCTGGTGGCACAAGTTCAATGAATCTCATGCTGGTTGACTGAGCGCTACATGGGGGTAACTAGGAATGGATCTGGTCCCCTGTGTCTACCCACTCTTTAGGGCTTTCTCCTACCTCATGGCACCCCTCGAGCCCCCCAATTGATTCAAGTATCAATCGCCTGCAAGTGCCTAAAAAGAGCCTACTACCTTACACACCACATCCCGCCCTATGCGTCTGGCTTCTTACTCCCCACATTAGTCCAGGACACCGTGCCATCGCCCCCCTCACTTACACTGGATTAACCCCGCTATCCTCCCTGAAGGCAACCCCGCCTTGGATCACTCCAGCCCCACCCCCCCCAGTTTACGCTCAGACCCCACGAACTACCCAGGCCATAATCTACTCTCTATTCAGCCTTTACACAGCCACTGTACCTCTTATGGCTCTTTCAATGTCTAATACATGCTGCTGTTCTCGATTACTTGTATGCCTAACTTCAACCTGTACACTCTTGCACCTAATGGCCTACCCCATCTTATAATCTGCCCTGCAAAGCCTTTGATTGGCCTACCTCATGATATTTTCTGCCCTGCAAGGCCTTTGATGTTGATGGTTTTGTTACAAACCTCAATAAAAAATAGTTAAAAAACAAACAATAGTCTGCTAGCCATATTGTTAGCATATGTAAAGCACCATAGTCAAATCAGTTTCACAATGACCAAATACATGAAACATGATATCCATATTAGTAGTTTCTACAAGGCTTTTGTATGTAAAGCATGATAGCCAGGCCAGTAACCACGCTTAAACCCAATGCCAAGTACCAGAAATAACCAGTCAAGGTTCCACATTGACCCATGTAATACATCACTGCCACCCTATCCATGCCCCATTTGCTAGCAGCTCTGATTGGTGCCTTGTCCTGATATGGACTGGAGTTCTTTCCTACCAAGTAGCAGCTCACTGCCGAAAGGTAGAGCTCTATGGATTAATCTTATGCAGGATCATCATCTTCAGTTGACAGTTTCTATGGACAATGGTGGTGAGTAGTGTTATGCCTGAGCAATATGGAAGAGAGTGACAAAAGTGATGGTGAAGACGGAAGAATAAATATAGGAATGAGTGAGAGACTAAGGCTGAGACTTAGAGCCCATATGCTATTCTTCTTGTGGGAACTGTGATGCCTAAGGCCGTCGCAGTTGCCAATGGCGGTAATGGGGTGTTATTTGAAGCTTTTCGAGGCCGGGGCAATATGCCAATAAGATTACTTGTACTGTGACAATTCCATGTAGCAAACAATGTGATTGCTGAGATGTTTCCTGTTAGAAACCATGGGATCACATATTCTGTGCCAATTTCTGAATGGAGGTAATGTGGTTACTGGTATGATCATCTAGTTGGGTGAAGTGTGACAACTTTTTCTGAGACGATTCCAGCTTGGTTAGGGAGCCAAATGCTCAAGTCACCAGCACACTACTTTTGAAGACTTGAGCTTCCTTTTGTATAAAGTATTTCTATTATGTGCATCAGTCTAATTGCTTCAATCGATCAAACAGGATTTGGGCTGGCGATCTATCCTGCTCAAGAGCAGCTCACGAATGAAGCTGATGTATCAGGTGAACTGAGCCTTTGCCCGGGCCACGCCTGATGTTGGGGCAGTCGCACAGACTGCACTGTTTACGGCTTTGGCCTGCTGTGCACAAGGCTGGACTGGCTGTACCAGGCATCGGGCGATTCCCAGGGGGGCTGGAAGGGTGAGGGGGGAAGGGGGGTGGTTTTGTTAGTGAGGGCTGGTTTTGTAGCAGCGCAGCAGTTTTAAAGGACTGCAAAGTTCCTTGTATATTCAGCAGTTTTCAGGCAGCAATTAAAGTGTCAAGTTAACTCCGGTGATTAATGTATCTGCTGGCGACTGATGGGAGTTTTGCCTAGTGGCAGTTTTAACTCATCTAAGGTAGCCCAGAGGGTTAATACACCTGTTTCAAATAAAGTGTACCATGCATATCATCGAGTAATATATGATGTGCATAGCTCAGTGGGTTACTTCTTTTGCCACGGAGATTCTATGATTACGTTACAGTTCATAATTTACAATTGTAGTCGTAATCTAGTACAGTGAGCTGTGAACTGCCATCAAAGAGATACATGCAGACTGGATGATACAGCTTAGAAAGTTATGTTTTTCCTGATCTTTCCTTATTCTGATGATGTTAAAAAAAGTTTGGGTAGAAATAAATTCTTATTATTAAGGTCAACACTAACCACTATGTTAATTCCTGAATCCGGAGTTTGTGCTTCTCCAGAACAAGCACTCTTAAAAAGTGCCTACCAGTATGGATGGCATGTGTATCCTACACTTTGTAGTCCCCTTTGCCTTATGTAAAATTTTCTATACACTGATTAACACATGTATGATTCAATGTCTCTGTGTGTGTGATGTAAAGTGCTCCAACACCCTACCGTGGTATGAGAGGTGCTATAAAACAAATAAAATACATGTGACAGAGAGGCTATGGAGAGATGAGAGACACTGTTGGAGGGTGATAGTGAGTGTCACATCCTAGTGCACAATAAGGTCACCATTTACTATGCTTTAAAAGCTAATACAATTGAATATATGCCAACTGTGTGATAGAATGCACCATTCTTTCCCACATTTCTTGGGAGTGTGCCCTGGGTTCCTGCCAACCAGGTACCCAGGGCTTGTGTTCCTTCTCTAAAACGGTGTTGAAACCTAAACCCAATTGCCATCTCTGGCCACAGATCAGCCCCTTGTAAATGGTACCCTAGGTATCCAGGGCACTGTGACCAAAGAAGACCCCTAAGGGCTGCAGCACATATTGTGCCACCCTTCGGGGCCCTGTACACTGACACACACACACTGCCTTTGCAGGCTGAGGGTCTTGGTGCAGAATTAAACAAAGAGTCGACGTGGCACACAGCCCTGTGCGCCATGCACACAAACACACTGCCCTGGCATACATCAGTCACCCCTCTAGCTGGGTGCACTATGCCAGTGGTGTGGGCACAGGTGCATGAGCCCTGTGTCCCTACAGTACCCAGGGCCATTCCTGGGCATTGTAAGTGCAGTGATGCCATTAAGATTATATGGTGCTGGGAGGTTGTCATTATGAACTCCACAGCACCAAAATGGCTACACTGAAGACTGACAAGTTTGATATCAAACTTCTCAGCACATTAAACCCACACTGATGCCAGTGTGTGATTTAATGTAGAATGCACTACAGAGGGCATCTTAGAGATGCCCCCTGAAACCTAACCAACTACCAGTGTCCTGACTGAGAGGCTGCCTAGGCTGCCACACAGCAGACATGTTGCTGGACCCCTGGGTAGAGATCCACTGCCCTCCTGGGCCTGCAACAATGCCCATCCTGGGACGAGGTGCTAGGTCTCATCCCCCAGGATGGGCAGGGGGAGCTTCAAATGCATGCCGCCTTTGTGAGCTTTTCCAGGCCACTTGCTGTACTCAGCAACTGGCCCCCATCGGTTCTGACCCCCACTCTGGCGGGAAGACAGGCGGAAAAAACAAAGGAAGGGAAGGGGGTGAGCCAGCCTCTGCCAACCCCACCCCTCAGGTGGGAGAGGCGAGGTGATGCACAACTCCGGGCTCCCGACATCTTGAGGATGGGGAGCCCTGCCCAATCAGAGATAGGTTCCTGCCCCTCTCCCACAGGAGAGGAGCAGGATAGGGGGTGTACTCACCCCAGGACAGGGAACCATTGGTCCCTGCCCTTACCCTACCTGTAACACCCCTAAATTTAGTATTTAGGGGCACCTTGAAACTTCCTTCAGCAGATCCTGATTTTAAATCAAGAAAGAAGTACAAGAAGAAGGACGACCTGCCGTGCAGCTGCTAACAAGAGGACGACACCAACTGACTTGGCCCCAGCCCTACCGGCCTGTTGATCCTTGAACCTGCTCCTGCTAAACCACGTCGTCTCCTGCGGACAGCAACCTCGAAAACCCCAGAGGACCTGCCTGCCTTGCTCAACTAAAAGACTGGGACTCCCATGAGCAGTGGTTCTGCTCAAAAAGCAAAATCCCTGGTGCCAGCCAGGAACTGTGAATCCAGCCCACTCTGCACTCGCCGAGCACGGTGTGGTATCTTCCACTTTAGGAAGTATAGCCAACCAATCTGTGCCACCCCTGTCCCCATTGTCACCTTGGAACGCGCTGTGGTGACATCACTTAGAATGTCACCATGGACAGGGTTCTAAGGCGAGCGCCCGTGGTTCTGCTGGCGGGTGCCGTAGTGTGAGTCAGCTGTGGCTGGGGTCGTTGATTCATTGCTTGTTAATCCCGTGAATAAAGCCTATTTGTCAACCCCTTAACCAGCGCCTCCTATGGTTTGTTGAATACTACACTGGCGACGAGGACGAAAGGGAATTTCTACAATCCATTGACCCCAACACGCTTTCGGGAAAAAAATATAGAAGAGAAGACAGATGAAATCGGCAACATCCTCATAAAGAAAGAAGAAACTAGCATTGAAGAAACTCACCAGGTGAGGGAAGAGGGATGCTGGTGCCATCATATCGGCTGTGAAATGAGTGAGGCAGAGATATACAGGGCTGCGAAAAGGAGCTGCTGACAGGCGAGGACAACAGCGTTGATAGCCTGGCAAATGAGAACCGTGACGGACGGGTCAAGGCACGGAGAAGAGACGGACGGAGCTCGCACTTCCCGGTGAGTGGGGCATAATTACTTTAATGATGTGATCTGCCTCAGAGGACAGAAGAGCAGGAAATTAGAGGAAGAAGAGGAAGCAGCTAAGGTGAGATAGCGCAGAATTAGAGCAAGTGGCGGAAGGGTAATGGACTGGCAGTTGGCTCACGGTGAGGCGCGGGACAGCGGAGATTGGCGGCTGTGGTGCTCTAGCGAGAGTAAAGAGCAACTGTCGTCAGTCACCGCCCGGATCTATAAGAGACTGCTGTGGACCCGGTGTACAACGCTGGAAGGTGTCAGTTAAACAGGGTGTCTGACAGGAGTCCGTAGATAACACCCCACTGTAAGCAGGGAAGTGCAGCAGACTTTAGTGAACTCAAGGAAGATTGAGGCATATTTGAAATGTGTAACCACACATAGGGGACGGTCCTCCTCGATCTGTCCGCGGCTTTCGACACCGTGACCCACTCCATATTACTGAATAGGTTAAATAACCTAGGAATACAGGGCACTCCACTGGCGTGGATAAAATCTTTCCTATCAGGCAGAACGCAACAGGTCTGGTGCCGCCCCCACCTGTCAAAAAATAAGATGCCCCTGGACTGTGGAGTCCCACAGGGTTCGGCACTCAGCCCGCTATTTTTTAATGCCTACAAGTCACCATTGGCAAAAGTGATTGAGGACTGCGGGGTCAGAGTGGTCTCTTACGCTGACGATACTCAGCTTATCCTTTCTTTTAGAGACCACTCTGCAGCTGCTAACAAGAGGACGACACCAACTGACTTGGCCCCAGCCCTACCGGCCTGTTGATCCTTGAACCTGCTCCTGCTAAACCACGTCGTCTCCTGCGGACAGCAACCTCGAAAACCCCAGAGGACCTGCCTGCCTTGCTCAACTAAAAGACTGGGACTCCCATGAGCAGTGGTTCTGCTCAAAAAGCAAAATCCCTGGTGCCAGCCAGGAACTGTGAATCCAGCCCACTCTGCACTCGCCGAGCACGGTGTGGTATCTTCCACTTTAGGAAGTATAGCCAACCAATCTGTGCCACCCCTGTCCCCATTGTCACCTTGGAACGCGCTGTGGTGACATCACTTAGAATGTCACCATGGACAGGGTTCTAAGGCGAGCGCCCGTGGTTCTGCTGGCGGGTGCCGTAGTGTGAGTCAGCTGTGGCTGGGGTCGTTGATTCATTGCTTGTTAATCCCGTGAATAAAGCCTATTTGTCAACCCTATAACCAGCGCCTCCTATGGTTTGTTGAATACTACACTGGCGACGAGGACGAAAGGGAATTTCTACAATCCATTGACCCCAACACGCTTTCGGGAAAAAAATATAGAAGAGAAGACAGATGAAATCGGCAACATCCTCATAAAGAAAGAAGAAACTAGCATTGAAGAAACTCACCAGGTGAGGGAAGAGGGATGCTGGTGCCATCATATCGGCTGTGAAATGAGTGAGGCAGAGATATACAGGGCTGCGAAAAGGAGCTGCTGACAGGCGAGGACAACAGCGTTGATAGCCTGGCAAATGAGAACCGTGACGGACGGGTCAAGGCACGGAGAAGAGACGGACGGAGCTCGCACTTCCCGGTGAGTGGGGCATAATTACTTTAATGATGTGATCTGCCTCAGAGGACAGAAGAGCAGGAAATTAGAGGAAGAAGAGGAAGCAGCTAAGGTGAGATAGCGCAGAATTAGAGCAAGTGGCGGAAGGGTAATGGACTGGCAGTTGGCTCACGGTGAGGCGCGGGACAGCGGAGATTGGCGGCTGTGGTGCTCTAGCGAGAGTAAAGAGCAACTGTCGTCAGTCACCGCCCGGATCTATAAGAGACTGCTGTGGGCCCGGTGTACAACGCTGGAAGGTGTCAGTTAAACAGGGTGTCTGACAGGAGTCCGTAGATAACACCCCACTGTAAGCAGGGAAGTGCAGCAGACTTTAGTGAACTCAAGGAAGATTGAGGCATATTTGAAATGTGTAACCACACATAGGGGACGGTCCTCCTCGATCTGTCCGCGGCTTTCGACACCGTGACCCACTCCATATTACTGAATAGGTTAAATAACCTAGGAATACAGGGCACTCCACTGGCGTGGATAAAATCTTTCCTATCAGGCAGAACGCAACAGGTCTGGTGCAGCCCCCACCTGTCAAAAAATAAGATGCCCCTGGACTGTGGAGTCCCACAGGGTTCGGCACTCAGCCCGCTATTTTTTAATGCCTACAAGTCACCATTGGCAAAAGTGATTGAGGACTGCGGGGTCAGAGTGGTCTCTTACGCTGACGATACTCAGCTTATCCTTTCTTTTAGAGACCACTCTGACAAAGGTCTCGACAATTTTAAATCCTGCCTCACCAAAATAGTTCATTGGATGACATCTAACACCTTAAAACTAAATACAGATAAAACTGAGGTGCTATTTTTTAACCTAAAAACCCCCCTGCTGCCTTCCGTATGGTGGCCGACGGAGCTCAACCCACCCCCCATCCCTGCTCACTCTGCCCGGAACCTTGGGTTCCATTTTGATAATGAACTGTCATGCGAAACTCAAATCCAAAAGGTTACTTCTGCCTGTTTTGGCAAACTAAAAATGATTAAAAAAATCTCCCCCTATCTGTCAGGTGACTCAATGAGGACGGTTGTGCACGCCCTCATCACTTCACACCTGGACTATTCCAACAGTCTGTACGTAGGGGCGCCTGCATACCTATGCCATCGACTGCAAATTGTCCAAAACGCGGCGGCAAGACTGATCTGTCATGTACCCTATCGGCACTCCATCTCCCCGTACCTGAAGAATTTACACTGGCTTCAAATCTCTCACCGCATACAGTTCAAAGTCCTGGTCCTGGCCTTCAGAGCGCTCAACGGCCTTGGGCCAGGCTATCTTAGAGCCAGATTGAAGCAGGTTCATTCGGTCCGCTCCCTGAGATCCAACCACCTCCGTCTCCTGCTACCTCCCCGTTTCCATCGCTCAAGAAGAGGTGGTAGAGCCTTTGCGGTGGTTACTGCCAAGCTATGGAACTCCCTACCACTTGACCTCAGACTCACCGAATCAGAACCCCTTTTCAGATCCAAACTAAAAACATACCTGTTCTCACGATACTAGTTGCCTAAATCACTGCTGTTCCTGTCCTCAGCGCCGGGACACCCCCGGTGGGGGTAGCCGCGCGCTTTACCAAATTCCATAAATAAAATAAATAAATAGCCCGAGTTCCTGGCGCCTGACAGGAAAAGAAACTGTGGTAGAACAGAAGAAACATCATTCACTAAGAGGAAGAACACGTCAGGGAGAAACCGCAGTGAGAGACAGCGCCATCTAGTGGATTGCTAGGAAAAGCAAATCAAACCTTCCAATTTGCATGAGGAACTGCTCCTTCCGAGGGAAATCGGAGAGAGACTCGACATAGGGTCCTGATCTGAAATTTGAAACCACACAAGAAAGGGTTTATCTTTCCAAAACTGTACTATTTATACATATCACAGTGCGTGGTTATACTGTTTACAGTGACTGAGATAGTAACACAAAGTTAAGAAGAGGCAAACATGCAAAATGTAACGCCCCCTCCTTTCTTTCTAACTAGCCCAGGGGAACCCGCTATTATGTGGAAAATATGGAAGAAGGTTTTCTTGAATTATGCTACTGTTTGTGGGCCCAATTTAGGTCTAGAACGGAAAGTGGCACTGTTGTCGTACTACATGGGGGCGGAAGGAGAGGAAGTGTTAGAACATCTCCTAGAGCTGGGTGCACAGGAAGCAAGGGGATTGAATGAATTTGAGGTTAGTCTAAAAAAACTAGACCTACATTACCTTCCCAAAACTAGCACTATCATGGAACGGTACCATTTTGGGAAAAGAGGGCAGAAGGAAGGGAAATCAATTGAAGATTTCATCTCAGATCTTCGTAAACTTGCTGCCACGTGCAAGTTTGGAGGTGCGTGCGAGGAAAGGATCAGGGACCAGTTTGTGTTAACATGCAGAACGGAGCGTGTGCGTGAGGAGTTGTGGTTAAAAGATGATCCACCACTAAGGGAGGTGCTTATAGTGGCCAAGCAAGTAGAACACATGATGCAGTGTGTTAACAAAATCAAGCAAGACAACGAAAGTAAGGGCAGCGAGAACAAGGTCAAAGTGAGTAAAGTAGTGGCGGAAGGAGAAGATGTGTTAGCAGTCTAAGAGCAGAAGAATGGGCAGAAGGAACAGAAGGAGAGTAAAGGTGGATGGAGTTTTAAGGGCAACTGCTACAGATGCGGAAAGCAAGGACACATGGCGAGTGGCAAAGACTGCCCTGCATTGAAATACACATGCAGTAAGTGTGGCAGGAAGGGCCATTTTAGACAGTACTGCAGAAGTGGTCAGGGATACAAGAAACAGGGGAAGGATAACGCTGCACGAGTGTGTGATGAAATTGTCTTGCATGTGCAGAGCGGACAGATTAGCAATCCCAAAGACAGAATAGAGATTGATGAGACAGGGTTGGAGGCTATGTTTGCCTCGTGTTCTAAGATCACAATCATAAATGCCAAAGAATTTGAGAGGGTAGTCAAAGGTAAACTCAAATTGAGCAAACTGGATGTCAGGCCGGGGGGCTATGGTGGTCAACCTATTAACATGAAAGGTTATTGCTGGGGCACCGAAGGCTACAAGGACAGATTAACGGCATCTAAGGTTTATGTATCACTAGAAGGAGACAACATACTAGGATGGCAAGCACAAAAAGAACTTGGTGTATACCTAAACCCCAACAAAACCCCACAGATTCCTAGTGCAAGAGGTAGGTGAGAATTGGAGAAGCATTGAAGAAGAGTTCAAGGAAGTGTTCAGCGGGGAACTAGGGTGTCTAAGAAATTACTCACACAAAATAAAATTGAAGGAGCACACTGTGCCAGTAGTAGCAAAAGTGAGAAACCTCCCCATAGCCATACAAGAAGCAGTCAGAACAGAATTAGAGAAACTATGCAACCAAGGAGTGATCGAACCAGTGGAGGCAACTGAGTGGCCGGCACCAATCGTCGCAGCAAGGAAGAAAGATGGTTCAGTCCGTCTATGCATCGACCTCAGAGCACTAAACAAAGAGGTTGTGGTGTACAAGTTCCCGCTGCCCAACATCACACAAATGATGAGAATGCTGGAAGGAGCTAAAGTATTCTCAACCTTAGACTTAATCTCAGCCTACTTCCAAATCAGGCTCCATGAAGACTCCCAGTAACTCACTGCGTTCGTTACACCTATGGGAGCTTTCAAATTCAAGAGAATACCGTTCGGACTAGTCTCGGCTGCAGAGGTATTCCAGAGACTTATGGGCAGCATACTTAGAGGAATTCCTGGGGTACTGTGTTATCAAGACGACGTGCTGGTCTTTGGCACAGATGACAGACAACACTGTGCCAGATTGAGACAAGTGCTGAAGAGGTTCAAAGAGCAAGGCCTAACGGTGAAGAGGGAGAAATGCAAGATTGGATGCAAAGAACTAGACTTCTTGGGGCATAAGGTAACACCGGAAGGAATTAGGCCTAAAGCAGAACTCCAAAACACCATCATGGATTTGGTTCCGCCAATAAGCAAGGAGGAATTAAAATCGTTCATGGGAATGCTGGAATTTTACAGCAAGTTCGTGCAGAACTTCGCAGGCAGGACCTATGCCATACGCCAATTACTCAAAAAGGATGTGGCGTTCAGTTGGGATGAAGAGTGCCAAAAAGAATTCGAAGACGTAAAGAAAGCACTAACAGTGGCCCCAAGCCTGAAAGCGTTCATACCCATCAGGAAGACGGTGGTGACGACAGATGCGAGCTCAAAAGGGCTAAGGCGGTCCTCACACAAATGAGCGAGAGTGGGGAGGAGACCATAGCCTTCGCGTCGAGATCCCCGAAGAAGTCAGAAGTCAATTACTCTGTAATAGAGAAGGAGGCCCTGGCGGTACACTGGGCCATGAACAAGTTCTGTGACTTCATCTGGGGAACCAAATTCAACCTGAGAACTGACCACAAGCCTCTGGTCGAGGTTTTCAACAAAAAAGGGCTCGACGCAATCTCCAGCAGAATCAGACGTTGGGTAGTCAATCTACAGGAGTATACGTTCAACGTTGAGTACGTACCCGGGACAAGAAATCTGCCTCTCGCATCTTTTGGGAGTAACGAAAGGAGATGAAGATGGCGAAGAGAAAGAAGACGAAAAGGACGAAACGCAAGCAGAGAAGGTGTGCGTAATCACCCAAGGGGCAGTTGGAGAAGAAAGTTGGAAAGAGGCCCTTAAAGCTGATAACCAGTTGACGGCAGTGTGCGTGAGAGTAAAAACGAACTGGAAACACAAAGACAAACAAGATGAGACCCTACGGCCGTTCTGGATGATCAGGAATGAACTATCTGTCGCTGAGGAATGTCTGTTCCACGGAACAAGGTTGGTCCCTCCCAACACATTGAGGAATTACCTAATAGATCTGGCCCATGAAGGACACATGGGGATTACCAAGACTAAACAGAGGATGCGGGAAGATCACTGGTGGCCCAGTATGGACAACATGATCGAGAGAAAAGTAAGAAACTTCATACCATGCGCCATCAGCGACAAGGTTTTGAAACAGCACACGCCTCCCATGCAATGTAGACCAACCCTGTCGGGCCATGTGAAGAAGTGGCATTAGACATAATAGGTCCACTGACGGGTGAAGTTCGCACTCCGTACATCTTGGTGCTAGTAGACCTATATTCTAGAAGGCCAGAGGTGAAAATAGTATCGGAGATTACCACCAAAGTGGTCATCGAGTTCCTGAAAGAACTATTCCTCAGTGAAGGTCTGCCGAGTAGCCTTTTGACGGACAATGGGGTACAACTAGGCTCGAAAGAAATGGGAGACTTCCTCGAGAGCAATGGGATTGAGCACAAAAGCTGCGCGTTGTACTACCCTGAGACCAACGGAATGGTCGAACGTTTCAACAAAACCCTCAAGGAGAGCATCCAACTAGCAAGGACAAATGGATTGAATTAGAAGGACGAAATAGGGAAACGCCTGGAAGCCTACAGCCTGACCCCTCACCAGACAATGGGGGTCACCCCTTTTGAACTGCTCCGAGCCAGAAAGCCTAACACGAAGCTTTCACCGGGATGGATGGGATGGCAGAAAGGGTGGACAGGTCACTCTAGGGAAGCGCAAGGGTTGGGCAGGCAGCACAAAGCCATGATAGAGAGGAAAGACAGGTTTGACAAACTACACTCCGTAAAAGAAGTAGGGTTTGAGGTAGGAGACACTGTAAAAATAAGAGCTCCTACAGGAAAAGCAAGTTGGTCTGATTTTACCAAACCCGCGAGAATTGTCAAATTGTTTAAAAATGCTGTGAAAACCCACGAGGGAAAGATATGGAACCTGGGAAGAGTTGTAAGATATCACTCCCCTCCTGAAAACAGAGATAATAAGGACAGGAGGGAAGAGTGTTCACAGAGGTGGGGCGACCTGCCTGCGAGAGAGCGCTTTAGAGAATCCGATGCTCCACGCAGAACTAGCCAAAGGGTTGTTAGTCGCCCTAAACACCTGGAGCAATATGTTACCATGTACCATTGTTCTCATGTTCCTTTACATTTTTCTTTAATTCTGCAGAGAAGGGGATGTGTGGTATCTTCCACTTTAGGAAGTATAGCCAACCAATCTGTGCCACCCCTGTCCCCATTGTCGACTTGGAACGCGCTGTGGTGACATTACTTAGAATGTCACCACGGACAGCGTTCTAAGGCGAGCGCCCGTGGTTCTGCTGGTGGGTGCCGTAGTGTGAGTCAGCTGTGGCTGGGGTCATTGATTCATTGCTTGTTAATCCCGTGAATAAAGCCTATTTGTCAACCCCTAAACCAGCGCCTCCTATGGTTTGTTGAATACTACACACGGCCTGTGCCTGAGTGGACAAAGACCCTGAGGACGTCCCCCCAGCAATTGTGACCTGAAATCCTGTGCCCAAAGACCCTCCTCAATGACCCAGATGACGCCTGCAGCCTCACAACCAGGGACCCCTCCAACCGCAACCAGCTGAGGGTAAGATTTCCCGACGTCAAAAGACACCCCTGCACCCAGCACCCCACGGCCCCCTGTGCCCAACTCCTGGGTGCCTACCTATCCTCCAAGATCCCAACACACCTCTCGAAGTGGTGGTCGCACCTGAAGAATCTCCGTCCCCGAGCCTGCAGCCTTTGTTCACCTTCCAGCTTTTCCGTTGAATTACATTGATCGCCTGACGGCTCAAAAGCACCCTGCACCCAGCCGCCCAAGTGCCCCTGGGAGTGCAACCTCTGTTCTAATCTACTTCCCCCGTTGCCCTGAGCAAGTGACCAGGAGCCCAGCTCCCATAGCTGCGTTGCCTGCTTGCCAGCAGCCACCAACCAAAGGCCCCCTGCAGCCTATAGGATAACATTAGGCCTACTCTCTCTGCACCTGGCTGCCCCTGTACTGCTGAGGATGTAACAACTGTACCTACCTGACCCTGGGAGAACCCTGAGTCTATGCCCAGACCCTTAACTCTTCCAGTCAAGTACTTACCCAAAAAACGATAACTCACTTTTCTTCCATAGGGTAACATTGACTGGTTTCACTTGGAAATTCTTTTAAGTGTTGAGTTTTGAAAGTTTCAAATATTCATCTTAAATCAGCCGAATAACGAATTCTGAATTACTCAGCTGTTATCAGGAGAGATCCCAGTGCTGTATCTTTCAGCCCAGCACTGAACCTGAAAGTAATTATAACCGTGATTTACTGTTAACTCATTTCTTTTCCTCCATAGGAATCCATAGTCTGGTTTTCACCATATAATCTTCTGTGTCCAATTTCCAAACGTACAAATATTCCTTAAAAATCGCCGGTATGACATAAACGCATTCTTTCAGTTGTTTACAGGAGATGCACCAGTGCTGGATCCAGGATCCACTACTGAGTAAGAAAAAGTAACGTTAAGACTACTTACCTGCTAAGTGAATTTCCTCCCACAGGATAACATTGGTGATTCTATGTGAAAAAGTTTCAAAGTGTCAACTTTTAAAATACAATAATATTCCTTAAAAATTACAACTGTAACCAAAACGCTTTTACTCAACTGTTGACAGGAGATGTCCCAGGACTGAATCTAGGATCCAGTCCTGTGGTTACAAAAGTGATCCTTAAAGTAATTAATTGCATTTAACTAGAAATTCCCATTGAGTTCAATGTAACATTGTGTTTGAAATTGTGTTGCCTATTGCAACAACTGTAGCTATTGTATTCAAAAGTCTATTGCCTATTTAAAAAGTACTTAACTAAAGTAACTCATTCTGAGAAAGTATATTTTGATATCTTGTGAGACCATTTGCTGACTGAGTGTGTACAACAAATGCTTTACACTATCCTCTTATACTGCCTTACTGCTCGACCAAGCTACCACTTTAGAGAGTAAGGTTATATTTAACGTTAGCCTCTGCCAAACCTCTGGGGACTGTGGACTCTGTGCACACTGTACCTTACTTTGGTCCAGTATATACAGAGCCACTTTCTTACATACTGTCGCTGCCAAAAATCATTCACTGACAGACAGTCTCTGTGCTAAAATAGGAGTCTGGTTTGTCATACTGCACCTCGGAGATTGCCACGTGGTACCCGCATTATCTGAGCAGCAGTGACATGTTCCCACTGTCCCACGCAGTGAACTTCACCATTATATAAACTTTATTTCAATTTGTTTTCCTTAAGAGACGAAAGAAGTGCAGTGAAAGAATTGCTTGCTGTTGTCTTAGGTGCTGACAGATGAAGAGTGTGTGGGAGCCAGAGCACAGAGCGAGAAGGCTTGAGAAATAATCACACTTGAAATACTTTAGTACTTACGAATCAATTTAGGAACAAAAAGGGTATCATTGAAAGTCTCACTTCAGGACGATCTAATCATTTAAAGGAACACAATTGTAGTGTTGCTGGTGAAGCTGCCTTGGTTTTAACCCTAATAAACTGTTGCCAAGCTCCTGTAAGGATTCTGGGCACAAGGGAACAAACACGAGTTTGGGGTCAGCCAGTGCTTAATTTGTAAAACAATAAGTGCCAGGGATCTCTGAGGAGCCCACTTCAGCCTACACCAAAAATTGACCCTGCAGTGATGCAACTACTAACTATGACACTTCTACAAGTGTGCCAATTCAGACTAGCTAAGGCCTCCAAAGCTGTAAGGCTTGGGCGACAGGTAATTGTCATTTTTATTGTGTTTTGAATTAATAATTGACTATTGTTGTGATAATTCCAGGCAGTGCCACCTTGTGGCAGGCTGTCACAGGCGCTGGTGTTGACAATTGAGCGCCTGTGCCGAGCACCTGAAACCACTGGCTCAAATTAAGCACCGGGGTCACCTATATGCATCGCAAGAGGGCAATTGGGACTAGAGCCCCATCTGTAATTGTCCTGGCCCCCTTCCCCTCTTTTGTACTTCACCACCGGGTGACACTGCTCCTTCAGCCTGGGAACAGCAATATTGTTTGTGCTTGCGTTTCACATTCTACTTACGGTTGCATTTCCTAAGAGTATTTGCTTTTTTATAAGATGGCTTGGTTCTGTTGCTTTTTCATGCAGCACATTACTCATGTATAGTTCCTACTATGAAAAGTGTCACCTCTATATATTTGTGTGGGGTCGAGTTTCTCACAGTTCTCGTCTGTAGGTCTTAAAGGGGTTCTGAATACATGGTCATCCAAACCTTGGCCTCTCTACAGAGCACACAAAACAATAGGTGTGCCAATTGTAAATCCTATTCTATGCAAAAGTGAGTGAGTAAGCACACAGCTGTCAAACTATTGACAGGGAGAAATATAAAGAAAATGCAGTGCCTACCGGTGAGTGAGAGCGTTGTGTGAGGGGAGGTGAAGGGAAGGAGATGCATGGAAGAACGAACAGAAGAGAGTAAAGAGCGGGTGCTGAGGAGGAAAGAGATTAAATGTGAGGTATGCAGATGGAGGGCCTTGGAAACTGGAAAGCTATTGGGAGAAAAAGGTCATTAAGGGCCAGATGTAGGTGGCCATTTACCGATCGGTAACGGCCGATTTCGGCCCTTACCGACCGGTAAATGGGTTTTTGGTATGTAGGGGGCTATATTTACCGATTCGGTAAATTTACCGAATCGGTAAAATACCGAATCGGTAATTTTACCGATTCGGTAATTTCGGGATGTAGGTGGGACTCTTCAGAGTCCCTAAGGGCTTACAGATTCGGTATTTTACCACCCAATTCAATTGGGTGGTAAAATACCGAATCCAGGTGTGAATGCACATGTGTGCATGCACACCTATGCCATGTGATAGACAGACAGGCCCTTAGGGCATGTCTGTCTGCCACATGGCACACATGCCAGTATTTGGGGTGCTAGAGGGTGTCAGAGTGACACCCCCTGCACCCTTGCTGGAATCGGCATTTACCGAATCGGTAAATACCGATTCGGTAATGCCCATTGATTCCTATGGGCTTCAATGCCCATAGGAATCAATGGGCATTACCGAATCGGTATTTACCGATTCGGTAAATACCGATTATTACAGAATCGGTAATTCAATTACCGATTCTTCCTACATCTCCCCCCTTCTATTTTACTGATTCATAAATACCGAATCGGTAAAATTCGGTATTTATGAATCGGTAAAATAGAATTACCTACATCTGGCCCTAAGTGTCTAACCGAGAAACTGCACAAAAGTTGATGTGAAAAGGGGAACTGGAGTTATTGAGATACTACATATATATGCACTGAAAAAAACAAAGGGTACAGGGATGTTATAGTTAGGGTCAGATTTCACTTTTACAAAACTAGTCAAATTCAGCCATTATAGTTAGCTGCGCTAACTATGACTCTCGCCCCCGCATTGCACTGCTTATGACCTTGCATGTTTCATCACTCATGACATGATCAGTGACCTCGCTGATGACATCACTGATGACATCGCTGATGACATCTCAAATGACATCCCTGATGGCATCACTGATGACATCATCTGGTGACTGTGAGTGTTTTAAAAAGGGTTGAGTATTAAATTATATACTAAGGTGTATTTGTGAATCAGTGGGTGTATCAGTGACTGATAGGAGGATTGACTGGGTGTGTGAATAACTATAACTGAGTGATTAGGTGTCTCAGTTAATGTATGGGTGAGTGACTGGTTGTGTGAATGTCTCTGTCTGTCTGTTACTTTGTGTCTAAGTGGCTGTATGAGTGTGTGAGTGGGTACATGAGTTTCTGTATTAGTGAGTAATCAGTTGTCTGAGTATCTCTATGGGTGTCTGTGTGGGTGGGTGATGGGTAAATCAGTGCCTGTATGGGTTAGTGAGTATGTGTGTGTGGAGCTGTATGGTTGAGTGAGTGTGTTTATGGCTGTGTGGGTGAGTAATTACATGAGTCTGTGGTATATGGGTAAGTAACTGGATATGTGAAATGCAGTTTTGGTGAATAATGGGGTATATGAGGAACTGTATGTGTTAGACCTGACACCCTTGGCGTGGTTTTCCCCCATCTTTTTGCCTCTGTCTACTGTATTTTTGATGCTGTGCTGGATTTCGTTTTTGCTGGTTTAGATGCCTTGGACACTCTGCCACTGCTGATCAGTGCCAGAGTGTAAGTGCTCCCTATGTAAATTGTCATATTGATTGGGTATACCTGATTGGCATATTTGTTTCACCATGAAGTCCCTAGTAAAGTGCACTGTGTGTGCCAGGGCTGGTGATGACAGATGCTACTAGTGGGCCTGCAGCACAGATTGCGCCACCCACATGAGTAGCCCTAAAATGGTGTCTCAGGCCAGCCAGCGCAGTGCCTGGGTGCAGTCAGTGGACTGCCATGTCCGCCTGGCCAGTGTCCCCACTGGCTGGGCCTAACCCTTCCCTGTCTGTGCACATCAGTCACCCCTATGGAAGGCTCAAGGTACCCCCCTGGGCAGGGTGCAGTGTATGGGTAAGGTAGAGCATGTACTAGTGCAGGTCACATGCTCTGGTAGTGAGCAGCAGCCATTTTGTGTGCTCACTGCTGTAAGGTTATCTTGCTCCATAGAATAACATGGGGGAGGCTGGTCCCAATGGATACCAGCCTATCTTCTCATAGGAACAAGATGGGACATAAGTGAATGATATCCCTGAACTCAGAATTTAATAACACATCTTTTAGTAAAGGTTGTTTTTAAATTCTGTGTTTGAGAATAGCACTTTTAGAAAGTAGCTGTTCTCTTGTCTAACCGTTCTGTGTGCCTAGGCCTATTTGTGGATTGACTGTCTGGCCTGAGTGTGACAGGGGCTGCGGAGCCCCCAGGAGATTGTCTGAGTCAGCCCGTGGATGAAAGGCAGCATCTGCTGCCAAGGAAGTGGGAGGAGATCGCACCTGATAGTGATAGGGCTGTGCCTGCCTGACCACAATGCTGGCTCCACCTCCCTGCTGGGCGACTGTCACCTCTGTCCCTGATACTGAGAGGAAGAAGGAAGCCAGGAAACCCTAAGTGCCTCAGCAACACCCACAACTGGTTTAGACCAGGCTCAGGGCCCACTTGCACAAAGACTTCAAAGGACTTCAAAGACTTTTAGGGGTATAAGAGAAGGACCCCTGACAACAGAAAAATTAGATTCTACAATCAAGAGGAACCTCTGCTGGAAGAAGGACTGCTGGAGAACTGAAGGAAGATTGCCTTGCTGTGTGCTCTAAGGGCTGACCTGTTCTGCTGTTCAACTAAAAGCTGAGAAGAGGAAAGGGACTTTGCTTTGTGCTGTGACCCTGCCTGCTTGAACCCAAATAGACTTTGCTGTGTGCTGTGTCTTCAACTTGAATCTCCAAGGGCCTGAGAAGAGCTGGCCTCCTGTTCCTGGAACCCAGGGTTAAAAGGTTCCTAAAGAAACTCTTAGACGCTGTGAGATCGTCTTCATTTCCAGCCTGCGCTCTGCAAACCATCCGCCAGCCGTGGGAGGGAATCGGTGTGTTTATCGACACACAACCGACGCTGGCTGTGGAACTGCTTTGCTTCCCCCGTGAGCTGTTGGTTGCGTAAGCTGAAAACGTTGAGGGCGACCTCTATACATCGTGTGCCCTGTGGGGGGACTGCTGTGCCCCGAATCGCCAGATCCGCGCATCACCGCCACGACCCGGGACACGGAACAGCTAAGGAAATACACCGTCAGCGGCCCGGGGCCCGTGAACAGCATCGGAGCGGCCGCGCTGGGATTGGCTCACTCAGCGAGGCTCGCCTGAGAAGGCCGCGCTGTCATTGGTGAATCGCCCGGGACTGCACGAAGCAGCCGCGGTCCTATTGGCCCGGGACCGGAGAGGCGTGCGGTGTCATCGGTGGCTCGTCCCGAGAGCCGCGCACGGATTGGTCCAGCGCCTGTGCCCCTCGAGAAGAGGCGCCGCTGCCGAGGAAGTCTCCCTGCCAGCCACCGGGACCTCGCGTGTCTGCTGCCTGCCCCGCGTGTGGTGAGTTCTTCACCGGGGAGCCCCGACTGTTGTGGGGGCATAGTGGAAAGCACGGGGAAGGTGACCAGAAGCGCTGAGAGCGCAGGGGAGACTGGAGACTCGCCGATCAGAGCGGGTAAGGCAGCCTGAGAGGAGCGCTGAAGGGCATTAGCGCCAATTCGATCATAGAGTCAATTGACAGTAACTACAACCACCAACACGTTCTAGAGACTTGAGACTGTTTTTAAATAAGAACTTCCTAACAAAATAAGTGCAACCATTAAGATTAAGTGCTACATTCTTCTAAAGTAATGAATAGCATGCAACTATTTTATTTTCCTTGCTGAAACTAGATAAAGATATATTTTTTATAAATATACTTACCTGTGTGGTCTCAGTTTGTGGTGGATGGGGGGTCATTGTTTGTGTTAAGTGCAACTATTATACACATTGCCTTAGGGATAAGCCTGTCCGCTCGTGCCAAGCTACCTAGAGGGTGAGCAGGGGTTATCTACTGTGTGTAATTCTACACCCTGACTAGAAGCAAGGGTCCCTACTTGGTCTAAGGTACTTACCTCTGCCAATTAGAGACCAACAGATCTAACATTGTTGGACAGCGGTGCCGATTTTGAACTAATATTTGCACTTGACCTGCAGTGATTTCTTGTACATCACTAGTCTAGTCTAGCAGCACAGGTTGCACAAGATTTTTTCTTTTTGGTGAAACCTATTTTTGAAAAGCAGCAAGCGAAAGAGTAGAATGGGAATTTGAAATTCAGGAGTTGCTCAACTATAAAAAGGAGCAGCTGAAGCAATTCTGCAAACAGCTTGGATGCCCAGTGAAGGGCAGCGCAAACAAGGAAGAGCTACAGAAAGCTCTAAGGGCCTGGTGGGAGGCCAAACATGGTGATCCAGAAGAGGTTACTGGAGAGGGAGACACACAGGAGAATGCTTTTGAATCCGGTGATTTGCCCGTGAGAAGGCCAGCGTCTAGGGTTGGCAGCAACCACTCCAGTAGGGTTATTTCTCCAGAGGAGCTGGAGGATAACCAGAGAGCTAGGGCCTATGAGATTGAGCTTTTTAAACTCAAAGCCCAAGCAGAAGAAAGGAGACTGCGCCTTGAAACTGAGAAGAAGGCGGAGGAGGGGAGGAATGCTCTCGCTTTTGAAGAGAGGAAACTCCAATTGGCTCATGAGTTGAGCATGAGGGAGCTGGACATTAAAGCTAAACAGGCGGAGTCCAGTTCTAATGGTGGCAGCGCACAACCAGTACAGGCGGGTAAAGTATACATACCAAAAGATCTGGTACAGAATTATCAGAGGGGTGAGGATATTTATGCGTGGTTCAGAGCGTATGAACTTGCCTTGAAGATGAATGAAGTGCCTGAGAAGAATTGGGGGGCAGGTTTGTGGAAGCATTTTGAGGCCTCTGGGGGGGATGTCTTGGCACCCTTAGAAGCAGCAGGTACTTTATCCTACCCCACTATGAAGGAGGCTTTGTGCCTCAGGTATGGGCTCACCCCAGAACAGTACCGCCAGAAGTTTAGGAACTTCAAGAAGCTTGATTCTAGTACTTGGGTGGAGTGTGTGAGTATGTACACACGTGCACTGGAAGGTTGGATAAAGGGCAGCAAAGTTACTGATTATGTGGGGTTGTGTCACTTGATTAGTTGGGAGCACTTGAGTAGTTTATGTGTTCCAGAGCTGCGCCAGCATCTTTTAGACAGCAAGTTAACTGATCCCAGTGAGCTTGCTAAAGAGGTGGACCGCTGGACTAGCACCAGGGTCCACAAGGGGGTGGTAAGTACTCCAGCCAATGGTGGACAGGGTCCCCAGCAGAAGAGTAGGGGGGACACGGGTAATCAAAAGGAGTCTTCTAAAGGGCCCCAAAATAGTTCCCAGGAGAAGGAGCCTCAACCCCCCAAGTCTAAGAAGTCCCGGCCCCCTAAGGGCAGGCAGGACAACAGGTCCCCGCCTACTTGCTATGCATGTAGGGAAGTGGGGCACATTGCCCCCAAATGTCCGAAGAAAACCTCTGCGCCCACCGGTGCTCCAACCCCGGGGTTAGCCAGTGTAGCTTTGGGAGGGGATTTAATTTCCAGTGGGGAGGAGGGGTTAGCAGTGAAGACCCTTGTCTCTTTAGGAGACCAAGAGATGGCCCAGGAAACCTTGCTGCCCCAAAACACTAAGAAATATGGGGAGAAGGTGACCATCAATGGACAGGAAATAGAGGCTCTGAGAGACACAGGGGCCAGCGTGACATCTGTCAGGTGTCAGTGGGTGTCTGAAGAGCAAATAATTCCCAAGGTACTCCGACCTGTGGTGGCATCTCAATCAATCAATCAATCAGTGACACTTATAAAGCGCGCTACATACCCGTAGGGTCTCAAGGCGCTGGGGAGGGGGGGTGCCGCTACTGCTCGAACAGCCAGGTCTTCAGCTTCTTCCTGAAGGAGAGGTGGTCTTGGGTCAGGCGCAGGTCGAACGGGAGGGAGTTCCAGGTCTTGGCGGCCAGGTAGGAGAAGGACCTTCCTCCTGTAGTCGCTCTTCGGATGCGGGGGACGGCGGCGAGGGCGTGGTTGGCTGATCGGAGGTGGCGTTTGGGAGCGTAGAAGTTGACTCGGCTGTTGAGGTAGCTCGGGCCTTGGTCGTGTAGGGCTTTGTGTGCGTGGGTGAGGAGGCGGAAGGTGATTCTCTTGTTGATGGGGAGCCAGTGAAGGTCTCTCAGATGACCGGAGATGTGGCTGGATCGTGGGATGTCGAGGACGAGTCTGGCCGAGGCGTTTTGGATCCGCTGGAGTCTCTTCTGGAGCGTGGCGGTGGTCCCGGCGTAGAGGGCGTTGCCGTAGTCCAGTCGGCTGGTGACGAGGGCCTGGGTGACGGTCTTCCTGGTCTCTGTGGGGATCCACCAGAAGATCTTCCGTAGCATGCGTAGGATGTTGAAGCACGCCGAGGAGACGCTGTTGACTTGCCTGGTCATGGAGAGGGAGGAGTCCAGGACGAAGCCCAGGTTTCGTGCATGGTCTGTCGGTTTGGGTGCGGTGCCCAGGGCGGGAGGCCACCAGGAGTCGTCCCAGGCGGAGGGTGAAGAGCCCAGGATGAGGACCTCCGTCTTGTCCGAGTTCAGTTTCAGGCGGCTGGTCGTCATCCACTCGGCTACCTCTTTCATCCCTTCGTGCAGGTTGGCTCTGGCGGCGGCGGGGTTGTTGGTCAGGGAGAGGATCAGCTGGGTGTCGTCGGCGTAGGAGATGATGCTGAGGTGGTGTTTGCGTACGATGGCCGCGAGGGGGCTCATGTAGACGTTGAAGAGGGTGGGGCTCAGTGATGATCCTTGGGGGACGCCGCAGATGACTTCGGAGGCCTCTGATTTGTACGGTGGTAGGCGGACTCGCTGTGTTCTTCCGTCGAGGAAGGAGATGATCCATTCCAGCGCCTTGTCCTGAATTCCGATGTTGCTGAGGCGCCGTATTAGGGTGCGGTGGCAGACCGTGTCGAATGCCGCGGAGAGGTCTAGGAGGATGAGGGCCGCTGTTTCTCCATTGTCCATCAGGGCTCGGATGTCATCGGTGGCGGCGATGAGGGCGGTCTCGGTGCTGTGTTTGGCTCTGAAGCCGGACTGTGAGGGGTCGAGGGATCCGTTCGTCTCGAGGAAGGCGGCCATCTGCTTGTTGACGGTCTTCTCGATGACTTTGGCTGGAAACGGGAGAAGCGAGATGGGGCGGTAGTTCTTGAGGTCGGCGGGGTCTGCTGTTGGTTTCTTGAGTAGAGCGCTGAGTTCGGCGTGTTTCCAGCTTTCGGGGAAGATGGCGGTGTCGAAGGATGTGTTGATGATGTCTCGCAGGTGGGGTGCGATGACAGCGTCGGCCTTGTTGAAGACGTGGTGAGGGCAGGGGTCGGTTGGTGATCCGGAGTGGATGGAGTTCATCGTGCGGATGGTGTCTTCTGTGCTGATCGGGGTCCAGGCGTGGAGGGTGGTGGTGGGGGGGGTGGCTGGTCGGTCGTGGTGTGCGTTGGTTGGTTGTTGAAACTGCTGTGTATGTCCGTGATCTTGTTGTGGAAGTATGAGGCGAGGGAGTTGCAGAGGTCTTGCGATGGGGTGATGTCGTTGTTTCCTGCGCTGGGGTTGGAGAGCTCTTTCACGATGTTGAAGAGTTCCTTGCTGTTGTGTGCGTTGTTGTCCAACCGGTCCTTGAATGCTGTTTTCTTGGCGGCTCGGATCAGCTGGTGGTGTTTCCGGGTGGCCAGTTTGTAGGAGGTCCTGTTGTCCGGTGTCGGGTCCCTTTTCCAGGCTTTCTCGAGGGCTCGGCAGTCCTTCTTGGAGCTCTTGAGTTCGTCGGTGAACCATGGGGCCTTCTTGCTGCCGGGTCTGCTGGGCGGGGTCCTCAGCGGGGCGAGTTCGTCCGCGCAGTTGCTGATCCACTTAGTGATGTTATCGGCGGCCTGGCTGGGGTTTGCTGAGCTGGCAGGAGGGTGTTGGCTCAGGGAGGTGACGAGCTGGTCTGCTGTGATCTTGTTCCAGCTTCTGCGGGCGGCCTGTTGCTGGTGGTGGTGGGTCGTCGTTCTCTTGAAGGTGAAGTGGACGCAGCTGTGGTCCGTCCATTGAAGCTCTGTGGCGTGGCTGAAGTCGATGTCTGTGCTGGATGTGAAGACGGCGTCGAGTGTGTGTCCGGCGAGGTGGGTGGGGGTGGACACCAGTTGCTTGAGTCCCAGGTTGGCGAGGTTGTCGAGCAGGGTGCTGGTGTTGTGGTCGTTGTTGTTCTCCAGGTGGAAGTTCAGGTCCCCCAGGAGGATGGAGTCAGCGGAGGGGAGGGCATGCGGGCTGACGAAGTCGGCGATGTCCTCGCTGAATTGCGTGCGTGGTCCAGGGGGACGGTAGATCAGGGTGCCTCTGAGGGTGGTGTTCGGGTTGGTGTGGATCTGGAAATGCAGGTGTTCGGCGCTGGTCAGGGTGTTGTCGGTGCTGGTCGTGAGACGGATGGTGTTCCTGTGGATGATGGCGATGCCTCCTCCCATCTGGTTGGCGTTTCGGTCCCTCCGGACGATCTTGTAGCCCTCCGGGATAGCGATGGCGATGTCGGGGGCTGAAGAGGCGTTCATCCAGGTCTCCGTGAGGAAGGCGACGTCAGGGGCTGTGGCGTCTAGGAGGTTCCAGAGTTCGATGGCGTGTCTGTGGACGGAGCGGGTGTTGAGCAGGATGCACTTGAGGTGGGTGCTGCTGGAGTTCGACTTGGCGGGTGCTGGTGCGAGGCAGGTCCGGGTGCAGGAGAACTTGCAGGTGTGGCAGCTGAAAGGTCCGTGGGTGTGTCGTGGTGTGGCTTGATGGCATTCTGGGAGTCGGCCGGAGTTGAGAGCGATGAGGGTGGCGGCGGAGTACGTCAGGCGGGTCGGTCGGGGTCTTCGAGGTCCAGGGGTCCTGGCGCTGGTCGCGATCCGGTCGCGGACGGGCGCAGACGGGCTTACCTTTGGCGCGCCTTCGGCGCACAATCGGCGCACCCGCTGCGCGTGACCGCTGCGCGTTCGCACGGTCGCCATTTAAGGCGAAGTGCGCGGGTGGGCGGGGCAGCTGGGAGGCGGGAGCGGAGGAAAAGGGGCGTGGTCAGCGGTGGTGGCGGGAAGCGGGGAGCGGGGAGGGAAGGCGGGCAGACAGGAAGGAGAGCGCGAAAAACGGGCAAACGTGACTAGAACAAGAGGCACAGGTGCAAGAACAGGACGCTAATACAGGAAGTGAACAGGCATAAAATGATATACAAGAGCAGGACAGACGGCAGCGGCGTTAGCCGGCCACGAGGCAGGGAAAAATACAAGCACAATGGTTAGAAAAAACGAGCAAAACATCTGACAGTTCAGTGTGCCTCTGCAAGTTGGCAAATGTTTCATTTGAATGGGGAGGAGTCTCCGGTATTTTGGAAGTTGTTGTAAGTGATGCCTTGCCTGTAGATTGTCTATTAGGTAATGACCTGGAGAGCTCTCCATGGAAAGAGGTGGAGCACAGAACTCATTTGGAAATGTTAGGTTTGCCTGCGTGGATCTGTGTGACCACCCGTGCAATGGCAGCCAGTGAGGGCGGATTAGCAGAACTGGAGCCTGGAACAATGGCCCAGGGACCTGCCAAGAGAGGAAGGGATAGAGGGCGCGGGAAACCAGCCCCCACCGTTCCCACGGTCCAGGAGGAAGCAGAACCTGAGGGGGATGCTCTGGAACCTACAAGGGAGCAGGTGGCCGAACTGGGGGAATTGCCTGAGCTGTCCCAGTGGCAGCAAGATGGTGGTTCCTCCAGGGAGGAATTCTGCCAGGCTCAGAAGGAGTGCCCTTCTCTCATTGGTGTGTGGCAGCAGGCTGCAGACTAGGCAGCAGGCCTGGGGTCCAAGGAACATTTGATTTACTGGGAGGATGACTTACTTTATAGTGAGCCTAAGTTCGCTGAGCCCGGTGCAGCCCGTGTGCTGGTGGTACCCGAGCGCTTCAGGAACTTCCTACTGGGTCTGGCTCATGATGTGCCTCTCGCAGGACATCTGGGGCAAGACAAGACCTATCACAGGCTTGTCACCCATTTCTACTGGCCCCAGATGAAGAAGCACGTCTCTGCCTTTTGTAAGTCTTGCCAAACTTGTCAGGCCAGTGGCAAGAGCGGATGGAAGTGTGTGGCACCCCTCCAACCCTTTCCTGTGGTGAGCACCCCTTTTGAGCGGGTGGGCATTGACATCGTGGGGCCCCTGGACCCCAAGACAGCCTTAGGCAACAGGTTTATCCTGGTCTTGGTGGACCATGCCACTCGGTACCCGGAAGCCATCCCGCTCAGGACAGTCACAGCCCCCGTGGTGGGCCGTGCCTTGATGGGAATCTTTTCCCGTGTGGGGTTCTCCAGAGAGGTGGTCTCCGACAGGGGGACAAACTTCATCTCTAGGTACATGAAGTTCCTGTGGGAGGAGTGTGGGGTGACATACAAATTCACCACTCCTTACTACCCTCAAGGAAACGGGTTGGTTGAAAGATTCAACCGCACATTGAAGGGCATGATTATGGGCCTGGAAGAGCCCATGAGGCGGAAATGGGACGTCTTGTTACCATGCCTGTTGTTTGCCTACAGGGAGGTGCCTCAGAAATCCTTAGGGTTCAGTCCCTTTGAGTTGCTGTATGGCCACCCTGTCAGAGGACCTCTCACTCTGGTGAAGGAGGGGTGGGAGAAATCCCATGGGAAAACCCCTCAGGATGTGTTCAGCTATGTGCTGGCCATTCGCAACCAGACCAAGCGCTTCAGGAAGCTCGCTCAAGAGAACCTGGAGGCTAGCCAGGAGGAAATGGACTACCGTGGGCTCAATGCGGTCACCAAGACTGACGCGCACCCCATCCCCAGAGCTGATGAGCTGGTGGATCGGTTGGGAGCTGCCCAGTACCTGAGCACATTTGATTTGACTTCAGGGTACTGGCAGATTGCCTTAACTGAGGGGGCCAAGGAGAGGTCAGCATTTTCAACGCCAGAGGGGCACTTCCAGTTTCGTGTCATGCCCTTTGGGTTGAAAAATGCCCCAGCCACATTCCAGAGACTGGTCAACCAGGTATTAGCCGGGCTGGAGGAATTCAGCGCAGCATACCTGGATGACATTGCTGTGTTCATCTCCACTTGGGAGGAACACCTGCAACACCTCTGCGCAGTGTTGAAGGCTCTGCAGAAGGCAGGCCTCACTATCAAGGCCAGTAAATGCCAGATAGGGCAGGGATCAGTGGTGTACTTGGGACACCAGGTGGGGAGAGGCCAGGTGGCGCCCCTACAGGCAAAGATTGATACCATTCTGGATTGGGAGCCCCCCAAGACTCAGACTGAGGTGAGAGCCTTTCTAGGTCTCACCGGGTATTACAGACGGTTTGTCAAAGGTTATGGCACCATTGTGGCCCATTTGTGTGGCCCATTTGACAGAGCTGACATCTAGAAATCAGCCCAGGAAAGTGAATTGGACTGAGGCCTGTCAAACTGCTTTTGACATCCTCAAAGCTGCCATGTGCACAGCACCGGTGCTTAAGGCACCTGACTTTTCCAGTGAGTTCATTGTGCAAACTGACGCTTCAGAGCAAGGCGTGGGAGTACTCTCACAAATCAATGATGAGGGCGGAGACCAACCAGTGGCTTTCATTAGCAGGAGGCTACTCCCCAGGGAACAGAGATGGAGTGCCATTGAAAGAGAAGCTTTCGCTGTGATCTGGGCTCTGAAGAAGCTGAGGCCCTACCTGTTTGGGACTCACTTCCGTGTTCAGACCGACCACAGGCCCCTCAGATGGTTAATGCAGATGAGGAGTGAGAATCCAAAACTGTTGAGGTGGTCCATTTCCCTACAGGGGATGGACTTTACGGTGGAGCACCGCCCTGGTACAGAACACGCCAATGCTGATGGTCTGTCCAGATTCTTCCGCCTTAGTGATGAGGACTCCCAAGAGGTTGGGTAGTTCTCCCCACTTTCAGCTGGAGGGGACATGTGTTAGACCTGACACCCTTGGCGTGGTTTTCCCCCATCTTTTTGCCTCTGTCTACTGTATTTTTGATGCTGTGCTGGATTTCGTTTTTGCTGGTTTAGATGCCTTGGACACTCTGCCACTGCTGATCAGTGCCAGAGTGTAAGTGCTCCCTATGTAAATTGTCATATTGATTGGGTATACCTGATTGGCATATTTGTTTCACCATGAAGTCCCTAGTAAAGTGCACTGTGTGTGCCAGGGCTGGTGATGACAGATGCTACTAGTGGGCCTGCAGCGCAGATTGCGCCACCCACATGAGTAGCCCTAAAATGGTGTCTCAGGCCTGCCAGCGCAGTGCCTGGGTGCAGTCAGTGGACTGCCATGTCCGCCTGGCCAGTGTCCCCACTGGCTGGGCCTAACCCTTCCCTGTCTGTGCACATCAGTCACCCCTATGGAAGGCTCAAGGTACCCCCCTGGGCAGGGTGCAGTGTATGGGTAAGGTAGAGCATGTACGAGTGCAGGTCACATGCTCTGGTAGTGAGCAGCAGCCATTTTGTGTGCTCACTGCTGTAAGGTTATTTTGCTCCATAGAATAACATGGGGGAGGCTGGTCCCAATGGATACCAGCCTATCTTCTCATAGGAACAAGATGGGACATAAGTGAATGATATCCCTGAACTCAGAATTTAATAACACATCTTTTAGTAAAGGTTGTTTTTAAATTCTGTGTTTGAGAATAGCACTTTTAGAAAGTGGCTGTTCTCTTGTCTAACCTTTCTGTGTGCCTGGGCCTATTTGTGGATTGACTGTCTGGCCTGAGTGTGAGAGGGGCTGCAGAGCCCCCAGGAGGTTGTCTGAGTCAGCCCGTGGATGAAAGGCAGCATCTGCTGCCAAGGAAGTGGGAGGAGATCGCACCTGATAGTGATAGGGCTGTGCCTGCCTGACCACAATGCTGGTTCCACCTCCCTGCTGGGCGACTGTCACCTCTGTCCCTGATACTGAGAGGAAGAAGGAAGCCAGGAAACCCCCAGTGCCTCAGCAACACCCAGAACTGGTTTAGACCGGGCTTAGGGCCCACTTGCACAAAGACTTCAAAGGACTTCAAAGACTTTTAGGGGTATAAGAGAAAGACCCCTGACAACAGAAAAATTAGATTCTACAATCAAGAGGAACCTCTGATGGAAGAAGGACTGCTGGAGAACTGAAGGAAGATTGCCTTGCTGTGTGCTCTAAGGGCTGACCTGTTCTGCTGTTCAACTAAAAGCTGAGAAGAGGAAAGGGACTTTGCTGTGTGCTGTGACCCTGCCTGCTTGAACCCAAATAGACTTTGCTGTGTGCTGTGTCTTCAACTTGAATCTCCAAGGGCCTGAGAAGAGCTGGCCTCCTGTTCCTGGAACCCAGGGTTAAAAGGTTCCTAAAGAAACTCTTAGACGCTGTGAGATCGTCTTCATTTCCAGCCTGCGCTCTGCAAACCATCTGCCAGCCGTGGGAGGGAATCGGTGTGTTTATCGACACACAACCGACGCTGGCCTCTATACATCGTGTGCCCTGTGGGGGGACTGCTGTGCCCCGAATCGCCAGATCCGCGCATCACCGCCGCGACCCGGGACACGGAACAGCTAAGGAAATACACTGTCAGCGGCCCGGGGCCCGTAAACAGCATCGGAGCGGCCGCGCTGGGATTGGCTCGCTCAGTGAGGCTCACCTGAGAAGGCCGCGCTGTCATTGGTGAATCGCCCGGGACTGCACGAAGCAGCCGCGCTCCTATTGGCCCGGGACCGGAGAGGCGTGCGGCGTCATCGGAGGCTCGTCCCGAGAGCCGCGCACGGATTGGTCCAGCGCCTGTGCCCCTCGAGAAGAGGCGCCGCTGCCGAGGAAGTCTCCCTGCCAGCCACCGGGACCTCGCGTGTCTGCTGCCTGCCCCGCGTGTGGTGAGTTCTTCACCGGGGAGCCCCGACTGTTGTGGGGGCATAGTGGAAAGCACGGGGAAGGTGACCAGAAGCGCTGAGAGCGCAGGGGAGACTGGAGACTCGCCGATCAGAGCGGGTAAGGCAGCCTGAGAGGAGCGCTGAAGGGCATTAGCGCCAAATCGATCATAGAGTCAATTGACAGTAACTACAACCACCAACACGTTCTAGAGACTTGAGACTGTTTTTAAATAAGAACTTCCTAACAAAATAAGTGCAACCATTAAGATTAAGTGCTACATTCTTCTAAAGTAATGAATAGCGTGCAACTGTTTTATTTTCCTTGCTGAAACTAGATAAAGATATATTTTTTATAAATATACTTACCTGTGTGGTCTCAGTTTGTGGTGGATGGGGGGTCATTGTTTGTGTTAAGTGCAACTATTATACACATTGCCTTAGGGATAAGCCTGTCTGCTCGTGCCAAGCTACCTAGAGGGTGAGCAGGGGTTATCTACTGTGTGTAATTCTTCACCCTGACTAGAAGCAAGGGTCCCTACTTGATCTAAGGTACTTACCTCTGCCAATTAGAGACCCCCAGATATAACAGTATGGATGAGTGAGTAAATGTAAGAGTGGCTGTATGGGTGAGTGTGTGCTTATGGCAGTGACTGTAGAGGTGAGTGAGTATGAGTTAGTGTCTGTATGAGTAAGTGAGTGCATGTGTAATTGTAAGGGAGAGTAAGTGGCTGTATGATCGATTGTATAGGTGGGTGAGTAGGTGTGTGAGTAGCTCTATGGGCAACTGACTCAGTGTGTGAGTGGCTGTATGGGTGGATAAGTGTATATATATCTGTGGCTGTATTAGTGAATGAGTGGGCATGTGTGGCTGTATGGGTGGGTGAGTGGATGTGTGTGTTGATCTATGTTTCAGTGAGTGGCTGTGTAACTATTGGTATGTTTTATTTATTTATTTTTGTGTTTTATAGAGCGCAAACTTGACCCGTTAGGGTATAAGTGCGCTTTATAGGAATCATAGAAATGTACAATAGGCGTGGAATCACAATAATATACAAAAGGTAAAGAGGGGCAGGGTGCAGGATACATGGAGGATAGAGGGCACGTATGTACAGTTTGCATTTTATTACTCGAGACAAGTCCCCAGGTTTCTAGGAGAGGTGACTAGGTAATCCGATGGGAGGCACTAGTCAGGCGTTGATAAGGGTCTCTGTGCTGGATGGAGGCAACATTTAACCGAGGAGGTTTTGGCCTCCTTTTTGAAGTGTGCCAGAGAAGAGATTCTTCTGATGGTGGGTGGGAGAGAGTTCCATATTCTTGGAGCGGCCCCAGAGAATGCCTGATTGTACTTTTTTTTTCTGAAGCATGCAGGTTGTAGCAGGAGGTCTCTGGTGGATCGGGAGTATCTGATTCCTCCGGATACCACAAGTTTCTGTGCAAGATAAGTAAGGGAGTTTGAGTATAAGGCCTTGTGTGTGATGCGGGCCAGTTTAAGCTGTATTCTAGCCTCAAGAGGAAGCCAGTTCAAAGCTTTCAGGTGTGGAGAAATGTGGTTGAATTGTCTTGAGCTGGTGAGAAGTTTGGCAGCAGTGTTGAGGCAGGCTTTTAAAGGTGCCAGGGAGATCTTAGGTAAACCCGAGAGGGTAGAGCAGCCATATTCCAATCTGGGGATGACAAGCGCTTGGACTGCCATTTTTAGGTCGGCAGTGTCAAGTCAGGGTTTCAGTTTCCTACGGTAGCTCAGGTGGAATCTGGCTGAATTGGCCATCGCATTGATGTGGTCCTGCATGTTCAAATTGTTGTCCAGGGTAATTTCAAGAGATTTAGCCGAGTCCACGATGGTCGGTGGGCAATCTAAGGCTGTGACAGCTTTAATCCATATCTGCATCTCGGGATTGGTTTTTGAGGAGGAAATTAGGAGAAATTCTGTTTTATTTGCGTTGAGTTTGAGTTGATTGGAGGAGAGCCATTGGACAGTCACTTTCAGGGCCTCATTCAGGGAGAGAATCTCTTCGAGGGATGAAGTTTTGATGTAGATCTGAGTGTCGTCGGCATACATATGGTAGGAGATATTCGCTGTGCGTTGAACTTTGGTCAGAGGTTCAAGGTAAAGGTTGAAGAGGGTAGGGGACAGGGTTGATCCTTGAGGGACTCCAACCGTGACCGGAGATGGAGCCGATAGGTTGCGGTTGATTAGGAATCACTATGATTGGTTTTGGAGGAAGGACCTAAACCATTCTAGAACTGAGCCATCCAATCCCATCCTGAGTTTGAGGTGTTCAAGTAGTTTTACATGGCTGACAATGTCGAAGGCCGAGGATAGATCTAGGAGGATTAGGAGGCAGGTTTTCCCTTGGTCAAGGGCTTGGATGGCATCGGCAATGATGTGGAGCATGGTCGTTTCGGTGCTGTGTCCGGGTCTGAATCCAGATTTGAAGTCATCAAGTAGGTGGAAGTTGTTAATGTGTTTACTTAGTTACTGTTGTACACATTTCTCTAACACTTTAGCTAAGAGAGGGATGTTGGAGATAGGTCTGAAGTTGTCTGGGGAAGCTGGATCCAGAAACTGCTTTTTCAAAATGTGGAGGACTTGGCCGGCTTTAAGAGAGTCAGGAATGGATCCCTGCCGCAGAGAGGCATTAACTATTGCAGTCCAGCTAGGAATAATGGACTGAGCGGCGGCCGCTAGGCAGTTGGGGGAGAGGGTCATTAAAATGGTTGTTCGGGTTTAAGGTCGATAGGATTTTAGAGACAGAGTCTTCGTCATAGAGTTTGAAATCGGTCCAGAGTACTTGGTTTATAGGTGAAGTCTGTGGGGGCAGCTCAGGAGGTGGAGGCAGGGCAGGAAGGAGTAGAGAGTATGTGGCGGCACTAAATTCGTTTCCTAAGGCTGTGGCTTTGTCAGCGAAAAAGGAGGATTCCTCAGATGATATTAAAGACTTGGGAGTTTCTTTCACGGTTTTGGCCCATTTATTCGATTGGTGTTTTAACTAGTTCGAAGAGCTTGCGGGGTCTGTTCTTGGCGTTCTCCAGTTCAGATCTGAAGAATTCTTTTTTGGAGTTGATGATGTTCCTGTTGTAGGCATTTCTAGCCTGGCGGAGAATTTTTAGATGTGCTACTGAGGGGTGCTGTCTCCAGATTCTTTCGGATTGTCGGAGGGCTCTCCTCTCATTGTTGAGGGATCCAGTGAACCAGGGGTTCCTGTTTTTGATCTGGGTTCTCTTTAGTTGTAGTGGGGCTCGGTCATCCAGAATGTTCGATATAATTGTAGAGTAGTGATCGTTGAGGTCACTGACCTTTGTGATATGCGGGGGGTGGTCTGATATGCAGTGAACCTCCAGTTCCCTGTGGTCCAGGTTTTTAGTTTCTCTGACCCAGCGTTTAGGAATCATTGTTTGGGGTGCCCTTGTCTTGTGGGTGCCAGGTAGTAGGATGGCGATGGCATGGTGGTCAGACCAGTCGCAAGGGTCTATAGAGATAAGCTTGACTGTTAATTCCTTAGATATGATCCAGTCAAGGGTGGCCCCTTTCGTATGTGTTGGGAGTGAGCAGGCTTGGGTCAGCTCTTGATTGGCCAAGAGGTCTTTGATGGCGTTGACATGAGGATCCTTGGGGTCGTTCCAGTGCAGATTGGAATCACCAAGGAAAATATCTTTAGCGTTGGAAGAAATCTTAGCTGTGATGAATTCCATGAGGTGGTCAGTGAAGGAGTCGTTCATGCCTAGGGGGTGGTAAAAGATGTGCAAATTGCACAGTTGGGTGGAGCTGCAGCAAATGCAAAGGGCAAGGTATTCGCAGGAGTCGGTGTTATCTTCCAGACGTTCAGTAACGAGGAGGTTAGAGCGGTAGATGCATGCGATGCCTCCTCCTTTTTTGCTAGATTGCCTGTCCAGTCTTCCAATGTTGTAGTTGGGAGGGACTAAGAGGCCCAGGCATTGAGATGAGGAATTGTTGAGCCAAGATTCTGTCAGAATTGCTAAGTTGAAGTTTTTGTTCAGGATGAGATCAGCAATATTGAGCTTAAATGCCGATCGGCAATTGATTAGGAGACCAGATAGAGAGGGATCAGAGGGAGTGTTGGGAGTCAGGGCAGACAGGAGAACTGGCGCTTGGTTGCTTTTAACCCCACTTCTGTTGCAGAGGGTAGCCGATCTGTTGGGGTTGATAGTGACCGTGCAGATGGCATGTTCGGAACTCATATCTAGAGGACAAAGGGTACCTGGTGTAGAGTTGTAATCACGGAGGATGGCAATGATTTCCTCTTCAGTAAGGTCTAGCGGACTTGGGGTGTCAAGTGTAGAGTTGTAGGAGAGGACGAGAGCCAGGGTTTCTTCCTCCGAGAGGTGGAATAGTTGCTTGCGAGGGCCGAGGTGTCTCTGAGATAGCGGTAGTGGGTGCATGGGGGGCTCTGTGGTGTGAGGGGGTGGAGTTCCCCTGGGGTTTGAGGTTGGCGAAGGAGAGTTCAGCGAGGAGAAGGAGGTTCATTAGATCCAGAATGGAGATATGGATGCTTGAGTTAATTGGGCAGCTCTTGAGTGCAGGGTTTCGATATTCATATAAGAGGGAGGCATTAGAGGGCAGGAGGGCGGTACTTCAGGAGCAATATGTGTGTGTGAATGGGTTGGAGAATGGTAGTGAGGTAGTTGGAGTGGGTGTATGAATGGTTATATGGGGAGTGAGTGGGTGCGTCAGAGATTCAGTGGATGAAGTCATCAGTGATGTTGTCAGTGATTTCATTTGAGATGTCATCAGTGATGTCACTGACCATGTCATGAGTGACATAATATGTGAGGTCATGAGCAGTGCATTGCAGGGGTGTGAGTTATAGTTAGCTGGTATGTGTGTGTGAATGGGTTGGAGAATGGTAGTGGGTAGTTGGAGAGGGTGTATGAAAGGTTATATGGGGAGTGAGTGGGTGCGTCAGAGATTCAGTGGATGAAGTCATCAGTGATGTCATATAAGATGTCATCAACAATGTCATCAGTGATGTCACTGACCATGTCATGAGTGACATAATATGTGAGGTCATAAGCAGTGCATTGCAGGGGTGTGATTTATAGTTAGCTCAACTAACTATAGAGTTGAATTTCACTGGTTCTGTATGAGTGAAATCTGACCATAACTATAACTTTCCTGTAACCTTTTTCAGTGAATTTTAATGTATTTTTAACTAGTAGTCATGTTGTGCGTGACATAGGTTTGACCTTCAGACCTCAGAGACCTCATCCTCCAGGGCCAAAACATATATTAAGAGGAGGGGGACAATGCAGCTCCCTTCCCAAGCCATAATAGAACCCAGGGACCCCATTTATTAACCCCTTCGACGCGCATGACAAGGTCAGCTCGTCATGGGCGTTACCTGCGCTACGCGCATGACGAGCTGACCTTGTCACGTAACGCGTGATTTTCAAAATCGCAGCGCGCAGCGGGAAAACCGCTAGCGCGCATGCGGTTAAAAAGGGGAGGGGACTGTGTGGCCCCCTCCACAGGCCTATAGTGGCCCCAGGGGCCCCATCCCCCAGGGCTTCTCTAAATTATGGGTGGGTACCCCAGTGCCCATTCAAGGCATTCACCAAACAACACTTAGATTAAGGGGAGGGGGGCATGTTGCGCACCTTCCGCGCATTCACCTGGGTCTAATTCAATTAATAAGAGAAGGGAACCCCACAGCCTGTCTCCCTGAGCTTCATTGGGCCCTGGGAACCTCATCCTCTTGGGACAAATTCAATCCAAAAAAGGTTAGTGAGCAGTGGGCCCCCTCCCTGCTGTTCATTTGGACCCACGGATACCAATCTCTGCTACCAAATTCAACAAAAGGTAGGGAAGGAGTGCGTGGCCTCCTTTCCTGAGCCTTCTCAGACTCGGGGGACCACATGCACTAGGTCCTCTATTTTATAACAAGTGTGGGCTATTGCGCACACCTGGGCATCCACAAACTACCTGCTGGGAGCCATGAGTAGAGCTCCAGGGCCCTCACGGCCTCCGTCAGCTCCACGCATGGTGCGGGAGTCTGCATAGCAGGCATTGCTCCCGCCAGGAGGGAACAACTGTTTTCTGCTTGCTGCCTCCAGGGGGGAGCAATATGGGTTTGATTCCCCTGCTCAAAGGAGTGAGGACTGGAAAGCAGAACAGAAGTCTGCTCCCAGCCGGTTGGAGGATGTTTAAATTTCCAACTGACTACCATGTTGCTCCCGTTTGGTAGGAGATTTAAATATGCTCCCGTCAGACAGAAGCAAACATATGTTTCCAAGCCGGCGCTAGTGTGAGCAAAGAAAATACTGTGTCCTGGAAAAAATATGCTACCCAGGACACAGTCACTGAGCTGTTCGCGGCAGCCTCCCCCCTTTTAATGAGTGTGACAGCTGGGGGTACAATGAGACTATTAAGGCGTGGCCCCACCTTCTCCTTTTTAAAGCATGTTGGCCCTGGGGATGGGGTCTCTTGGTCCTAATTAGCCTCTGGGAGAGGTGCTGCATCCTCCCACTTCTCTTTTACCTTGGTCCCAGGGGACAGGGTCACTGTGGCCCCTCAGAGGCGCAGGAGGGGGGCCATGTGCCCCCCTGCCCAAAAATAAAAACATGCATTGACCCCCCCCGGTCCCTGGTCCACCCTGAGAGAAACAAGCTCAGAGCCCTTGCTTTTTGTTTTTAATTGCCACTGATTTGTGGATTGTCCCTAAATTTGCAGCAAAAGTACAAAAAATCCCCAAAAAGGTTGGCCCCAGGTTCCACCAACTTAGAGGGCAGGGAATCCCAACCCTGCCCCCTATGCCTTTTTTTTTGCATTTTTTTAGGACTCATGGACTGAGTCCGAAGTCCTAAGAAGGCTGACCCCACTTCCTGGCTGATATCTTGGCAGCCAATCAGATCTCAACAGGAGATCTATTGACTCCAAGAATTCTCTGCAGTGTGAAGTATACAAAGTTTTTGAGCATTAATTGCTCAAATCCTACTGAACAGATACTGAACAGATTTACACCAAGTCACATAAAGCCCTCTTTCTCAACCAAGATCTGGCTTTCTGCCAAAATTGATGTAAATCCGTTCAGCAGTTTGGGCCGTAGCTGTGTCTAAACTTTCAATGGAAAAATAAATGGGGGAAATATGCTTTGGGACACCCCTTTTTTCTCAAACTTTCCATATGAAAACTAGTCAAAAAGTAGCACTTTTTGTAAAGTTTTGTGGAGATTCTTCAAACGGAGCCAAAGTTATTAGCAACACAAAAAAGGCCTTTCCTACGGAAACACTATCCTAACTATAGCTACCCAAACATATATATATATATATTAATTGCACACAATCTTCATGGTTACCCATTGTAGGTGGCACCACCGCTTTTATCTGTGGCTCCTTGTTCACACCCCTAAAAATCCCTTCTAGAGATGCCACTGGTGACGTGCAGCAGCTGAGGCCGTGGAAGGTTGTGAGCGAGCGCTAAGAGAAGCAGTCTGTGCCCCATCCCAGCAAAGAGGGTACTGTCATGTTAAGCTGGGAAAGGGAAGAAGCAGACATATTTGAAGAAGACAGGTCAGGCAAGCCCCAATGAAGGAATGAAGAATTTCTGAAGGTGAGCCCCAGCAGCTGAATATGGACTATAAATGAGAAGGATGAGCTAAAAGCAAGACCAACACTTACAGCAAAGTTTAGAAAATGAAATTGAGCAAAATGTGTCTAGGTGAGAAATCGCAGAGTGTGCTGGAACTATTAAACTCAAGAATGAGGGGACCGGGTGTCAGAGTCTGTCTTAGGGACTTTGGAACAACTTTGAAAGTCTCTGAGGCAGGATCTGAATATCTCTGGGGTGAATAATCCAGATAATCGACCAGTCCCTAAGGATGTGGTTGTAGGAACCCTTCCGCCCCACTTCAAATCCCCACCAATGGAAGATGGGAAAGGAGATACTTCCTGCTAGATTTGTAGGTTACAGCATCAGGCCTCTGCTCAGATGGGCAGGATCACAGAGTGCAGATGGCACATAATGTGTTTGGGAATCAGTGGTCTCCAGGTTTCCAGTACTGAGAAAGATTAGGTGTGTGGAGAAATGGACGCCCCTAAGAAGTCAAGTATTTTGGGACATTCGTCAGGAAATCAGGACTTTTACTGTTATGTAATCTAGCCCAGTCTAGCAGAAGCTAAAGAAACAACTCTCTTTGGGTCTTCACTACAAGTACAGGAGTAAAATATAAAGAGAACCCTTGGCAGAATGGCCCTCATACTCCCTTCTCTCACACTTAATGACTGTCAGCATCAGTTGCAAATTCCATGGAACAGCTACCAGTTCAATCCAGTTGGTGCGTAGGCAACATAGAACGCTATCCTTCTTTCCAGAAGATGACAGTGAGTTTAGACACCACAGTGATTGAAGACGTGTGAGAGATAACTATTTCTCCAGACTCCTGAAGCAAGCGCAGATCAACTACCTAGTCTGTGCAGCTCAAGTTGAAGCCTTGCAGTTCTAGGGCTCTCATTGAAGCAAGGACCTTTCATTGAACCTTAACACATCGAAGATACTCTCATGCAGATGAATGGGCTCTGATCTCTGTAGAAAGCGATCGGATCCGTACTGAAGTGCATGCATCATTTTCCACCACAGTGGATGGCGTATTATTTTCTTAAATACAAAGTCCAACTTAGGGACAACCTTACCAGCCCTGCCAGCCTGCCCGATACCCCAGGTACAGTGGCATTTCTGTTCTAGGGGATAGGGGAAATTCAGAAATCTCAGATATTAAGCATCCTCTACGGGACTCCTAAGATCCCCCCATAAATCGGAATGTCATTCCTGACTTTGCGTGCTTTAACCTGAGTTATCTCACCTTTGAGCAAAATTTGCCTGTAGTGGCCAAGTGCAATAATTCAGAGTTAATTCAAAATGTTTGCTCTTAGGTTGTTATGGAAAGATCTCTATTCCAAGTTGTAGGAGAGTAGGGTCTGCAATCCTATGATCACCCAGATTTTTGCTTTTTGCTGCACTGGTTTACGACTTTCCCTGGCTGTGGGCCTGCTAATCAGACCCACAGCCTAGCTGTTCTCTCTATCCAAATTGTACTCAGGTACTGAATTGGCACTGGGCCCTCTCCAAGTCCCTGTACCCAGGGCTGAGGTGTACCCAGAAGTCTCCCAGGGGCTGAAGCATGTATTATGCCACCCCTGGGCTGACTAACTAAACTGACACAACTGGCTGCACGACAGCTGGGGCAAGGTGGTGTACTCACCCTTTGCTGTAGATATAGTATACCTATATCTAACCCTAAAATGGACACACAGATCTCCTATCAGTCACTCCTATGGCAGGCCTTAACAATCCTGAAGGCAGAGTGCTTGGAATCGTGTGAGATGGTGCTCTGGCATGAGCTGAGCCTGTCTGCGGCTTTCGGGATCCATCCCTTAGCCGTTTCCATGATATCGCATACCATATACTCTTAAGTGCATTATAATCCTCGCGGTTATATGCCAACTCTGGTATCGCTTTATCAAAACATGTCGAGTAAGGTGTCATACGAATTGGAATACTAACCCCTCGCCAACCCTGGTGACGGGGTTAGCATTCCACCCTTCTAGAGGGACACGACATGTATGTTACCCCTAACCCCGGTTAAAGTCAAACAGAGCCTCAGCTCCACAAAATGGATGCTGCCACCGAGACACAAGTCTGCCCTCCTGCTGCTGGGAGTCCTCCCAGAGCAGGAGATAAGGACAAAGGGTTTCCTGCCAGGGGCGGTGCCAGCACCGTCCCAGACAGGGTTTTGTGTATTGTAGGTAGGCAGGGCTTTAGAGGAAGGTGACTGCACGTGGCACCCCGGTGCTCACTGTGCATAGGCTGGCTGGAACCAGTTCCAGGGTCACTCCAGACCCTGTGCTGGGGAAAAGCCCGCCAAGGAAGTGGGTGTAACCACCCCCCTCCTAGTCCCACCCCTAGGGCAGGACTTAGTCGCGTGCCAGCCCCTTTTTACAGATCATCTTTGAATCCTGAAACTACTTTCCACGAAAGGAACTCAAGACTTCTTCCTAAGATTTCTCCCTTGTGACTAAGGAGTAGTCACCCTGCATCCGCAGGCACCATCTTAAGAACACTGCGGTCTGCTGCAAGTCTCTCCTCCGGATCAAGACTGCCCAGCTCGACGAGAACCGGCTTCCCTGGCACCTCTGACCTCTACCTGCATCATCAGTCACGCTGAGATTCGTGGGTGTGACGAGACCTCGAGGGACCGGCCATCTTCAAGACTGCACGACTTCTTTCCAGCAAGCCCACCGAGTAATTTCCTGGTGAGTGCTTTGGGGTCCGAGAAGCCCCAACCCTGAGCAGCTCCAGCACCGAAGTGCAGCCTCCCAGCATCTCCACGATCTGCGTGGGGCCCTTCTGCTTTTTGCTGCTCCCCGCGTTGTTTGGCTACTAGCCCGCTGGCTTGTGGCCTTCTGAACGACGCCCGACGACATTTCTGCTGCTGGTCTGGCTCCACTCAAGACGCCATTTTGAGTCCACCGCGTGGGCTTGAATTAGCCAAGGCTTGTTGCCCAATCCTGGGTAACTTCGACGCCGACAGCTTCATCCATCGTGGGACAGCTCGCCTCTCCATCCTGGTCGCCGACAACGCCTCCTGGTCCGTGAGATCTGCAGAGCCAGCGTCGCCCACTCACCTAGTCGAGGTGACTTCGCCCGGTGCCATCCTGGTGCCCACTTAATCACTGGCTAGTGATTCAAGAACTTGGTCCCCTCTGCTTTCAGGTTTCTTCTTCCTTGATCCAGGCTTGGATCCATCGAACTTTCCTTCACTGGTCGCCTGCCAGCAACTTCCTTCTTCCAGGCTCCTGGTCCGGCAACGAGATCCCCGACGTCTTTTCAGACCTATGCAGCTGCAGCCCCTGGGCTAGGTAACTTCGGCACTTCGGTGTCCCAGCATAGCCTCACTATCCTAGGGTCAGGATCCACTGTCGTTTTCTTCCTACCAGGTCGGGTTCGCCCGTGAACACTAACTTTGCCTTTACTAGCTTCCATAGACTTTGTCCCGCATCCCGCGTGAGAGTGCACACTCTGCACCCGAGTCCCCTAGGTCTCCTAGAAGTAATCTAACGATTCTATAGTCAAGTCCTAGCGATTCCAAAGCCTATTAGTACTGTACTTACCTGCTAGTAATTTCGCATTCCACTTTTTAAGTATATGGTTTTTCGTGCCCCTCGGGCATTTGTGTATAACGTGCTAACTTAAGTATTTTCGTAAGAGTTTTGTTGTGTGCCTAGCACCCTGTCCTCATAAAGAGTACAGGGTTGTTGTGATTCTAATAAATACATTGTTTATTTTCATAACACTTGTGTGGTGTCCTTTCACTGGGTGTTCAAGGGGTAATGTGATGGTAAAACAGCTGGCTTAACACGCCCTCTAGAGTCTTAGCCTTAGACTGCTCGTATCCATGCTACTAGGATAGCTGGTCTATAAGGTTGACTTACAACCAATCATCAATAAGGGTTGTTTGGACTGATATATAGTGATCACTAGAATAGTGAACACTGCACATCAGGCCAACTTCTCACATTGGTGAGCAGCGGTTGGGATTTGAGCTTGCTGTTGTTTTACCACACATGCCCTAAGAATATCTTGTGAAAGATCACATAAGTACTAAAGGTACATATAACTTAGCTTAGAATACTCTGAGTTCTACTGAACCAGCTGTTGTAGCTCCTAGGGCCTAGCACACCCTAAACTACAACTCTAGCAAGGGATCAGTAGGCAAACATATAGTGTAGGTAAGTGCACCACTTACACCTCACTAGAAAAGCATGTCTACCCAGGGAGATTCTACTGAGACTCCCCTGGTCAGTGTTGACCCTCCACAGGTCACTTCAAGATATGCAGCTCTCAGTTTCCAGGAGATGAGACAGATCTGTGTCTCCAGAAAACTGAAGCAGGGGTCTAACCCCACCATTCCCTTTCTGATAGGTCTCTTAGAGACATATGATGCCAGAAAGCTTTCTCAGTTACATGAGAACATGCCAGCCTTAGAGGGAACCTCTGGGGATCCAGACCTCCCCAACACTGCTACTGCAGTTGAGGAGGAGGAGGATCAGGAGGAACTCTCTGGGGATGAGGTAGACAAAGGTCTTGAGGTAGTCAGAAGGCTAACCAGGACCAACTTAGACTTACTTGGGCTAGGATCTGGGGGACCCCCAGTACTAACCCGAAGTGGGCATAACCTTGGAGTTAGGAGAGATAGATCTCTTTCTAGGGACTCCAATAGATCTCTGCACTCTAATGCCTCTTCTCAGGGGAGAAGGAATCCTCCACAGAGGAGATTTACTTCCCCTCAGAGAAAAGAGCATGAAGCTAGAATGAGACAAGCTGAACTGAGGATTGAAAGGGAAGAACTTGCCCTGGCCAAAGAAAAGCTTGCCTTTGCTAGAGAGCAGCAGATGAGTGGGCTAGCTCCCACTGGTGGCAGCAATCTCCCAAGAGATAGAGAGAAGGGTTTAGATACTAAACACCTGACTAAAATAGTGCCCCCCTTTAAGCAAGGGGATGATATCCAGAAATGGATGGCTGCTCTGGAGAGGGCCTGCACTGTGCAGTGCATTCCCCAGAGTCAGTGGGCAGCTATACTGTGGCTCTCCTTTGATGGTAAAGGTAGAGATAAGCTCCTCACTACAAGAGTGGAGGATGCTAACAATTACCAGGTCCTGAAGAATACACTGGTTGATGGGTTTGGTTTAACCACTGAGCAGTACAGGTTGCTGTTCAGAGACACCCAGAAAACTCAGTCTCAGGACTGGTCTGACTTTGTGGATTGTGCCACTAAGGCTTTGGAGGGCTGGTTGCTGGGTAGCAAGGTTACAGATTACACAGGATTGTATAATCTAATGATGAGAGAACACATTTTAAACAATTGTCAGAACCAGTTGTTGCACCAGCACCTTGTTGATTCAGATCTGACCTCTCCCCAAGAATTGGGAAAGAAGGCAGACAAATGGGTCAGGACAAGGATCAAGCAGAACCAGAACCAGAACCAGGGTGGTCAGAAGAAAGCAGACCAGAAGGGTAATGTTAAGAATGAGCAAAATGACCAGAAGTCTTCACCAGGTCCCCAACAAACCAAAGAGGGTGGGGGTCAGGCTTCCCAGAAGAAGAAGACTCAAGAAGGCCAGTCAAAAAGGTGGTGCCAGTACTGTAAAAGTAAATCTCACTGGTTTAGTGAGTGCACCAAAAGAGGAGGACAAACTCCTGCCACTACAGCCCCTAAGGCAACTGCACCCCCTAGTACAGTCAGTAGTGGTAGTGTACCTCCCAAGGCATTAGTTGGGTTAACCTTGGGTACTGAGGGGTCTGACAACTTAGTTGGCACACTCACTCAGGCTGTCCTTGTCTGTACAGGGGATATGGATATGTCCCCTGAAATAAGTCCCAATACTTTGGGCAAATACAGGCAGACACCTTTGATAAATGGCAAAATGGCTCAGGCCTATAGGGACACTTGTGCCAGTGTCACCATGGTGACACCTAACTTTGTGGACCCTGGACAGATCATGGCAGGGTCTGATTTCCTGGTGACCAATGCCAGCAATGTCACTACTAGTCATAGTGTGGCAATTGTGGCTTTCTCCTGGGGTGGAGTGAAGGGACAAAAGAAAGTTGTAGTCAGTTCAGACCTCCCAGTTGATTGTTTGTTGGGCAATGATTTGGAGTCATCACAATGGTCAGAAGTGGAGCAGAGGACTCACATGGAAATGTTAGGCTTGCCAGCACATGTGCTTGCTGTGACTAGGTCACAGGCCAGAAAATGCCCCACTGAACAGGTGCTGGATCCTGAAATGATGGACCAGACACCTTCCAAGAAGAAGAGCAGTAAGGGTAAGGCTTTGCCTTCCCCCTTACCCCAGGTTGAGGATCAAGTCTCTGAGGAGGCTGATCTGAGAGAACTGAGGGAAACTGAGCCTAAAGAGCTTGAACTTGATCAAGTTGAGTTTCTGGGCTCAGGGGGACCCTCCAGAGCAGACCTGGGGAAGGAACAGTTGAGCTGCCCTTCCCTTGAACCCCTCAGACAGCAGGCTGCTGCTGAGGCTGCAGGGAATGCCACAGGTGCCCACAGGGTATACTGGGAAGATGGACTCCTGTACTCTGAGTCAAGAGACCCCAAGCCTGGTGCAACCAGGAGGCTGGTCATCCCCTTGTCTCTGAGAGGTTTCCTTCTCACCTTGGCCCATGAGATTCCCCTTGCAGGTCACTTAGGTCAGACAAAGACTTGGGACAGGCTTGTCTCACACTTTCACTGGCCCCATATGAATGAGAATACCAAGGAGTTTTGTCGCTCCTGTGTCACTTGCCAAGCCAGTGGTAAGTCAGGTGGCACCACAAAGGCCCCCCTCATACCACTACCTGTGGTGGGGGTTCCCTTTGAAAGAGTGGGGATTGACATTGTTGGTCCAATGGAACCCCAGACAGCATCAGGGCACAAGTTTATACTGGTGGTAGTGGATCATGCCACCAGGTATCCTGAAGCTATTCCCCTTAGGACCACTACAGCACCTGTAGTGGCAAGAGCCCTAGTTGGAGTGTTCTCCAGAGTGGGTTTCCCTAAGGAGGTCGTTTCTGACAGAGGTACAAACTTCATGTCAGGATATCTGACTGCAATGTGGAAGGAGTGTGGTGTGAACTACAAGTTCACCACACCCTACCACCCACAATGCAATGGGCTTGTTGAGAGATTCAACAGGACCCTGAAAGGGATGATTCATGGACTACCTGAAACTCTTAGGAGAAGATGGGATGTCCTGATCCCCTGCCTCTTGTTTGCTTACAGAGAGGTCCCACAGAAGGGGGTTGGCTACAGCCCTTTTGAGCTTCTGTATGGGCATCCTGTAAGAGGACCCCTGTGCTTGGTGAAGGAAGGATGGGAGAGACCTCTCAAAAAGCCTGCAACCAACATAGTGGACTATGTACTTGGTCTCCGCTCCAGGATGGCTGAGTATATGGAAAAGGCATCCAAAAACCTTGAGGCCAGCCAAGAACTTCAAAAAGCTTGGCATGACCAAAAGGCTGTTCTGACTGTGTACCAGCCAGGACAGAAGGTGTGGGTGCTGGAGCCAGTGGCCCCAGCAGCTCTGAAAGACAAATGGTCTGGGCCCCACACCATCATTGAGAAAAAGGGAGAGGTTACCTACTTGGTGGACCTTGGAACTCCCAGGAGCCCTCTCAGAGTGCTCCATGTTAACAGGCTCAAGGCATATGTTGACAGGAAGGACATGAGCTTGCTCATGGCCACAGATGAGGGACAGGAGGAAGAGAGTGACCCTCTCCCAGACCTGCTCACTCAGAATCCTGATGATGGATCAGTTGATGGTGTTGTCTTTTGTGGCAGCCTCACTGAACATCAGCAACAGGATTGCAGGCAAGTTCTGCAATCCTACAGACATATGTTCTCTCTGACACCCAGCCAAACTGATTGGTGTACCCATGATGTTGACACTGGAGACAGTCTGCCTGTCAAGAGTAAAATCTACAGACAGCCTGATCATGTTAGAGACTGCATCAAAACTGAAGTGCAGAAAATGTTGGAGCTGGGAGTCATTGAGCCCTCAGATAGCCCTTGGGCTAGCCCAGTAGTTCTAGTGCCAAAGCCTCACACCCAGGGTGGTAAGAGAGAGATGAGGTTTTGCGTAGACTACAGAGGCCTCAATGCAGTCACTAAGACTGATGCCCACCCAATACCAAGAGCAGATGAACTTATAGATAAATTGGCTTCTGCCAACTTCTTAAGTACATTTGATTTGACAGCTGGGTATTGGCAAATCAGGTTAGCTGAGGAGGCCAAACCCAAGACAGCATTTTCTACCCCTGGAGGGCATTATCAATTTGTGGTAATGCCCTTTGGACTGAAAAATGCACCTGCCACCTTCCAAAGGTTGGTGAATCAAGTCCTCACTGGGCTGGATGACTTCTGTGCAGCTTATCTTGATGATATTGCTGTCTTTAGCTCCACCTGGGAGGATCACCTGGTCCACCTGAGGAAAGTGTTAGAGGCCCTGCAAAAGGCAGGCCTCACTATCAAGGCCACAAAGTGCCAGATAGGGCAGACACAGGTTGTATACCTGGGCCACCTTGTGGGTGGAGGCCAGGTTCAGCCACTGGAGAGTAAGATACAGGCCATCAAGGACTGGACTCCTCCAATCACCCAGACTCAGGTTCGAGCTTTCTTGGGCCTGACTGGGTACTATAGGAAGTTTGTCAGAAATTATGGGTCCATAGTGACCCCTCTTAATGACCTGACAAGCAAAAAGATGCCAAAGAAAGTTCAGTGGACAGCAAGCTGTCAGAAAGCATTCAATGACCTCAAGCAGGCCATGTGCACAGCACCTATCCTAAAGAGTCCAGATTACTCCAAGCCATTCATTGTCCAAACAGATGCTTCTGAGTTGGGTGTGGGGGCTGTTCTGTCTCAACTGAATTTTGATGGTAATGATCAGCCTATTGCTTTCATTAGTAGGAGGTTGACACCCAGAGAGAAAAATTGGTCAGCTATTGAGAGGGAGGCCTTTGCTGTGGTCTGGGCCCTGAAGAAGCTGAGGGCCTACTTGTTTGGCACTCACTTCACCATTCAGACAGACCATAAGCCCCTCTTGTGGCTAAATCAGATGAAGGGTGAAAACCCCAAACTGCTTAGGTGGTCCATTTCCCTACAGGGGATGGATTTTACAGTGGAGCATAGACCTGGTACTGATCACAGCAATGCTGATGGGCTCTCCAGGTATTTCCACTTAGAGCAAGAAGACTCACCTGGTCAAGGTTAGTTTATTGTCCCAAAGTTTGGGGGGGGGTCATGTAGGAGAGTAGGGTCTGCAATCCTATGATCGCCCAGATTTTTGCTTTTTGCTGCACTGGTTTACGACTTTCCCTGGCTGTGGGCCTGCTAATCAGACCCACAGCCTAGCTGTTCTCTCTATCCAAATTGTACTCAGGTACTGGATTGGCACTGGGCCCTCTCCAAGTCCCTGTACCCAGGGCTGAGGTGTACCCAGAAGTCTCCCAGGGGCTGAAGCATGTATTATGCCACCCCTGGGCTGACTAACTAAACTGACACAACTGGCTGCACGACAGCTGGGGCAAGGTGGTGTACTCACCCTTTGCTGTAGATATAGTATACCTATATCTAACCCTAAAATGGACACACAGATCTCCTATCAGTCACTCCTATGGCAGGCCTTAACAATCCTGAAGGCAGAGTGCTTGGAATCGTGTGAGATGGTGCTCTGGCATGAGCTGAGCCTGTCTGCGGCTTTCGGGATCCATCCCTTAGCCGTTTCCATGATATCGCATACCATATACTCTTAAGTGCATTATAATCCTCGCGGTTATATGCCAACTCTGGTATCGCTTTATCAAAACATGTCGAGTAAGGTGTCATACGAATTGGAATACTAACCCCTCGCCAATTCTGGCGACGGGGTTAGCATTCCACCCTTCTAGAGGGACACGACATGTATGTAACCCCTAACCCCGGTTAAAGTCAAACAGAGCCTCAGCTCCACAAAATGGATGCTGCCACCGAGACACAAGTCTGCCCTCCTGCTGCTGGGAGTCCTCCCAGAGCAGGAGATAAGGACAAAGGGTTTCCTGCCAGGGGCGGTGCCAGCACCGTCCCAGACAGGGTTTTGTGTATTGTAGGTAGGCAGGGCTTTAGAGGAAGGTGACTGCACGTGGCACCCCGGTGCTCACTGTGCATAGGCTGGCTGGAACCAGTTCCAGGGTCACTCCAGACCCTGTGCTGGGGAAAAGCCCGCCAAGGAAGTGGGTGTAACCACCCCCCTCCTAGTCCCACCCCTAGGGCAGGACTTAGTCGCGTGCCAGCCCCTTTTTACAGGATAAAGGTAGGAACTGGCCCCCTTCCAAATCAGATCATCTTTGAATCCTGAAACTACTTTCCACGAAAGGAACTCAAGACTTCTTCCTAAGATTTCTCCCTTGTGACTAAGGAGTAGTCACCCTGCATCCGCAGGCACCATCTTAAGAACACTGCGGTCTGCTGCAAGTCTCTCCTCCGGATCAAGACTGCCCAGCTCGACGAGAACCGGCTTCCCTGGCACCTCTGACCTCTACCTGCATCATCAGTCACGCTGAGATTCGTGGGTGTGACGAGACCTCGAGGGACCGGCCATCTTCAAGACTGCACGACTTCAATTCAATTCAAAAGATACTTTATTCGGTTTAAATCACAAAAACCATAAAAGTGTACAAGCATTAAAACAATTCATAATCCACCCATAAAAAAAAAAATAAAAAAAAAATATAACAGCTAACATGGATAAAAACAGAAATATACAGAGTGTATCTTCAAGACTGCACGACTTCTTTCCAGCAAGCCCGCCGAGTAATTTCCTGGTGAGTGCTTTGGGGTCCGAGAAGCCCCGACCCTGAGCAGCTCCAGCACCGAAGTGCAGCCTCCCAGCATCTCCACGATCTGCGTGGGGCCCTTCTGCTTTTTGCTGCTCCCCGCGTTGTTTGGCTACTAGCCCGCTGGCTTGTGGCCTTCTGAACGACGCCCGACGACATTTCTGCTGCTGGTCTGGTTGCTCCAGGCTGGCCCTTGCTCCCTTCCAAAAGAGGAGCACCCCGGACCCTCCTGGTCCACTCAAGACGCCATTTTGAGTCCACCGCGTGGGCTTGAATTAGCCAAGGCTTGTTGCCCAATCCTGGGTAACTTCGACGCCGACAGCTTCATCCATCGTGGGACAGCTCGCCTCTCCATCCTGGTTGCCGACAACGCCTCCTGGTCCGTGAGATCTGCAGAGCCAGCGTCGCCCACTCACCTAGTCGAGGTGACTTCGCCCGGTGCCATCCTGGTGCCCACTTAATCACTGGCTAGTGATTCAAGAACTTGGTCCCCTCTGCTTTCAGGTTTCTTCTTCCTTGATCCAGGCTTGGATCCATCGAACTTTCCTTCACTGGTCGCCTGCCAGCAACTTCCTTCTTCCAGGCTCCTGGTCCGGCAACGAGATCCCCGACGTCTTTTCAGACCTATGCAGCTGCAGCCCCTGGGCTAGGTAACTTCGGCACTTCGGTGTCCCAGCATAGCCTCACTATCCTAGGGTCAGGATCCACTGTCGTTTTCTTCCTACCAGGTCGGGTTCGCCCGTGAACACTAACTTTGCCTTTACTAGCTTCCATAGACTTTGTCCCTCATCCCGCGTGAGAGTGCACACTCTGCACCCGAGTCCCCTAGGTCTCCTAGAAGTAATCTAACGATTCTATAGTCAAGTCCTAGCGATTCCAAAGCCTATTAGTACTGTACTTACCTGCTAGTAATTTCGCATTCCACTTTTTAAGTATATGGTTTTTCGTGCCCCTCGGGCATTTGTGTATAACGTGCTAACTTAAGTATTTTCGTAAGAGTTTTGTTGTGTGCCTAGCACCCTGTCCTCATAAAGAGTACAGGGTTGTTGTGATTCTAATAAATACATTGTTTATTTTCATAACACTTGTGTGGTGTCCTTTCACTGGGTGTTCAAGGGGTAATGTGATGGTAAAACAGCTGGCTTAACACGCCCTCTAGAGTCTTAGCCTTAGACTGCTCGTATCCATGCTACTAGGATAGCTGGTCTATAAGGTTGACTTACAACCAATCATCAATAAGGGTTGTTTGGACTGATATATAGTGATCACTAGAATAGTGAACACTGCACATCAGGCCAACTTCTCACACAAGTCAATCCACTAACCTGCGGAATATTTACAGCCTTTTTTGTGCATCAACATATACACACAGCACATCTTGTGTCTAACTGTTTCTGAACAGTTACAATTTTTGACAGATGTGGACCTGAGATTAGGACTATCAATTAAATTGCCTAAAATTACATAATTTGTCGAACAGTGAATCTTAGTTTAAATCCCAGGTTTTCTTGATCCACCATTCACAGAATAGCAACTGCACCAAGTGACCCTTCTAGCAAACCTACCAGTTGTCACAATTCTTTTCATCCCATAGTTTATGGGACAAAATTCTTGGGATAAAGCATTTTGTTTGCCCTTCATTCCATGTGCTCTTGATTCCATTTCATATTTATGCAGCTTTACCTTGGGGTAGGAATGGGTGGATTACAGATAACTTAAGGTGAATGGGAAGCAGAGAGATTGATTACCTGTGGGGTATGGAGAGGAGAAAGCATGCAGGAGCGATATGCAGAGAAAAGAAAATACGCAATGAACGGTTGGCTTAGGGAAATTTTGCCAGAGAAATGTGGTAGGGGTTGAATAAACAAGGGAGAAAATTATGAAATGGGTAAAGACTGGTGAGATTATATGGGAATGAGACAGGTACAGTGGCGGGGAGACTATGGAATATGGGAGACTATTGCCGCTGGGGGCAATAAGTGTTGTTAGGTGATTTGTATCCAAACAGGGAGGATAGCCTCTAGCAGTAGACTCTGCATTATACACTATAAGTTTATTCACAGAATGTACTACACCCACGCACGGTTGCACCACTGCCAGCTCTGAAATAGTGAAAGATATGACCGTGTGGAGCGGAGTGGATTTCCTTCACCTTGCGTGGACATGTGGACCCATACAGGCTTACTGGTTTCCACAGCACGCACTGACATGATAGGCAAGGCTTTGATTGTCACTCCTCTTATCACTATTTTGGGTCACATGAGGGACGTGGAAGCTGGCTTCATGAGATATGTGGCACTAGCCCTGCTCCTGGCAAAACGCAGAGTTGCCTGTCGATGGGGGGGGGAGAAGAGTTCCGAAATTTAAGGAGTAGCTATCTGACCTCCTTTATTGTAATGACCAATTATCCTTATATGCTAAAATGTTACCCCTTCGATCTTGACCCCGAGAAATATGGGATCCGTTACATAACTATCTGTTCACTCACCCACAGGATAGCGGAGAAGAAACAGGATCAGCACCGTGAGAACTGAATGGATACCCTGATCTGACTGTCAGACTTGAGCTCTAAACATCTGCACCCTTGCCTATCTTCTGTTTGTGTACTGCATGCTAAATTGTGAGACTATACAGATATGAGATGTGGCCAACAATGTACAAAATTAGGTTCAAGTTGAACCTTTATTATGATGCCACAAAAGCGTGGAAGATATTTACTACTAATCTGTGAGATAGTGGGATTTTTTTCCCCACTTGTTGCTTTGTACCTAAACAGGGCAGTAGGTGAATGGGGTGAGACAGGATGAGATGCTACTTACTATGCTTACAGCGAACTATAGATGTAACTGGTGATGCATCATATATTGTTGCTGTTTTGGATGAATGATTGAAATTCATAAAGATAATTTTTTTTGTAAGTGTTGTTAGGTGATTTTATAGTCAGGGGCAATGTGTCAATATGATTACCAGTGCTGTGACAATCCCACATAGAGAATAGAGTTATTGTTGAATCATTTTCTCCTGGAGACAGTTGGATTTCGTGTGCAGCGACAATGACCTTTTGGAGGTAATGCGGTTGTTGGAATAGTGATCATTTTTACTGGGGCATGTGTGTTAACTGGCACTTGGAATACACTTGTGGGTAAGGGAGCCAGTGGCCCCATGTCTTTGGCACACTACTTTTCAAGCCCTGAGCTTCCTTTAGTAAAGATTATTTGCACTAAGTGCATAAACACAATTGCTTCAACCCTGCAAACAAAGACGACCACTCCCAGAATGCACTAGTTAGTAATTAAGACAAGAACTGGAATAATTGAGACTCTGTGGCCTGTGGTAATCTGCAACCCCTGCGCCTGGAGGAGTGCTACTGAAGCCAAATTCTTCTAGGGGAAATACATATCCAGGGGTGAGACCTTTCTTGTTTGGAGGTCAATTCACATTTCCACTGAGATAATATGATAAAGAAGATTATAATAGAGCACATCCATTGCATGACTGTTTCACTACCATTCGTAGACCATAACAATGCAAAAATGAGATCGTCTGTCAAAGGAACTTCATTACATAAGCATGAGTGCTACTTTCAGCTCACTCAGATTGTCACACATAAGATATGGAGATGTTGCATACACACAGGCACAATGTAAACATTTAAATGTCACAGAAAAAATCTTGGCAGTTATGCCTCTGATCAATTGGCCAACTGTGCAGTCTACTTGGATCATGACCTTGTTTCTTCTTGTTTGCACAGTTTCACTGCCGTAGTCGCAGCCGCAGCCTCCACTGTCAGATTCCTGTTACAAGCAGTTCCAAAGTGTGTGAAACAAGGCAAAAAAGCAAGCAAGAAAATTAAAGTGTTTATTAAAAAAACAAAGATAACAATAGGCACAGAAATGTAGGTTAGTTATAACATTGTTGCCTTGGAATTGTTTTCCTAAACTGTTGATATCACCTATGGATAAAAGATGTTTTGTTAATTATTAATCTTACGGCCTTCCCAAGATTTGCCTTGAATCTAAAAAATAACTCTTAATAGTCCATAATATAAAGAGGTTATTCATGTTAGAGGTCATGTGAACATACTAGAGTGGTTTCATCTCACTGCCATTTTAGATCTGAAAGACTTAAATACATTAAGCCACAGAAAAGTGTATTTTTCGAAAGTTCCTCTAAAGAAGCGTTTTAGTTTCTAGCTCCAACTTTCCATGGAACCTCAAAGATGTATTCAGATCATAACAGTCACATTTGGTTATGACACTCTTTTCATAGGTGCTTTTGTTTGAACAACATAAACACAACTCTTGAGCTCAGCTGGGCCCAGTCTTTCTTCTTGTTGAACCTGCTTTGGGCGCAGTCTTTCTTCTTGTTGAACCTGCTTTGGGCCCAGTCTTTCTTCTTGTTCAACCTACTTTCCACTGGCTTCAGGCAAAGGAAGTAAATTAAGCTAACTGAATTGTTTCAGAGAAGGCATCAACGTACATCAAATATAGGCATTTTAGTCTACAGTAAATTACGCTTACGTTTTGGCCACGTGTGTGCAACTGGGTAGCAACTATAGCTCACTTCGGTACGAAAGGGATGAACAAAGAATTTTTAACAGATTTCGCCATCTCTTGTACAAACAAATCAATGCTACTTCATTGGTTACAAAATAAAATTGCAAATGTTGCAGCTGAGTGAAAAATGGTGCAGTGACAAACAAAAAAATACATTTAAAGATTGAAGTGTTGAAGCTGTATCACACATATTCAGCCGTAGGCATTGTTTTGTGTCCGTTCCTGGCTCCTTCTCAATACAGTGCATGTTAACGCCTCACACATGCCGTTTGCTTCTTTGACACAACACACTGCACTCTGGGCTGCCTTGAATAAATTGCGTTAGGTGTTACCTGCTCCTAGTGCACAGAAAATGATGTGAGGGGCGTGTTTGCTTCGATTGCTCAGTGGAATGCATGGTGCACAATTTTTGCTGCAGTAACAATACGTTTTTAAACTATGTTAGTCCAGTGTGACTGGTCAGTATACAATTGGTTACAAAGTTATTTGGCAACTTTATGCCGAACTGTGACTCATTTTAGTAAATACAGATAAAGTAATGTTATTGACTTGACCTGAATGACTGAATCAGAGTCAGTGTTTTGTGATTTCGTGATCCCTCATCCAGAGAATGGGCATTAGTTAATGTTCAAAGTGAACAGTGTCCCCACAGCAGAGCTTAATTTGTGCCGGTGTTTTCCTGTACTCCTCACCGGCACTTAATTGTCAATATCGGGACTTATGGCAGTCTGCCACATGGTGGCACTGTTTGCCTGATTTCGAGAACAGCACAACCACAGTTATTCATTAAATCAAAATACATTAAAAATAACTAATGCCTGCTGCCCAAGTCATTAGCTTTGGGGTCCTGGAATAGTTTGAAATGTCACACTTGTAGGAGTGTGATGGTTAGTAGTTGTGTTGATACTGTCACTGGCAGAGCAGGCAGGGGCATTGGGTAGTGCGAATTGTGGTTGCCTCTTGAGGAGGGCCCTGGCACTTATTGTTTTACAAATTAAGCCCTGTCCCACAATGAGGAAAATCCACCCTTTTAGAAGCTATACCACAAGTGTGAGTTTAGGGTTAGTGATGGGTAAAGGAACATGCTGGAATGACTTTTGTAGGTAATTGTTAGTGATGCAGGACTGGAGCAGGAAAAATATGTTCTATAATGTATTCTCCTGTAAAGGCAGGAGCAGGTGCCTTCCAGGTGGGGAAAGAGACAGGGACACTTGATATTTAATTGTGGTGAAGAAGAAGGTTTTTTTTCCGAAAGGCAACAATATTTTTCCCTTTGGATACAAAAAAGTTAAACGTGCAAATACGCCTTTCCACATGGCACACTCAGGTTTTCCATCTTGAGGGCAATTCGCATGAGTACCTTATGGGAAGCAGGGGCACTCTTACGACTAATTTCCAAGAGTGCTGTTGGAATTATTTGTGCCCCCTACGTCCAAGTTGTAATAAAACATGGGAGGAACTGGGAATATTCCGCTTTTACAAGTAAAGCTTTGCGGGCCAGATTTTTAACAAACTACTCCCTAAAAATTCATACACAAATAAAGCGTATTGTTGCTGCAGTTAGTAGGTCGCACAACGTATGCACCACGCAAATACAGTACAAACGGGGACAAAACAGTCCCTGCACCATTTTAATTAGCGTCACTCTGTGTAATTAATAAAGACAGTCTGTTCACGCTGCTTACTGCACCTACGCCATCCTGTGATTGTTGGTTTTATAATAAGCACTTGGAGAAATCGAACAAAACATTTGAAATATGGTAATGTGCTTGGTTCCTAGTCACACAACAGCACGATGCCTTACCGTTTGGTTTTCCGTACTGCCACTGTTTTGTAAAATTCACAACAAAGGAGATGTGAGAATAAAATCTAACAATGGATTCTGAAAGCAGCAAAGATTTCAAGTTCTCTTAAAGGTACAGTAACCAAAAGAAGCAAGGCGCTGTACCACTCAGGAACATTGGAGGAGAAAATCTAATCGACAATGTTAATAAATATGAGTACAAAAATATAGAAAAATAACTTCTATTCTCTAAAGTGACTAGGTATCGGTACTACAAAAAATGACCATCTAGAGATGTATGCTATCAAGAGGCCATACAGTCTAGAAATTCATGACACACACACTGGCAGAATCCATACACCATGAGGATAACGAGGCTGGAGGGGACGAGGCTGACGAAGACGACACCTAGGGTAACTTTCTTTGACACCAGTAAGTAGATCCCCAGAGGCAAAGAACTGAAGTACAGCAGGCCCAGCAGCCACACAAACACGCGCACCGAGGTCTGGCAGAGCAGGGAGGTGAAGTTCCAGACCGTCCAATGAGGGGTGACCGGAGGGGCAGAGTCAAAGGTGGTGGGCCTGTAGAACTCCACCACGGGGGTGGCGTTCAGGGACTGCGGGCTCTCCCTCTGTACCTCCATGATGGTGATGACCAGGCAGTTGGAGGAGCTGTGGGTGGGGCTGACGAGCGTGGACAGCCGCTTGGGGGTGAGCAGGAGCTCGGTGGGGTTCTCCCCCGGCCCGCCCCGGGCCTTGGCCCTGGAGGCCAGGGTCTGGAGGATGTTGTTGTCGTCGGGCAGGCTGCCCACGTCATCGTCAGGCAGGCAGGTCTCAAACCTGCAGAAGGGGCAGACGATGACGCCCTGCGGGGAGTCGCCGAAGTCGATGATTTTGTAGAGGCATTTGGCACACACCCGGTGGCAGCACTCCAGCACTTTGGGCTTCCTCTGGCGCAGGTTGTAGCGGTTGTAGCAGATTTTGCATTCCATCTCCTCCGAGTTCAGGTTGGGAGTCTCTGTGGAGTCGTCCGCCAGCTGGACGGTCATTTTCCTGTGTGGTTGGTGGGGGGCACGCTGGACTGTTGTGAAACTGGAGGTCGGCGTGGTCGCGGCGTGGTGCGTCAGCGACACTGACTGGGCATCATTCCGCGCTGTGTGGACTTTGCTGCATACCAGAGGACCATTGAAAAGACGACAGAGTCTCAACTCGCATCAGTCGCGCGGCCCCACTGTTCCACGTGCAGCAGGCGGCCTGGGAGAATATGAGAAGAGATAAAACAACACATTGTTAACATTCTCTCCTGCTCCGCCATTATATGAACATTGGCTGCTGATGAAGACAGGTTCCGCCCCCCCCTATTTGCTGGATGTTTCCAGCTGCCAAGCCGGTCGCATTTGTATGCACAACATTGCAGACAAAAGTATTTTGTACACACAACATTCTGAGCCTTGGCAAGCACGCTCGGTCTGCCCCGCGCCGCATCACTGCCAGATTCAAGCAGCTTTTAACGACCAGCAAGTCCAAGCTGGCTCTAGTGAGTTAGTTGTAAAATGGAAGCATGCATTGTTAAATCACCCTTAATGACAGTTCAGCTACTTTCCTTTGCACAATGTTTTATGTGGGATCGTGGACGGGCAAGGGTGTTGGAATTCTGAAATATCAACAGAATACTTTGTGGCAAAGCGAAATATATATCGTTCTGTTGGTCGATTGAATTATGTCATCAATGTTCAACGACTCGCCACTGTTTTGAACCCCCCCCCCAACGGTGTGTTTTGTGGCTGCGATTAGAAAATAGTTTTTTCTTGTTCTGCTCATTTTTGTTTACAGTTGCATGGCTATGTGCCAACATTGATAGTTCCATGGGAAGGACAGAGTGGTGCCTAGAGGAAAGATAATGTTTTATGGGTTTTTCTCAACCCTTCCAGATGGTTTCTCATAATCTGTGCACCCACACTTAGACTCTCAGGGGCAGATTTACTACTTCTGGTGCATCTCTGCTAATCAACAGGGATGCGCCAGAAGAGTTGCGATGCATCTGCCCACCCGTACACCACCACTGATGCGCCGCATTTACAATGCGGCGGCACCGTTGCGCACGGATGGGCAGATGCGTGTCGCATCCCCCGTCGGAAAGGCAGCGCATTGCTGGAGTTGCGTCGCAAGCGCAACGCAACTCCAGCAAGGCTCGGGGGTGCCCTATCCCTAACATGCTGCATCAATCCTTACGCCTGCTTCAAGCAGGCGCAGGGTTTTGACGCAGCATGGCCTTAAAAGTGACTGAGTAAAATCTTGTAGATTTCACTCAACCACTTTTAGGAGGCGTTCCTGCGCCGGAACAACCCCACCCGGCATGAACGCCTACATGTGGCGCAGGGCTTTACAAAATGATGCATCTCACCCCAAACACCCCATCCTCCCCAAAGCTATGCCCTGATTGTAGTCATAGCAAGGAATTGTGGCCCTCAATGTCAAATACAGATGCATTTGGAAGTGTGGGTTTTCTGTCCTTTCTTTGACTTATATAGAGCCGGGAGGCAATAAAGAATCAAATTAGGACTTTTGGACTGCAGCGGTCTTGCCATTGAAAAAGATTGGGAAAGGAGACCATTTCGTCAGTGAGCACTGAAGTCCATATAATAGACTCTTCTGATGTAGAGCAGCGCCACACTGTCACGATTTTACCTCCATCACTGTAATTGCAGGTGCCCACACTTTTTGATCTTTACTTTGACATGTCTCTTTCATCCCAATTACCTAGGGCTGGAGTTAAAGTAGTAAATTAGGTAGGTCACGATAAATGAAAGGTCAATGTAGTGGTACTCAGAGTAATGGCCGTCAAAGCATTTTGAGATAAAGAATCACAGACATTAACTACTGGGGCCGGATGGCTCTGCGTCCTTCATGAATGAGGCATGCATTTGGATACCCATACCTCACTACCCTGCATGAACCCTTGAGGCATAACACACATTCAGGGGCATATTATCAAGGGATTTATCTCCGCTTTTTTGGCTTTAAAAGCCAAGAAAGCGGAGATAAAATTATCTCCCTATTACCTAGCTGTCGCTAACACCAGTTAGCGACAGCTAGTAGGAGATAGCGACCATCTTGGGCCCCGCTTTGCATGTCAGAGAAATTTATCACTAATGACATGCAAAGTGGGCGTGCCAAGATGTTAGCGACCGGAAACAGTCGCTAACATCGCTATCTCCTATTACCAACTTTTGGAGATATTCGCGCTAAGCGCGAATATCTCCAAAAGCTGACACCTGCCCCTGAGCAGTTCTTAGCCATGTTATCCAATGGGAGGTGGATAACATGGCTAAGAGCTTTAGCTCGGTAATGCATGAATATCGCTGACTTTACAGCGATATTCATGCATTTCGGTTGATTTTTATCGTTTCAGAGATAAACCTTGCTAATAGCAAGGTTTATCTGCGATAAAAATCATCGCAGCTCGGCGATACATTTTTATCGCTAACCAAGCGATAGCGATAATTATCGCTATTGCTGGGTAATATGCCCCCCAGTTTGTTGCAACATTTTAGATTTTATACATACCTTCTAATATACCGCTGGTCACTTTGCCTCTGTGTGTCTCCTCTCATTGCAGCTGACATTAGATAGTGTTACAGAGATATCGCATATTATATAAGTCTTATTGTTGTTGATAAAATATTAGATTTCCTCTTTGCTTAAACTGGGAAAATCCCCATTTTCAATCCCATGACAGGTGCCAGGATGTTTCCATTAGTGTACTCTACAGACACAAGGGAAATGCTTACTGCCTGTTAAGGCAGTTATGTCGCAGAACATAGGCAGAACAATCACGATGAAAACAGCAGAGGATTTATTCCAATAATATTAGCACATGGCATTCCCTGGTGACTGCTTCATATCCCGGAAGTAACTGCCAGAATCTAGAGCTCACACAAACGAACTCCCAAGCCAATATTCCAATATTAAAGTGAACTAACAACACAAAACTGCAAACCAAAACATAAAACATCTTCCCTTTAACAAAACATGACATCCCATAGAAACAATACCACCCCAACAAAATATCCCCGCATAAAATCAACTAAAGTTACAGGAGCAAAATATAAAGTCAAACACAAACAACATTAATTTAATACATAGCCCTGCAAGTATGTGGGACAACATGTAACCCTTCTGTCCCTCCTAACTTAGGAATTGAGTGCAGAGCCCATCTCATCACTCCCTGCAGAAAGAGCACCTTCACAACCAACACCATCCCCCCCTCCACGATTAGGCAAACACAAATTCAAAATTTGTTCAGCACCTGGACTGTCCCCCCACAATCATTTTCAAGCCACCACACTCGGATTCAATGGTGCCAGCCTCACCTTCCCTAGTGGTTGCTTCAACAACCTCCAACAGACAATACATTTTTCTGATAACAGCAGCACTCCTTCTACTCCAACATTTTCCACTTTCCACCAAAATCGCATGCTTAGGCACTTTCACAACACCAGTAGCAGTAAAAAAGTTAGAGTACTTTTTCTTATGACCTGGAGGTCTCTTAATATCCACCTGAAACTGCACATCTCTCACCTTCTTCAAATTATCATACCTTTCTTTACTTTTTTCCTGAACATCCCTTATCCTGCGATGCACATCACTCAACTCAGGCAATCTATTAGCAGCAGCTGTTTTATCCAAAACCAAATTAGGTGAAAACTTAAAGGATGAATGCCTTTCTCTCAACTACACAAAAGGGGGCACACCTGTAGATGAATATGGCCTATTGAGATAGACAAATGTGGCGTATTGCGATATCTCCATAACCTGTCTTTAATTGCTTTTCTGACATCAACTCCAGTAGACACAGCAACTTGTATGATTTCCTTCAATATCATGTTCATCCTTTCCACTGTCCCATTACTTTAGGGACTATACAGTGCCACTGACAAATGCTTGATGCCAAATGAATTTAAGAACACCTCCATTGCTCAGGACTTAAATTGTACTCCATTGTCCGTAACCAAATCCTGTGGAAACACCTTCCTTTTTTAACACATTTGCCAAAAATTCAATGACTGAATGTGTCTCACGTGATCTCAAAGACGTACATTCCACCCACCTTGAAAAATAATCCACCGCCACCAAGGCATATCTCATATTTGAGCCCAAACTGTACATATACCGTATGAAATTCATGTCTAATTTTTCCCAATGTCCTTTTGGAAGATCAACAGGATAAAGCGGTGCCATGTACACATGTAAGGACTTATCTGCTCCATTGCAACCAGTGCAATTACCCAGAATTACCTCAAACCTATTGTCCACTCCAGGCTACCAATATTACAATCGCATCCCCTTCTTGGTGTCTGTCATTCCTACATGTCCTTTATGAGCAAACTTTACCAGTCACCACCTTAAATCCGCTTGTGGGGTCAATACATTGTCTTGTAAAATCAAATCCCCTTCCATAGAGAATTAATTCTCAACCTTAAATTAGAGCTTAAACTCATCACCCAGATTCCTCTCTTAGGACCAACCCTTGGCAATGAATGTCTTCAGTAATACCTGGCATATATCACATATCTAACATGCATCCCAGTCTTGAACTGTTATAGAACCCACAGTGATCATAACAACATCAACTCTTTCAACAATACATTCAAGTTCCTCCTCTTATTGATCCTCACAGTCATCACCCACAGGACACCTAGAAAGAAAGTCAGCTTTGGAATTCCTTCCCCCAGAATATGTTTCACATCAAAATAGAATTCATACATCCTTGCCAACAACCTAACCAACCATGGACTGGCTTGACTTAGATTCTTCTCAGAAAACAAATACACCAATCGCTTATGGTCAGAAAGGAGCAAAAACATCCTCCTCCACAAGTAGGAAAATGTTTTCACACTCAAACACAAGCCGCAGCTTCCCTTTCCATGGTGCTGTAATTCCGTTCAGCAGAAGACAGACATCTGGAAGCAAACTTTACTGCATTTTCTTTTCTGGCTACCAACTGAGTGAGAACTGCTCCAAGACCCACTCCACTGCCATCTACAGTCACAATCAATAGTACATCATCTCTGAAAAGCACCTAGAACTGGTTCGTCAACAACCAACTTCTTCAAATTTTCAAGCCCATCTTGTTCTTCAGTACCCCACACATACTTCTCACCCTTGCGTAACAACTTTTTCAGGGGTTCAGTTTAGAGGACAAAATTGTCTATAAACAGGGAACAATATTTGCACAATCCTAGAATAGATCTTAGCTTATCTTTATCCATAGGCTCAGGTCTCTCTTTGATGACATTCACCAATTTAGCTTTTGGCTTGCTGCTCTCTCCAGAAAGCACATGTCCCAAATACTCCTCTTCTTTCACCATAAATCAGCATTTTTCACTCTTGACTGTAAATCCATGATCTTGCGAAGTGCTTGACCCATCACTCAATATTTTCAAATGACTCCCAACATCATCAGTGAACACTTGAATATCATCTTAGTACACCATCACATGCCCACTTTGCCTAAAAAGCGTAAACATTCATTTTTGAAAAACTGATGCCGCAGAGGCTAAGCCAAACTGCAGTCACAAAAATCTGAATGCTCCAAATGGGGTGTTAAAAGTGGTCATTGACTTAGACTTCTCACATAAGTGCACCTACAATAATTTCTTTTTCACCTTTGGAGGAACGAGAAGAAGTTGGAGCTTCTCAGTGTACGGCCTCTTCCTGCTCTAGATAGTTTAGCTTCCAGGTATTTGGGGTTCTTTATATGAAGGGCGTTGAGAGTCATACAAGCTGTCTTGGAGGTACATCTTCCTGCAATAGAAAGCCAATTGACACTCTTGAGGGCAGGTGAGATGTGGTCAAACAGTTTGTTTCCTGCGAGGAGTCTGGCAGCCACATTGAGAATTGCTCTTAGGGGCGCAAGATGGATTTGCAGGGTTCCAGTGATGATGGTGTTACCATAGTCAAGTTTTAAGAGGTCTAACAATTGTATTACCATCTTAAGGTCATCAGGGGAAATGAAAGGTTTGCTTTTCTTGAGATGTTTCAGTATGAAGAGCACTCCTTTGGCTGAGTTGTTCATGTGTTCCTTCATTGACATGTTTTTACCTACAAACATGGAATCATGCCTACCCAGTAATTGGTCCAACAATTGTGGAATAAGGAAAGGGGTAGGTGTATCAATTGGTGAGATAGGAAATTAAGTACCCTCATCTCAAAATAATTCCAAATGCTCCCTCCAACCAAGGATATTGTAACCTTTCTTGGCCACGTACACATTGAAAATGGACCTGTCTTTATATGTGACAATTTTAGGAAAACAGACCATCATGTCATTAGTATATCCTCCAAAAACCACTGTACATATATCAAGAGGACACAATTGAACTGCACCACATTCCTTCAAATACAGTTTGTCCATGATGATGCTGATAGGAGAACCAGAATCGACAGTGACTTCTCTCTCTACATCACCTATCCCACCTGCTCTGGCTCCATTTTTTTGGGTTCGGGCATTTTGATGTATAAAACCATCTTGATATCATAATGTTCTATTTTCTCATTACACTCTTTGTGTGAATCTCCTAATTATTGAACAGCACATTTTGTACATTTTTACACACTCTAACAAAATACCCGATCTTTTCACACATTCAACAAGTCTTTCCAAGGGCCAGGCACACATTAGCATTCACCTAGGGAAAACTAAAACCACATCTTAAACAAGATGGAGCTGAATTCATAGCCATTTTTTCCAGTTTCTTATTGTCCTTCTACAAACCAGAGCTAAGCTTCAACTATGAAAATACTGCATTAACTTGTTCCACATCCAAAATATTTCTGCGCTTATTCAATTCTTTTTAAGCCATTACCAGTCTGTCAATCCCTCTGGCTATTTCCAAAGTTTCTTGCAGATTGGAATTGCAGCAACATAACAATGTATCTTTATTTTTTTTGTCATTACAATTAACTGCTATCTGATCCCTAAAGTAATTGTCAAGATTGCCATCAAATTCACAGTGGAAGCCAAAACTTGCAGTTCAGTTAAAGACTTGTCAGTTGATTCATGCTGCAATAGTCGAGGTGTAAATAATCTATGATGTTTAACAATGATACTCATATCATCTTTGAAGTGGTGGTGCAGTCTAATAATGTCTTCCAAGTATACATCCCATTCGACCTCAGTGGTTGGATAGCAGGTGGCAAATGGTCAAAATCCTCTGGCCTTCAGCCCCAAAGACATTATAAAGTAAAGGTAGCATTCTTGTAAGATCAAACTTGGACCCATCAAAAGCAATTAAATAACTGTCAACGTTTTTTGAAACATTGCTTCGATTTGAACCTGTAAAAATCCTGTTCGGCAATAAAAGCTGTAGAAATGTTGGCATTCTGTATCTTGTTGATACACTTTATCTTCCATGTGTAAAATTGTCTTTATTTTGTGTTCATTATATATACTTAGAGCAAGCAATCCAATATAGCTCAAAGCAGACACAGAAATACAAGATTGTGTGCACCATGGCAAGGGAACACCTAACTTTCTGAATTGACAAATGCCAGGCACTCTGTACATGAGCCAATCCAAACTTACATAATATTCATGAGCCCACTGTGTTGTGATGTCGCTTCTGCAAAGTGAGAAGTGTCATGAGGAAACTGGAGCAACAAGACACACTGTCTCGCTGCATTCAACTGAAGAAAAAGGTAAGCATTTTGTAGATTGATGCAGTGCAGTTGATGGATTGGTGTGGCTGCCACAAACTAGGGGGCATATTACCAACAACTGGAGATAATTATCGCTATGTTGGTTTAGCGGCGATATTTTTATCGCCGAGCTGCGGCGATTTTTATCGCTTAGGAACCTTGCTATTATCAAGGTTTATCTCCTAAGCGATAAAAATCGGCCGAAATGCATGAATATCGCTGAAAAGTCAGCGATATTCATGCATTACCGAGCTAATGATCCTAGCCATGTTATCCACCTACCATTGGATAACATGGCTAAGAACTGCTCAGGGGCAGGTGTTAGCTTTTGGAGATATTCGCGCTTAGCGCGAATATCTCCAAAAGTTGGTAATAGGAGATAGCGATGTTAGCGACTGTTTCCAGACGCTAACATCTTGGCACGCCCACTTTGCATGTCATTAGTGATAAATATCACTGACATTCAAAGCGGGGCCCAAGATGGTCGCTATCTCCTACTAGCTGTCGCTAACTGGTGTTTGCGACAGTTAGGTAATCGGGAGGTAATTTTATCTCCGCTTTCTTGGCTTTTAAAGCCAAAAAAGTGGAGATAAACCAAGATTAGCGGCAAAGAGCGAGCAGCAGAGCGAGGCATGTGAAAAAGAACGTAGTGTTCCACTGAAAAAACCAGGGACACTCGCAGGCAAGCTAAATGTGCTTGGGCTCATGCTGAGAGGAGAAGTGTGTAAAATAGTCGTAAAAGGCTCACCATCACCTTTTAGGGCTAAACAACCTTTGTGTGCAGAGGAAGCTTCCATTTAAACAAGGGAAAAGCGACCGTTTAAATTGTTCCATGATACCGTCCAGAATTCTGTTAAAATGAGGTGCTGTCTAGGGTGTAACACGGGTTCCAGAGCACGTTGCCAAAATATGTTATGTCCCAGAAACAATCGCAGATAAATAATAATGAAAACAGTAGAGGATGTATTCCAATAACATAATGGAGAAGTACAGGGCATTCCCTGGTGACTGCTCCAGATCCCCGCCGTAACTGCCAGAATCTGGAACTCTCACCAATGAGTGACCGAGTCAAAATTCCAGTATTAAAGCGACCTAACAATAAAACTGCAAATCAAAACATAACAGCAGTCTAGCATCCCTGAGAGGGTGGTGCCCTACATTGCTTTGCTCTATTGGCCTACAGGCAAGTTGCTAGCACTAAGCAAAACACATAAAATAAATAAGTAACAAACTATTTAACAAATGCTTCATTCTTGCTCACAAGTAGACCAGTGTACGATATTTTTTAACAATTCTCTGCAACAGTGTGACACTACATTTCCTACACAATGTTTACTTGAAAAATCATCATGGAAATAAATTCACAGGACCCACATGCCAGAGGTCTTTAAACCTTTTTGTTCTAAGCCCCCACAAATCAAATATTTTGAAGTCAGGGTCCCCCTCCAAACCTTTAAGGCAAGGATTGTGGAAGGGGCAGGGCTGAGCATAGGGGGGGCTTATGACATCATTTTAGGGGGAATGTTTCTATGCTGTATACTCTACAATAAATTTGAGTCTTATAAAAGAGCAAACTCATCAAACAAAAACTTAAATTAACCAAAAAAAACTCTGCTCCCCATAATTGGGGTATTGTGAGCCAGTTGCAGAACTCGGCCCAATGCAACTAAGCCTACCTCGGTAATGATAACCGTGGCGATGAGTAGGGTGACCAACCGTCCGTAAATTTCACGGACAGTCCGTAATTTCGGCCCTCTGTCCGTTGTCCGTGAAGGATTCTTTAACGGACGGCATTTGTCCGTAATTTTCACTGTTCACACAACCGGCACAGCTGGCCTCCACCTCCCTGCTTGACTCCAATGCTGTTAAGGTCGGGTGTAACTCTGATGCTGTATGAAAGCTCAGATACCCAGCAGCATTGGAGAGGCACAGCGGGGTGGCAACTATCACACCTCCAGCCCTTGACGAGCTGTTAAGAGGTGCTCGAAGGTGACTGAGAGGGAGGGGCTGCGGCTTCAGGAGCAGGGGCATCTGTTCAGATGCAAACAGCCCTCAATGCGTCATGAATCTGCAATTGGTGTGACACATTCCCTTTCTGCCCAGGGCCCCAAACATCCTAGAACCGGCCCTGATTACACCGAGGCAGCACGTGGTTCTTTTCACAGGGCTTAATTACTGTCACTAAATTGAAGAATGGAGTTTTGTTTGCAAACATGCAGTATATATTGTAATAAAATAAAGAAATGGCACAATCCCACCCACACTGATTAACAAAGTATGGAGGACAATCAGTTAAATCGGTTCTCTTGGAGTATCTCCTTTCAGTACTGTACATCAGTGTGGGGTGAGGGGGGCAAAACTAACATTTTGGAAACAGAGCCTGTCTTTTCGTTGTCTTGTCCAGGAGGGGGTAAGGAGCCATCCCCCACCCTGGAAGACACCCAGATGATACTAGAATACTGCATACCCACCCCTGTGCCCACCCTGGTGGATCCTGTTCCCCCCCCATGTGGTGGCTCCTGCCCTGCCCCCCCCCCCCGGCCTGTGATGGCTCCTGTCACCCCCTGTGGTGGCTCCTGCCCCGTTGGCTCCTGTCCCCCCCCCCGCCTGTGGTGGCTCCTGTCCCCCCCCCTGTGGTGGATCCTGTCTCTGCCCTGGGTGGCTTGGCCCAGTCCTGGAATGGCTCCTGCAGTGAGGGTGAAGTTCTTGATGGGCCTCTTGTCAAAAAGGCTCAGCTCAAAATTAATATGAAAAGGTGGGTGAGTGAGTAAGTGAAGGGATGGCTGGATGAATTAGTGAAAGGGTGAATGGATGAATGAAAGATTGAATAGATGGATAATGGGAGAGGATGGATGGATTGATGAGTGAGTAGAAGGATGTAAGAGAGAAAAGGGAAATAGCTGTATGTATGGGTGGAAGGGTAGCTGGATGGGTAAAAGGGTGGATGGATGAGTGAAAGGATGGATGAGTGAAAAGGTGGATGATGAGTGAGTGGGTGGATGGATGAGTGAAATGATGGATGGATTGATGAATTGATAAGTGCAAGGGCGAATAGATGGACGGATGAGTGAAAGGGTGGATGTAAGGATGGATGAGTGAGTGAAAGGGAAGGTAGATGGACACAATGATGAATAGCTGAGTGAAGGAGTGAAATGATAAATGGATGAGAGAAAGGATGGATGAGTGATAGGGTCAATGATGGATTCATGAGCGGATGAGTAGATGGATGGATGGGTGGGTGGATGGATGGAAGGAAGGATTGCTAAGTGAAAGAGTCGATGGAGAGAGAAAGGGAGGATGATGGATGACTGAAAGGGTGGATGGGTGGAAGGATGAGTGACTGGGTGACTGGATGAGTAAGTGAAAGGATGGCTGAATGGGTGAAAGGGTAAATGGCTGGATGGATGAGTGAATGGATGGATGATTAGAAGAGTGGATGGATGAGTGTACAGATGGATAGGGTGAAAGGGCGGATGGATGGAAAATGAATGGATGAATGAAGGGGTGGATGAGTGAAATGATAGATGGAAGGATACATGATGGATAGATTTGCAAATTGCTGAATAGGTCTAGATATGGCTGGGCTTACTTATATACAATTGCGCGACCTCTGGTGTGTCTGTAAAACGTATCCAATTGTCCTGAAGTTTTGTCCTGAATTTTGACCTCCTGTCCTGAATTTGTGTCCTGAATTTTGACCCTTTGTCCTGAATTTTTACACTCACCGTCCTGAATTTCCACCAATGCCAGTTGGTCACCCTAGCGATGAGTAGCAAGAAAACTCCTACATTTACTTTAAAAAAGATGAGATGTTTTAAGGCTCAGGAAAATTAAGTGGTTTGCCATGAACCACAAGATGTTGAGCGTTTGCTGGGACTTGAACCTAGTTCCCCAGTTCCAGAGTCAGCAGCTCTCACTATTAGGCCACGTTTCTGAAATAAATTAGCTTCCATGTGTTGCCTCCCATTTTGCAGCAAAGGGCTCTCCATCCTAATGCTAGCAAGGAAAATGAGCTCCCAAGTCCTTTTTTTTTTTAAAAAGACATCATTGTAATACAGTGGTCCATCTGAGCCATAGACCCCAGTGCCACTGTACCTGCTTCACGGATGCCTTACCTAAAGGGATGTCTCCTCTGCCCTTTGTTAAAAATATGAGCGCCCATTCGGCCCCATCCCAGTCACTGTCAGCTCTCTGATGGCGAAAGTAAGGTGTCTCGTCTGCTTCAATATTGCCCACCACTGGACCATTACTCAGAGGCCCAAAGCAACACTGCCAGGGCAAATGGCCACTGGGCCCTAATGCGAATTAGGAAGAATAGTAAAACAGACATGGGGTTTAGCTGGCCCCTCATACCACTGGGACCTGATGCGACAGCACCGACTGCACCAATCATACCTACAACTCTGCAAAAATCTCATCTATGCCTCCTGAAAGGCAAATGTCTACAATTGGTTAATCACCAAATATAAAGAGTGCTCGGGGGTCAGTTTAGACTTTAACTGATGGAGTCACTTGGAGATCCACAGTGACAAATATTTATTCCCCTTGAGGGATAATGTGACGGTGACACGAGGTGAGTTCTGCAGTGTGTCCTTTTAATGGACAATTATAAAAATGTGCTGAGGTATAGTCTGATTACTTATTACTAATATTGACGATGAGCTTATGTCCATTTCTAAAGAAAAACTTGCTGTAAGCTTCATGATCATGTAATGTTTTAAATTTAATGTCTATATAGTAGTAAAGTTTTGGGTTTTTGTTAGTTTGTGTTTGCAGAAAGGTCTTAATAATACTGTATTTTGTTTGTTTGTTCACAGGAGGAACAACAGTAGAGATGCATTGAGGGGCACCTTGATAGGAGTCTTTACTCTAGTTGGGAGCAACAAGAAAGAGTCACAAGACTAAAAAGGAGCAAGTAAACACGAGTAGCAGTAAAACATAGTTTGATAATGAATTAAAAAATATATATTTTTATATATTAATAGCTTCACAATGACTTAGCAGGCCCACTCCGGCAGCGATAATTCAATAGGCCCACTGGGGCAGAAGTTCACAAAGTATTGAAAACTGATATTTCTTTAACTTGATTTCTAATTATCTTCGTTGTTCTGATATGTTTAACAGCCCTCTAAGACCAGTACAGATAATGGTGTTATCTATGTAGAATTAAGTTTAGGTCTAACTATGAACCTTTAATGTTAAATTGTTTGCACTGACAAAATGAAACGAGAGGATGTACTTAAAGAAGGATGTCTGTAAGTGTGCCAAATAAACAGAATCATACTTCTAGGCCAGCTTTATTTACATATAGTTGAAGACGCTATCCCGTCCCCCTGGGAATGCAGCCACGGACCGCCCAGTTTGAAGACCGCTGCTCTATGTTGTGTAAAATTCACTACATACTCTGTTTTCTGCATTTGTCATTTTTGTTTTTCTAAAAACTATTTTAGCTGCATTCCACGAATCCGTATACCATTCTCTCCATTGAACTAACATTGCTGGTCATCTTTCCTGATTAGAGCCGCGCAAGGTATGTTTTTGTGTTCACAACCTGTGGGCGGTGAGCCACATGCACACTGCACTCCCACACAACATCATCACTTCAAAGAGAAATGTTAAAAAAGAAATGACCTCTAATAACAAGTACTGGCAAAGCCTGCTGTAGTGAAAAGACAAGACCGCTAATTGCTTTCTGGATACAAACATCTATGAGACAAAGAATTTAATGTGTGGTGATTCAAAGTACTTTTTGAGACAGAGAATTGTTCCTCATGCATTACAATGCAAGATCTCCATAGAAGGTTATACAACAAACTGCCGACATCATAACATGAGAGATAAATACCCCTCTTGGTGGTGTCGAAGATTACTATAAGGCTCTGTTTATGAGGTAGCAGTAAACGTGTGGTGATTCAGGGTGGCCAAAACTTCCATTTACGACTGATATCCCCGCACATGTTTACCTATTACAAGGTAAACCCTTCTAAATTGGGAATACCTTTGTGGAAAGGAATTACTATGTGGCATTCCGCACTGTATTCCCTTTTCAGTGGTTTAACACACACATTTACCACCTGCTCTAGGAAGCTGGTAAATGTGTGCAGGGACCTCTGTGTAGGTTGGGGGCGAAGGGTAGGGGTGAAGGGAAGGATGTAGGAAGGTAGGAGAGGGAAGAAGGTGATTTAGTTTTACTCTGGGGAGCAATGAATGCTTACCATTTGCCAGAGAAAAAACCAAAGTCGGGGTGAAGTGGGTAACAAGGCTTGACTGCGGTTACAGCAAAGCCTTATTTGGTTTATCCAGTCGGAATTACTGGCTGCAAAACCGGAAAAACAGGTGCAAGAATACTGGGTCAGTCGTGATCGGACAGAGTGTCATTTTATTTGGTAATTCCGCTCCACCTGACTCGTAATCAGGGCCTATGTATATGTTGAAGACTAGGGAACGATAGGTCTGCAGGAACTGTTGAGCCAGACCTCAAAACTATCCATGAATTACAATAGGTTGATAAGCAGTTGCTTCTTTATGATTTTTCTGGTTTAAGACTGTGTTCAATTTCACAGGAAATTCCAGTTACCAGTCCTACATGTTTTCTCCAGTGGCCAGTTATAGCATACGGGTTTTAGGCCATTGGACTATACATAACATTTTAATTCTACGGATGAATTACAAATTCAACCAATACCTCTTGTTGCCCTAAAACACGCACACCAGGTTCCAAGGTGGCAGTAGAGCACATTTGAATTGCTTCGGCAGCTTTTAGTATATATGCCAAAGGATTGTATGACGGAATAACGATTGTCAAAACAACGAATGTCTTTTTAACGCTGTCAATATCACAAATGCGTCATTAGCACACTTGCCTTCAGAACGGGTACGTTTACCACACACATGCCTTTCACACGCATGCCTTTACAACGATCTTCTCATTGGAAATGCATGCTTGGTTGAGACTTATTTATGCCCTATAATTTCTTTTAGCTGTGTGTTATTTTTAATGTATTTTTTAATTCTTTGTGTTGCGTACCTCTAGTCCATATTCTGCCTCAGCATCTGCTCAGTGACTGGACACGTGGTTCTGTCTAGCGACAGGAAGGGGTTAAATTGAAAGATCTGGTGATGAACAGTACCCCCACCCCTTGGGCGTGAGCATGCCAAGGCATCCGCTATTGAGTTTTGGTGAAGTTGCCTGACTGAAGCCACGCCCATGGGAGGGAGGAATTTTCTGAGTCAGAAAATCTGGCACTGAAGTAGTTTGATTGAACGGCTGCCTGATTTTGGAGCAAAAAACCAAAACGTCCAGCAAATCATGAAAATAACATAACAGAAAATGCTATGCAGCCTTACAAGAAAAAGTATGCTCATTTTTATTTTATTATTTCTAAAAGTAATAATCATTTAATAATTCTCACCGTAATTATATTGCAATGGAATATGTCTTAACTATTAATGTCTTTACCATGGATTTTTCGTTGTAAAGGCATGCGTGGAGAATGCATATTTGTTATAAAATACTGCTGGATAAAGACTTGCGTCTTAAAGACGTAATCGTGGTAAAGTCTTCGTTGTAAAGGCATGTGTGATTCAGCCTTGTTGTAAAGGCTGTTTCCCATCCCAAAGCACATGTGCAACCACCTGGATCGACGAGAACCCATATGTGATTGGTTATGTAAAAATTTCCACCTGCATGTTCACTTGAATTACATTTCCAACCGTTTCTTCGCTTAAAGAATAGCTTGTGCTCACATTGTTTTTGGGGAAAACACGCTGGACCTGCTCAGGAAGCAAATATCCAGATGTGGGGAACAACATTTCTTTTTCATTTCCATGATATTGTCTTTGGCTCCAGTCACTGAATTTGAAGGTATTGTAAAACAATAAAAAGGAACAACCAGCAGTAAGTAGTACTTACAACTAAAAAATGTGACTGCGTTAGCAATGAGAGAACTTGCAACACTGTTATTAAGCAAGGCTCAGAATGTTGCAATTTTGTTGATGCTCCAGGCTTGCCTAGGAGATGTCGTAATGGTCCATGAGAAAAGTCAATAGAAACAAAGGGCCTGCTTTACAGTTGGGAGAATGGGTTTCCCTGTCACTAATGTGACAGATAGCCTGTCTGCCGTATTACAAGTGACATAGGATATATTGCGCTTGTAATACGGAGAACTGGATATCCACCACGTTTGTGATGGAGTAACTCGACCACTGAACTCCAGATCTGGACCTACGTTACTGAATGCTAATAGAAAATATACACCTTTTAACAATAGTCACCTTGAGCAGCATGTAGTTTTGTCCAATATTTTGGGTTAACTAAAGATTCCTCGTTCTGAATGCTATGATATACTAGGTTACACTGAAAAATATTTCTTGCACCCACATACTGGGTTGGACTGACCTATAGGGCAATCCGGCAGTGCCCAATGGGCTATTCTGACAGATCAATGTGTGGGCTCTGGTTTTGGCTATTTATGGGCCTGTTTTATGGTTTGCTGCGCTCGTTTTTAGTGTTGATTTCCCTGTTATTACCACTAACACTGGCTGCAGCAAGCTCAAATCCATGAAGTCTTCCACACTTTGCAAAACAGTTATAAAGCTGGTCTTTACGAGTTCAAAACTGCTCCAACTTTTCAAACATGGGCCACTTTCTTAGCTTTTTAATTTACTAATGGGACCACTTCCATTTTGGTGACCCAGCCAATTTTCTGTCCCATTCCGACCCTGCCCACCTATCAGAGCATGGCAATGCAAGCATTGTGTCATGGAGTACTGGGAGGGAAAATAAGTAACGTGAATGAAGAGGGGGGACTCCGGAAGGCTCGGTCTTTAGGTGTTTTTAAGACACTCTTAATTCTCGAAGATCAAGGGAAAGGAAGTGCCATAGACATTGCCAGAAACCGAAAAATGCGACCTTCTGCTTGTACCTGCTTGGGCCTCAATTAACTTGAGACCTCGCTTCTGAACTGCATTGTGGGTGATACAGAGGACCTTAAAGTCTACTGTCTTGGTAAAGCGCACCAAGCAAGGAACAAACCGTCGTAACCTTATAGCATATGCTGTTGCAAGAGCGATGTTGTAAAAACAGCTAGAGTATTGCCGATTCTGCAGACTGGTAGGGAGAACGGCTGGGAAGCCCCAGTGAAGACTATTACCTACTAAGATACTCGAGCCTAGAGAACACCGTGACCATTAATGATAGGGTTTTTTGAGGGTCGGCCAGTGGCGCAGAGCTGCGGTTTTACGAGGAAAAGCCTAAGTCCAAATTAAAGTCCAGATTGTTTATTACCATATACACTCAAGACATTTGCCAGTCGTAAAAGGCAGAACAGAGAGTTCCCAAATATAGGATATATTTACCTTTTTCTTTCATTTTTAGAAAGTTATACCCCCAAAGATAGACTTGCAACTTTGTCCTTAGGCCCTAATTCTAGATTAGTTTAGGTGAAACTGAGGAGGTCTTGTTGACTTTATGTTGACTTTATAGTCAATAGCGAGGCTGCTAGACAGTTATACAATCCTCCCACCGTGGCACAAGCAGAAGGAGCATAGTCTAACTGCTATATAGAAATAATGGGCACACAGGGAGCGTAGTGCTAATAATTTATCAGCAACTAATGTCCTCTAAACAAAGTGGAGCTGTATTCTAACAACAGGGCCTGCTATGAAATCCAAGCTCGTACGGGCAGCCAATGGCTTCCAATAAGGGCATATTTCGAAAAAAGCTAATTTAAAGTATGCATACATTTAAACACATAGTTTTGGGCCTGATCACAAGTGCAGTGATTTTAAGACCCCTGCACTCACGGCGGCGGTGGTCCGTATGCCGTATTATGACTACATGTAGTCGTAGCAGGTGAGGACCTTTGGCTGTGGGGAGGCTCAAAGCAATATGCAGAGCAGATACTGGCGCAGTCCCACTCAGCATATTACATGTTCTGCTACCACAAGCCATTTCATGGTGATAGCCCGTAATGAAAAGGCTGACGGTGGAGGAACAAAGGGTGCCTCAGCTGTATGAGGGATACGTTAAGGGGGGCACAACATGTTCCAGCACCGCATGGATGTCACTGCTCAAGCCGTGCTGGAACATTTTCACTATTCCCATTGCGGTGCCCTTTTTCAGGGTACCACTGTGGGAACGGCAAAAGGACCAGCATCCTGTACAATAAAAACTCATAATCAGGCGGTCCTTGCACAGCTTTGGCGGTCCTGTGGGGGAGGAGAGCCAGCGCAGCACAGCCAAAATCGTAATTCGGCACTTAACATATAAGTACAGGACCCATAGAGGTCCCATTACTAGACACCTGTAGAACAGTTTGGGATTCAAAGAATGGCCAATCATTATTCCAAACTACAACACAGATCCTGGGATGGATTGTGGTGCTGGGGCAGAGGGCATCATATAGGGGAATACTAGCACTGGCTGTCTTTTGTGTGTGTAACATGCCAACAAAAATACTACCTAGCCTTAAAACAAATTCTACGGACAGCTTCGCTGTTATTCTCAGACTGCGTTACACATAGAATTGACACCTCAGTCTACTTGTAATGCAGCAAGAATTTTTTCAGCACTTCCATAGACTATAGTTTTTAATTTGAGAATGCAATTAGTCCAGTTGAGTATACCCTTTAATGTCATTTTGGCAGGAAAACTGGCGATAGTGCCTTACTTTTAGCATATTTTAGTTCTGAACATTTATAATCTTCAATACTCTAATGCCTTCTCAAACAAGTCCTTACTAAAAGTAGCGATGCCTCACCTCAGATACACATAGGGCCTGATTACGGCATTCGCTGTGCAGCGCCGGGCCCGCCCAACCACCAAACCTGTAGTCAGGCTGCCTGCTAGATTAGGAGTTTCCTCCTATTTGGTGGGCTCTGTTTTTGATGTTTGCACGGCGATGCCCTTAAAATGCTGCACCTCCACGAGCCTGGCGGTCCGTACTCCAGTTGAAACCAGTTCAGGGAGCTGTTGACTGGACTTCACTTTGGGAAGCAAGACTGCAACTGGGAAGACTCCTGCTGCTCCTGGTCTCGCCATCCTGCAAGACTTCTGCAACGTCCGCCTGTGCTCCATACAGGTTCTTCACAAAACCTGTGGACATCCAAGACACTCGAAGGAATCACCCTTGGAGTGAAGGCGTCACTTCCCTGTATCCAAAGGCACCGCAACGGAGCTGACCGGTCTGCTGTTTGTGAGTTCCTAAGGACTCCAAAATGTTCACCTACACAGGTGGTTCTGTAAGTCCCTCGAGGCCTGCCCTGTCATCGCAGCAGGTTTGAAGACAGTATCCCTCGTCGGAACCTCTGGAGCAGTACCCCTTTGCACCGCGTCAACTTGCCGTTGTCAAGGTTCCTTGGCTCTCTCCTCTAGAGATCTTCGGACTCCAAGAAGCTACTGCTTCAAGCATCTTCAGCAGCCATGATCTTCGCCTGCACCGTGTCCTCTGTTACGTGAGCCTTCATCCTTGGTGAGCTGCTCGTGGTCCTCTTGTGACTCCTCAGCCTCCGGCCTGTGGGTCCTCATGAGGGTCTTCTTTGGGTCCAATGGGCTCCCCTGCTTGCTCGGGCAATGTCAGACTCATCTGCGCGTGGTGAGTTACTTGGACCTTGCTGGTCCCGACATTGAACCCTTTTTGACTTCTACGTTGGTTGCCACTGCCAAGGCTTGTTGGTGCCCCTGCCGGAAACTGACCCCTTGGCTCTTGACATCCGACATGGGACAGCTCATGAATGGATCCTAGTCTTCCTCAGCATCGCCTGGTCAGTACAGCTGCAACTTCAAGGGCACTGTCAACTCTCCTGCATCCCTGATATTGGTGGGCATTGGTCTTCCGTGCCTCCTGGTCACTCCTGAGTGGCATAGACTCTGTCCCCTCTGCTTGCAGGTACCTCTCATCTTGAATCCACCTTTGAGTTCCACTGGACACTTTCATCTTCTTTGCCAGAGGCATCTTTTCTAAATTCCTCCATTGTGGTCTACGGCAGTTTCAAATGTCACTTCGCGCCTATGCACCTGGCTTCCCAGGTGTGTTTATCCTGGTTCCTGGGATATCCACAGTTGGGCTGACTCTCCAACCTTCCTTCTTCGATGGGGTTTCTTCAGAGTCAGATGGAAAGGGTCCTTCTTCTTTAAAATTGCACCAGCCAACCACCCTTTTACTTTAATTGATTAAGGGGTCTTGTTCCTACTCGGCACACGACCTCCGGGGGGTTCCTAGATACTCACCATTGGTGGTTCCATCAGTCCCCGACTTTTCTACGTGTTCTGGATCCATTCTTGACTTAGGTCGTTGTTCGCATTCCACTATTTTAGTATATGGTCTGGTCTCCCCCTTGGAGGCCACTGTGTATTTGTGCTACTTACGTGTTCTATTTCAAAAGTATTGTGCGTATTGTGATTATATCTCCGGGTAGGAGATATGGCAATGTGTTAGTCAGTGTTAATAATAACTATATATTTTTTTTATAACTACATTGTGTGGTTCTTTTTCACTTATCCTATACCACAAGATTAAGTACAGGTAAAACAAGCTGCTTTACATTCCTTCTGGACTAAGCCTGAAGGCTGCTCTCCACGGCTACCACCTAGAGAGCTTTCTAAGGTTGACTAAGACCACTAAAATCACCATATGGCTTGTCTGGATTAGTGCAGGGTGCTAAACTTACTTAAGTATTTCAAAAAAGGGGGGTGGTGATGGACAGAGTATCTGAGTTAATCAGAACACTCCTACCCAGTCAACAGATCAGGGCTTGATCCATCACCGTTTTTTAGCTCACTGCACCATCCCAGTTCAGAACCTGGCTATATGCAAATTAGTCTGTCCCTGGCCCAGTGCATCATGGGAACAGGGCAGACCAAACTACCAAGCCAATTCTTCACTGGAAAGGAAACAAGCTTCCGGGGACCGGTTTCTGGCATTACAGCCGTCTTCGGCCCGGCTTGCTTGAATCCTGATGGTGCAGTGAGCAAGGGACTCATGTCTGAGCATACCCTTCCACACTTGTGGTGGCCAAAATATTTCAAAAAAGGGGGGTGGTGATGGACAGAGTATCTGAGTTAATCAGAACACTCCTACCCAGTCAACAGATCAGGGCTTGATCCATCACCGTTTTGTAGCTCACTGCACCATCCCAGTTCAGAACCTGGCTATATGCAAATTAGTCTGTCCCTGGCCCAGTGCATCATGGGAACAGGGCAGACCAAACTACCAAGCCAATTCTTCACTGGAAAGGAAACAAGCTTCCGGGGACCGGTTTCTGGCACTACAGCCATCTTCGGCCCGGCTTGCTTGAATCCTGATGGTGCAGTGAGCAAGGGACTCATGTCTGAGCATACCCTTCCACACTTGTGGTGGCCAAAATATTTCAAAAAAGGGCGGGGCTGAAATGCCAGAAACCGGTCCCCGGAAGCTTGTTTCCTTCCCAGTGTAAGAATTGGCTTTTGTAGTCTGGTCTGCCCTGTTCCCATGATGCACTGGGCCAGGGACAGACTAATTTGCATACAGCCAGGTTCTGAAACTGGGATGGTGCAATGAGCTAAAAAACTGTGTTGGATCTAGCCCTGATCTCTTGACTGGGTGAGAGTATTCTGCTTAATTCAGAGACTCTGTCCATCACCACCCCTTGTTGTAAATACACTTACTTAAGTAAGCACCATATACTAAGCCTGCCTCCTACAATGGGGAAGGGGAAGATTGGAGTAACTATCAAGATCAGAGGAAAGCAGCTGAGCATTAGGACCTCGTCTCATTTCCTCACCACAGCCCACACCAAATGAAGATACAATGAAGAAGAGAATCTGACATGACCACAGAAATGTAGGAATCTAGCGAATACTGGTAATGTGGTCCTTTTGGCTCATGCTGCTCATGGCCAGGAGTAAAATATAGCAATGATATAGCAATAATACTGGGCTAAAGTCTGCTATGCAGGCTGTTAACTGACAAGGTGGCCTGAAATATTAAAGACGATGGTAAGAGACAATTACGCTGCCACAAGCTGACAGGTGTATGTTGTAAGTGGACATATCACGGTAGCAGGGGTGGGTGGTTCATCATTTCCTGCATCATGTAAGTTTGACACACATCCACATCACTATAATTTTACTAACATGGAGATTGATGGCAACATAAGGGTTTGGATAGCTGTGATGATAGCTCTGTGTTGGAAAACAGGGAGGAAGAGGTGTGTTGGGTTGGTAGTTCCTTGAAGTGAGGGTGTCTACACCAAACTGCTCAGTCCTGTCTCTCACTGGCTTATTGTGTCTTGGTGGGAACATGGTTTCTATTATAAACATTCTCTGCAACCCTAAAATGAACATGCTGCACCTGTACTACACAGACCTACACCACAGAGTTCACATTTCACTGAGAACCAGCATGCATTGCCAGAACCACGCTGCAAGAGGATCGCCAGATGATTACCAGGCGACAATAAAAAGTCCATAAGAAGTTTTTTGCTGTTTTCCACAAATCCTGCTTGCTCGTCCTTCATTGCAATAAATTTCATGACTCTTGACGGTAATGTGTATTTGAACTTGTACTGACTTTCACTGATGTCCTAGGTCCCTTCCCAGGTTGCATCACTGCCCCAAGCTGATCATGAAAATTAGGTCCGAATATGCATTGTCCTCGTTTGCCTATGGACAAATCTACCCAGCATCAGCCTTGCAACTTCTACTGTCTGAGCCTCCACTTCATCCGTCATGGTCATAGGACCATGCATCTCCCTGTATTCTAAGTTTGAAAACTGCTTCCTACCTTCTGTGGTAGTCCTCCAAACAACATTGATATTCTAATAACCATACCTTCTATCCGATTCCTAGGCTTGAGCTTCATTGTGCATGTACAGCCTCTCACCACACCTTCTTACTCTTCTTACACTTAATATGTCCAAATCCTGGCCTTCAGCTTTGTCCTGTTCCATTGATGTGTTTACCCACATTCACTGCTTGGCCCCATGCCCTTCTGTAGCTTTTGGTCCAACGAGTCTTTGCTAGAGACTTGAAATGAGACTCACAAGTGCTTTGAAATAGTGACTGTATCTGGCAGCTGTATTACCCGTCAAGCCTCAACCCAGTCCCATGACTTTTAAATATTTCCTTCTTATGAATGGTCGGTAGGCAGTCTAAACACCAAACCACGCTTGTTTCCTGAAGAAAAAGCACAACACACTCTGGAATCTTTGAGGGCTTTATTGTTGATAAAAATGCGCAGTGCTGGCAGCCCATGAAACGCAGGGGCATACGCGTTTCAGCGGTAAATCGCCTTCGTCAGTGCCGGTTTCACAGGCTTCATCAGGGGGTGAATACAGGGTACAGCTGCTGTGTATTCCATCCCTGTTTCAATGTTTTTAACGCCCCTCCTCCAAATAAGGTGCACTTTCCTCGCGCTGACACTCCCACGAGCAGATGCATGCTGGTGCCTGTAGTCCAGGTGGGCGGCTGAAAAGTTTCAGGGAAGCTCCAAACAGACAGTGATGCTCCCAACGTGGTGAGCACGGGCCACACACCAGCTCAGGTATATATACCCTTCATTGTATTTTATTCTATTTGTGAGAGGCACTAGCTGCTGAATGCAATTAAACGACTTGATGTACGGCAATAACAATCTGATGTTGATATTCTCTGGGCCAATCAGTGCCACCTCCCCCAGAAACTTGGGATCGTCTTCTCCCCTGCTCAACCAGTCATTGAGGGTCAGAGTTTGTGCCGCCCAATAATACAGGCATACATCTGCCATGGCCATTCCTCCAAAGGTTGATTGCACACATTTGCCAAAAGCTTTCATGGGGTGGGGGGAGGAGGGTGATTCACTCCCAATAACGTCCACACCCCAGCCATTAACTCACAGAACCAACTCTGGTGAATAAGTAGTTGGTAGTATGCTCTAAAACAAAGCTAGCATACCCAAAATATTGAGCGGCAATTTAGATCATCTTTCAAGATCAACTCGAGTTTTAAGCATCAGTGGTCTCAGATTAAGGTTTCAGGTGAGTCGAAGCTTGAGCACAAATAAAATCCCAGGTATTGAAAACCAAGATGACGGATTTGAAGGCGTGGCTACCAGGTCTCATCATCCACGTCACCCCTAAGGGGCACCAAAATGGACTTGGACCAGTTGACCTGAAGTCCAGATGCCTCCCAATATGCCGCTAGCATGTACATCAGACGAGGCCCAGTAAAAAAGATGCTGAAAAGAAACAAGAGAATGTCATCCTCATACAAGGCAACCCTAGATCAAAACCCCACACCAGATCGTCACACCAGACCTATGCTGCCACTAGTTCTATGGCCAAAGAGAAGAGGATGGGTCAGGGAGGGCACCCCTCTGTGCTGCCCTGCGGACTGGGAATGGGGGCTAAAGGACTTCATTCACCAAGACTTGGGCCAAGACTTGGGCCTTAGCCTGTGGATGATCGTAGAGCACCCAGACATAGGACTGATATTTAGAACCAAACCCTAATTTGGGCAGTCTTCTTCCAAGAAGGTCAAATCCAGAGAGTCAAACACGTTTTCAATATCACGAACATCAAGACGCTCGGGCACCCCAGGCACCCAATTTGTGTAAGTGCTATATGGACCCTACGCATGCAGTGGCAGGTACTGTGATGGGCGCATCAGCACTTCAAGGAGTCTTCTTGCCATCACCTTAGCATAGATTTTGAGCTATGTGTTGATAAATGAAATTGGGTGATAGGAGACGCAGAAGATCCGCTTGCCACTCCAGTTTATGAAGATTGCCGCACCAGGTCCAGCTCCAGAGCGAAGTGGCCTTTATCTATTGCTTTTGATACATTGCAACAAGAGGCAGTAGCAGCACTGAGCAAAATTTCTGATAGCACTCATCTAGGGAACCATCCGGACCCGGTGTCTTGCCTAGATTCACATTCTTAAAGACTTCTTCTATCTCCGCCAGTGAGAGGGGCTGATCTAGGTCCTCCATCTCAGTAGGTGTCAAACATGCATCAGAGATCTACAATGAGTGGAGCCGCCCATTCACTTGCGGATTGGGGCACCGCATATAGTAGTCCTCAAAGGCGAAGCCAACTTACGAGGCAGCAGAGACCTGTCTCTCACCCTCAAGTGTGAGATGGGGTACCACACTGATTGTATGACACAGCCCCAAGTTGTTCACCCACTCCGCCAGACCCTTCTCCTCCTTCTGCCCCATACCAAGAGGGCCTTGATGCGTCTAGACCCCATAATGTCATTAAAATCCCCCCTAACTATCATGACACCCTGCCACACCCCCAGCAGCAACCCCTCGACAGTCTGAAGTGTGGACTTGGCAAGAAATGGAAGGACGCACGCAGTCAAGACATTATAATATCTGTCCTCCATGGAGCCCTCAAGAGCTGGATACCTCCCCTGGGGATCAATGGAGGACCGGGACACCACCAGCGGGAAAGTTCTGTGGAGGAGAGTCACCATGCTCCTGGAGCCCCACGCATACCCGGCATGCCAAACCCTATCATAGCGGACCAGGAAGGGGTATGCAGTACCAAGAAGGTAGTTGTCCTGGGGCAGCAGTGCTGTTGGTGCCAGCACTTTGCAAACTTGAGCATGGCTCCTTGTTTGATCCTGTGAAATAGTCCATTCATGGTCCAAGTCATACCAGAGAAGGCATATATTGTGAAACACCACATTCCACCCTTTCCCATTGGTCTTCCCTGACACCCATCCCCACATACCACACCTGGCAGTTACCTATGTGTCTAGAGGCAGTCTAGCCAGCACCTCAATAGGACGTGACTGGGGCTAAACCTAAGCTAACTGAACCTAGATAAGTCAAAACAACAGAGAAATTCCTTCACCCGCAACTCCCCCTCCCCATACTGCTTCCCCTGAAGCCCTAAGAACAAGAACAATGAAACTAAGTGGAAATGGTTTCTGCCAATGTTAAGAGTTGTCTGTGGAGTTGGAAGGCAACTCTGGGAATGAGATGTCCATCAAATTACACTGTCACCCTGACCCGCATTACTTTCTCCGCCCAAATCTAACTCCGGCCCTAACTTTATACTTTTCATTCCTTTTGATGACTTTTTATTTCATTTTCGTGTCCACCAGTGCAATTTTCTAAATCATTTTCACTAATGTTTTCAACTTCAATCCAAGTTGAAAGTTAAATGAGTCTCGCAGCTTTTCGAAGATGGTTGTGGTAAGAGAAAATGAGCAATCCTTTTCAATTACCAGACCATTTAGAACATGAATGGCGCATCAATTGTGCATCAGGCCTATTCACAAATTCCCTGCACATTTCTCAATGTTGTAATTACAGCGACGCTACTGGGTAGATAGGAAGTCGTGCTTTTCTCTAATTACAGTCATTTTAAGCGCAGAAGAAAAACGCATTTTTACCACAAGCTTTTGTTACTTTATGAGCATGTGTATAGTACACACCTGAAATTTGTGCTCTAATAGCTTTGCTGGCTGGCTGAAATCTGTTTCGATGTGAGCCTTTCTTGATCTAGCTAGCACTCTCAGAAATTGCCTACCAGACCCACTGCCAGCATGCCACCAACCGGTGCCTTCAAGGAATACGCAGAAGATTCACCTATATTAGTGTCCTATCTTTACGGCACATTGCAATACCAATACCTCACCATTCTTTTCTTCAACACTTACATTACTTTGTTTGCTATCAGGTACCATTACTTCATCTAATGATTAAGGGCCTGATTATGAGTCTGGTGGGGGCGGGTTGGTGGCGGTCCCCTGACTGCCCTATTAGGAGTCCGGCAGTCGCACCGCACCAGCTGCCAGGAAACCGCTGTTGTCTGGCTGTGTTGCGGCAGTCAGGACGCCACAATATGCTTGGCGGGTCCGCCGTGGTCCCACCAAAGATATTACCAGTTTCCTCTCCTCCAGCGGTGTCATGGAGGTTCTTATCCCATGAACACTATGGCGGAGAGATCCCCTGAGCCTCCTCCGCATGTGGATGGACAAAGGGGGGGGCAACATGTTGCCTCCTGTGTGCATGCACATCAGTTCCAGCCATCTTGTTTGATTGAATCTGGGATTACCTTACAGACTTTAGTCTTCTCATATGATGAGGCATTTCTGGTGCTGTGCTCTTACCGATCCATAACACTGCATTGTATTGTTTATGATGTGACGATCCATCAGTGCATTAATTGCAGTAGGTCAGTAAGCAGTCATGTTTGATGTCTAGCTAGCAATTTCTTACTGATTGAGCGGATGTGGATCATTTTACTGAGGGGTGTTTTTAGAAGCCATGTTGCCTGGATAATACTGTTTCTCCTGAAATGCCTAAAAAACACTTACCTTTCTCCAATCATAAGTAAATCAGGGTTTTGGTCCTGAGGAATTGCCGCAATCGATAATGACATTTGTGGCAAGAAACATGTTGACCTTTACATACATTACCACGTGAGCTGCATTGGACCATTGTCTGCACATTCAGCCACTCATTGCTTTCAACTAGAACAAGAGAACTCACTCATTATAACCCATTAAGGTATCTCTTAGCTATTTTAAATTTTACTCAGACCAATCTACACCTACGGCACCTCCAGCCACACTTCACATTAGCATTTTATGCTAGAAAGACCTCCTGCAAAGAGCCCCCTCAAGGGGCCTGTTGGGCATTGCAGTGTCGGCCCAACGAGATGCGGCCCAATGATGCAGCATAACACCCAACTGGGTGTGTGAGATCCCTTACCCCTGAGCTATCACGACCGCCAATCTGGTTTCCCAGATCCCAACCCGACCTCTACTCAGTTGGTCCCCCCCCCTTTAGGAACTGCATACTCTTTGCATCATAGAAATATGAATGGTCTGACTCACAAATCTTTATTCTGGGTAAAGTGTGACTTACTCTAGGAAATTCAGGTGTAAATCACATATATGGCAGATGTAAGTCACAGTCACAGAAACTAATTTTATGACTCAGGAAAAGAGCTCTCGAAATGATGTAATAAGAAAAGTGTTTTTGTGGTACTTTTGCACTGGGCATAATAGTAAACATGTGCTTCACCTGGCACACTTTTGCATTAGCTGTTCCTTTTAGTGTGTTGAACTGTGTGCAACCAGGCAGGCATGCAATTCCTATGTATTAGCTGATGACTAACACAATAGATCCACACAATGCTTATAAATAGATTGTGTTCAAGCCTCTTGCTGCTATGTCATAACAAAATTATTTCACTCACTATGTCATTTCCTATAAAGACATCATCCCCTTACCTAGATTTAAATACATTTTAAATTACATTTTCAGAGCACCCTTGTATATTGTCATCACAATCCTAAGCCCAACACTCAACACTGTAAAAAGAAATCCGTCCTAGATCCTGATGAGCTTGCATACAGCTGCCCGATCAATCATCTACCACTTCTGTAAAAGTTTCATGAGGAAATCTAGAGCATTGTCCTCCTTCAAGATTTTAAGTCTGGGTTCAGGCCATAATGGAATACAGAAGGGACATCCATTCCAGTGGTTGGCAATGCATTTCAGATCAGCAAAAACAGATGCTTGTCTCCTGATCCTGCATGTTCGACATCTCAGCAGTCTTCAGGACCACAAAGCCCTGTTCAACACTCTTGCCTTATGAATGAGGTTTGATAGGATGGTCAAGCAAAGTCTTATGCCTTACCTGAAGAATAGATCCCAGTTCAGCAAGAGTTCTTCCAGGTCCAAGTCCATCTCCCTAACCTGTGAAGCTTCATAAGTAGTCAGCAACCTTTACCTGGAGCCCCTCAAACCCCTCTGGACAGACATCAAACCCATCAGTAAAATCCATCAGTATACAGAGAATATTACAGTATATATGAAGATCACTTCTGGGCATGATATCAGTCATCTCAAGATGTTAGTTGACAGAGTTGGATTCAGGCTTAGATGTCAAATGCATTTCTCAAGCTCAATTCCAACTATGGAATGGGTGCTGATAATCAGCACAAGCAACACAAGGTTCAAGGAAGGCTCTCAGGAGTGAAACTTAATAGCAGGGCATTGTCAGTCCCACCCAAATCCCTATTGACAAACTCAGCTTCAGAATTTATATTGGAAACAAGACAAAAAACATACTGGCCACTAGACCCCCAGGAAACCGCCCTGTCAGTCGAATTCACAGACTTATTACTTGGTCTCAATTTCCTGTAACACATCTCTGTCCCAACTCATAGCAGGGGCCATATTCTTGACCAGGTATGGACAACAAACTTGGACATTTCCCCTCCCCTGGTCTATCCTTGCACCTGGTCCGACCATTCTTTTATTTCTCTCTCATTGAAACTCTCTCTGTCCACTCGCCCCCCACTAGTGTCGAATTTTTCAGCACGTAATTGGAAACATGCTGATATTCCCCTTTTTCACTCGATCCCTTCTACTACACTTCCTAGTGACAATTCCGACCTGAACTCCCTAACCACTATCGTGAATCAATGGCTGACTCAAGCCAGCGATGCGGTTGCCCCTGTAAAAACTATCAAATCCAAACGCCCACATGACGCACAGCGTTGGTTTACTGAGCAACTAAAAGCGGACAAATTACTTCTCAGACAAGCTGAGCGTCGATGGAGGCGAAATTATGACCCCTCATTAAAGATCATTTTTACCGACCTATTGAAATTATATAAACAATCCATTATGTTGGCCAAAGCCTCCTACTATTCTCAGAAAATCATTAGCTCAGCCTCAAAAACCAAAGACATTTTCTCCACTGTAGCTGAACTTTCCCTTCCTGATCGTGTCACGGCCCAGGCTCAACCTTCGCAGGCCTTGTGTGACTCTCTCAACTCTTTTTTTAGAGATAAAATCTCTATCATTAAAAACAATACCCCCCCCCTTGCCCGTCCAAGGTCAGTGCCCTCCCTCCCCCGAACCCTTGTTGTCTGTACGAATTTCCTCCTATCTCTTTGGATGAATTTTTCTCTATACTACATGTAGTCAGCTCCGGCTCCCCCAATGACTGCTGCCCCCCTCTAATTTTAAGGGATGCTTTCATGGCCTGTCCAGGTCCCCCACTTGATCTGCTTAACAGTTCCCTTGCTACAGGCTCTGTCCCCGATGCTTTCAAGCAAGCTGTTGTAGTACCCATCCTGAAAAAACCCGGCTCTGATCCAGCTATTTTGGGTAATTATCGACCCATCTCCCTTCTCCCCTATCTGGGGAAGGTGCTGGAGACTCATGTCACCCGCTTCCTGAGCGCTTTCATTGAGAAAACTCACTTCCTGGATGACCAGCAGGCAGGCTTCAGACCGGCCCATTCTACGGAGGCAGTAGTTGTAGCTGTGATGGATGCGCTGAGACAGGGGGCTGACAAGAACCTGGCCCAGGCCTTGGTGTTATTAGACCTCTCGGCCGCCTTTGACACGGTCGATCATGTTATTTTGATCGACCGTGTCGGAAATGCGGGCATCCGGGGCCTGGCCTTGTCCTGGATTGGGTCCTTTCTTCAACACCGTTCCCAATCGGTTCAGCTCTCCACCTTTTCTGCCCCCCAAATTTCACTTTCCTGTGGTGTCCCCCAGGGTTCCGCCTTGTCCCCCCTTCTGTTCAACCTGTACATGCACCCCCTTCTAACCTCTCTCCGTCACTCTCCTGTCACTATTTTTAACTATGCATACAACCTGCAACTAATCTTTCCCATCGATCCCTCCCCTCTCTCTTGCTCTAATTTTCAATCAATCATGCTCACCATCTATGAGTGGATGAACTTCAGCCAGCTGAAGCTCAACCCCAGCAAGACTGAGTTGGTTTTGATCGGTGGATCCACGAACCCTTGGAGTCCTAACTTCTGGCCCCCAGCCCTTGGTTCCCCCCCCCTGCCCAGTCACCTCTGTGAAGAGCCTTGGTGTCATTATCTCCAGTGACCTATCGATGAGGCCCCAAATCAACTCTGTTACCTCGGCCTGCTTTTATCACCTGCGCAGAATTGGTAAAATCCGAAGGTTCCTATCTTCAGAGGCTCTCATCCTTGTAATCATGGCCCTGGTTACCTCACGTATTGATTATGCCAACTGTCTGTACGTGGGGATTCCTGCATACCACCTTCACCGGCTCCAGCTGGTACAAAACCAGGCAGCTAGGTTGGTCTTTCAACAACCCAAGTACCAACACGTCATGCCCCTGTTGAAAAGACTACACTGGCTCCCGGTAGCGTACCGCTGTATCTTTAAAATGGGATGCACTGTTTTTAAATCTCTATCTGCTTCTGCCCCTGTCTTTATTTCTCTCAGCCTTCATCGTCATGTCCCTTCACGGCACCTCAGGTCCTCTGCTCACAATCTTCTGATCACCCCTAGGTTCCAACGGAAGAAACATGGCGGTGCCTGCTTCTCCTTCCTTGCTCCTTCTACTTGGAATTCCTTTCCTCTTTCAATTCGGCTTACTCCTGATTACATCACTTTCCGTAAAAACTTGAAAACTTATCTGTTTCAACTAGCTTACGATTAGCCCTCACTCTCCTGCTCCCTCTCTCCACTTGTCTTTAGCGCCATGAAACCAATTGGTGACCGTGCGCGGTAACAAGTACTTTTAACATAACATAACATAACAAAAACATCCAGCATCAATTCTGCAAAATAAAGGCTTTCCCCACAGAATCACACTACAGAAGTATTGACTAAATATTGTTGTGCCTAGAATCCCAAAGATGCAACTTGACATCCCCTGAGGAGTTTACTATATGTGGCATCCTTTCTCATTAAATGTCTTCAGAAGCTTCATAGGATCACTCCCATCATTTGAAAACTCCAATGGATTCTTAAACCCAAATAGCTGAAAACCTATATCTTTATGCAACACCTAGACTCAATGGAGCCCCTAAAATAATGGATCTCCCCTAAAGAGAGGACATCCTCTCTTTCACACCCTCCTATCAGTTTAGTAACTTTTCATCCGAGTGTCCCTACTTTGCCTCACATCGTTATGGTAATATCTCACCATTTCCACACTAACATTACTTTGTTTGCTATTACATCAGGCACACTGCTTCATCTAAAGATTATGGGTTAAGATCCGGTAAAAACTAAGGGATAGGTTTGGGATAAGGTTAATATTTAGAGTTAGGGGGAGGATTAGTGTCCTAGTCAGGACGAGAGAAAGGCGATAGTGACAAAGTAAATGGTATAATTATAGTTAGTGATGAAGAAGTAATATTTGGCAAGGTTAAGGTTGTTCAATTTGTGGCCAGATATGTAGTGACAAATTCAGCCTACTTAACCCATTTTCTCAGTTTTTGCTCGGTTGGTACCTGACTCTCCAACCCCTTTATGTATAAAGTTCCAAAGTTTTTTAGTTAAACGTCCACCTTACATGAATCTGAAAAGGGTTAATTTACATAGTCTGCAGTTATCCAGAAAATATGGAATGGGCATGGCCATCCTTGAAATATCCTTGCTCTTTTAAAAAAATATATTATACCTTTCAGAATGTCCATAATAACTCAAGTTACAAATTGATTGCTAACAAAGTTCATGGCAGAAAAAGGTGTGTATGCTATTTAAACCAGGGTCAAAGTTAATAGGTTCAGCTTCTTCATACAAAGTTCCCCAACTTTTATTAGAATTTACAGATTCATACAGATAAATAACAAAGCTCAGGGAGATCAGTCCAACATACAAAAATCCCACCCAGCTCAACTTCCAGGCCTCTTTGACTCAGTACAACAGTGAATAACAGTGATACTCACTGTTCAGAGCTACAGGCCCTGAAATTCACAAAATATGGGAGGAGAAAGAGGTGGATCAAACATGAATTCTTCAGAAAGTAATCACAGCTGCCCAGAATTTGCCAGACTTTAATTAGATACTCAGCGCTTTCCATTTCCCCAATCCCAATGGTGTACTCCTTTCATACCTGAACAGTCAATCCAATTAAAAGTACTATTGTCATGAGAGGTTACCCTAAGGAGACACTCACCCATCTTTGGGTTCTCTTAACCTCTGTAAGAAAGACCCTTGCAATGTTTACTTGTTCAAAGATGCACTCTTTGTAAAGCAGGGTAACAAACTAGAATTTCCAAATGTAATTAAAGTATTGTCTGGAATTGTCTCCATTTTACTTGAGTTCCTCTGCTGAAGTCTGGGAAAATAAGGAACCTGGTTGCATTCAAGTGGACCAGCTTCTTCTGAGCACCATCTTCCCTCTCTGTAGGTGAACCCTCCTATCATGGTCCCAACATCAACAGGGAGATATCCGGTCCCAACATACAGTGAATATGAGGAGAAACCATCTCCATACGTGCAAAACACCCACACCACCATACAATTGTAATGTGGACAGATGTGCTTCACACTAAAATTGTGTTCTCTTCACCAGAAAATGCCTCACACCCCAGTAAACCCTGATCTTTAGTTGATGGAGATTTACTGCCTTGAAGTAATGGATTACCTAGAATCCATAAATTGGATGTTCATCCTCTGTCCTCCAGCCTCCAGACTTTACTTTTCAGCTGGATGATGGATTTCACTGCACAATCTTGTACTGGGTGTAGCATAATATCATAGTGGGATGTGTTATTTATTTTAGATCCAATGGGGTAATATTTTTGTAAATAATATTTATTGACAATAATTGTGTCAGATGATATTCTGACCCCATTGGAACTCAGTGGATCGTTTCTGTAATCCTTTAACTCTTTTACAGCTCTACCCGACTAGGCAAACTCTCAATGGAGTGTCTTGAGAAAGCACAGCTGGTTTTTTGCCTCCTTGGTTGTCATCTTTTTCTTTATATTGTGGAATGTTGCCTGCAGGTTCTTCAGGACAGCCATTAGGTAGGATTCACTTTTTGACATGTTTGTCTTCAGGCCCTTGTCTTACTCAGTGTTCTCCTCCTTAACTAGAGGATCATGAGTTAAAATAGTCCTCCATTTGCTATTTTCCTTGGTGGGGATAATAACAGCCAGACTAGGCCCGTCATGATGATTTCTACATTGTGGTCTTCCAACTGGCAGAACCCATCTCAAGAGAGTCAAAATTCTCACAATAAGAGTTCACTTTACCTAAAGCCAATGGAGCCACAATCAGCTCCTACCAGTCACCTCTACAGGACCTCCTCCAACCTTTCATGCTCCAGAGCCACACTCTGATCGTATTGGTAGAGGTCGGTGCCAGTATACAACTGCATTCACTATCCTCCACTGATGCTCCTTGCTACATCTCTAAAAAAACAACAGCCATGCCACCTTCTATGCATTGCGGACCTCAAACATTAGAGAAAGACCCTGGAAGCACCATCATGGAAACTCCACCAGTGTAGAAGACAGGAACTGCCTCTTCATTCAGATGGGGGGCAGAATGTCACCATCTGTAGCCTCAACACATTCCATGGGGTCATAGCAGCTTACCCCACTACAGAGTTCCCTTTGGCATCCCCTTACATTCTGACTCAAGCATGGCCCCAGAAAAGGAAACCTGTGCTGGAGATCGGGAGACCAATGTCTTCTCCATGACCAAGCAGGTTCTGTCCGCGCAACCCCTTCGAACTTCTCTTGCACTCATGCTACAGCCTTGCATTAGAGAAATACATAACAATTCACTATAATCTGTATGAAAACCAAAATAGAGTGGGATTACAATACAACAGCTTTCTCCAATGTTGGTCCTGGAGAGCCCTATCCAGGGCAGATGTTTTACTTTTCCACATTTAGATAAATGTAGTTATCCTAAAACGGTGGCATGGATCCGGCCCTTCAGGGCTCCCATTGGAGAACCCTGCACTACAAGAAAGTACAAATGGACTCACCAACACTACTGGAACAGATAGGAATTTACAAACCTATTTAATGAAAACTATCTTCATAATCAATCAATCAATCAAGGCATTTATAGAGCGCACTACTCACCCGGAGGGTCTCAAGGCGCTTGGGGGGGGGGGGGGGGGGGTGCCGCTACTCCTCGAACAGCCAGGTCTTGAGCTTCTTCCTGAAGGAGAGGAGGTCTTGGGTCAGGCGAAGGTCGGCAGGGAGGGTGTTCCAGGTCTTGGCGGCCTGGTAGGAGAAGGACCTACCTCCTGTTGTCGCTCTTCGGATGCGGGGGACGGCGGCGAGGGCGTGAGTGGTCGATCGGAGGTGGCGTTTGGGAGAGTAGAAGTTGAGGTGGTTGTTGAGGTAGCTCCGGCCTTGGTCGTGTAGGGCTTTGTGTGCGTGGGTGAGGAGACGGAAGGTGATTCTCTTGTTGACGGGGAGCCAGTGCAGGTCTCTCAGATGCCCGGAGATGTGGCTGCGTCTGGGGACGTCGAGGATGAGTCTGGCTGAGGCGTTCTGGATTCGCTACAGTCTCTTCTGGAGCTTGGCGGTGGTTCCGGCGTAGAGGGCGCTGCCGTAGTCCAGTCGGCTGGTGACGAGGGCCTGGGTGACCGTCTTCCTGGTCTCGGTGGGGATCCACCGGAAGATCTTCCGTAGCATGCGCAGGATGTTGAAACAGGACGAGGAGACGGCGTTGACTTGTCTGGTCATGGAGAGGGAGGAGTCCAGGATGAAGCCCAGGTTGCGTGCGTGGTCTGTCGGTTTGGGTGCGGTGCCCAGGGCGGGGGGCCACCAGGAGTTGTCCCAGGCGGATGGTGAGGAGCCCAGGATGAGGACTTCCGTTTTGTCTGAGTTCAGTTTCAGGCGGCTGGTCGTCATCCACTCGGCTACGGCTTTCATCCCTTCGTGGAGGTTGGTTCTGGCGGTGGCGGGGTCGTTGGTCAGGGAGAGGATCAGCTGGGTGTCGTCGGCGTAGGAGATGATGTTGAGGTTGTGTTGGCGTGCGATGGCCGCAAGGGGGCTCATGTAGACGTTGAAGAGGGTGGGGCTGAGCGAGGAGCCCTGAGGAACGCCGCAGATGACTTTCGTGGCTGCAGATCTGAACGGTGGAAGGCGGACTCTCTGTGTCCTTCCAGCGAGGAAGGAGATGATCCACTCCAGTGCCTTCTCCTGGATTCCGATGTTGCTGAGACGCTGCACTAGGGTGCGGTGGCAGACAGTGTCGAACGCCGCGGAGAGGTCTAGGAGGATGAGGGCCGCTGTTTCTCCGTTGTCCAGCAGGGCTCGGATGTCATCGGTGGCAGCGATGAGGGCGGTCTCGGTGCTGTGGTTGGCTCGGAAGTCAGACTGTGAGGGGTCGAGGGATCCATTCGTCTCGAGGAAGGCGGCAAGCTGCTTGTTGACGGTCTTCTCAATGACCTTGGCTGGAAACGGGAGGAGCGAGATGGGGCGGTAATTCTTGAGTTCGGTGGGGTCCGCTGTTGGTTTCTTTAGTAGGGCGCTGAGTTCGGCGTGCTTCCAGCTCTCAGGGAAGGTGGCGGTGTCGAAGGAGGTGTTGATGATGTCCCGCAGGTGGGGTGCGATGACAGCGTCGGCCTTGTTGAAGACGTGGTGGGGGCATACTCACCTTTGAAGGTGAAACCCATCACATGAAGCCCGTCAACATATTTTGATGGCTGGGCACAAACAATATGTGCTGCAGCATAGCATATAAAAATGTGCTACTGTCACCACCCGTATTCGCAGGGCATTCACCAGCAAGATGAGGACTCCATCCACACCTAGAGGATGGAATTACCCCGTACTTCCGAATCAGCGGACACTGTGGCAACTGGGGACCATAGGCAGGGGAATGCATGGGCTATGGTCTGAGGCCTTGTTCCTGGTCAGCCAGGTAGAGAAGAAACATACTATAGTCCTATGGATTCCCTCTCCACTCCAGCACTGAAGAAACCAAAAGTAATATTGTCCAATCTGGATGAGGTATTTCATCTGTAGATCCCTTGCGCCTCACTTATAATCCTTGTTTTTTGTAAATTGGGGCCTCTCAAAATTGCTGGTTGTACTGCATGCCCATATGTCCTTAAAGTGTCAATAGACTGTCTGTAATTTCTTATTCATCTCACTGTCTCTCCATCTCTCTCTCTTCACCGCTCACTCTCTCTCTGCTTTATAAAATGTGAGGTAATAGGTAAACCATGCAAAGAAGCCGCAAGACACTCACCACACACAGACGAAACAAGGAGCATATTATCAAGACAGGCAATAAAATTATCGCCGTTTTAGCGGCAGAAAACTGCCGCTAAAACGGCGATAATGGGCTTGATAATATGCTCTATGGAACTCCAATTGAAGCCCATGTTAAATATGAAGGACATATAACATGGGCTTCAATTGGAATTCCATAGAGCATATTATCAAGCCCATTATCACCTGTCTTGATAATATGCCCCCAAGTTCGTTGCCGCAAGATGGACATTTAGTGTAAATCGACCTTCACAAGTTCAGGTACTCGCAGCGCTACCTTGGTTTCCATAGTTTTCCTCCGCTGACACAATGAAAAACTGCTGCCAGCAGAATGCCTTGTGTATTAAATTAGTTTATTTATTTGAAGCATTTTGGAACACGTGCAATGCGTATTCTTTCATGCGCCCTCATTCTAAAATGATAGTGATAATTAATTTATAAGTCTGCTATAATTAGACAAAGCACAGTATGGTACAAAGGTGCAGAAAACTGTCGTTATCAAGCACACACAGTATGTTCTTCGGATGCCTGACCATATGCCGAAGGATGCTTCAAATATATTCCTTCAACTACATCTGCTGCCCTACGATGTGGTAAATAAATTACTTTAACTACTTCTATTGTCGTACGAAGGATTAACTGGATTCCATTAACTAAATCTAATGCATTATAAATATTTAACAAGACCTTAAGAGGCGGAATGTATAAAACATATACGTTCACGTATACTTAATGCTACAGAATACCCTTGAATACATTAAATATATTCCGTCAACAATACCTTATGTGGCGCAGTGAAATAAATATATTCCTTCAGTTATGTCAAAGGCTGTATAATGCATTAAATATATCCGTTGAGCTATACCTGATGCCAAGAATTGCATTAAATATATTCACTCAGCTATACCTAATGCCTTGTGATGCATTATATGTTTTTAACAGTATCAGTAGAATGCATTAAATGAATAAGTTCTACTAAACAACGTATTGAAACAAACAATGAATTAAGTATATTCCATCAACTATACTAAAGTGATACAGTTTGCTAAATATATTCATTCTATTTCGTCTCATGTCAGAACATGTGGTAAATATATTGCTTCGACTTCATCGGACTTTATAGAGTGCAATAAATACATTCTTTGAACTATACCTGATTGCAGTGGCCTGGTGTGGCGGGGCCACAGGGGCCGTTGCCCCGGGTGCAACATTCTTAGGGGTGCAAAATTGGGGTGCAAATTGTGCTGGGCAATACTTGTCTTACCCCGCGCGCTGGTGACACACGTTGCGTCGCTGCTTGATTGTCCCTTCAACTATACCTAAAGCCATAGAACGAATTGAATACATTCCACCAGTAACTAGTCCTTTCTAGTGCGGAATAATTGGCTCCTACATTCTTGATTGGACAACCGATTCAGAACAACAAATGTGTTCCTGCCAAATAAGCAGTGGACCTGTACTTGCTAATGACCTTAAAAGAGCCAACAATTCACTTCTGATTTCTTGAACACTTTAATGATATAACTTGCTGCGTTGAAAGAACAGGTAGAGTATTGTACAGTATTTAATTGTGGGAAAATTCACTGGGGATTCTTGACTTTATGAGGAAATGGAGTTGCGGGCAAAACAAAAATCAGGTTATTAAACGTTGGCAATTTATACATAGCACTTAAACCGCCAATGCGGTAAAGAAGCATTGCCAATTGTTTGGGATCTGGAGGACAAACTGAGTGAGTCTTGCAGGGAGTCGGTGGATGCAGAGCACTTCCATAATACACAATTTTTGGTTCAGTGTAGAGCCACAGTGGATATTTATTAGTGGTAGTTCAGCACTATTTAATAGTGGTATTTCGGGACTATTTATTAGTGGTTTTTCAGGACTTGTTGGCACAGGATGATTGTCAGAAATTGGGTTATTGGTTGAGAGAGGTGAAATCCTACTCAAGTAAAAACCACAATCAGGGTGAAAAACAAAAAGTCACTAAATTAACCTGTGCTTAACTCCATAGTAGCTTGGTAACCACTTAGAGGTGATGTGTAAAGTTTTTATGCAGCACTCAAACAGTACTAAAGTGAAAACACAACACAAGAAAACTCCTAAACCAATCTAGAAAAACAAAGTCATCTTTAATAAATAAAATGATACCAAAATGACAAGAATCCAATCAGTAGCAGTGGAGGAATGCAATTTCAAAGATTTTAGCAAAAACTGAGCTTAGGCCCTCATTAGGATAGCGGTTTTTCCGCATCCTCCGGGCCGGCGGAAGAGTCCGCCGGCCCGGAGGATGCGGAAAAACCGCTGCGGAGCCTTCACAGACCCCCTGCCAGATTAGGATAGCTGGGGGGTCAGGAAGACCGTCCGCAGCTTTTCCGCCGCGGTCGCTTTCCGACCGCGGCGGAAAAGCTCTAACATGTCTGGCAGTGTCTATCAGACACCGCCAGGCATATTAGATGTCAGCATTTCTATGCCTTTCCACGGCGGCATTTCCGCCGTGAAAAGGCATACGGACTTTTGTTTGGGGGCCCGTTGCGGGCCCCCAGGGGTGAAGGGGGTGTGGGGGGTGCACATGGGGGGTACCTACGGTACCCCCCTGCATTTGCGTGCACGAAGCGGCAGGCACCTCGAGGTACCTGCCGCTTTGTGCATGCAAATGCACTGCTTTCATTTTTAACCTTGCGGCGGGTGCTCTTTGAAGCAGCACCCGCCGCAATGTTAAAAATACAGGATGTGACCGCCAGGGTGGCGGTCACATCCTAATTGCACAGGAGGGACCGCCGCTGCCCCTGCGGACGGTCCCTCCTACTCTGGGGTCCGTCCGCAATCCTAATCGACCCCATAGACTGCAAATACCTCCAAATACAGTTATTTGGTAACATTGGACCAGGACAAAGTCACAAGTTTAGGCCAAACACAATGGACCAGGTGTGGCCCTCTGAGATAGTACCTTCTGTCTCTGGAATCAAGAAATTCCTGTTGGCCTCCACCGTGCTGCATCAAAGAACCTATCAAAACGGGCTGCGATGCGTGGTCTTCAGTCAAAATGTGTTACGCTGGGTCAGTGCTGTTGAAGCCGTCGAGCAGGAGCTGCGATGCTTAGCATTCGAGTCAATGAAGTCACCCGTCTGGGGCTGCATTGCGGAGACTTGCATCGCGATTAGTCGGTCTGGTGAAACCGCCCCTCAGGAGCTGTGATATGGGGTCCAGCTTCAAGAGGCAATCCGCTGTATCTGTTCTGATGAAGCCACTGGCCTGGAGCTGGTGATGCAAGTACTTTCACTTGGATGTGTCACACTGCTTCACTTCCAATTAAGCTGCTGGTCTGGAGCCTGTTGTGTCCCTGTAGCTCAGAAGGCCAGTCGACTGACCCTGTTAGTCCTGGGTTCAAGTAGATAGGCAGGCCTCATGCAGCAGGGCAGTCCATAGCAGGTGGGCTGTTCTCTTTGTGGACCAGGAGTCTTCAGAACAGTGGGTATGAGCCGAATCATCAGCTACTTCTAGAATCTTAGCTTGCCTACCAATTAGGCCTGTATGTCAAAAGGTAGTTAAAGTGCTGATGAGTCATTACCTGATTGTTTCATAAAGGGAACAATGAAGATGACAAAGATGTCAAAGTTTTAGAGCTATTTGGACATAGACAATTTGAAGCATCTAAGATGTGAATGGAAATGGCTAGCGCTAGATGCACACATCAAGTATGAGGAAGTCAGAAAATCTTTAAATTATTTTCATGCTGCCCAGAAGTAGTTTCATTATTATCCTCTTCGTATTCCCTATGCAGGAAAAATAAACTCTTCACCCTCTCACAACGTTCCATCATGCTATCCTCCCCAGCACTCCAGAGACCTGAATGCCTGTAAAGGGGAAACAAGAAATTACCCATAATGGAACTCGTAACCCATAAGCACTCCACAAACTAAAAAATCATAAATGTGCTGCACTACTCACTAAAGTAAACTACATAAGAATCAGGGAAAAGTGTCTGCGAACTTGTCAGATTGCCCTTCAAAAAAACAAAAATAAAGATCTTTTGCATATCTTGGCATACAAACTAATATTAACAAATGGGCTACTATTACCAATAATATCAACAACTTCTTCTCTAAGGCAAAATGGAATATCCACATAGTCCTCAAATCTAACTCTCTAAAATCATCATCCTGTAAGTACTGGAAAGTATTCACAACTAAATGTTCTCACTTTAACCAACTAGTCTCTCACTAATGCAAAATATTGTATCAATCAAGTTGTTGTCTTACGCCAACGTTTCCATCCCATAGCCCTGATAAAAAACAGTGCACACAATATCAATACTAAAATCCTCAAAATTATCTTCTTGTCACTAGAAGAAGGCATATTTCTCTCCTAACTAAAATCTGAATAGATCACCCAGGTAGAGATGGGGCCCAAACGGGGAACTAACCGAGAACATACCAAATGAAGGTGGTGTTCGTCAAGGTTGTGTTTTGGCCCCAGCATTATTTTCCCTTTTTGTATGTGATATTCCTGCGTACCTAGGGGAATGCCAAAATGATTCACCAAAAATAAATGGAGAAAAGGTACCTGTGCTACTTTTTGCAGACGATACCATTTTAATTTCCCAAACTAAGAAAGGTCTGCAGGCACTACTGAAATCCTTTAGTAATTATTGTAATAACAAAGGATTGGAAATTAACGCAAAAAAAACCAAGTGTATGGCTTTAAACCCAACTAAAACAGATAATGGATACCTTACATTAAATGGTCAAAAATTGGAAGTTGTTGATCATTTTTCATATTTGGGAATTTCTCTTGACTCCAACTTTACTTGGAAATCGCAAATCGAAAAAAGTAAGGTAACATTTGCACAGAATACCAAACCTATTCTTAGAAAGCATTGCTCGAGCATTAGTAAATCTGTATCACCGGCAATAGAGTTATTCAAAGTTAAAGTCCAACCAGCTGCTCTCTATGGCGCCGAGATTTGGGGGCCCATGTCAAAGGATGCTTTTTCTATCATGGACAATAAGTTCATGCACAGTCTTGTAAGGGCTCCAAAAGGCACCCCTCTGGTTCCTCTTCAGATGGACTTAAACATAAGAAGAACTGATCATTATACTATTGTCCGACCATTAATGTTTTGGGTGAGAATTTGGTCGAGACCAGAATTGCTTGAATATAGGAAGGGGCTTGAAGAAATTCTGTACTTAGACGTTTTACATTCCAATGTCTGGCTGAAACATATTAGTATATGGTTCACTAAAATAGGGTTATCCCATTTCTTCGAGAGCCCGGAAAGGTTACCGCCGAATTAAAAAAACCTGTTAAAAAAGGCTTTTTGAGGTTTTATTTGTAACCAAATAACGAGTGGAAATAGGAGTGGGTCTTTAGTTAGTAACTTTCTAAGCTTCAAGGATGAGCCTCTTTTTGAGTCCTTCCTGGATGAAGTAGAGCCCCCACTTGCAAAAACCCTATACATGAAACTAAGATACGGTAATCTTATGACTAACTCAACTTTGGCACGATGGTCTAGGAAAAACATTGATGACACCCAAAATGTAAAAGAAATTTGCACTATGTGTGAGGGCAATTATAAGGAGCATGACTTGCACATCCTTTTCTTCTGTCCAGCCTATGTGCAGGCAAGAAGAAAATGGATTAAACCATTGTTCAATCTCTTAGGAATAAGATCTTGTATGAGTGCATTTAGAATGATCAAAACGGATACAACACAATATATTGTATTTAGTGCCCTTAGATTCTTATATTCCGTTTATTTTGTCCGCAGGAAAAAAAGTTTAAAATTGTAAAGCTAAGGGGGCGTACATTTGTACCCTTAAGTATCGAGTTTTAATTTGTAGAATATTAAGCCGACTTGACAGATACGCAGTTGTGTTTTTAATATGTTTTTTTCTTAAATTGTGTTCTTTATTTTAGATGTAAACTTTTTTTTTATGTAATGTCTTGTTATGCAAATCTTTTATGGCAATTCAATGCCGAAATAAAGAAATAAAGAAGAATAGACCACCCCCTCCTCAAGCCCCTAACCCTGATCCTTGTGATCTAGACAATTTAACACCAGTATCCAAGCTTCACTGTCTTGGGGCGATTATATAGCTAGTTGCCCACATCTCCATCAATTTACTGAATATTTTTTAATCAGGGTTAGATCCCAATTGTAATAATGAACTGCAGCACTCCAGATTTCTGTACAGAATTCTAGATAAAGGTAACACTTTTCTAGTGGTTCTTCTCGTGCTCCTGTCGGTGTATGATACCCTTTGAGCAAAACAATCTAATAAACATTCTTTCCACGAGGATGTTAATGTAAGGAAAGGTTCTAAACTGAGTCCAGTTCTCCCTCATATCAAGATGTTATTTTGTAAAAGTGGACTAACTGAGTTCCTCAACACATCCACTAAATTGAAGCATCCCAAAAGGCTGAATTATTTTGCCTTACTTATTCAACATATACAAGGAACCTTCAGGCGAAATGACCACAAGATATTATCATTGTCATCTACCAATATGCTGGTGCTTCTCACACATACCTGTAAGTCTCCAGTCCTTCAAGCATAACTGGCTGTAAAATCCCACCCATTGGCCCTTATCCTCAGGACAAGGGTGTTATTTAGAATTGCTTGGGAGGCAGAGGTCGGAGTGCCATTTTTAAAGGTTCCTGCAGTGTCTACAAGGATCATTTAATCAAAAACACTAATGCCAGTGCAGTAGGAGATTTTTTGGCAAACCTGGATGCCAGGCAGACCACAATACTGTGGCGGCCCACTCAGCAAACAAGCCCCCAAGTAGTGTATAGTTTCTTAGAAATAAAAAAAATAAAAAAACAATGGGCTTGATATGCATGAAGAGCATAACACACAAGATGATGGACGGAATGTTGCACAATGGCAAAACATTCACCCCCAGTCACAGATCTGGGTTTAATCCATCGTTAGTTTGCTCACCAAGCCACCCCAGTTCAGATATGGCCATAGGCAAATCAGTCTTGACCCTGTGCCTCATGGGAACAGTCCAGCCCGAACTGCCAAGCCATGTCTTCCCTGGACCGGAATCAAGCCTCCTAGGACCGGTTTCTGGCTATCAGCTGTCTTCAGCCAGGATAGCTTGATTCCAGTGGCCTAGTGAGCAAGGGACCCACGTCTGGGCGTACCCTTCCCACATAGGGTGAACAGCAAAACACACAAGATGATGGACGGAATGTTGCACAATGGCAAAATATTCACCCCCAGTCACAGATCTGGGTTTAATCCATCGTTATTTTGCTCACCAAGCCACCCAAGTTCAGACATGGTCATATGCAAATCAGTCTTGACCCTGTGCCTCATGGGAACATGAACTGCCAAGCCGTGTCTTCCCTGTACCGGAATCAAGCATCCTAAGACCGGTTCCTGGCTATCAGCCGTCTTCAGCCAGGATTGCTTGACTCCAGTGGCCTAGTGAGCAAGGGACCCACGTCTATGCATGAAGTTCATTTGGGCTTTCTTTGACCTTCGCTGTCTTGGATTTCCATGCATCACATAGAGGGTTTGGCAAGGAAAATCTGCATTGGGGGGCTTATCCTATATAGGGTGGGCCTCCTGACTCTGCAAATGTCCCAGCCCTGTGGTGGATGGACTGCTGTGAAGGAGTAGCCAAAGGTGGAGTGTGCGGAAGTATCACAGGTGGTCACTTAGCAATTCCCTCATCTCTAGTAGAGGTGGGGCAACCACACTTTGGTGCAGCCAGAGCCTTGCCGATTTACTGATTTGGGACTTCCGTCTGTGACAATGTCTAAATTACACCCTCAGTTCTTTTATTTATTTGTTTGGTCTAAGTATTGAGCTGCAGATTTTTTACTGCTTGTGAAAGAAGTATGCATTTTGTTTTCTGTATTTGAGCTCTTAGTGCATTTGTGTGGTCTTCTGATTGCATCCCTTTCATATATCTTCCTCCCTTATTCCCCGTACTATATTTTACTGCATTCCAGTAACCTTTGAGAATTCTATTTATGATTACGTTTGAATGAAAGTGTGGTGTATGTATTTTCTAACAAAAAACTTTCAGCGAATGCACAAAGAATCTTAGAAATCTACAGCAGTCATAGTTTTTCAAGAGTGCCTGTACCCAGAAAATTTGCACATACAGAATCGTCACTTCGGACACAGTTCTGCATGAATAAATCAAGCAGAAATACTGTTGACTCTGAAGTCAGTCGAACTAACCTGTACATGACAGTATCTTGGGGTTAGGGGACATTAAGCCCCATTCGTATGAAACCCCCAATTCCAACAATGTCAGCCTCACCATAGTTTTGGATACTCTGAGTCACTTTCAAAGGGATACAGGGCATACACACAAAATACGACATATCATTTACCTTCTCTTTGTCCACTTGTTGGCTACACACCACTTGATTGTGCTCTTTGTGACCAGATACGACCACTTGATAGTAATTGTGGAGTGGATCCAATTTGGCCGCTAGTATCAACCCATGCAAAAAGAACAATTGATGGACAGAATGCTGAAAAAGGTCATACATACACCACAGTACAGAGATCTGGGCCTAAATCCATCGTTTTTTTGCTCACCATGCCATTCCAGTTTGGACCCAGCCATATGCAAATCAGTCTTGACTCTGCGCCCAATGGGAACAGTCCAGCCCGAACTGCCAGGCCAGGTCCTCCCTGGACTGGAAACAAGCATCCTAGGACCGATTTCGTGCTTTCAGCCCTCATCAGCCAGGATAGCTTGATTCCAGTGGCATGGAGAGCACGGGACTCACATCTGAGCATACCCGTCTCACTCTAGTATCAACCCATGTCATAAAGGTCTGCATATATGCAGGAAATTTGACCACACTCCTTCACCTTGAATTACACCACCACCTTCATCACAACAGCCAAATCACAGCTCTACTAATTTGCCACGTGACAAAATTGTCAATCAACATGAGTCCATCCATCTCCTTCCACAAGCTGCTCTCTTCTGCAGGAATAATTGTCAACTGGTGGTTCATCATTGGACTCAGGAAGGTGACCTAGTGACAAGACCGACAGAGCATAGTTTGCATAGAAAATAATTGTCACAGAAGTTACTCTGTTGAGACTCGATAAACGTTTGGAGAAAGCACTATAATCTGCTTTGATGCTGTTTATTTATTCTATCTCATCTTTCAATAGCACCTATTTTTCCCCATGAACTCTTTTCAGTGATGAGAACTTCCTGTCTCCTTATGGCTGTTCTTCCAACATCAGGCTGTCTCAATGTCTCTGTGATGGTCTGGTCTCCTTCTTTATAAAGAAAGCTTGTATCATCTATGGTGTTATCAAAGCCCCTCTTCCAGCAGTGCAGGGTACGGATGGTCTGGAACTTATGGCGGCTCAGCTTGATTGCAGTATTGCCTCTGATGACCCTTGCAGAAGTTAATCTAGCAATGGTCAGTTTAAAGTGAGGCTAAAGTCTAGGTCGCTTGACAATCCTTTCCCCGCTGCCATCTAGCATGACCAGGCCCTTTCTAATAATTGTCCTATGTGAAACCTGTGAACACTTTCCTTGCCATAGGAATAGATCCAGAGGTCTAGTACAAAGAACTAGTTAATGCTCTGATAAACAAAACTGAGAAGGACACAAATGATTTATACAACTCAAGTCCCATCGCATGTTTGCCTGTCTTTGCCAAGATATTCTGACAAAATGGCTTCTTGAAAGCAAAGTAGCCTTAGATTGGTCCCAGGCAATTTTTTGTGCCAAACACAATACCAAAGCGGTCTTGGTGCCTCCTTGAATGAGCTCCAAACCATGAGAAATCAGGGCATTCAGGCAGGCCTGCTGCTTCTGGGCCTGCTTTTTTGGATTAATCTCTAGTAATGTACCTGGTGTAGACTCCCATGATTCAGTCCAGGCAGGGACGGCACAGCTCTTCATCCTTGTGACACTGACTCATTCAGTTGACTAATAATAACATCCATTGTTAAATGTGCCAAGAAACCATTACGTTTTTTGGAATGTGACATTTAAATAAGCTGTAATCTGAACGCTCCTCCTTGTAATTTTCTTTATTTGGTAAAATATCTGATTTATTGCACTTATTGCTCAGACCTGTGAATAATTTGCAGGTCACAAGCTGGGGACCGCAATTGGAAAACGGTGACCCGCAGGATTGAAACTCGAACAAGATTCCATATAGAAATTGTACCAATACGAGGAGTTATCCGCTCCCCGGTTGCATCCTTTACCTTTCCTGCGGAGTTCGGCGCATTTTAAAATTTACAATGCGATTTATGCGTATGAGCCACAACTGGCTCATTGATGACGAAACCATTTCGAGCTATATAAGCCTTCTAGGACTTTTAGGATTCACACTTACTATCCCCATCATCCGATATTCTTCTCACCCAACTGGCATACCATTACTTGAGTCTCGGGCCCTGCCGGGTCGGAATTATCATCAGCAGAGCAACCACCCAAGTTACGTTTATTCCTATACAGCCCTGAGGAGTCACGGGAAGACTATCCCACATGCGACGAAACACGTGACGGCTGGATTGCTTGAGAAAATATTAAAAATACCGAATTTCTTACAAGAAACCTTTTGTTTTTCTGTTGGCTTTGTTTTGAAATGTACACATGTCTACAATGGCACACCTTTCTATACTCTATTGTTGTGTGCATGGGTATCTAGTTGTAATTACACAAGCTGGAGACCTGCCAAGAATGATTAAGCCCTTCCATCTATCTCTAGTGGACATATGTAGTTCAATAATACAGAGTAATAGGAATGTATGACGTTACAACGCATGCTTTTACCACGCATGCTGTAACAACGCAGGTTTTACTACGCATACCATTACAACGCATTACACTTGGGGGTGCTGGATAGTGAATAGTTTAATTTACTATTCCAACTCCAGTCCCCGTGGACACTAGGGAAGGTGTTGGATAGTAAATTAAACGTATTCCCTATCCTAGAGCGCCCCCCAGTGTAATGCGTTGTAATGGTATGCGTAGTAAAACCTGCGTTGTAACAGCACTGCGTGGTAAAAGTTGCGTTGTAATGGTTGTAAACCGAGTAATAGTAACACCTATCCTTCATCAGGAGATCCTCCATTTTGTGGTGTGTGCTTATAATTGGTGAATATGTCTCACTTCTTAAACTCCATACACTATGTTTTGGTAAAATAACTAAGTAGTTAGCCAGCTTGATGGATAATGCATCTAAAGAAAATATATATGTGTGGGTAGCCTGCAGGTTACAGATTATGTCTGGGTAGAAATGGCCACGGTATTCATCTTTCTATAGTCACTGGAATTAGTAACTTTGGTTAGGGAAATTATACTATCTATTACAAGCACTAGGATACCTTCTAGGGGCCCGATTCATAAAGTTAAACTTAGACAACAGTCTATCTTTAAGACTCTCTGTATTCACAAAGGGCATTTACGAGTAGTAAAGTTCGACTTTAGTCTCAGTTAAACTTAAGTTTTGGTCTTAAGTCTAACTGAGACCAAAACTTAAGCTAAACTGAGATAAAAGTCTAACTTTACAACTCGTAAATGTCTTTTGTGAATACTGAACGACGTAAAGTTAGACTTTCCTCTCTGTTTACTTTTGTGAATCGGCCCCTAGGATTATAACTTGACATGTGCAAGTTTCACACAGATGTTTGCAGTGGCCACTCAAGCCAGACAGCTGTTTTACTGTTTTATTTGTCTGAAAAAGTGAAAATAAGGGATATGACTTTGGTGGGCGTTGGAGTAGAGCTGTAGTATTTGGATCTCCTTATCACCCTGTGAAAAGTCACACATTCAGATAACAGACAAAAACAAATTGCTCTAAACCACTGTCGAGGAATTGAACTCAAATTCAGCAGACACAGCTGTCTAAAGTTGACAACCCTGAAAACAAGCATTGCCAAAACCAATAAACCTGGAGTTGGCTTCCATCTTTTGGCTTTGCCAATGTTTGTGAATGGGTTTTGTAAAACTGTACCAATGAATTCGTTTGTGTGCCTAAGTATACATTGTGCAAGAGTGGCATGCCATTGCTCATAAAGAGGTAAGTCGATGGTGGAACTTGGCTGGCGCTGTGCCCCACGCTGAATGCCATGGTCGGCAGAACAAAAATATGAATGACACACTGGCAGAGCAGTGGATGAAGAGAGCTGGCTGAAAGCCCATGTAAGTATGTATATTTGTGCAGTGTCAATGTTTGTGAAATTTGGGCCTGGCTCTGGAGTCTGACTGATTTCTAGAAGTGGTCACGTAGCTAACTTCACTGTGCCCGTGTTTCTCTTCTTTCAGGTCAGTGGTGCTGATCCTAATCGCCTCCTTTCCTTGGATGTCATACACTCCTGGGGTATGGAATTCCACGGTCCTCTGTTTCTACTCATTCCGGTTCTTACATCGCTGCAGATGTTGGTTCCCTATATAGAGGCCCATGCCACCCCCTACACATCCCCTCTTACTATCTACTCATCTCCTTCTGCAATAAGGGTCTTTCTTTGTGCATGGTCCTTGGGGTCTCGTTGCGCACCTTCAGAGGCATTTAACACCCCCCCCCCCCACAACTACAAGTCTACAAAGGTATCCACCAATACAAGATTTTTCATCTAGGAGATTTCTTTGTACAGCTCATATATTAAATGACACACGTTCCTCGGTCGTGTCACTAGTAATATGGTGCTCCTGTTATACTCATCAGGTCACACAACTTCCTACTCTGCCCGCCATCATTGTGACTAACACTTTGGACCAGTTTCAATTTGCTCTCCAGACCTCTTTCTTCTACGTGCTCCCGCACCATGTTCCTCCGCCTCTAAAATGCAGTCACCTAACAACAAGCAAGGCTAGGTTTAAATCAAGTCCATAGAATGGTACGCTCAGAGTCAGTCTGTTACTTTCCTGCCTTCAACTTTCCATCCAAGTCCTGCATCCAGATGGCATGCTCAATGCCCAAAAGGTCAGGATTGCAGTCAGTATAAAATAAGTTAAAGTGTAGTGTAGCCTAAAACTTTCAAAACTAAAGCATAAAACATTTATACTCTCATACTAATCTCATTCTCATGAAAAAACACACAGTTGGGCAGAAAAAAAGTACAACTTGTCTATTGTAACTCCTAAGGAACCCATGGCTATCCGGGGAGGGCAACTCCATGTACATTCATAAAAACTGGAAAACATGAAAAGGTGGTGAACGGAGTCGATTGTTTCTGATACCACAGAACAATAATTCAGTGTTAATAACACTCTTGGTTTGATCAAACCGACCCATGAAAGTTCACTTTACACTAGATGAAATCATATGTCACTTTTGTCAACATTTAACCCCTCCTAGCCTGGACTGCTAATTGTGAACCTGTCATTTTGAGATCTCAACAAAGTCAGTTTTCTGAAATGCCCTAATAGAATAAATCAAAGCAAATTTATGTTGTGTTTCTCGCAACGCTCTGTTCTTTTGGTGGAAGGCGCTTAGGTTGGCTTGGCAACCGATGAACACATTTTCCATTTCTGTGAGTCTGAAATTGAAACTGTCAATCATGTGTTGTTAATTTGTCGTGATTTAATGTTTGCTAGAAACACTTTTTTGAGACAGCCATTTTACACCTATCTCTTCAGGCGGCTTCATAACTAGTCTTTATTGATTTATTCTTCCACCGGAGTACACAAAGATAATGAACAAAAGTGCATTAAATTGTAGTGGTATTGAATGAATAACTGCACTCAAAGCAAGGCTATAAAACAGAAAAAAACGAATTCTGATTTAAACTTGGGGCTAAAGAGGCTCTAGGGCAATGTGTGCTCAACAGGTCTGCTACACATCAAAATCATGAGCATATTAACAGTGATACTAGGACAATTCAAGATATAGGTTAAGCAAGATGTGATGGACAAGCCTGTTGACAAGTCCTCAACTTTGGACCGTAGAATTCTTTTCAGCATCTTTTTGGCAACCATTGTATCTTTATTAAGACCCCGATTGTAAGTGCGTCAAAAAATTACAACACTCGTGAAAACCTTTGTCAGTAAAATCAACAATCATTTTTTCTCCTGATGAATTTAAGTTAAACCTACCAACATTTACCAGCGTAAAAACTCCCCATTAAATACCAAGATGTGGATTTTGCTATGGTAATCAAATGTGTTGTTATTTCCCAGTTCAATGTGAATCCCGTACATCACAATATTTATTGCTTCCGGTAAATTCCGATCTTCAGGGTACAATTTTTTATCAGGTGCAATTAAGAAGCCAGTTTGTGGCTACTAATTTCACACCATTGAACGCTCACTTCCTATTTGCAAAAACATTTCTGTGTAAGCAAGTCCATATAAACAGCTAATGTAAGAGATATGGAAATGGTTGACCCATTCAAAAGGTGTTTGCGGCTCTAAAGTAGCGTTTTATTCACGCACAGTGCTGTGCCCAATGAGTCAGAAGAGACATCACGTTTTTAATTTACACTCTAAAGCTTCTTAACCCCTTCCGCGCTCATGACGAGCTCAGCTCGTCATGAGTGACGACGCTCGTACGCTCATGACGAGCTGAGCTGGTCAAGTAATGCGTTTTTAAAAAAAACGCAGCGCACAGCGGGAAAACCGCTAGCGCGCATGCGGTTAAAGACGTGACAATGGCCTCTGCAGCTGGCCTGTATTTTTTACGCTATACCAAGCTTTCGTAGGCAACACTTTTTCTATGCAAACATTTTACATGCAGCCCAGTCTAGCCTTCATGCAGCTGTGCAAGGGCATTGGATTGATTGAGGGTCGAGTGACTCCAGTCGCTGCAAGGGAGGGAGGTTGTGGGTATCCTATGGGGATTGTGATGGCACTGCTGCTTTTTTGGGGGTTGCTTGCTGCTACTAGGTACATCGGAGTGGGCCCCCATCTCAGTATGTCTAGGCGGCCTCTTGCTAGGGCCTCCTTTGTTTTCCCTAGGTCACGATTGCTGCCTCCTATTAAGTTGCCATTACTAGATGGAAGATTGTTGCAACCAATTAAGGGCTGATGCCAGAGAAGTTTCAAGGCATGGGCAATGTGGGCTCTAGCCCAGGACTCCAGCCTTTCAGGGGGCCCTCTGGTAGAACTAGCTCTACTCTGTAGAGTCTTGCTTGCTTGATGGCTTTGAATGATTCTTAGCTAGATTTTTTTAAATATCATTTTCCTTTGCTTTATTTTCACTGTGGGTGATATATGTGTCCAGGGCTTTAAGTGGGCCGGGTCCTGCCGGTGCAGAGCACCAGCAGTTTTTAAAAGGGGACCTCAAAACAGGTCCCTATAGGGCTCTGTTTTTTGTACTCATACTGCTCACTTCTCACTAGTGGAGAAGTCATGGCATGACGTCATGCCAGGTGAGCGTTGTAGGGTAAGGGAAATCCTATAAAGAGAGTTATTTTCTCTCTGGATTTCTCTTCTCTTTTTGAAACACAGGAGCAGCAACATCGTCGTGGTGTCACCAGGGCTTTAAGTTATTTCTAAAGACAGTGGTCCCTAGACAAGGATCAATGAAAGCAAACAATCAATATAGACCCAATCAGTACTGTATTTTACAGCTGTCCAGCCGGACAGGTGTTTTTAATATATAGTTGCTTAAATATGCAGAAAATCCAGCAAGAAAAAAATAAAGTGGGACACAAGCCTGTATCCAACTTAGGGGCCGATTCCGATTTGGGTCAGGAGGGCTCCGAAACGTGTTTGGAGCCCTTCCGACCGAATCGACACGTGTCGGACGGATTCCTTTCCGACTGAGCTATTCCAATGGGCTCGGTTGGGAAAGGTATCCGACTCGGATTTCCGGTCTGTCCGGCACGAAAAGGCAGTCGGAAACTGTCTTTGGGGGCCCCCAGCAGGGCCCCCATGGGTGCAAGGCTGCTGAATGGCAGCCTGGGGGCACCTATGGTGCCCCTCTGTGGATCCCTGCACCCGGTGGCAGGCACCTTGGGGTGCCGGCCACAGGGTGCAGGGATGAACTGCACCCCTGCTTTTCTCAATGCAGGCATGCATTCCGCTCGGAATGCATGCTTGCTTTGTGAACCCTAAGAATGCGACCGAATTGTACTAGCAGGGCCGTAACTGACCACAGCAGGTCGGTCGGTTATGGCTCTTGACCGATGTCGGACGGACCTGAGTCCGTCCCACATTGGAATTGGCCCCTTATTCGGAAGGACGTACAACATGAAACAAAAAGGCTCAGACAGAGTAAATTGTTTGTATAAGACACATTTTGGTAGGACAAACAAATTATAGTGGAGATACCATTACACATAATAAGTATTAAATAAAAAGGTGTATATGGCGTACAACAAGTTGACTGCGTTTTGCTCCTTACAAAAGATATAGGATTGTTTCTCTCATTAATCCTTGTCTAGGGACCACTGTCTTTCAAAATAATTGATTACCCAAGGTCCCTGACCAACATTATTTGGGGTCACTTGTTCTTCATAACATACCAGGGCTTTAAGTGGCAGCTTTTTCAATATTATATACAACAAGCCATAGTTGTTGCTTATTTATCTTATGCAACTAACAACCATTGACAAAACCAATAGTCCTGACTTGCTGTAGGTATGGTGTTACATGTATCATACATCTGGATGCAATTACAGAAACAGCAAAGTAAAAGTCGGGCAGCACACTATGCTAAGCACAGATTACAGATTTTTAGCTTGTGTGTTTTTGAGCCACGCCCCTAATTACATCAGACACGCCCGTTTGAGTGACCCTCGTTTTTTTCATCCCACTTAAAGCCCTGTGTGTGTCTATTACATTTTGTAGAGAAATGTTGTGTTTATGTTTCATGCAACATCTATAAACTAGTTTGTTTTGGAACAAATCCTGACCTCACATATGGGAAATGGGAGTGTTTCACAGAGATTATTTGCAATAATATTAGCAAGCAGCTGCTGCTTTACAATATTGAAAACCCCCATCACTGTCCCTGAATATTACATGTAAAAACATTTAGAATTTGGACAAGTGGGTCTGTGCTCTATCAATGTCTTGGTCAAAGAGGGCATGAAAGAGCTGAAATAGAATCATAAATTCAAAACTGTTCCTTACAGGGCCCGCCAAAATATGCTTGGCACAGGGACCCGAAAATCCTTAAGATTTCCCTGGTGCCAACATCTGTGAAAATGATGGCCCCAATTACCACATTTGCTGACACGTCTAGTTCCATGGAAAAGACATTTTGTGTGTGAAATTCAGCAAAAAAACAAATTATAGCCAAGCTATAGAATGTTTAAACTCTGCATAAGTGTTCCTGAGGTTATATGAAATGCTACAGGCACTGTACATCAGTTCCCTTTGTAATACAAGTGTGCTCACATCACATTCCCTCAATGTAAAATATTACCTTAGGGAAAGAGCATCATGATGCAGAAACGGACCCTACATTTACAGATGTACTTCATCCACACATCTCTTAGTAAATAAAGTTTGATGAATTCTGAATTGCCCAAAATCCACAGAATTCAGAGTTGGTTGAACCCACAAAGCCTTTTCCAAAGGCGAGCTTGAGGTTTGTGGGTGTGTGACATTGGGAGTGGGCAGTCTGGCATTTATTTTAATATGTACTACATTACTCCAACATGTAAGAGAAATTGGCAGTATTCAGAAATACCACACACTATTGATTGCCTAACTTCCTCTTTTGTAGACTGCCTAATGTGAAAATAGCAAATATTATTGCTTCATCTCATCAAGAAGGGTACAATCAGATGAGCAGTGTTAGACTTGATATCTTTTAGCGTGTTTCCCCTGAGTTTCTGCTTTCTGACCTCCCGGTTTTGATTTGTTTTTGCTGGCATAGTGTTTCTGCACACTTTTCTCACTGCTGATCAGTGGTAAAGTGCAAGTGCTCCTGTGGTAAATTGTGTTATGGATTGGTGTTTCAATGATGGGATATTTGATTTACTTGTTGGTCCCTAGTAAAGTGCACTGAGTGTGCCAGGGCCTGTGAATCAAATGCTACTAGCGGGCCTGCCGCACTGATTGTGCCACCCATGTGAGTTGCCCTAAAAAGGTAACTCAGACCGGCCATTGCGGAGTCTGCGCGCAGTTTGTAACTGCCATGTCGACTTGGCCAGTGCAAACACTTGCCAGTCCCTCACCTTCCCTTTTCTTACATGTCAGCCACCCCTAAAGTAGGCCCAAGATACCCCTGTGGGCCGGTGCAGTGTATGTGAAAGGTACGATATGCCCTGATGTGTGTGGCATGTCCTGATAGTGAATTATGGCCAATTTCGTTTTTTGCTATTGCAAGGCTACCTGTTCCCCATAAGACAGAATGGCCCGGGGAATTAGGTAGGAAAATAAAGTTTAGTATGCCTGAACTTAGACTCCAAAGATGCATCTTTTAGTGAAGGTGGTTTTTACATTCTGTGTTTGAAAATACCACTTTTAGAAAGTAGGTATTTTCTTGCTCAGTCATCCTGTGTGCCCCTGCTGGATCGTGGATTGCCTGTCTGGGTTTTGGATGACAGAAGGCTGGGGAGCAGGAGTGGCTCCAGATAGTCTAGGTGGGTCAAGAAAGGGCTGAACAGACCTGGGCTGCAATTGGGGGAGGAGGAGGAGATTTCCTTGCACCTCAAAGGGCCTGGTCTGCCTCTGACCATGACGTCTCCACCTCCTGCCAGGAAGTCACACCAGAGAAGGCAGAACTGGTTCTGGCTGGGTACAGACACTCTTGCCTAAGAGATCAAAGGATTTGGGGATATAAATATTGGGGCCCAGACCCTTGAACTTCAGAACTCTTTTGGACCAAGAAGACTGCCAAGAAGAAGAGCTGGAGAAGCTGTGAGGAGGAACTACCATTTTGCTGTGTGCTTTGCTGTGTTGGCCTGTAGTGGCTGCTTCTGTCTTGGGCAGTGAGAGGACCGGACTGAACTTTCTGCAATCTACTTTTGTGAGTTTCTCCAAGGGCTTGAGGTAGAGCTTGTCCCCTGTTCAAGAAGTCTGAGGAACAGCAAAGACTTCAAGCTCTTCTGCCCCTAGCACTGGGGACTGTGTGTTTTGTGCTGCACCAGAAGAAGCAACCCGACGACGTCGAAGCCGCTGCTGCCAACTCCGTGTCCTGAAGGCACCGCATAGGGCACTGCAGCAATGCCGCACTGCGACCCTGGTCTCACTGACGACGTCTGCTGATGTCGCCACGGCGACCTGTGGGCACTGCACTCCGCACCATCTTGCTTCACAATGATGCCTTGGTATCCCCAACTACGTCGCTCCATGCCAAAATCTACGCCGCTGCTTGCACCGTAGTTTGAGGGCACCGCTCGTAAAGTTACACGATGCACCATCCTCATCCCGCACCGAAACCTTGGCCTACCACGCCGGCGCCATCGACTCCCGTTCATCAGCCGACAACAGCCCTTCAGCAACAACGACGCCGCTGCTTGCATCGTGACCTGCCAGCACCGCGACGAGCACCACATTCACTTTGCATTGTGACCTTGGACTCACTGACGATGCCATCTGTCCCTGCCACCGAGCCGCTGCTCGCACCGCGACCTGAGGAATACCACACGCCTTACCGCTGCACTTCACACCGCTGCACCCAACGCCAGCGGTCCAGACTTCAGAGAGGGGTTTGATCTGCAACGCGTGTGATTTAGAGGGCCCGACGCCTCCTGAATCAACCTCCGGAACCAACGTCTGCGGATGCCTTGCTTTCGGCAGCTCAACGAGAGGTCGCCGACACCATGCATTTTTAAAAGGTACTGTTTACGGGTCTTCCCGACACCGTAGCTGGCCTGCGACGCCGCGGTCAGTCAGAACTATTTGAATGTGTTTGTTCACGACGCCGTGATAGCCCCGGACGGAGTTATCGAAATCAAGGAACTGTTTTTCAAGCATATTTTGAACACTGAAGATTATCGTTTTTGGTCTTGTCTTAAGTATATAAAAATATTGGATATGTTTCTAAACTGGTGTGGTGTCCTTTTGTTGTGCTTACACCGTATTACTGTTGGTTATGTGCCAATGCTTTACACACTGCCTCTAAGATAAACCTGACTGCTCGTGCCAAGCTACTAATGGGGTGAGCTGGGGTTATTTTAGGAGTGTAACTCCCTTATCCTGACTGGAGTGGTGGTGTCTGCCTGGTGTTGGCACATGCCATAGCCTACAAAAAATCCCATTTCTAACAAGCAGCGTAACAAGGCCTAAATTATAATCAAATGCAAGTTTTAAAAAAAAAGTATTTATTGTTCACATGGGAGGTAATAATTTCCATCTCGTTATTTACCAGAAATCTCATGAGAAATAAGTTGAATGAACTTGGGCACTCCTGAGGGAGTAACATAATGTAAATAATGTTAGCCCAGCATAGTGTCTAAGAATCTTGAGATCAAGTGGGTGGTAATGATGGAACACAACACTGCCTGGCTTCCTTAAATTTGAAATACACTCCAGGTATTTTTCTCAGAAGTTGGCATTAATGATTACAATCATTTCCGTGGTGCTACTGGGACAGTTTCAAGTTATTGTTCATCAATCTAAATTCTAATTCAGACCATACATAGTTGTTCTTTGTTCTTCAGTGATAGGCAGTTCTGAGACAACAGGACAGCTCTTTGGCATTGTTCTGATTGCTGTCTCAGTTAAATAATCTGCTCTTGACAATGTTACAAATGGAGTAGTTTTATATGTTAAGAGTGTTTCCCACTTTCTCATTAGAACTTTGAGCAAGACAACATAGAGGCATTTCATTACATGTTGGAGGTTTCAAATTCAAATATAACAGATTTTTGGGCGGTGGGCAAAGTGTAGGTGGTGGGCCTGGCGGCTGGGGGCGGGGCCCTCCATGTACTTCGCATGGGGGCCCCCTCGAGTTTCATTACGCCACTGGTTCAATAAATAACAATCAAATACCAAGGCACTTATTATCAATGCTAAGATACTTCTTATGATACATGCTTACACATATTGCTGATTTGTGTTGCGGAGATGTCAACCTACAAACTTAATTTAGAATAACAAATTTGCTTAGCATCCATTGCATTCTGCAGTTTTACCTCACGAGGTGGCTACTATAGTCCACTTCAAGTCCATACAGAAGTATCAGGATTTTAAAGATAACAACTCCTGCAGTTACTTCCTTCCTTGAGTTTACTTTTAAAAGTACGAACTTGTGTCCACTAAAAATGTAAGAGTATTTTTGTGGCACAAAGGCATGCTGAAGGGCAAAACTAACTGAAATGATACATTCAAGTGCCATACCAACTGAATCTCGCAAACATTCTGATGTAATTAGAAGAAAGCTTTGTGGATGTTGTTACAAGCATGAATGATCCTTTCTATTCATGTGATCGATGCCCGAGTGCAGGTATGAAGCAGTTTTCCACTCTTCTAGGTTCTTATACAAATTAATTTTTATCAATGGTTCTTTTTATAGAAGCTTTAGCCTTGGTGTACTTACTATTAATAAAACCTAGCAGAAAAGCCACTGAACTTTGAAATTACAGACCTACATCACTGCTCCCATTCCTGGATAAGATATTAGAAACATTTTCTATAACTAGTCACATAAATGCCTGGAACAGAATCATTTCCTGGACCGCCATCTTGCCAAAGCACAGTTCTTGGGTAGCTTGTGTTTAGATTCAGGGAGTTTGGGGCCTGGTATTTTGGACTAGATTGCTCCCATGAGGAGCAAGGTCGAGACTAATTTGCATATGGGTACAAACTGAGGTGGCATGGTGGGCAAAAGTACGATGGGATGGAATGCTGCTCCAGACAATTGATTGTGGTTTGACTTATTTCAAGCATTTCTCCCATCACCTTTTGTGTGCTTGATTTAACACCAAGAGTATACCCAGGCATGGATACCATGCTTACTGTGCCAATAAAGCAAAGCTATACCCGATAGAAGATCCTCAATTTCCATACTGGAGGATATTGGCAGTGATTAATTTGTAAAAGAAAGAGTGCCTGTGCCGAGGCTCTGCTCTGAAAGCCTGTGGCAGGTGCATTTAAATGTCAGCATGCTAAATGCCAAGGCTGGTAGTCTTAAATGTCCTTCATGCCTCTTTAATCCACTACCAGATATTCCCTGCACCTTCATCTCACTCTTGTAGGTTCCTGCTTTCTACCTTTCTGATGGTTTTACTGTCTTCTTCCTCCTCCAGCTTTCTGATTTGTTTTTTCCTCTCTTACTCTTGGGAAATGTCTGATGTGGAAAAATAAGTGCTGTTCCACAAAAATAAGTGCTGGTGGCCCACCCGCAACCAATGGTTCAAATTAAGCACTGAATATTGGTGACACATGAATCGTTCTACAATGACAAAGCTGCTTTCTAGAAGAGAGATATTAATCTGTGGTTTTCCCTCCAGTAAGCTAATCTAAGATTATTCATTTGTGAGCTCAACCAAGGTTCCATCTTATTACCACGTCTGTTTAATATCTATATGCACCCCTTGGCATTGGCACTTAACGAGAGCACTGTATGTTTCTATATGTACGCTACTGATACACACTTCATTTTCAGGCTGACAATCTAGCACTAATCATAACATCTTCTGTTTTGTGTCTCAAAAGATTGTGTACTCTACAATAGTTGGTAGATGCCCAAGAACTTTCTTTAACTTAATGCTTCCAATGATACAAAATGCGGAGTGCCACAAGCAAATTTTCTTCACTTGGTCTGGGAATGTTGATCTATTGCTAACTTCTGGGCTGTGGTCTTCGGCCCACAGAGGACATTACAGGGAACAGCCTACCGCACACTCCCCTGTGGCGCTGCTGAGGTATCCTACGTAACATACCGAACACAAGGAGATGTTTCTCGGCGCTACTGCTCCTGCTGGCAAAGAGACGTGTGGCAATGCACTGGAGGAAACCAACGCCACCAACCATAAAATCCTGGGACGAAGATGTCACATACTGTAGAGACCGGAGGACAGGTTACTGGGAACTTGTACCGCCCCGATCCCACCCCAAAGACATATGGTCCCCGTTCACATACTGGCTTAGCTCCATATATGGTGCCACCTTATAACAGACATCAGTTCAATCACCGCAATAATGGACACAACAAGGTATTGCCATGCGAGTAGTCTGTTTATTGTCATTGCCGTTTGGTAGTCACCAAATGTCTAAGAACTACGTATCAATGCATTGAGGTATATTCAATTGTAATTCGGTAAGAAACTCAAACAGTTGTCAAGTGTCTGTTGGCGGATTAATGTGCACAATGTATATCATAAAATGTCGAAGCACTAATGGTATTAACAAGTACTGCATTTGTTGCGGAGGTTTGTTAATAAATGTAAAAAAAAATAAACAAAATAAAAACTAAAAACGTATTCCCGCCAAAAGAGAATTACTGCTTAACTCGGAAAGACCGTGCCTATCTGAGTTCTTTGACTCATCCTTAAAAATGGGTCTTGCCGTGTCCTGCAAGATCTGTGTGCACTTTGGGCACCAGCATTAGTAATCTCCTCTCACTTAAAGATCAATCAGAAAAACTCACTGAAGCCTGGTCGCTGAAGGTCTTAAAAAATCCTCTTTCTTGTGAAGATCAATTTTACACCCCCATTACGAATGAGCTTGGATTACTGGAATGCATTTTATCTGTACTCACTCAACACCATAATGCATCAAATACAATGTATTCAGATTTCAGATGAGTGGCTTATTACAACATCTTTAATAAGTGATCATTACAAAATCTTTATAAAGTGTCATATTACCCTGTCACTTAGCAGCTGCATGGGCTGCTGATAAGCACAAGAGTATGTTTAAATTATTGGCAATACTGCAAAGGGCCCTTTATCTTCAATTTCCAGAATTCCTCTCAAAACTATTTTCTTGGCATTCCCCTATCCGTACATTAATGTCCAATTTCCAAACTCACCTGATATCCAGAAAACTAAAGAACAGTGAAGTTTGGTGATAGAGCTTTTTCAGTAGCAGTGTTAAAAATACGCAATAGTCTTCCAGCCTAGCTTCCTGCTGAGTCCAGTCTTGTTAAGTTTATAAAACTCCTAGAGCCATATCTGTATATTAACTAAATGCACAGCTTCGATCTTGCCTGTAGTTTTGATTTAGCGCCATGAAAATTTGGTGCATGTCAGGCTTTATAAGTAACACACATTAGAACATAGACCAAAGACCATTAGTTCCTGGATTGCTCAACAAGGATTGATCTGGCCTTGTCCAAGGTAGGGTTCTCTAGACGTGAAGTTGTTTTCTTGTTATGTACTGATAACCAATATTACTTTCCAGCTCATGGCCATACAGAGGGTGGTGTAGATCCAAGTGCAGTCTCATCCCAAATTTCCTGACATTTTAGGTGATCTTCAATCAGAAACCAGTTTCATGAGGGGCATGGGGGCATCCTTGTTTGATATTCAAAACTTATTATATCAAACCCTTTCTCACGGAATGGTGGCAATTCAAATTCTCCTGCATTTGTTGATGGGTTTAGACATCTCAATAACGCAATTCTACTGGACCCACTGGAAGAAGTGGGTGAAATGTCAGCACAGGACAGAAATTAGTTTGATTTGTTTCTTTCAGGTAGAATGAATTTTGCAATGTTTTGTATTTTTGTTACTCAAAGGGATGAACACTTTTTCGTGGGGTGTCCCAGACCTCATGTCTTCAATTCATGTTTAATTTTTTATGTGAAACCTTTGCATTCATTGCTTCGCATAAAATAATTCATAGGTATGCTGAAGACACACTTTGCAAAACCCACTATGCTGATCTATTTAAAGGTTTGCTGCACACACTGTTGATAATCTGGAAACCAAATAGCGCAGACTGTATTTAAGGTTCAACTATCTCTTGGTTCTTTGAGCTGGAACCCTTGCTTTACGGGGCCAGTGCCTGTGAGGGCTGAGTTCAGGCAAAACAAAACAACAACATTGAATGAGTACATTATAGGGCCTTTTATCTGTTCTGTACTGTAAAAACTGTACACACATATCAGGGTTTCTAACCAGTATTACTGGAAGGTTTGCTTGTGATATGAGGACAAAGCAATACAGGGTTCATGTTTGCTTACCCATGGTGCCCCAGAGCTTAAGGCAGCATTTATTACAACTGAATAAGTAAGATATCCCTTTTGCAAACTTGACTCTCCAAAAGTTATCAATATCATGCAGTCAAGGCGCTGTTTACTTATTGTCCATGGTAATTCTATGTCAGGACTTAGAGGCGTGGATTAGGCAATTCTTTATTCTTCTATTTCACAGCAGCCATGTTAAAACAACAACATTTCTAGAATAGGCTAAAATTCCCAGAGTCCAGATAACAAGAAACTTCTGGAACCATCCAGTCCATCCAATCAGGGACTTCCGGCTGCCATAACTGTCATCCCCTCTGGTGGACTTTCTCTTTCTTCGCTGCTGCAGCCTCCAGATGAGTGTGGGGACTTGGCTTCCCTTCTTATAATTTTTCCTTGCACTCGTTATTATTATTACTCTCAATTGTTGCACGATTATAGATCGCGGTATTTTTCGTAGTTTCTCCTCAAGTTATTGATTGTATATTGCGATGTTGTGCCTTCTTCTCTAGGGCCTAGATGTATCAAGCCGTTTGCGAATCGCAAACGGTCTATTTGCATGTTTTGGCATGCATCAAAAATTCGCAAAATAAGGAATTGCAAAAATTTGTGATTCCTTATTTTGCCATAGCATTTAAGGAATCACAATTTTGCGATTCCTTAAATGCTATGTATGTAACATTTTTCAATTGCGAAATTTGGTTAAGAAATCGCAAATTACCACCAACTTGTAGTTGATGTTAATTTGCGAATTCTTTTAAAAATGCACTATTTGGCATTTTTTAAGGTGGCACGTGATGCACACACATGCCCATAGGGCATGTATGTGCGCCATATGCACACACATGTACATTTCACGGGTGCAGCAGGGTGTCTTTGAGACACCTCTGCACCCTTGAAATTATTCTCAATTTGCGAATTCGCAAAATGTGATTCGCAAATTGAGAAATATTTCGCAATCATTCCTATGGGCCTCCTGGCCCATAGGAATGCATGGGAAATTATTCCTTATTTGCGAATTCGTAAAGTGCGAATTTGCTAATAAGGAAGACTAAGAAATCGCTAAAAAATAGCGATTTTTTACATACATTCCATTTTGCGAATTCTAAATAGCGATTCCTTAAAAATCGCTATTAAGAAATCGCAAAATGGAATTTTAATACATCTACCCCCTAGGTTTTTCTGTGGCGGCCGCGGTAACACTGTTGCTTCTCCACGGCCGCGTCAGCAAGTGACTGTAGGGGGCCGGAGTGCACGGCGGTCTGCAGACTGCAAGAGGGCGCGCCTCCTCACTGTTTCTGATGCGAGTGCGGAGTGGATAGCACGTCAGTTTCAAAACTGTTCTGAGCGCCCGCACGGTGCTGCGTCCCGAGCCCCTGACCGGCCTGGAGCTGAACACCCGCAGGGTAGGTTCAGGGCCGGCGACCCTTGTTTTTTGGCAGACGTGCCCAGGCTGGCTTAGATAAAGATGCAAGACACATCTAGCCCAGAGATCGTCAGGGCACAGTCTGCCCGATGTGAGCGCCTCTCTCCAGGTGAGTGGGCCCACACGCCTGAGCCCATATTTTTCAATTACTGTTTTCCTCTCCCCTACTGATCCGGTCCAGGGAAGGCATGGCTTGGCAGTTCGGGCTGGACTGTTCCCATGAGGCACAGGGTCAGACTGATTTGCATATGGCCATGTCTGAACTGGGGTGGCAGAGTGGGCTAAAGAACGGTGATGGATTAAACCCAGATCTGTTGACTGGGTGTGAGTGTTTGATTGGTTCAGATGCTCCGACCATCACCACCCCCTTTTGTACCCCTACTGACACAGGGGTGCACCTCTGGAGAAGAGATTGATGGACCTGGTACAACTCTGCCTTCAACCACTCGCCTCAAGGGAAGATGCTCCTGGGCCTTCGCCCCCAAACCTCCAAAGGATGCCATGACCACTCCCCCGGGAAGCAGCACCAACACTCCCATCCCGATGGGGTGGATCTGGATGCCTTTGATACCTTGAAGAAGGTGTTCCTGGGGGCCAACCCCCCTCCCCTGCCGGTCGAAACCCCGCCCACCCCATACCAGCGGACGACCAAGTCCCGGATGTGTCCCCCCTGGATGACTCCCCACCGGGATCTGAGGCGAGTCGGACCACGAATGACCCTGGCGCCCATCTCCTCCCCTTCCTGCCCCTGATCTCTCCTCGGGTCCGAGCCCCCAAACTTCTCAATCCAATCTTCTAGATCTTGAAGAACTGTTACATCTCCAGTCCTCAGAATGGATACCATGCGACAAGGTGGCTAAGTATGTGGTAAGTAATAATAATATCATATTTTGGATATAAAACAAATATCCTTAAAAGAGTTTTTCAGCAATTCACACCATGTACAAAATATTAGATAAAAGCAGATGGTCGACTGGACAACAATATAAAATGTGTAACATCCGCATCACGTTCTTCCTGTTTCTATTACATATTAAAAGTTGTAACATAATGTGCAAAATAGGGTGCACAGAGATAATATCGACTCCAAAATATCGTTTGGACAGAATATCGAGTTTTAAATATCGTTTGGAGAAAATATCGACAGGACAGAATATCGACAGGCAAAATATCGTTTTTAAGGTAAGTGAAGTAATATCGACTGTTAATAATATCGAAAGTGAAAATATCCAAGTATATAATCTAGATAGTAAAAAATATCGTTTTTTAAATAATATGTAATTATTTATAGTGTTTTTATGTTATAATATGTGTGAAAAGTGTCATTTTATGTTATAATTATTTTTAATTAATGATTTTTTTTTAATTATTGTGTAATTTATTCTGTAGCAGGTTGTGGGTTTATAGGGGAATAGGGTGGGAAGTAATTTAATTATAATTAATTAAATATGTAAATTTATTAATTGGTAGTAATAATTAATTAATTGGTAATTTAATAATATATGTTAATTATTTCAAATTTAATTGGTAATTAATTTAATTTAATTTATTAATTGCTAATTATGTAAATTAAAATAATGTATTTCCTGTAGCGGGTTGTGGGTTTATAGGGGAATAGGATGGGAAGTAATTTAATTATAATTAATTAAATATGTAAATTTATTAATTGGTAGTAATAATTAATTAATTGGTAATTTAATAATATATGTTAATTATTTCAAATTTAATTGGTAATTAATTTAATTTAATTTATTAATTGCTAATTATGTAAATTAAAATAATGTATTTCCTGTAGCGGGTTGTGGGTTTATAGGGGAATAGGGTGGGAAGTAATTTAATTATTATTTATAAAATATGTAAATGTATTAATTGGTAGTAATATTTAATTAATTGGTAATTAAATAATATTTGGTAATTATTTAAAATTTAATTGGTAATTAATTTAATTTAATGTATTAATTGCTAATTATGTAAATTAAAATAATGTATTTCCTGTAGCGGGTTGTGGGTTTATAGGGGAATAGGGTGGGAATTAATTTAATTATTATTTATTAAATATGTAAATGTATTAATTGGTAGTAATATTTAATTAATTGGTAATTAAATAATATTGGTTAATTATTCAAAATGTAATTGGTAATTAATTTAATTTAATTGATTCATTGCTAATTATGTTAAATTAAAGGGGTATTTTTAGGGTTCAGGGTCAGTTTTTAGTTTTTGGGTAAAGGGGTATTTTTAGGGTTCAGGGTCAGTTTTTAGTTTTTGGGTAAAGGAGTATTTTTAGGGTTCAGGGTCAGTTTTTAGTTTTTGGGTAAAGGGGTATTTTTAGGGTTCAGGGTCAGTTTTTAGTTTTTGGGTAAAGGGGTATTTTTAGGGTTCAGGGTCAGTTTTTGGTTTTTGGGTAAAGGGGTATTTTTAGGGTTCAGGGTCAGTTTTGGGTTTTTGGGTAAAGGGGTATTTTTAGGGTTCAGGGTCAGTTTTTGGTTTTTGGGTAAAGGGGTATTTTTAGGGTTCAGGGTCAGTTTTTAGTTTTTGGGTAAAGGGGTATTTTTAGGGTTCAGGGTCAGTTTTTAGTTTTTGGGTAAAGGGGTATTTTTAGGGTTCAGGGTCAGTTTTGGGTTTTTGGGTAAAGGGTTTTTTTAGGGTTCAGGGTCAGTTTTGGGTTTTTGGGGTACAGGGGTACAGTGTAAAAATAAAGTAAAATTAAATTTACATTAATTTAATTTAATGAAATGAAATGAAATTAAATTATATTTAAATAATTTTAAATAATGTAAATTAAAAAAATTATTATATACTTACCAATACTTACGTTGTAATGGTAGTGCGTTGTAAAAGTTGCGTTGTAACGTCATATATCCACTGTTGCACTCTTTGCAGTGGGAATAGTAATTTTTACTCTTTTGTATTTGTACGTTAATAATATTGGCTATTATTTAATTAAATTATGTTACTATATATATATATGTTTTAAGAAATATGATTAAAAAAATATTATTTTTTTACTTTCATTAATTATTTAATTATTAAAAGTTATTTTAAGTATTGTTAATTATATTTTAGTAATTAATTTTTTATATTAATGTAATTAAACATTGTTTTTATTAAAGTCGATATTTTTTACAACTATATTTTTGTAAACGATATTTTGGACTCGATATTTTTGTACTTACCTGTTTGTACATACAAACTCGATATTTTGGTTGTAGATATTTTTTCCTCGATATTTTGGGTAGTCGATATTTTGGTAGTCGATATTATTTCAGTGATCCGCAAAATAGTTCAGACACATGGCGTAAAGCCAACAAAATTGTGTTGCGCTAACAATCAATGATATTATACATATAAAAAACAATCCAGTAATCTGGAGAGTGCTCCTGGATACAATGACCAGTCACATTAAAACATAGAGTGCTCCTCTTTTCTTTTTTCTCCTTTTCTTCCCCTTTTCTTCCCTTTTCTTTCCTTCTTCCCTCTTTCTTTTTTAAGAACTTAGTGGAAAAGTACGTGTTGGTTAAGACGGGTAAATAAAGGGGGAGCGTTAGCTGGGCCTCTTTTGCGTACAATTACAGTATGCTTGCCGTATATAGATTATTAGTCCTATATTTAAGTCTGTGTTTTCAGGGTTCAAAGCTGCAATGATTGCTTGTCTGCAGGTCCGAACGCCCAGCCTGTTCCATTCAACTTTAAGTTTGCGTCTACGTTGGGAGATAAGGGCGGGGCAGAGGCAGACCACATGCACCAATGTTTCAGCTGTCTTACCGCACCCTCTGCACATTAGGTCTTCCGTAGTGCGTCGCCAAGGGGGCAGATCTTTTAGGAATCGCCAGTCACCCATTCTAATAGCCATGAGGCTGAGTTTTAAATACAGTGAGTATGTGCAAGACAAGTAGATGGCAGAGGATAATCACCCATAAGAGTTCATAATTGCCCATGCATGACTACGTTTGGCAAAAAGGGCTTTGTCGATAATGAGAGAGCTCATTCTCACACATTTTTTAATAGTGGTTTTAAATGCTGTCATGCTAGGGTTGAGGGCCCATAGGTCACCAGCCGACATTTCGTGAATAGAATCCTTAAAAATGCGACCATACGCGCCCCCTGAGTTTTTCTGGGTGATTTCTAGCCAGACCAGGGACTCTAGTGTACCTATGTCCGCTTGTCTCAGTTTATGGCAGAAATTTAAATATGAGCCAATGTTGGAGGCCTCGTAATTTAATAAGCCCAGCTCTAGTCGTATCTGGGCAGCAGAGGCAGTTTTGGGCAGATAGAGGACCTTTTTATAGATTTTAGTCACATGTTGATTTAAAACAGTGTTCAATTTGCCCCTGAATATCTCAATGCCATATGATAGGGTGGGCCCAATTTTGGCTCTCAGGACTTCCATTAATGGTGATAATTTTGGACCAGACAGGTTTTTTGAAAGCTTGGCGAGGGTCACCCCTAAGGTCGTAGCTTTTACTGTGATCTCGTTACGCTGTTTGGTGAAGTTACCCCTAGAGTCAAAGTGGACACCTAAGTATTTATACGTACTTCCTGTAACAAGGCTTATATTATTGTATGACCACCCACCACCGACATGACGTTTCCTCCCAAAGGGTACCACTTGGGTTTTCTTTAGGTTAACCTCTAGTTGGTTCGTGGTGGTGTAGCTAAGTAGTTTATCTAGGAGCCTTTGCAACCTGAGGAAACAACATGAAAGGGGTGTTCCCAGATAACAAGGATCAAAGTTTAATTAATATTAACAGTATACCTCACACACCACAACAACAATCAATTTATTCAAAAGAAGTTTTTAATTTTCATTTTGACAATCAACATGATTTTTTTGTATAATAAATAAAGTGATTCCATTTGAACAATACATGACATTTAGAAAAAATAACCTCTAGTTGGTTCGTGGTGGTGTAGCTAAGTAGTTTATCTAGGAGCCTTTGCAACCTGACCCGTGTGAGGCTCAAAAGAACCAAATTATCGGCATATAACAGATTACTTAGTGCCGTGCCTCCCACCTTCGGGGGATGACTATTTGTTTCATCCAGAATCATCGGCAAATCTGCTATGAACAGGTTAAAAAGAAGGGGGGCTAGCACGCATCCCTGTTTCACACCTCTGGTTGTCATGATTTTCTGAGAGAGATGCGTGCCAGACCCCAACTTCACTTGGACCCAAGTGCAAGAATGAAGTTGGATGATCGCCTCCAATAGTTTTTCAGGGATCCCCCATTTTCTTAGCTTTTCCCATAGGGCCGCCCTTGGAACCCGATCAAAAGCGGCTTTAAAGTCGACAAAACAACAAAACACTGCCCTAGATGTTGAAAAAGCTTTGTCGATAATAGTGGACAGTGTCAATAAGTTGGTCCTAGTACCGGAGTTGACGATAAAGCCAGTTTGATTCATTGGTATCAGTTTATATTGCTCTGCCCATCACCTCAACTCCTCCAAGAGGAGTCCTGCATAGTGCTTAGCCTCGATGTCTAAGAGAGCAATGAGTCTGTAATTGCTAGGAGAGGCGCGGGATCCTGATTTGTAAATTGGGTGGATTATTGTACCCCGCCAGGAATCCGGGACTGTTGCAGTTCTTAAAGCAAAGTTGAAAAGGTTGGTTAGAGTCCCCGACCAGAGAGCTATGTTTGATTTGAACATGCTCTGTGGTAAGCCATTTGGGCCCGGGGCTCCGTCTGATCTTGCTTTTAGCACAGCTGTGGTGACCCTTTCTTGTGTGATCTGGATATCATCCCTATAGGAGTCTGGACACTCTATTGGTGTTCTCCACCTATTGCTAAAAACGGTTTCAATCGCTTTGGGGGGGGCAGCTTCCTATAGGTGCTATGCTCTCAGGCGACCTAAAGTGATCAGTCAGGAAAACTGCCCAGTCCGATTCTTGTATATTTGCCGATCCGAAGCTTGATGGGCACGGATTAGAGTGGTTGATTAAGGTCCAAAGTTTTCTTGAATTACGGTTCTTGCTCTCCCATAATAGTTTGCACCAGAATTGATTTTCATGTATTTGTTTATCTTTTTGTGTGGCCAGTCTGAATGATTTTTGGGCTGTTTGGTACAGGTTTAGAAGCTCATTGTTCCCTGGGGATTTTGTGAGTAACCGCAGGGCGTTGTTTCTGGCTTTCTTCAGCACACTTGAGTGTTTTGAGAGTGTAAACTGGCGGAGAGAGGAGGCCTTATGGACATGCTGTTTAGCTGGAAAGAGGTTTATCAGCTGTAAACAGAGCGTCGTCCATGCCGCAATCAATGTGGTAAATAGATTGTGCAAGCCCCTGGATCAGGAGGTGCGCTCCAGACTCAGATCAGAAATCCCAAGACCCTCATTAGAGGGTACGGTGGTGGCCACTCCTGAAATTGACACCAGTATGGTGACCTTTTTGTCTAAGTACATCAAAGACCCTAAGAAGGGCATTGATCATTCATGGCGATCATACCAAGATAAGTTATTAGACGTCACTGGCCCTTTAGTTAAAATTCTCGACATGGCGGAGAGCACACCAAGGCGTCCGGGGTCCTTATTCCCCCTGATGTCCTTTCCAGCTAGGCTCAAAGGGTGATCATATTTCTAAGAAACTCCAACTGCGCCATCTCTACGGAGAGTCGCAGGTCTTTACTCATCAAGTTCGACCCTAAACTGGGTGAATTAGTTACATCCGCGGCAGTACAAGTGGCGCAGGGAGGTCTTTTTGGTGACCCATTCGTCAAAGAACATTAGTGAGTTCAGGTTCACGTTTGATTCTCTGGACGAAGCTCAGTCTACGGTGAAGCACATTTTTAATTAGCATGTTTTCGCTGGGGCTGGCTGTGGCAGGGGGCGCTCAGCTGGCCGCTCTCCCCAGACATCCTCCAGTCGAGGCCAGCCTTCACAAAGAGGAAGTGGCACGACCCCACATACTTTGGAGGATTCTCTCCTACCAGAGGTGGTTCCAACACAGAGGACAACACAACAGCCCCAGCGTCGGAGAAGCTGCCAACTCCCACGGTTAGTGCCTTGATTGTTCCGTGTTATTCTCTGGGGGGTCGCTTAGCTCAATTCTTAGACACATGGTGGACTGTCACCTCAGATGCTTGGGTACTACAGATGGTGCAGGGGTTTCATGTGGAGTTCTACGGGTCCCCAGTCCAACATTTCCCTCCCTACCCTCTCCATTTATCCGGTCAGGAGGCCATCCTGATCGACCAGGATGTTCTAGAGCTTTTAGCCAAGGGAGCGATCTGCCGCTCCACCCCTCATCCCAGGGGGTTTTTAAGCAATCTTTTCTTAGTTCAGAAAGAGGATGGAGGCCAACACCCGGTCATAAATCTCAGGGAGTTGAACTAATGGGTGGTTTACCGCCACTTCAAAATTGAGGGGATTCACCTCCTTTGCGATCTCCTCCAACACGGTGATTGGATGGCCCCGCCTGGACCTCAAGGATGTGTTTAATGATGGTCCCGATTTTTCACCACATCGACAGTTTCTCCAGTTCCAGTGGTGGCACCAAATTGTTGAGTTCACCTGCTGCCCTTCGGCCTTTCATCCGCACCTTGGTGCTTCACGAAGGTGCTACACCCAGTGGTGAAACACCTGAGTGTGCCGGGGCTACAAATGATAGTGTATCTGGATGATATGTTGTTCAAAGCACGATCCCCGCAGTCCCTTTCCCGCCAGCTGCGCAATGCGATGGAACGGCTACACTCACTGGGATTTGTTATCAACCGAACGAAATCCAGCCTGGAGCCCTCCCAGATGATTTCATTCTTAAGGTTTGTCCTCGATTCAGTGGGGGCCACGCTCAGCCTTCCATCCAGAAATATTGCGAAAATCAGACACAAGGTCAGGAGAATGTTGGCGAGACCTCACACCTCCCTACGCAATATTGCCAGGGTGGTGGGCCTCTTATCGTCCTCCATTCAGGCCATCTTCCCTGGACCCCTACTCTTTCGGGTGCTCCAACGCCTCAAAGCAGCCCACCTAGATCACGGGCTGACCTACGCTCAGTGAGTTACTCTTTCCAAGGACGCCAGAGAGGAGCTGAACTGGTGACTCTCTCTCATGGAGGCGTTGAACGGGCGCGCCATATTTGGTTCTTAACTAGACTTTATCATCGAATCAGATGCCGGCGGTTCCAGCTGGGGGCCTGTTGTGAAGAGTTCAATACCGGCGGCATATGGTCAGCAGAGGAACGTTCACTCCATATCAATTGCCTGGAGCTGATGGCAGGCTCGTGTGCAGTTCAATCCTGGGCCAAAGATCAGGCACAATCCTGCGTCCTTCTCAAAAGGGGCAATGTAGCGGCAGTCCACTACATCAATCACCTGGGGGGCACACGGTCCAAAGCCTTGGCAGATCTAGCCAGGGATTTCTGGGAATTCTGTCTAGAACAACAGATCTCAGTGATGGGGGATCATCTTCAAGGTTTGGCTAATCAGGAAGCAGATTGGCAATCCCGTCATCTTCGGTACTCCAGCTTGTGGAAACTATCTCTGCTGATGGTCCAATCCCCTCCTCTCGAGTTCGGTTCCTTTCACTTGTTCCTCGACCACCAGCTTCCCGGGTACTTCAGCTGGAGACTGGACCCAGTGGCAGTGGCAACCAACGCCTTTCTCCAAGATTGGAGGACAGAGCAGGACTATGTGTTTCCCCCGTTTACCATGATTAGAGGCTCACCACCCTGGTGTGCCGTCAACAAGCGGACGTGGTGGCAATTACCCCGGTGTGGAGAGTGCAAGTTTGGTGTCCAGTTCTGATGGAACTTTCTTGGGCTTCCCCAATCTGTCTACACCCATCGCCTCTTCTGGTGAGCGATCCAGCCGGCAATCCTCATCCCCTGATATAGAACGACAATCTGCCACTTATGGCGTGAAGGATTACCGGGCCAGATGGCAAGTCCTGGGCCTTTCACGAGAAGAAACGGATCTCTGGCTCAAGTATGGGCAGACAGTACATTCAAACGATACCGCTCAGCCTGGTCTCAATGGATGGGTTGGTGTCTGTGACGATGTCTGGATCCCATGGGGGCAGACGCTGTACACATCCTTGATTTCTTAGCTTCCCTGGCGACGGATGGCTTGATATATCGTTTGATCAATACGTTCTGGTCGGCGATTTCGGCAGGACATGTTCCAGTAGTGGGTGCTCCTGTCGGTCAGGAAGCTTCTCTGCGGGATTAGACTATCCCTTCCTCCGGAGCCAAGATATTCTAACCTTTGGGACATCAACAAGGTCCTGAATCTGTTTGTGACGTGGCCAGGAAATAAGTACTTTTTGCAGAAACAACTGTCAGCCAAATTGGCGATGCTTCTGTGTTTGATATCCTGCAGGAGGGTATCCGATGTCAGGGCTCTAGACCTTTCAGGAAGGTCCTTCACTCCGGAGGGAGTCAATTTTCATGTGACTACACGGACCAAGACCCAATCTCGTGTGATCACCCATCTGGCGTTTCCGGAGACCGCCAAGTTGTGCGTGGTCCGCTGTGTTAAGGCCTATGAGGCTATGACAGGGGAGTTTCGACCCCTTGGGGAAAATCAACTGTTGATCACGTTACAAAAACCTTACAGGGCGGTCTCGTCCCCGACTATTGCCTGCGTTTGATGGGTTATGCAAGAGGCTGGGATAGATACCAGGCTCTTCGGTGCCCATTCGGCTTGAGGCGCAATGGCCTCAAAAGCTTTCGTCCTTGGAGCCCGCTTGGAGTATATCTTAAATGCCGCTGACTGGTCTACTGACTCCACCTTTCAAAGGTTTTATTTAAAGCCAGTCCCCTCCATTGTGGCGCTCGTGGTGGACAAGCTTTGAACAAGCCTAATCCTCGCCTCCGTGGCCTGACATAGACTGAAAACTTTCAATTTTATTAAGGACTCGGAGGCGAGGATTAGCCCACCCGTATACATGAGTAATGACCCACCCTGGCATGGACACTATGTTTGACTGTAGGTGAAGTGTTTTAATGTTTTTTTCTGGTAATCTGCATGTGTTGAATGGTATTTGTTCTTGCTCAGAATGGCTGGGGCTTCAGGGCTTCTTACGCTTGTTCTCTAAATTACAGGAATGGAATCTTCTAAACAGAAGTCGGCTTTGTTGCAGGAAGAAAGAGGGAGATGACAGTATTTCTACAACCAGTAAAGAGTTTTAAGAACCGATAGATGAACTAAAAAGTTCAGATCTTAAAGTTCTGAATTGTACTGGGTTGCAATCTAATCTACCTCCTGAACAAACGATATAGGTTTCAAATTATGATTCACTACGATTGGAGGCCATCACATGGATGGTGGGCAGTTGGGTCAAGAGACAACCTTATCTGTGATCATTTTTAAATAAAGCAACATTTTTTCAATGCAGCTTTTGTTTTCCCTAAGGAAACAGTTTGCGAGGAGACCCATGTTTTGTGACAGGATTCTAGTATCAAACCACTGATACATATGATACTGATTCTGCATGTGGAACTAATGCCCCTTCCCGAAACCAAATTGGAATACTAATTTAGGAATTGGGAAAGGTTTTCCGACTCCTACAATAGGATCTGTACATAGGAAAAAACTTTTCAACATGTGCAAACATGTGAATTGGAGCATTTGCAATAGTTAAAATGCCTAGGGCATCTTACCCCTTGTTGCCTGCGATTTCAATTATTCTTTTTCCCAGTAAGATTCTATTTGCGAAATTGTAAAGAACAGAATTTTATTTCACAAACATTAGGGCATACCTTTAGTTACACAGGTCACACTACGTGTGGAAGTTTCTTAGACTGCAGTCAGTGTTTTGAAAATGTCACAATTGAGTGTTATTAAAAGTACCTAGATTTTACAGAACCAGTGTAGGTGGTAGGGGGTTGTCCTGCCAGCAATGCATCAGAATGCATTACTTGGGGAAGTTAGGAAAATAATTAATTATATTGTATTTTCATACACCTTTCAGGCTGTTTTCCCTTTGCTTAGTTTTATGTTGAGCCTTGAAGGCCTCAGGATTTGTAACACTTCATGAGGGAAAATAAATTACCACAAATGGAATCCTTTTCAGGATGATATGGACAATTTGCATAAATTATTTCCTACTCATATTGTGTCTTATACTTTGGGCATTTATCAGGAAAACACCCTATTTTGTGAAAGTCAAGTGACCTTAGATTATTTGTGTCCTGCAGAGTCCAATTTCCTAACACGGCAAGAACCTCAGCTTGCATTTTTGTTTAGACTGGGTTTTAAGTTGTTCACTGTCTCTGTGTCTTGTACACTGAGTTAAAGTTTTAACTGTACTTTCACAACATGGGTCATGGTTTCCATACATCAATGTTCATCCATTTGAGCAAACGTATTGTTCTGATAGAGACTCCTAACCACAGATGCCTTAATTTAGGATATTCCGCAGGCATCAGACTAGACCCGGAAACTCTTGAGCAGTACTACTGCCAGAGGTTAATTTGTAAAAAAATAAAAAGTGCTGGGGCACGCTTCAGGCTTGCACCAGCCCATTTCTCCTATTAGTGTCGCCTAAAACAGAACCATGAAAGCGGGAAGACAATGTCGCCTAATATCCAGAGCTGCTGACTTCGGAGCTGGGGAACCAGGAGTCTCGGCTTCAGTTCAAAATCCTGTGATTCTAGACAAATTACTTAATCTCCCTGTGCCTAAAGCGCTGGTATTGATGATTAAGTGCCTGCGCTGAGCACCAAAAACCATTGGCTCAAATTAAGCACCGACTGCACAGTGGGAGGTGGCTTGGGTCAGCTCTGCATTGGTGTCGTCCACATCAAGGTGGTGTTGTGGTGTCCACATAAGCACCATCCCAGTGCACTGACATCAGTTTCTTTCTTTCTGCTCCAACAGCATGGATCCAGAAAGCTACTCTGGTCACTTTTTGACCACTTTATTTGATGTTTTGTCAACTCTTCTTTAGCTTTTGCTCTTGGTGTGCTTAGTAATATGTCCCCTTCAAAACCAATGGGTTTTTAACTTCATGGGGACTGCCACAGACAACTGTACATGTCAGATCCTCACTTGGTATGTCTCTGGTGCCTGAGTTGGGCCACAACCCCAAGGCTGGCGCCAAGTGCAAGCCCTTGCACCCCAAAGCGATCTACAAGCAGGCAATGAAGATCCTGACAGTGGCGCAGAAGAAGTCCCGCACCGTTCCTGGCCATGTTCCCAAAGGCGATATCAGGTTTGTTCTCAGAGCTGTTCCCATGGATGCTCGCCTTCTTGCTCCAAGACATCCTCTTTGAAGACAGATTAGTGGAAGACGCACAAAAAGAAGAAGTCAAAGAGTTCTTTGGCTTCCCCTTCCCAACTTCAGGTCTCTAGTCCCCTTTCCTACTATCCACCGGTGGTTGCCGGGGTTTGGTCTCCAGGTTTTCCAGAGTTTTCTGGAGTCAGAGTGGCTCCTGCTTAGTTGGAGTTCTACGATGCCATGCCTGCAATCTTTGGGCAACCAACTCCCTCTGGCGGGCCTTATACCTTATGGATCTGAAAGATGCCCCTGTGGTGTTACCTCCATGGGGTCCTCCTCTGTTGCCAGTTGGGCCCTCTGGATCCACCCCCAGATCTGGACTGATGCCACCACGGGTGCCTTCTTTCACCTAGGCTTCATTCCTTTTGGCGCCGCTCGACAAGCCCATTATCATCCCTGACTCTGAGTCTTCACTGCCCTTGCACCATTAGATGTTGATGCCACCGCCGTTCAGGTCCTACCAACCCCTGGACTTACCACTCCTAGATAGACCCTTCCTTCCTGAAGGGGGAGATGAGGAATTAGGGTTTGCCCCTTAGAGGAGAACCTTGAGCCAGAAGAAAACTGACATGAGGTGCTAGCTGCGTGACACCAGTGGCTTGGATACTTTTTACAGACTCTGGCATGCTTCCCCCTCGGACCATGTACTGAGTAGGGTGCATCCTTTGCCACCGTGATGTGCAGGGCAGTGGAGATCCTTGACCTACAGCTGCTAGCAGTTGAGGTCAAGATGATCGTCTTGACAGAAGTGCTTTGCCCATGAATGGGCTCGCTGAACTGCTGCTTCCCTTCAATAAAGACCTCACTGACATTCTCCTGGGACCCTGGACCGAACCTTGCAGTGGGGCTCCTGTGCACCACATGATTTGGCGTTGCCAACATCCTGTATCAGGAGACCCACTCTTCCTTTCCCAGGAGCCTTCCTCTCAGAGCTTGGTTGCTCAGGCCTCAACAGCCAAGGTCAACCCAACAGGTGTCCCTGTCCACTCCACAGGACAGGCAATCCAAGAGGCTGGATAGCATTGGGAAGTGCAGTCGCGAATGGTGAACAACACAAGCCTCTTGGGTGGATAGTCCCATGCGCATGGAACTCAATTGCGCAGTGTTTTCCAATGCTTCCTGAGGAGGGCTAAGACATCCTCAACCAAGTCTAAGTGGATGGTCGGGATGCAGCAAAGTTTGTCATCAGGTGTTGGCTGGATACCACAGACTCCTTGGGTAGACCCATGGCCTCTACAGTGGTGCTGCATTGATACACCTGGTTGCACCTGGCTCCCTTTCAGCCTTATTAGTGCCCCTAAGGTGTTCAAAAAGCGAGGGTGGTGGTTGCAGCCCATCTACAGAGGTTGGTGGTTCCAGTCTTTCCCTACCTCGACGACTGGCTGCTGAAGGTGGGCTTACATCTGCCAGCTCTCACCCACCTCCAGACAATGGTGAACCTTCTGCATTTGCTGGGGTTCACTGTCAAAGTGCCAAAGTCACACCTTATGATATTCAGGCTATGATTCCAACATTTCAGCCTCTATCCTGGATTTTGGTGAGACTAACTCTGAGGCCGCTTGGTCTCATGGTCTCCTGCATCCAGCTAGTGACGCATGCCCTGTAGCACATGCAAGCTCTGAAGTTGGATCTGAAGTCCCAGTGAGAACAGCATCAGGAACATCTCTCTGACCTAGTCCAGACATTGGAGGGGACTGCACAAGATCTGTAGTGGTGGCTGACGAAACAAGCACCCCCTCAACCTGACTTTCCCTTTCATCATTGCACTATTCCTTGGCTGCCTTCCCCTATGTTACCCACCCTGCACTCTTAACAATCCTTCTGGGTGATGAGACTGCTTTTCTAGTTTATTGCATCATTTTTCCTACTATCCCTTATAGTAGTCGAATATTATGATTGTTTTGTTTTACCATATACTGCCTCTATTTGTTCCCTTATCCCTGGACTCTCCTCCCCCCTTTTGTTTTGTATACTACCTGATACTACTGTAAAGCGCTCTGATACCCTCACGGGTCTGGTTCGCGCTCTATAAAACACTAAATAAATAAATAAATAATTGAGTCAGCAGCAGACCCTCTTCTTTCTCCATTCAGAACATTACAGTAGTGATAGATGCATCACTCCTGGGCTGGGAAGGCCATCTGGGAGAAGTGGGAATCAGAGGACTCTCATCTCTGGTAGAGCCTCAACTCCGTATCAGTCTTCTGGAGCTGAGAGACAACCGCTTGGCATTAAAAGTCTTCCTTCCCTCAATCAAGGGAAGGCTAGTTCAGGTGTTCACAGAAAACACCACCACCATGTAGTATTGCAGCAAACAGGGTGGGGTGGGGTCATGGGCTCTGTGCCGAGACTCTGCACCTATGGACATGGCTGAAGTACCAGGTCATTTTCTTGGTTGTGTAGCACCTGTGGATCTCTGTAACACCAGGGCAGATGAGCTTAGTCGTTGATGCCTTGCGTATCGTATATGGTAGTTACACCCGGAAGTGGCCCGACGTCTCTTCCAAGAATAGTAAGAGCCTTGCCTGGATCTGTTTGCCACCACTAAGAGCGTGCAATGTCAGCACTTCTGCACATTGGAGTTTCTAAGGCAGCTCTCTCTCAGAGACGCATTCCACCTCAAGTGGACCGCAGAATTACTGTACGCCTTTCCACCAATACTACTCCTTGCCCAAGTCCTCAATAAAATGAGGACCGACCGGGCCCAAGTCATTCTTGTGACTCCAGATTGGGCACGAAGAATATGGCATCCCGATCAACTGAGCATCAGTGCTCTGATCAGGCTGCCCCTTAGGAAGGACATTCTGTTGCAACACAGGATAAGGTCCTGCATCCGAACATGCCCTCTCTTCACCTTCATGACTGGAGATTGAGTGGCAACTGTTGGGAGTGTTTGATTCCCTGAGGTCTGTGATGACATCTTGGTAGCCAGGCATCCCCCCACCAAGATAGTATACCCCTGCCATAGGGATACATTTGTGACGTGGTTATCCATGCTCCAGGTGGATATCCATTCTGCATCCTCTTCCGATGTGTTATTGTTAATTTATTTTGTTAGCCCATTAAGAATATGCCACCTTATTTCACATGTGTTTAAAATGCATGGCGTTACAACTCGGTCGTTACAATGACAGCATTGTTAGTTCGCATACCGTTACAACACAAGTCGGAACAACGACTTGCGCTGTAAGGGGCGCTGGATGTTGGAATAGTATAATTTACTATTCCAACTCCAGTCTGTGCGGACAGTAGGGAAGGTGTTGGATTTTTAATCCAACACCTTCTGTCCCTTACAAAGGAAGTCAATGTTCCGACTTGCGTTGTAATGGTATGCGAACTAACAATGCGGTCATTTTAACGACCGCGTTGTAATATCATGCGCTGTTTCACATGCGTTGTTAACACTGTTTACCCCCATTAAGGCCTTGCCGTAGGCACTGTTAAATGTTATGACTTGCTACGTTGGATTTCCTGCAGCTTCCAGACCAACCTTCTTTGTTAAAGTCACCAGTTGGAATAAGATTTCTAAAGGGTTTAAAGCATCTGTTTTCTCCCACTCCCTTTTTTATGCCTCAATGGGATCTTAATCTAGTCTTGACATTCTTGTTGTGTGGCACATTTGCACCCCTGCACAGTTGCTCTTTGCAGCTGCTGACTCTGAAAAGCATCTTTTTCAACATCAGCCAGGTGGATATCCGAGATTCAAGGTGTGTATGTTAACCCTCCATACACCAACTTCTCCCCAGACAAACTGGTCATCCAGACACATACATAATTTCTGCCAAAGATGGGCACTCTTTTTCATATAGGCCAGAGCATCACACTACCCACTTTTATGGCTCCATCTCATCCTTTTAAGGAGGAGGAGAGATTCCACCGCTTGGACACAAAAAGTTGAGGTAAAAGGTGGCTACAAGGGATTTTGTTTGTATATTGACTTGTGATCGATTAGTGAGTTAGTTAACAAAGATCTAACTCGAATGTATCCATAGGATGACAGCAAGACTTTTCTTTGATGGAGACAATTAATGACGGGTAAGAAGTAAGGGAAAAAGCACACGGAAGAATAATTTTATCTGAAAAATATTGTATTGAATAAATCAACAAAGAGATATGTATATACGGGGATATAATGAACAAATCAGTAAAAGCAAAAAATGTTATGGACAGATGTATGTACAAATCAACAGGTCAGTTCATAACAGTTCATCAGCTCCTTGAATTCATAAGCAATAACCAGGTCAAGCAATGTACGATGCTTAATTCTTGGTGCAGGTGAATTGCTTTTGGAGATGATGAAGAGGTCGACGTTTCGGTCTTGGTTGCAGATGTCTAAAAGACCATCATCAGGACAGATTTTTTTTTGCAATGAGTGCCCCTCACAACTCAGACGACATATAATAAAAGAGATGAGTCACTTTGGATGGGTCACAGCAGGGCTCTAGCCTGTAGTATAGGATTACACAGATCCAATGTAGAAGTCTATGACCGGCAAAAATGTCATGTCAGAGGAGGGCGCGATCTGTGGTTCAGCAAGCGCTTATGCAAAGTGGCGTGTTCCATGTTCGGGCTGTATAGCATCGCTATAGAAAAAAATGTCTGTCCTGATGATGGTCTTTTAGACATCTGCAACCAAGACCGAAACGTCGACCTCTTCATCATCTCCAAAAGCAATTCACCTGCACCAAGAATTAACCATCGTACATTGCTTGACCTGGTTATTGCTTATGAATTCAAGGAGCTGAAGAACTGTTATGAACTGACCTGTTGATTTGTACATACATCTGTCCATAAAATTTTTTGCTTTTACTGATTTGTTCATTATATCCCCGTATATATATTTCTCTTTGTTGATTTATTCAATACAATATTTTTCAGATAAAATGATTCTTCCGTGTGCTTTTTCCCTTACTTCTTACCCATCATTAACTGTCTCCATCAAAGAAAAGTCTTGCTGTCATCCTATGGATACATTAGAGTTAGATCTTTGTTAACTAACTCACTAATCGATCACAAGTCAATATACAAACCAAATCCCTTGTAGCCACCTTTTACCTCAATTGTTCATTGCCCAAGCCTACAAGGGTCTATTGGTTTACCCATTTTCTTTCATATGGACACAAAAAGAGCCCTCTCTTTTTATATCTATTGCACCAAAGATCACTGTGTGGACGATCAACTGTTTATTGGGTTCACCAGGGTGATGAAAGGCGAGGTAGTGCAGAAATGGACCATCTCTTGGTGGATTGTGCGCTGCATTAAAATGTGCTATGCACTAGCAGCCTCCTGAGGGTTTCCGGCCCATTCCACCAGAGCCAAGGCCCTACTACAGTGTAAACATGCGGGTACCTGTCCTGGATATTTGCCAAGCTGCTACTTGGGCATCCCTCCACACAGTCATGAAGCACTACTGCTTGGACAATCAAGTCCGTAGAGATGCCATTTCACTCGCTCAGTCCCCTTGGACCTTTTGGTTTAAATCATTTTGCAGCCCCACCTCCAGGGAGGTATTGCTTGGGTATCTATTCTAAGGTGAGAAATCTGGGGTTAGAAGTCTCAATCAGAAGAACAAGCTACTTACCTTCAGGAATACTTTTCAGATAGAGATTCTATCTAACCGCAGATTCTTCACCATCTCTCCCATCCTCTCTGTTTTGCAAACTGGGGTTTTTACCTCAAAGGTCTCTAGACAATGCACACTGGTGAAACGTTGTTTTTTAAGTGGATCCATGTTTTTGGGGCAGAAATAATCATGAAAGAAACTGATTACAGTATGCTGGGGTGGTGCTTATGTGGGCATAGTGAAGTCCCTTCTGATACGGAGTCAACCAATGCCAACTACTGAAGTGCAGAGGTACGGCTCATGATTTTCTGGATCCTGTCCGAAGCCTGGGGATGTTTTTTAAGGTGAGGAATCTGCAGTTAGATAGAGTCTCTGCCTGTAAAGGAGTTACCAATGGTGAGAAACTTTTTCATTACTTTCAAACTTGACTTCAGGATTATGCCACATGGAACCATACAGTGCTTATAAACAATTTTCGTTTTCTCTTACTAGTCTCAATCTCTTTGATTTGATGCATTCCTTTAGAACGTCTTTATCTCTTTCGATTTTGCTGTCCATCAGCACCTCTTCAATCTATATTATTCCCAGTGAGGATGTTCCAATTTCAAGCCACGTTTTTGGCTCAAACCCCCAGATTCACCAATGTCCCGTTTTGCGAGTCCTTAATAGCGATTTTTAAGGAATCGCTATTAAAGACTCAAACGGGATGCATGTAGAAATCGCAATATTTTTTGCGGTTTCAACTGCTTCCTTATTTGCGATTCGGTAATTGCTAACCGCAAATAAGGAATGGCTTTCCCATTCATTCCTATGGGCCTAAAGGCCCATAGGAATGAATGGGGAGTCATTCCTTATTTGCGATTAGCAATTACCGAATCGCAAATAAGGAAGAGATTTCAAGGGTGCCAGGGTGTCCATTTTACTGAAATCTGGCTGAAAATCATTATCCTTGAAAAGTCTTTTTGTTTGCTTAACTGTAAACTCTTCCAGACACACTACAAATCTGGATACTCGAGGCCTCTCTTGTTAACACAGGTTCATATTTTATTTTCGTGAAAGTTCAGGTTGTTGTAAGGTGACAATAATTAAATGTATGTCACTACAATAATTAAATATATGTCACAGTTCCTATGCGGTGGTATTAATTTAAGTAAGTGTTGACTCATTAACACTGTGTCCAAGAGATTTTTAAAAGTTCAAATCTATTTTTACCTTTGTCTTAATGTTTTATGTGTCAAAAGACCACATCAGCAAAGTACTCTAGGGAAATGAGTGTACCCGGAAAAAGCAAAAAAGGGATGCGATGTAGTGCGAAGGACAAACCTGTGCTGTAAAGTTAATTAAATTGATTCTCCCATCTGACTCCTTTCTGTAATTTGCCAGATTGAACGATTTGTTGTGTGCTTCTGGTAAATCCAGTGATTTGTGAGATCTGTACTCTGCTACAGTTGTACACTGCACATGCTGAGCGTGACATTTAGACCTGATCATCTGTCCAATAGTGAAACACTAGCAAAAATATAATAAATGCAATGTATGGGCGTCTTACACAAAAATAACATATACACCACTCCTTGTAAAGCCTTTAAGAATCAGCAACAATTTAAATGATGATTTTTCATCTCCCAGGAAAGCAGTATTGAAAAGTACAACACCACAGGCAACCACAAATTCAATTTAGGCTAGAAAATATGCACATTCTGCAGATAGGATTCCACTGTACTAGTGGGACATGGGAGACAGGGAAGAGGCTACTACACTTGAGCTCCCACAGTACCCAGGCTGAAATTTTCACAGAGAGGGATGAACAAAAGACTCCCTTAAATACACCTGACTCACCATTTGATAGCTTCGATAAGTGCATGGTGAACTTTTGCAGGAAGTGATGGGGAGGCAAGAAACAACTTCAGATTCTCAGAATAGCCCAAGAGACAAAGATGGCAAATTCCAGGCAAGGGAAAGGTCAGTCTGGAGATAGCAAACATGCATTAACATCTAACTACTAGGAAACAAGTAAAAATATCTCAGCTGAAATGAAAATTTGTTAATGTCCATTGAAGAGGTAGAATTAGATTCCTGGAATGAAAGTTAGTTATAGGATTCTATTGAAGATTATGGGAAGAACATATTTAGAAAAACACTTAAATGTGAACTGAATTCTGTAGCAAGGCAAGGCTCTGGGACTGTGCCGGCGTTGGAGGGGAACTCGCAGGCACTCAGTAGATGGTGGCCCACTGTCAAAAGTTACCTTCACACTTACACTTTTTTCACAGAGTGCCTTTATCTAACACTGGAGTTGACAGAATACATATGATGGCCAGGTCCAAGATTCATATTCCTTGAGCAGGAGAGCGATCCTGGACCCAGAAGAGTGGAGAGATCCTTTCAGAAATGGAAGGAAAAAGAATGCATACTCCCTATTCAATAGCCAATAACCTATGTGGTATGCTCCTCTCTAGGTGGCAATGTGGTAAGGAGATTAAACTACACCACTACTCCACCTTTTTTATAAAGCCCTCACCCACTCTAGTACTGGCATGCTTCATCATCGGGTTCACCCTGATTCCTAAAGGTCAGGGTGGGTTCAACCATATTCCAGAGAGCTCTATGAAGAAGTGTTTTTTGGGGGGGTTATAAACGATTAGATAAAATTTCCTCATCCACCCCAAGGTACCCCGTTATTTGTGGAGTGGATGGGAAAGATTAAAACTGTAAATATATGGGGCAAGCAGGAGATTGTGGTCCTATGACCCTAGTGTTCAAAACGCTGACATAAGCCCCTGCCCTCTGTGAACCTGTTGGTGCTCCGCTTGTGGGAGCGGAGCACCAATCAGGTTTTCAGACAGTAGGTTCCCATGATGCTAGTTTGATTACAGGGCCTACCCCCACTGCCCCCTGATGAGTATAACTTACTTGATTGTGTTGTACTTTTAAAACGCGACAAGTACATCACTTTTATTTGCATGCATAAGCTTACCTTTTGAATGCCACGCGTTGCTCTGTACAATTTGCAGTAGTGTACCACTTGGGGAACCACTTTCTCTTTCTTCGCCCTGAGGAATTCCCAAGGCTTATGTTAGGTCAATAGAGTAAGGCAGAAACATGTTGGTGTTTTTAACATTAGAGTCATAGGACCACAATGTCCTGCTTGCCCCATATATTTACAGAGTTAATCCCCCACGAATAAATGGATACCTAGGGGGTGGATGAGGAATTTTTATCTAATAGTAAATAACCACCCCCTAAATAAACTCTTCAAAGAGCTCCCTTGAATATGGTGGAGCCCACCCTGACTCATATAGGAGTCAGGGTGAACCCGATGATAAAGCAAGACACTACTAGAGTGGGTGAGGGCTGTATAAAAAAGGGGTTTCCTTTTCCCAACACTGAGTTTGGTGGAGTAGAAGTGTAGTTTAATCTCCTTACCACATTGGCGCCTAGAGAGGAGAATACCACATAGATTATTGGTCCAAGATTCATATTCACCAGAAAGCCCAAAGAAGGATTTGTTCCCAAATAATTAAAGTGCTAAACTGGAATGGTCCTGATGCCAATGCCTAGTGTGTCCACACTAGTTTTCTAGACAGGGCTTTCAAATGTTAGGTCCCAATATCTTCGCAGAGCTGACCAGCAGGCCTTCAAACAATGGCCCGTAAAGTGCACTGACAACATCTTCACACCTGCTCAGAGTACCTGCTGCTCCAAATAGATACCAAACACTTCTTTCTAAGACTGGCTCTGCACTTCAGAGGAAATAGTTAACCATGAGGTCCACATGTGCAGGAAGCGCTACATAATCTGCCACTCTATCATCTCCTGGATTTTTTCTTTACCTGTTACACGAGCATTTGCCATCAAAAAGTTCTCACAGTACAAGGATTAAAACTCCAAAAGGCAACAGTTTCATTTGTCCCCTGAGCTTCCTGCAGAATGTAGGATATGAAACACCACTCAAAGAACATACTTTGCCAGAGGGATGAGTCGAGGTGCACCATGTGAGCTCGGTGCTAGGGCATAAACTTGATTACACTCTCCGCATTTATAGTGACTAGTGCTTGGGCTGAAGCAACACTTTTCACATCATCACCCATGCAGTCCTGGATCCCACCTTGGTACCCTCCTGGGTGATCTTCTCTGAATGAGAAACAACCTTTACAACGCAGTCATTACATCACACTACACTTACAACACAGTCATTACATAGCAACATGCATTACAACGCATGTCACTACAATGCAGGAATTACAACGCATACCATTACAACGCATGACACTACAACACAGGCATTACAACGCATACCATTACAATGCATACCATTACAACGCATAGTACCCCGACACTATCCAACACTTACCCTACTGTTGCACCCCTGGAGTTAAAATAGTGATTGATTTATACCCCTATAAATGCAATGTAATGGTATGTGATTTAATGGTATGCGTTGTAAAGGTAGTATGTGATGTAATGGAATGCGTTGTAAAGGTAGTTTTTTAAAATGCGATGTAATGGAATGAGTTGTAGAGGATGTTGTGATGTAAAAACTGTGTTGTAAGTGCATGCGTTGTAAATGTATGCGTTGTAACGTCATACATTCTCTCTGAATTTGTCTATCTGGCCTTACATCCAGCTGCTTCGGAATCTCTCTGATAAGATTCTGACTCGTCTGAGAAGGGAAGGGCCTAATTTGTCCTCTCCTCTGATATGATGCTAGGGTCTCTAAGGAGCAGCATTGTCATAAACTCCTGATTGTTGATACGTGTAAAATGCTTTTTCTCCCTTGCCTATAAAAGCTGAATCATAATTCAATAATGAACTAATAAAACACAATGGTTAACTCCATAACATAACGTCATTCCTGCTAAAATCATCCTGATTTATGCATTGCAGCTGGAGGAGCGCACTCTCTTGTACTCAAACAAGATCATTAGCCTTACCCCAATTATTCAACAAATTGAAGAAAGATCAGACCACAGTTTTATCCTTTTAAGCTTAAATCTGAAATATGATCAAACAAAAAGAAGATCATTAAGGCACAACCCTTCACCTTCTACAGCCACAGCCTGCATGAGCTGCCCCATCTTTTCAGAAGAAGGAATGGATAAGGGATGGATAAAAGTGCAGAATGAGGAGTACCTGTGAGCCAATAATATTAGTTTCTGCACAGGTTCAAAATGGTAGCCAAGCTAAAGTCTTGAGGGAACTGGCTGCATATGCTCAAAACCGTCTATGCAAGAAGGGCTTAATGGGATACTTTGCTGCCCAAAATGCATTTGTTCCTCTATACGTTCAATGAAAAAGTACATTTTCATGTTTTGAGCTTTTAATCCCGGCCATCACTCCAATGGAAAGGGAGTAAGCACAATGTACATTTTTTAAGGTAAACAGCGTTTACAACGCAACTTTTACCACGCACTACCTTTACCACGCAACATTTACAACGCAAGTCGTTACAACGACTTGCGCTGGGGGGGGGCGCTGTAGGATAGGGAATAGTTTAATTTACTATCCAAAACCTTCCCTACAATCCATAGGGACTGGAGTTGGAATAGTAAATTAAACTATTCACTATCCAGCGCCCCCCAACGCAAGTTGTTGTAACGACTTGCGTTGTAAAAGTTGCGTGGTAAAAGGCATGCGTTGTAAAAGCATGTCTAGTAACGACATACATCCATTTTTTAATATTGTAATATGTTCAGGTTCTATACATTATTTCACAGGGAAAGGACAAGACTAGTACGTCTTGTACAGGAGCTAACAAGGAGGGAAGAGGTTTCACTATTTGTAAAGGCTGATACATCTGTTGGAAAAAGTGAAATTATGCCGTACACATTTTAGAAGCTGGATAAAATATATCTACTATCAACCACTAATTCTTTATTATCCCAGCACATTTCAGTAAAGCTAGCTCCCATCTTTTGAGAAAGCCAGGCTTCTGTAAATCTACGCATTTTTCTCAGAAAGAAACTTCCTTAAATCTCTAAAAACTTACTTTGTCACTCCCACCTTTAAAAATCAATATCGACAAAAGCTACAGCTCTACTTACTGGCCTGTCACTAACCTACTGTAGCTTTGTAAAGCCGTTCAATAGTGCCTTCCAAGCAGCTAATCACATTTGTAAATGTCAACCATCTCCTCATGGTCTGCTAGTGCAGATTACGATCAGGGGTCAGCACTAAGATGGCCGCCCTGAAGGGGCTTCTTTGATGTGGGCAGGGCCAGTTTTGGCACTGGTGGCGCCCAGTGCGACAATGTTTTTTGCCCCCCCCCTCCATGACCACCTGCGCAACGGATTCCCGCACTACCACCACCCCTTAACAGTCTCCCTAACCACTCTCACCAAGATATATTTAATTAGTTTTATAGTGCCACTCATAAAAGTGAAGGGTGTCAGAGCACTTTACATTGCACACACATTACTCAATCATATGTATGTCAATCAATGTATAGGAAACGTTACATAAGACAGAATGGTAGGATTTCTATGTCATCCATACTGGTAGGCAGTATAGTTTAGGGGGCTTGGTACTGACAAGCACAAACTCAGAATTTATAACGTAAGACCATGGTTGAGGATTATCTTTAATAATTGAAATTGATTTCTACCCAAATCAACACTTTGTACAACATTAGGATATTGAAAGTCTGGGGAAGAAAATCAATACGCTCTAATCTATACTTGAAGTCTGCATTTCAGTTCTTTGATGACATTTAATAGCTCACAGTTTTTTATTAGTATTTTAACTTGTAAACTGCAAGTAACAAAAGGAAGTCTCTGACGAAAGCAGTAACCTCCTTACCTATTTATGTTATGTTCACTTCGTGACTTGCATGGCACACATTCTTTGCAGCAGGCATATTAACCTCTTCACTACCTTATAATAAATCAAAACATCCCCCAGTCAAAATTTCCACTAGTCAAAACTTCGTTCTCTCCTCAGGAAGAACATCAATCTCCGGAGTAGGCTTGACATTTTTATTGTTGGCTGAAAATTGCTGGAGGTCAGAAACGCCGCAGCGGGTGCTTTTAAAAACAATATAAACTAGCAAACAGGCACCCCCATGCAAAGTCAGCACCCGGTGCGGTGGCACCGGTCGCACCACCCTAGAGCCGGCCCTTCAAGAGGGAGATGGTACAACTGAATCTCTGCGGCATTATATAGGTCACCACCAGTTGCTAACGGTGCTTGAATGCAGGAGGGGCTGCCACAACATGCTGCTGATTGGGTGTCTTCCTAACGCTCCAACAATAACCAAGTGGTAAGAACTGGACCCAACTATTCGTCCAGCGTGAGCAATGGAGTCCCACATCAATTCATATTGGTGATGTTACTACTTAACCTCACCCTAGAAAATACAATAATGATGACAAACAACTCCTTCCTCCAAAGCTTCCCAAAAACAGATGTCATGCTGATAACACCAGGGGGCTAAATCAATCTGAACACCTCTATACTAAACAAGCTCCATTTTGATGACTTTCAGCCGACCCTTGGCCCCATTGTGAAATCTTGTGGGTTCACCATCGGCAACACTCTGACACATCAACAAATGCAATGATTTGCTTTTTTTTTAGTTCCTGCTTTGAAAAAAAGTAAACATCTATTGACGCCCAACCAGTTGATAGCTGAGGATCATGCGCTGGTTATTGTGTATTTTGACTACAGAAATTCTGTACTCGTAGGGCACTTACAATCGCCTTTTTCCCCCACACCGCCAGTTTCCATGAGCCTTTGCACTGATTTCCTTGAGAAGGAAATCTAATCACATCTGACCGGTGTGACAGAATTTCACTGACCAGCTATCCAAGACATTCAGTTTACAAAGTGCTGCTTGACTCACATGGTTTCACATTTGGGTATTCTTTCCTACCTGGTATCTCCACGTACAATCTCCTGGGGTCAGGAAGAGCTTCATAGTAAAAACCCGCTTCCTCAATACACCCCTAGTCTGAGCACGTCCATGAGGTCAAAACCTTCCATTTCTGGGTCCATTCCAGAGTGGAGCTCCTTTTTACTCTCACTCAGGACACAACCGGATCGGCTCGTCTTTAGGATATTGCTTCAAACATACCTATTTTTTTTAATCTTAACTAACTGTGGTGGGTTACCCTCAGTCTATTATATTCCCTCTACCTGAGTTGTTCCCTAGTGATCTCAGTTTCAACATGAACTGTCTTCACAACTTGCATTCTTTTCTGTTGGTTATTTATAAAGCACGTTTACACCTCCTGAGATATAAAAGTGCTACACAAAATCATAAGAACATTTATAAATGAGAAAACAAATAAATGTACAGTTCGAATGTATAAACTATTCTCTTGAAGGAGCTAATGAAATGGGTCTACGTGCGGTGCTTAATTTGTAAAAGAATAAGTTCCGGTGCCCAACCTCTGCTGAGAAGCACACGGCCAGTGGTATAAAATGGCGGTGGGTCAAATACTAAGGCTGCGTAATCTTCAACTCATCACAGGCCCCCTGTCTTTTTATTTGACTCTTGCCGATCTCTACTTTCACCGTTGGCGATGGTTTTCTGTCTTATTATTCTTCCTTCTTTACCGTTTGTGTGTTTTTCCCTCTCCTGGTCTTGGTCAATACTCTAAGTATGGAAAATAAGTGCCGGTGGTCCCAACCTGCAACAACCGGCTCAAATTAAGTTCTGTCTATGTGACAAAACCTATTGGACTGAGAAAAGTAATGGTTGCAGCATTTATTGTAATGGAATACCAGTCATCAAATCCGCGAGTGAGCAGACCTACTTCTGAATAACCAACATTAATGTTGACATGGGGAGTGTCTTTGCTTATCACTATAAATGAATGATGGGCACAGTATTCATTATGCATAAATAATGAGTTTGTCACTGCGTTCACTCCCTTTAGTTCCTACAATGGATTGGGTGGACCCCTCCTCCAGAGACTTGATTTATTGACAAGTGAAAACTCAAGTCACTTACCTTCAAATTATCAGAGTGTTAAAGCCCTTTTCCCGATTAGGAAACCGATCATTTCGGGTCTGTAGCACTTAGTGGTCGACCCATTCTGAGTGCTACTAGAGTTATACGTAGATGCAAGTAAACAGACACTAGAGCTGTAATTTCCCTAAATTTCGGATCAACCTCTTGATAACGGGTCCTGTTTGACACGCATTCAATCTCTAGCTGATGAAAATGTCACTAGTCACATTGCAAAATATCTGAAAGGGGTGGTCAGAACAAGGTCATCAAAGCAAGGTCCAACTTTTGTTGAACATGATGATTTTGTTACTACCTGAGCATGCGGCTAATACTTTGAAATCTGTCTGTTATTTCATATTTATGGTACTTGTAAGGGATTTGAATCCGTTTTTAGCTTGATAAACTTTTAAATTATGAATGCTTATTTTTCAATGTTGAATGATACTTCTTGTGCTTATATGATTTAATACTTGAATTGAATAAACCAAATAATGATTGATTGATTGACACCCATTCGAAAATTTCGATTGTTATTCCTGCAATCGTGGTTGAAGGTCCTCGAGCATGTGTCTACTCTGGCTTTTGTTCATAGGATCCTCAATATCCCGCCTTGGACCATTGCCGTAACTGAGTGATTGTACCTAAAACTGAACTTCAGAGCAGTTGCTGTTGTGGACACAAAGAAACGTGGACTCATGTATTTTCCCTAAGGATCTTAAAAGTCTTGTAGCAAAACAGTCCGAGTTTTTCTTATATAGAGTGCAGGAACAATGTATTCCAGTCCACGACAGCCTGGTGAAAAACATAGGAGGTCCTTTCACGAGATTTCTTCCTTTTGCATTATGTTCCTGAGTGAACTCTGGGGAGAAGAGGTGGGTGAGGGGGGGCAGCTGGCCAAGGCCAAGGCCTGATCCTATAAAGTGCTCAATAGCACACTCAGCTTTCAAAGACTCTGACATGTCAACAATGAATCTCTCAGAAAGTACTCTTTTCCCAGGCGGCATCCTTTCCACTTGCCCCTTTTCACTTGAAGAGTATTGTTTTGCATCTGCATGCATGCCTAGATTTGTTTTAGGAAGATGTGCAATTGTGGTCAAATCTTCTTTCTAAAGTTACACTTTCTTGGATGTCATTTGTTAATCCAGGTGAGGTTATCGCAGGTGAGGTGGTACCCCAGAGGCATGTCATGTAAGCAGCCAGAGTTTGCGTTCCTCTCTATCCATTTAGATTATGCATGGCAAAGCCAGTAGGTCTGAGTTAATGCAGTGTGGCATGGAACCACACTGCTAGCATATTATAGTCACGCACTGCTGAACAAACAAAGGTATGTTGTATTGAAGGTTTCATTGCCTTCATCATAGTCTCCTTTTTTATGTGAACTGAAGCTTGGGTGGAAAGGGATTCATATTTCTATTGTTTATATGATATAGAAGGAAACACAGCGCTGTGAAGAAGGGACACTTTCCACCTGAGCTTCATTTCACATACCAACGAAAAGAGTTTTGTAATAAATTAAATGAAATACCAGTATTTGTAAAGCACACAGCTACCTCCGAAGTGGTGTCCCGTCGCTGGGGGCCCTCGGGAAGATTAAGCGAGCTATTGCCTAGAGTCATATAGTGCTGGGCTAACCTGCCACCGGGGATCAAACCGTGAACCCCATAGTCCAGAATCAGGTACCCTGGCCGCTGCGCCACACCTCTTCCACATAAAGGCGAGGGGTTCTTCAATTCAGGAGGCCTTTTCTCTTTAAGAGTAACAGGCATCGACCGACAGGGAGGCTCGCATGAAACTCTGTGCATGTCATTGTGGAACAGGGAGTGCATGAGGTCTGTGGATGGAGAGGACAGGTGTGGGAAGCGATGGTGGGGCAGGAGGTAGAGGAAGCAACCGTGCCCAAGTGATTGGGGAGGTGGGACCAATGATGGGGGATAGAACTGGCGGGGGTAGTGAGCACAGAAGAGCAAGACATATGGGAAGGGGGAGGGAATAACAAGGAGTGAGGCACAGAGGAACCCGAAGTAACATACCAACACGGAACAGCTAAGGGCTTGACACCAGGGAAAGAAGAAGGGAGAAGATGAAACAAGCAACAACACATAGATACAGGTGGGAGGGAGCATGCAGAGAAGACACAAGAGAGGATGCGCACAGAGAAGGCAACTGGGAGGCCTATGATGGTAAACTAGTCCCTTATGCTGTTCAATATATGTATTTCATTAGAGGAGAAAAGACACACCTAAATAGCCTATAGCCTTAGGTAAGAGAGGAATGCTCGACTGGGTTGAACCAAACACAAAGGGCCTAATTACGAGTTAGATGGTGGGGGAGCGGGACCTCCACGCCAGCATCCTGGTCCTGCACTGCCAAATACGAGTGCGCACTGACTGCCAGATTATGACTTGTTTTGTCACTTGTGAGCAGTTCTGTGGCATTCGCACGATGGAACCTATGAGATTGGCACCGCAATGGGAACGTCAAAGGCAGTACCTGCACAGCATGGTCCAGTACAGTCCATGCCATGCAGGTACGGGGGTTCATCCACACAGGGGGGGGCACACCATGCGCCCCCCTGGATGTGCTCCATGGCCCTGATGCAACAGGTGGCCCCTTTTGTTTCCTCTCCACCACGGAAGTAGGAACTACCATGAAAACTATGACAGAGAGGAAACTTGTAATATGCTTGGCGGGTCCGTGGCGGTCCCGCCACGCATATTGCAGCCTCAAGACTGAAATTGTAGGGGCTAACTTAGAAGTGTATATTTCCATATGATTCTGACATTCTATTGGTATTGGTACATTAAACAATTAGGCATTCCAGTCAAATGTCTAGACCAACAAATGAGATCAAAAAGTCAGATTTACACTCGCACTCTATAATGCTCCTGCTTGAGAATTAAGACTGGAGCCTGGGACAAGAAAACGTTTTGCTTTCCTAGGTACACAATAAATAGAATAGAGAAATGTTAATTGCACTAATTATTTTACTCATCAGCATATGAAACACTGGTGAGCTTCTGATACATGGTCTCCTGTCCCAATTTCACAAAATTGTACACTAGGATGTATTCCCCTTCAGCAAAGCCAGGGGCTGACCCTGAGCAGCAGTGTCTGAGGACAACATCAGCTTCTGAGTAATCTGGAGGTGGGCTGCAGACCCTGGAGCTATTTTCCCAGCACCAGCTCTTAACACTGTGGGTAAATTTTGAGTGAGGTGGGGGTTTGGTATACCGGGACATTGCACCTCAGGAAGACAGGTAACTGTCACCCACACAATTCTCCCTGACTTGGCTTAGAACAGTAGTCATAGCCTGCAAATAAAATGTAGCAGTTGATTTCCTTCACAACCTCTGTCCCTTCTGGCCTCCTGCTTGCACGAGTTGAGTGTAGCTCATGACTGTTTTCTGTTGGAGGTGACGGTAAAGGAGTTACCTTTAGCGCTGCGCCAGGCACTTTCTAAATAAGCATTGGCAAAGTCAATAGGTGTCACCCTTGTAACCTATTGGTGTTGCCAATGATTTTTAGCCACGCTACACCACATTAAGAATGCAGTGTGGTGTGGCTAAAGAGTTTTTTTTACAGAAAAAAACAGCTGGGCCGCTATACTAATTTTGTAGGTGTGTGTCTACAAAATGGCATGGGCTCTTTTTAGTTACTGATTCAAGTTTGACCGGTAACTAAAAAGAAAAGAAAATGTGTGAAAGTGTTTTGTTTTGTTTTTAAGTCAGTGGCGGCTGTTAGGGGACAGTGGCAGGGGTTGGGGTGGTTGGGGTTTAGGAAATAAAAAAAAAGAATAAAACTTACCTAATTGTCGCTGCGGCCTTCGCCATCTGCCGCCTCTCTGCCGCAGAAACCTGGAACAGAAAGAACCCAGGCTTCCAGACACCCCCAGCCAATCATGAAGTTGCTGATAGAAGCATCGAGATTGGTCTGAGCACGGTGGCTCGGCGCTCAGACCGGTGCTGGGGGTTTGGGCATGTTCTCTACCTAGGCTGTAATGCAACCTGGATGGAGAACTTGCAAAGTGCGCATGACTGTTTGGCAGGCCGGAGAAGGCTGGCCAAATAGTCATATGCACTTTAGGTGCAGCAATAGCCACTCGTCTTCCCTCTGGTTCAAGGTGCCCAGCCTCGCCCTCCCTAACCTGGCAGAAACAGCAATGCAAAAAATAAAATGATAATAACTTCTGTTATTTCAATTTTATTTTTTCCATTGCACTGCTTCAAAGCAATGGGGCGACGCTTCCTGCCTTAGCAATTGAAGAGCGTCTGACGTTTAAAGTGAGCGGGGGAGTAGTACAAACAGGAGAAGTTGATAGAAATGTGAAAGTAACATCGGGTGAGGGGGCAACACGGAAGCAACACAGGGGAGGGGTGGAATATCGAAGTGACACAGGAAAAGATGTGAAAGCAACACATGGATTGCGGGAAAGCAACATGGATGACACGAGTGGGAAAAGCAATGGTTAGAAGCATGTGGGTGAGTACAGGAGGAAGGGGGCAGGAAGACACAGCAACAGGTCAACTTGGAGTGCAGGGAGAGAGACTTGCACGAGGGAGATGGCTCGAAAATAAACACACTCTCATGGTTTGCTTAACACAAAAGAAAAAAATAGTGCTTGAAAACCAAACAGTACAAGCTGAGACATGAATAGGAAGGAGGCAAATAAGGGTGACAAGGAAAGCTAACTAATCTTTCCCTCTATGTTCTTGGTACGTCATTATATGCCACCCAATAGATAGTGCATTACTGGAAGCACTGTGATTGGCTGGCAAACTGCTAACCTTTTACTCCTGTTGGTAATACATGTTTAATTTAATTATTTTATTTGAATTTCTGTTTCAAACAACTTTACCAAAACAGAACAACAATAAACACAATCCTCCCCTTTCCTCATGGAGCCATCTAAATGGTGTTTAGCCTTACATTAGTGCGAACTCCTTTAAACAAGACTGCACCAGGTCACTATAGGTTCTTTCCATTTGCATCAGCGCTCTCGTGCTCCTCGATGTAGGTAGATAGTACTGCACGAGGTAAAATGAGCCACTACCATGGATGCGCCCTCCCTTCGAGGAATGCTACCTGTGAATCCGATACTGTTAGAAATGGAATTTCCAGTTGGCTGAGGCTTGCGCCAAAGCCAGGCAGAAACCACCACTCTAGTCAGGGCAAGGGAGTTACACGCCAAAGATAACCCCTGCTCACCCTCTAGGCAACATGGCGCGAGCAGTAAGGCTTATCCCGGAGGCTATGAAGTTAAGTGTTTGCGCGCGCACCCAGCAACAACACCCAAGGCCCACCACAAAGGAAACTCCACACAAGGTTATATATAAAAATAGCCTTTGTATTGTACCAAACACATTAGATAAAAACATACACTTTACAATGTGCCAAAAGGCACGGGCAGAATTTACAGGGGATATATGTACAGGACAGAGCCACATGGACCACTGCCAGGAATAAGCACTTTTAGAACTAGAACACTTGTTGGAATTAGCACTTAGGACATAGAACAATAATAACTGTAACACAAAATAGAAAATAGAGCACACAACCAGTAACCACTGGTGAGAGGTAAGTACCACCTACGCCACCCTAACCACCTTAGGAGAATGTCACGCAGGGAACCAGGACCTCACTAGCAACACCTGTACTAGGAAGAACAACCACCTAAGTATCACTATACGTTTAGGGGTATAGGCATAAGAACATTACACATGATGCATCACAACATTCAGAGGTGTAGGGAAAAACACATAATGCATAAACATACATTCAGCGGTGTAGGGAAAAGCACATGACGCATAAAAACACATTCAGAGGTGCAGCAAAGAACAATTGCGCAGAAATCACATAGGCATAAACTCATTCACTATCCCCAGGCCAACTGACCTCTCTGGGGCTAGGACGCCCTGTGTCCGCAATGTCAGGGGGCCTAAACGGAGCAGCTGCCCACTAAGTGCTGGGCAGCTGTAGAGATAATGGGATCAACACGGTGGAGCCTCGCAGGCTCTGGCCACCAAAACACTCGTGGCCCCGTGAGCCCCGCTGGGCTCGAGAACAACTGTGGGGCAAAGTTGGAGCCTCGTGGGCTCTGAGCAATGTGCCCCACTGGGGGAGCGGCCTCGGGGGACTCGAGGTAAAATTGTGCCTCCTTGAGCCTCGGGGGCTCTAGAACAATAATGCCGGCCGTTGGAGTCCCTCCCTGGGGGACTCGGAATCAAAGTAAGGCCCCACGGGCCTCACGGGCTCCAGACACCAAGGCCCTCACACTGGAGGGGAGGGGCGGGCACCGGCAATGTGCCCCGACGCCCGCCTCTCCTCACGAAGGCACTCACCGGGTCGTGTGGCGGCTGGAGAGCTACCGCTCCTCGGGGCTCTTAGACGCTGCGGGCGGACTCCTTTAATCCTCGGCACCGCTCACCAGGGGCCGGACGGGCTCTCCCGTTCCCCGGGGAGCCCCGCTCGAGCCGGCGCTGGTGTCTCTGGCCTCTCTCCCTTCTGCACTGGAGCGCAGGGTGAGCACCCGTCCGCTTCCGGTTGATTCTGGGGGCACTTCCGGGTCGTCGCAGGCAGCGCGGCGACCCGGAGGGGGGATAATTAACGATTGGGGCCAAGGACGGCAGTAGCAAATACCGCAATGCAGGGTGGGCACCTGCGGGATAAACAGCACTCAATGATGGGGCATCCGTGGTAGGCAAAGCAGGGTGGGCACCCGCGCCGCAAATTACTTCCCAGAAGGGGGATCCCCACGCCGGGGAATCCCTCAAGGCCGGCAGCTCAGGGCTACCAGGAATGTAGCAATCTAGCGGGGAAATGCCGGGTGGGCACCGGCTGCGAACAGAAAGAGCTCCCAAGCGCTAGTGGCAAAATAAAGCGCTCCCAAGCGCTAGTGGCAAAATAAAGCGCTCCCAAGCGCTAGTGGCAAAATAAAGCGCTCCCAAGCGCTAGTGGGAAACTCAGCCACAAGTCCAGGCAAGGTCCTTTAGGAAGGTAGGCAGGGGGGCAAGGCTGGGCCCAGGGGCCAGCTCACTGGGCCCTCCAGGCAGGGAGGCAGTCCTAGTGGCGGTCCTCCTGGCGCCCAGCAGCAGAAGGCCTCCCTCTTCAGATCAGGAACAGAGAACCCTTTACAAGGGGACACAGCCCCTTTTTATACAGTAAATCCCTTTGTCTTTAGGTGCAGGGTGGGGAGAAAACCAGATGCAACTGGTTTTGGAGCACTTTGTTGTGCTCAGCCACCCTTTCCATTCACCAGTCAGGCTAGGGTCATCAGTCACACCACAGGGGGCGGAGCCAGCATTGTGTGGGGAAAGCCCAGCCCAATTCAGGTCCCAGGTGCACCCCTCCCTCACATCCCACATGCAGATCTCCCATTCACCACCGGGGCAGACCCATCCTGACTCCTGGAGCCTGGCACACCAGCCAGCTCCAGCCAATCAGAAGCCAGACAGCCAATTCACATAATTTACACAAACAGGCCCACTTCTAGAAGTGGAACTTACACACTAGACACAATCATGCCGCACACATCATCGCGCAGCATTCACTCACACGAGTCTGCACATACCAAACTCGCACCTGCACTCCCCACGCATCAGGAACTACCAGGGACACATACATTCCCCATGCATTCCTATGGGAGGGCAGGCCAACCTCACCACACACACGCACTTTACCCTGGGACGCAGTGGTAAAGTGCGCAGAAACCAAAAATCCACTATCACCAGGTCACCTTAACAAGCAAAAAGTTTAGGGGTGAACCTGCCAGAAGGGCCAAGTCCAACAGATACCGCATGCAATGAGCATACAATCCGATTGTGTCAAACGAGATAGATGCAACACGGACGACGAAGCGGCCCACACTGCAGAGTCCTGCAACTGGTGAATCCGCTCACCACCAATGAGACGCTTGTGCGATCTGAGGCCCCCCGATGCAGGGGCCACACTCCTTAGATGTGGGCACAGTGTGGGGCTCCGCACAAAGCAATCAGTTCCCAGGCACAATACTTAGTCCCACCCTCACACCACGCTGCAGTCAGGATCTTGAGAGGACACTACTCTCCAGGTGAAACACGTAGAGGATGTAGGTTCCTCACAGGAGATCTTTGATGTCCCTGAGACCTCCACAAAGAACAAGGGACAAGCCAACAAGCCCTTGGAGGGCACCACACAGCAGCAGGTAGTCAGCTCAGGCCAGCTGCTATTCAATGCTTCCAATTGCATTCTCTTCCTTGTGCACAACAAATTCCTCTGGGAGTGTGCACCAGGCTGGCCAGGATGTCTGGTCCCACGTCCCCACAAGTGTATCTCTGACTTGCTGCAGTATGTCACAAGTAGTTAATCTGTAGTGTGCCTTTGACTTAGGGGGTGGTTCAGAGGGTTCCCTTTGGACCATATGTCTCCCCTAAATTTCAGCCCTGTCTGTTATGAGGCTTTGGAATGCAGCTCTTTTTTTTTTTTTTTTTTTTTTTTTAAACCTTTATTTACGCAAAAGTGTACACCGCTATTTAGCCGAACATCCCAGGGGCACGGCAGCACATTAAAGACATAGAATCACGGCATACATCGATCATATTACCGGATAAGTGAGGTTTAATTTTACTTTTAACTCAGGATGACATCAAGAACGTAAAAAGCTCCAATATAGCGAAAAGGATGTGGGAATCAGGTGCCGAACCGTAAGAAATAGTCATATAATGGGCAAGCCAAACAATAAGTCCTGCATAATGAAGGCGATCACAAGGAAGACCTGGGCAACGAAGCAGAGATGTAGGATATACATGCATACAATTACTACAAGCATCAATTAGGCGCCCGCCCAGTTACACCAATAATGCAGCAACAGCTAGGACACAGATTACGAAAAAGCAGTGAAAACTCAGGGAATAACCCAGCCGGCTGATCCCAAACCCAGAAAAAGAAGAAAGTAAAAGGAAAACCAGAAGAGCGAAGAAAAAAGGCCATAGAAACAAATTAGGAAATAAAAAGGAAAAACCCCTCCCTCAACCCCCCACCCTGCACAACTGTAGATGGCTACGGCCTACCCCCCTTAGCAGCGTGCCTGTCGCCCAGTGTCTAAACCCGAAATATAGAAGAGAAGTTAGCAAAGAAGAAAGAAAGAAAGCGGAGGAGGAGAAAAATCAGTATGTCAGCACCCAATCATCCATCCCCAGAGCCCAGAACCACAAAGTCAACACAGAAGCGAGAGCAGTGGCAGTCAAAACAGATCGCGCCCCTTGTAGTCACCAGGTAAACCAACACCATCAATCAATGAAGCAGACTCAGCCCTGTCCCGTGCGCTCGATTGCACCAGTTGAGTACATCCAACCAGCCACCATGATGATGAATGTGGGCGACAAGGAGAGGTCAGAGGGTTGTTTTCCGACATCCGCCGTAAGCAACGGTGTGCTGTGAAGGGCGTCAAATGAAAGCTCCACGAACGGCACCAGTCCCTAATACCTAGCGACAGCCGATAGTTCCGTTGTCAACGCGGGGGACTGGCCCTCCAAAGCCGCCACATCCACTGGGAAGAACTCAGCAGACCGCTCAAGTGTAGGGTGTGGCATAACGTCCTGAGCGCGCGGATAGTAAAGCAAGGCGTGTCCGGTTACGGGAGTAATGGCCTCCAATTTGCGTCTCAGATCGCGAGCACTGCAGATCATGGCGCCACGAAGGGCACCGAGGGCAATCAGTACATCCCGGACCCCCGGCGACGTCCCATGAGCACAGTCCACGACGCTCATCCCTTCCATAGGCTCTACAGCAGGCTCCGCCATGTTAGTCAGGGTGTCACTGACCCACACATCTGATCGGGCATCCTCTCGCCCCCCATCAGAGCACAAGTGAGTCACAATTGTGAAGGTGGCAAACTCCATGATTTTTACAGAAAAGGACACGAAGGCAGCCTCAGCGGTGTCAGGGTCTCAATCACACACCAGTGCCCCCAAGTCTCAAAACACCGACCTCTCGGCGAACAAAATGGCGCTCAGACTTACTTCGGGAGAAATGCAGGGAACGGCCGAGCCATGCACAGACGAAAAGTCCCAAATGAAGTGTAATCCCCCGGTTCCTCAATGCGCTACCGGCCCTCAACCCACTAGGTGGACCGGAGATCGCAGCAAGAGGCAAACGTTACGGGCAGGTCACTCCGGGCAGCCGGCTCCTCCCCGTCACAGGCAATCACCACCAGGATAGCGGGGGCCGGCCGTTCCTCGCACGCAAAACCCCGGATCAGCAGCTACGGAGGGCCTGATAGGAGGCGAGAGCATTTCTCTGGATCTACGGCTGATGGAGAGTTCGGGAGCACATCACCGAACACCGCCACACTTCCCCTCCATAGGAATGCGGCTCGGGGTCAGGATAGGATGCAGGATCAGTGCACAAAGCAACAAGGTCGGCGGAGCCGAGTGCCTAGGCGGCCATCTCGGTCTCCGGCTTGGCTCCTCCCCCCTGGAATGCAGTTCTTAATCTTTAGTGGGGCCATGATCTGGATTCCCAGAGGCCAAGTGTAAAACTATATCTCCCCAATCTATCTAGCCAAGTTCTCAAATGACAGAGGTCTGTCATTCCAGTTGCACACCCAATGTTTATGGCTGTTTCTGGGGAATGCACAGATGTGCTCCCTCAGCCTCCAGTGAGGACTTGAGTCAAACCGAAAGGCATACAAAAGAGTTTAGCACAGAGAAATGCCCACTTTATAGAAGTGGCATTACTAAGCTATTTATGACAGACCCCCCTTTGCCACAAAAGATGGTTTGTCATTGTGAATCCAATGATCGTAAACAACATGAGGCTACTTCACTGTCAGCCGCCACTGCAGCTTTAAGTAATCTCATCCATTTCCCTATGTTAACCTATGTGGAGAGCAGACCTCATAGGTAGTGAAGACACATATGGGAGTTCTTCACTTCCTGAGCAGGGAGCACACATGTGTACATGCCTTGCCTTTCACCTATCACTTGCTCCACTCCCCAGGGCTCACCCTCAGGGTGCTCTAGTGTTAGTGAAAGGCACCCTCAGCATTGGCCTATGATTTACAAAGGCCAACCTGAGCATAAGTGCAAATGCGCAAACACAGGCCTGCAATGGCAGACGTAAGACGTGTTTTTACACATCATGAGATTACTCCCTGTTATAAGCTAGTAGTTTCTGCAATTACCTCTTATTGACCCACATAAAGTGCAGACCTCCAAGGTAGGGAAAACCCACATGGAGATTATTCACTATCTGCTCAGGAAGCACACATGTGTACCTGCTCTGCCTTTCCACTACCACTTGCCCCACACCTCCTGGCTTACCCGAGGGGTGTCTTAGTGGTAGTGAATGGCCCACTCAGCATTGGCTAATGGTTTAGAAATGCCAACCTGAGCAGAAGTGCAACTGCACACACACATGTCTGCAATGGCAGATTTGAGACATGTTTGATAGGCTTTTCTTGTGGGTGGCACAATCAGTGCTTCGGCCCGTTAGTAGCCAGTGCAGTACCTGCCCTGGGTATGTGGTACGATTCTTTACAGTGTACTCACAGGTATAGCACCTAAATCAATCAGGTAAGCAACACTTTATAGTGTAGGAAGGGCACTCACTTTCACACTGCATTACAGTGGGAAAGTGCCCATAGTCATAAGGCCATGAAAAGAGAATCAGCAAATACCAGGAAGTAAAAAGCAAAATGTTTTAGAAATATCCCCTAAAAAGGGCCATGTCCAACACCCCATTCTTTCTGAAATTGTACTTTGTTCCCTAACTCATGGGCTAATATCTTGAGTTCGAATAGTGACCACAGCTTTTGTATCCACAAATTACACACTGATGCTTTGCTCTTTGCCCATATTGTGAGAATAACCTGTTTTTCCACCAAGGGTAGAAAGCAATCAGTTTCCCTTGAATAGCGTGTTGCGTTGTGGGTAGATCTCCTCTAGTGGCACACTTACCACAATCACTGATTGGCATCTAGCCAGATCAGACCCAGAATTCATGTCAATTTGTTCAGTATTTCATTCCAATAACGCTGCAAATGTGGGCAGCTCCAAATATGTGCCTGAGTGAACCCTGTTTCCCAAGGCCCACCAGAATATGCCAGGCCACTAGCCGTCAATCTAGGGTAATCAGCATCTCTACAATATTTTGTTCAGTATTTTCTTTCAGTTTGTGTATAGTAAGATCGTTGTGTCACATTAAAATCTGTTTCCACTGGTCATGATTTAGTTTCATTGCCAGTTCCTTCTCTCACTGCCTTTGGAACGGGGAACGTTAATATTTCCTGGACTCCATCAAGATTTTATAGATTAGAGCGAGGACAAATTTTCGAGAGGTGTGTTTTTTAATAATTTATTCAAACACTATTAATAGATAAGCTCCTCTCCCTCGAATCTGGTGCTGCATAACCCAATGTCTCACATGGAAATATCGGATTCTCCCTCTTGAAGCCTTAACTCTTTCCTGACTTATTGGAAAGTTTTGATCTGGCCTCCATGAAACATATTCCCCACAGTAATATATCCCCGTATATTCTAATGCCTGAATGCCTTGCTGTTCATTCCTGTGGTGAAAGCACTGTTGTTCAACAGAGCAGTAAAAGGCATCGGCAGATAGGGGGGCAAGGGTTCCCCAGGTCCCAGTTCATCCCAGACTTTCAGGGGCTCATTAGTATGGCGGGCCGGCATAGCCCCGGGAAACGGGACCGCCTGCAATTCATGCGGCGGTCCCGCACCTACAATCAGGATGTGCCTGCCACACTGGCGGGCGCATCCCGCATTTTTAACATTTAACCTTGCGGTGGGCGGTGCTGCAAGCACCGCCCGCCGCAATGCCACAAAAGCAAGTTGTGCATTTTAGTGCACAACGTGACAGGCACCACGCGGTGCCTGCTACGTTGTACATTGTAATGCAGGGGGGTACCATAGGTACCCCCCCATGTGCAACCTCCACCCCCCTGAAAAACTGGGGGCCTGCATGCCTTTTCGTGGTGGCGTTGCCACCACAGAAAGGCATGCACCTGGATGCTTACTAATATGGATGGCAATGTCTACCAGACACACCACAATATTGACAGCTTTTCCGCCCGATAAGCAATTCGGCGGATTGCCTACCGGTGGAAAACTGGCGGACGATCTTTCTGTACGCCGGGGTACCCCCGCCATAGTAATATGGCGGGGGGAATTGGCATACGGGCGGGCACAAATGTAGGGCGAATCGCCACCACCATGCAGGCAGTGGTGATCCGCCCGACATGCTAAAGGGCCCCTAAGTGTGGGTATCATCGCTGGTGAATGTAAAGTCAAGCTTCCCATAGTGATCTACCTGAAAGTGTGTAGTCAATATAACACAAGTCTTTTTGGGTTTCTATATGTGACCATTCTGGCAAGTATCATATATTCAGGCCCGGACTGGTCGTTGCGGGCACCGGGCAATCCCCCGGTGCGCCGCAAGGGTGGGGGCCGGTTTTGGGCCTTGGTGGCCGTTTTTGTTACAGCTGCAAAATTGGCCCTGTAACAAAATCGGCCGAAAACCGGCCCCGGCAAAGAGCTCGGTCGCACCCCCAGGGGGCCGGCCGAGCACTTTGCCAGGGCCGGTTTTGGTTCTCAGTCCGGCCCTGCATATATTTCAGGTTAGGCAATAGGCTTGTAGTGCCATTTCAGGGGCACTTAGGTTCAGGCACCCAATTTTTCCAGAATAATCTTAAACATTGACACCATCTGGAATTCTCACAGCTGACTTCTCAGGAGTGGTCAAGATGAATAGCATGTCACCAGTGAAGGCTGAGCATAGCCCTGCAGACATTCTGTCCCAGGTTTACCCCCGATATCTGAGTTCTCACACACCCTTTGCAAGAACAGCTCAAGAGCCAGGGCGGATTTGTCCCTCTTCCTATGTAGATCTTGTCCTGGAGTAAAAGAATCCCATATTATGCACATACAGTTGCTTCTTTGCCTGGTTTACTAAGCAATCTGATATAAGCCTAAGTCATGGTATGGGTTAAGGTAGGTTTGCAGGGGTTTCAAATATCAAAGGTGCAAATGTTTTATAAAAGCCTGTTGAGATGTCATCATGTTCGTCAATTTCAGGCTATGTATTGCCATCAAGAGCTTCTGTTTTGCTATTTGTAGTTCAAGGTTCACCTCGTTATATTCTTAAAATGGTGACACTGGAATGCCTGATCGATAACTTCTTCTGTCTATCGCCCCACTAGGGTCTGCAATGTACACATTTGAGGAAACGTTTTGGAAACATACTTATTTTACTTCCTCTGTGATTGCCATTCAGGCAGAATCCATGTGAATCATTTCTAAGAAGAATCTGGTTTGTTGAGCTCTTAGATTGCCTTCCAATTGGTTAAGACTAGTTATGAGGTAGGCATTGTCTATTACAAAGGCCCTTATCTTGACTCATAGGGATAAAACCTCCACCAATGCATATTAGGATGTCATACTAGGAAGTCAGTTGGCTTGCACTTCTACTGAACCATGCTGCCACTCCGCGTGCCCTGTCTATCTGTGTTGGCATTTCTCCCGCTGGTTTTAATATTGCCTCAAAGAGTTCTGGTCTATATTTTTTTATGTCTTTCCATCGTTTAATTTTCACCTGTCGGAATGCAATTAATTAGGATAAAATATTATCCTTTTGTATTCCGTTTTCAAGATTTTCCTGTTTTTCTTGCAGGATTATGTTCTCTTCCTTCCACAACAAGATCCAGACCTATAATTGTTGCTTGTCCAAAGTCCTCTCGTTCATCGTTTCTTCTAGTGAGTGTACTCTCTTCCCAAGTTCAATGACCTCTCTGTTTATCTCTTTTAGATTTTTTTTCAGGTCCTCATGTATTGACCCTGTTTAAGCCTTTATTTGTACGAACAATATCTGCAAGAGGTTTTTTTGTGATCATTTCATTACAAGATGCATTCATCTTGTCCAGAGCTTGCGTCAGCTCTCCTTTTCAGATCGTATACTTGGCAGGCAAGTCCTTCTTTCTTTGTTGCCTATCCTTGTGTCCTTGCTCCAGCAGTTCTTTTATGGTCTGCCTGTATTCAAGTGTTTTCTTCACTCTGGTGCTATTTTTAGGTTTCGCCAGCGCTTGTGAAATCTCTTGTATTTAATATATCTTAAAAGGGGGCTCCTATCAGTTCCCTTCGCTGAATTACTTGTGGAACGTTTTCTATTATAACTTCCCCTGGCTGCACGTATTTATGATACTTCTACTAAAGCTGTTCACACTGTTTAAGCCCCATTCACTGTCAAGAAAGGATCTCCTCCCACGGAAAAGGCAAACAGCTTCTAACAGTATGTGGGAATGCTTGCTTTTTATTAATTAGCTGTGTAAAGCAGATGCTTTAGCCTTAGAATGTTTGTCGAATTCCAGTCAGAGTATTCCATTCTCAGTGTGTGCGTGCATGTATGTGTGTACGGGTGTGAGTGTGTGTGTGTTGGTGGGTGCGTGTGTGTGTGTGTGTGTTTGTGTAATTCATATCATGTCAAAGATTTAGAGAAGAGTTCTGACACACAAGAAGTTCTGGGATATTACACGAACAGTTGGTGCTTGATGTGAAATCATTAATTAAACCAAGCATTGGCAAAACCAATAGGTCGCATTCACGAAATCTATTGGCAACAACACAGAGCCCAATAAAAGGTGGGTGGGGGTTCAAGAAACAACATGGAATGGGGTAAGGGGCAAACAACAACATGGAGTACAATGGAAGTTGGTAGAGGAAGCAACAACACAGAGGGCAAGCATCAACATGGAGCAGGAAGAGGGACAAGGAACAAAACGTAGCACTACGGAGGGTGGGTGGGGGACCAAGCAATAATAGAGAGCAGTATGGGAGGTTGGGTAGAGCAAGCTAAAACACATACTCTCACGAGTGACGATGAACACAACCAATGGCCAGCAATGGCTGGGTCTAAGCCCACTGTAAGCTAACAAAATATTTTGTAAGTGACAGTGCATGCGCTGTCTCAAGTAAAACCTAAAGCAGAAATTTATCTCTTCAGCAATCTGTATATTCATCAAGAGGAGATGCGGTTGGAATAGGGTTTGTAAGTTACCTTAAAGATAATGCCTGATCCTACAGCATGATGTAGGAGGAGCATGATGTTCAGGTGCACACAGTAATAAGGAAATGAGTGTGGGCTGAACACAAAACAGACAAATTTGTCACTTTAATGTAGAAAATGTTACATACTTAGGGCACTCTCTTAGTAAGGATGGCATGTCGCTCAAATATAAATTGGTGGAGTCTATACTGAAGATTTCATCCTGTTGAAATGTTTCACTTGTGATCTGCTCTGCGGCTGGCTGGATACTTAGGCAAGACTGTGCACAAAATTGTCACAAGCAACAAATAAATGAGTGACTAAAGAAGAATGAATGCAAATATGGGTGGTACAGACAACATCAAAAGTACTATGAAAACATCAGGGTATGCATAAGGACCTTTGATTAGATACTCTCAGTTATTACAGTCCATCCTAGAGTTAGAAATAAAGCCAGGTCTGTGGTATCAAAGCGGTTTACAGCCACATATGAGAAGAGGAGCGGTGCCTAAGGTAGTCATTTCTTTTTTTGTCAAGAGCCTTGTGGGAAAAGGGCAGAGGACACTTAATGAGTGGATGAGAGGCATTGGTAGTATTCTGGGTACAATACATTTTCAAACCTGTGTGTATGGCAAACTTTATTGGGCCTGCACCAATCACGTCACTTGTTCCCTTATTTACCACAAAAGGGTCTGGGTGGATGACACCTTATGGGTTTCCAATTTGCAGGATCGGGATTCTTTATGGAGATGTCTATTAAATATCCTATTTATGTAAATTGGAGTATGAAACATTGAGTTTATAGTTGCAACTGGCATGTCTGTGCTCTACAAGTCACAAGTTTGAATTTCGGCAAGGCCACCTCGGGATTTCTTCGTCCTAAGTTCAGCAAATTGAGCACCGATAAGCTGCATAATAGTTACAACTGTTGTGACAGCATTTAGAGATTGCATAAGTATGGGATGCAGCGCACAATACAAAATAAAAACAGGTGATTGGTGCCATGATTTGCATGTGTTTGTGCAGCAAGAGAATGCAGACTGGAGAAAGAAGTGTGTGAGGGTGAAATGTGGGTGATAGCCATGCGCTGTTGAGGGGTGGTGCAGGGAATGTGGGAAAGTGGATACATGGGGGAATAATGATCATGAGTTGGGTACGGTCAAAGAGTGTGTGTGGAATGTATTGATTTGCAGCTAGATGGTGGCATCTGTGGAAATAAGTCTAAAAGGCAGGTCTGATGAGGATGAAAGCTTGGTATCAGCAGTGGCATTGGGACCAGAATTAGTACCTTTATGAAGGTCACATGGCACACAAAGGTAGTCTATACTATATATTGGTGGAATTTGATCTAATCCAAGGTTGGAATGGATGTAAAGCATACATAAAGTGTGGCACAATCCATCCAACACGGGTGCTGCCTTAAACTAAAGTAGAGTTCGCAGACAGGTGCTGGGTAAGTAGTTGTACATTTCAGGCCTGTGCAACATTTTGGGAGATGGGCCTAGTGTGTATTGGTTCTGATTGATTATCATTTAATTTACACAGAAAGTTTTCAGATGAGAAGGTTCAACAGTTGAAATGGGCACTGATAACGAGGTACAGTTTTCCTCAAAAGTAATGAAAGCATTTTTTCAGGAGAATGGGAACAGTGACAGGTGGACTTCCTTGTACAATCCCAAAGCCAATGGACTTGCAGAACAAACCAATTCAATGGTTTCTAATAGAGTATAGTTAAGGCCTGGGCAGTAAACTTCGCTCCGTTCGCAGAGTTTGCGGACTTTTCTGCCCTCCGCACTCTGCGGAGCTCTGGAGTGCAGAAAACTCTGCTCTGCGATGTGCAGCGGAGGTTTTTCCCCGCTCACAATCGTGAACGGTAAGTTCGCACTGCACTCCGCCACTTGCTGAACTTCGCAGAGGTTTTTTGAAACTTTGCAAAGTTCCGCATAGCAAAACTCCGCGAACTACACCCAGGCCTAGATAGTTGCCACGAGCAGGTGCCCTGTTGTACCAAATGTTATCACAGGAGATGCTATAGCATACGACATCTTTGCTCCTACCAAGACTGGTGTGAGTACTGCAAAGATAACGAGAATGAAGGTGGAACTTGGACAGCTGGAAAAGGATGGTGAATTTATAGCAGATCTTCAATATATAAGGAAATGATAATATGTACTACATGTGATGAGCAGATGTACGTGAAATTTGCAATGCAGAGTGGGTGATGTAGTGTAAGTGTGGAAGTCCGAGGGTCCTACAGGAGGTCGTGTTTATTCTATCCATTGTGATGCACAATGTTGGGCGGGATATGTGGTGCAGGAAAATATGTCTTGGCGGATAACGTGAAGAAAGTGGTGGGTTGAATGGAGCCATTGAGGAGAAAATCTTGGGGAGGCTAAACGACTAGTCAGACACTGAACTGAGCCCATCGACTCATGAAAGACTGAAGTATTAGTTGTGTACGTTTACATCATTTGTCTTATCACCTATTAGTTTGTTCTACATTTGTACATATTTGTAAATAATGTTTGGAGATTTTTTGAGAAAGGGGGTTCTGCTGAAGTTGCTGCATTCCAGTGGAGTATTCGATATTATAGAGGGCGTGACGTCAAATCATGATGTGAATGTCTTCTGTCTGGAAGTAAGGATAGTTGGAGGAGCGCTCAGACAGAGCAAACGTACTGGGATTAGTAGAGAATTGTCACTGTGGGGCTTGTCTTATGGTCATAATTCCTTGGAGACCTGATTCACAAAGATTTTGTTATGCGTATGTGTGACATGCTATTAAATTCCAGGAGTAGGGTAGAAGTACTACTGGCTTTCTCCCGACTTACACCTATAATGCAGGACTAAGGCAGCTGTACTACAACAATAAGTCATAGCAAAGTCTTTGCAAATCGGTCTCATATTTTTATCTCCCTTGTGATGTTTGGTTATATCAGAGGGGTAGGGCCCGGGTGGCAGAGGTTTCAGGATGAGGACGCATCAGCACGTTTCGACAAAAGACTTTGCTTTCACCGATATTGTGGATATTTCTGAGATGGAGGAGTTTGTGAAATTGTGCAAAGCTCTTGTCATTCTAGAATTTGAGGACAGCAGCTTTGATGAAGAAAGAAAAAGGTTCTCGAGAAATTTGATGTTTTTGTTCCAAGAATCTTAGTACAGTTGAGTAGGAAGCACTGCCATCTTACTCTAAATGCATGGCACGCTGGGCAGTTGCCCGGGGGCCCCACATACATAGGGGCCCAATGCAGACCAGAATTTAACACAAATTTTCCATTAAACATTTTTATTCCTGTGAGTCGTTGTGTATGAAGGGCCCAGTGCACTGCTTTGCCCAGGGGCCTGTAATGCTTTTAAGACGGCCCTGGTAGAAAGTGAGGGAGCGAGGAATGACAGCGGCTGTGGGGCTGATTAAGCCACTTCATTGTACAGGGACATTACTTCGGTTCAGCGCACCTTTCTCCGTATTCTTCTATTCATGGCGCTCACCTTTGTAGTCATGGATTTGCATTGTTCACTAATTTCTAATTTGAAAAGAACAACAATTATCTAAGGCATTCAGAACATCCATTTACATGTGATGGTAACATGATTTAATCACCCTTAATGTTGGATTTAATTATATGAAAAGAGAATGACTACATAAAAACACAACCATCCAATAGTGGTTGTTCAGGTTGTTTTAAATATAAATCTTCTAGGCAATGTAGATATTTTGTGTGGAATACAGGAGACAAAGCAGCTTCCTCAAAGAGGATGGGATGACTCATCTGAACAAACATACTTTCCGCCAGTGCCTACTTGTAAAAAAATAAGCGTCGGGCTCAGTCAGGCCTGGAGCTTGCACCACCCATTGCCATCGTTGAAATTGACAGCACCTACACAATTACTAACAGCACACTGCTACAAATGTGTCAATGCAGCCTATTTCAGGCCCCAAAGCTATAAAATTAGCTTGAGCTGCAGGTATTAGTTGTTTTTAATGCATACTGAATGAATAAACAATTGCTGTTCTGCTCATCTCTAGATGATAAAAGCAGCGCCACCATGTGGCAGATGTCATATGTGCCAGTGTGGACAACTAAATGCAGGTTCCAAGCACCGGAAACAACCTGCTCAAATTAAGCACTGCTCTCCGCTATAGTAAAGTGGTAGTTTCCAGTATCATGCCTGCGCTTGTGCTGAAAGATAAAAAAAAGTACACTGCTCATGATAGCAAGGATCGCACAACAAGAATATGGTCACACTCTTTACACGCGTGTACTACAGAAAGTTCGTAATGCCTATGATTGGTGTGCAATATGAATATCGAAGACAGAATATCATGTTAAGGATTTATCGAGGGCAAAATATTGAAACAGAAGGATCGAACGATAAGTAAATAAAGATTTTCTATACCTAACTTCGCTTCTATGCACCTTGAAGATTTATGTATACATGTATCATCAAGGTGCGTAGATGTGGAGTTAGGAATAGGAAATCTATAATTCCTCTAAATGCATTTACCATTTGATATTTTGGTCCTCGATAACTTTCCATGTCCATGATAACTTTATATCACAATATGTCTTTGTTTGATAATAAATAGTATGATCCTAGTATTGTATTAAATGTAGAAATTGTACGCAATCCTAGGCCTGACATAAGAAAAGAATCCGACTAGAAGGTGATGCTACACACTTTGCCGCTCCTTGAAGAATAACCATTGCTACATGAGCACAAAGGTGTGTTTAATTAATCAATCAGTCAATCAGGGGTTTGTAAAGCACGGCTACTCACCCGTGAGGGTTTCAAGGCGCTGTGATGGGGGAAGGGGCTGCTGATCCGTCCCTGCAATATGATAAAACCTCCTCACACGTGCCTGCAGGCACCTAAAAAAAAAGACATGTCTAATGGCCTCGCAACCTCGAAGGCGCTGTTTAAGTCTCCGAAGAAAAAATGACGCAGAGCAGCTTTCTAGTCAGATATTAAAATGACATAATGTGTCCCACAAATAGCTAATATAATAGCTGATCTCTGAAGATAGAAAGGGTGAGACTGAGGCGAGATGCACTGGTGGAGGAATACATGAATACATTAGTCTGTTATTTCCTGGTTTCCATCAACTCAACTTTCCAAACTTGAGCTGTCGAAAGCGCATACGGAAAAGTAAGGAGACACTCTGGTAGCCTTGTAAATGATTCATTTTGGCGCGCGCCTGCTCGCTGAGATATCAGAGCCGGCCGCAGTGCCAAGAAGTCGTTGAGTCAAACAGTGAGCTGGCCGCACAGGTCCATGTTTTGTTTTATTATTTGCACTTGCTCAGCAAGCATCAGTTCAGGACAGCAGGCAGCCATCAACATGCACCTGGGACAGGGCATTTCATGAAAAAGCGCAGTTACCAGGCAATGATGGCTTTGAAAGGTTAACTTCAAGGCTTTGTTTTTGTGGCTGTTTGGCACGTGCGGCTGATTTCATTAACAACGAAGGCATATCATTAGCTAATTGCTGGACTGACCAAAAATAGACCTGAGCTGTTTGAACCCTTTGTTACCTTTCCAGCCTAGTCAATGTGCCAATCCCGGGGCCAATCCGGCATAAATACGGTGATCCATAAACGTGTGTTCAATGTCACTCAAGGCAGCCAAGCGTATGAAAACAGGCCTTGGCAAAGGCAATAGGCTTGACCTTTGTATAGGGAAAAGGATTCTTTGTAAATAGCTTCTGCAGGGCAGGTATGTGAAGCCATCACACTTGTGTTAGCAAAGCAATGCTCTCACAGGCTAGGAGTCTGCAGAACTGAGATAAGAAGGCGGCTCCGCACAAAACTTGACAGCGTAAACTAGGCCGACAAAAACTAAGACTAGCAGATATGAGACTTCATTGAAGCCAGCTAGACCTCATGGCCCTCAGAAGCCCAATACATGAAAAACCAGGAATACCTCATAGCACCCAGGAGCGGCAGTACACCAAAAGCAAACAAGATCTCGTGGACCTCAGTAGCCCAGTACACCAAAAGCAAACAAGACCTCGTGGACCTCAGGAGCCCAGTACACCAAAAGCAAACAAGACATCGTGGACCTCAGGAGCGCCAGTTCACCAAAAGCCAACAAAACCTTGTGGACCTCAGGAGCGCCAGCACACCACTAGCCAACAAGACCTTGTGGAATTCAGGAGCGCCTGTACACCAAAAGCAAACAAGACCTCGTGGACCCCAGGAATGCCAGTCCCCCAAAAGCAAACAAGACATCGTTGACCCCAGGAGTGCCAGTACACCAAAAGCCAACAAGACCATGTGGACCTCAGTAGCCCAGTACACCAAAAGCAAACAGGACCTCATGGACCTCAGGAGCCCAGTACACCAAAAGCAAACAAGACATCGTGGACCTCAGGAGCGCCAGTACACCAAAAGCAAACAAGACATCGTGGACCTCAGGAACGCCAGTACACCAAAAGCAAACAAGACATCGTGGACCTCAGGAGCCCAGTACACCAAAAGCAAACAAGACCTCATGGACCTCAGGAGCCCAGTACACCAAAAGCAAACAAGACATCGTGGACCTCAGGAGCGCCAGTTCACCAAAAGCCAACAAAACCTTGTGGACCTCAGGAGCGCCAGCACACCACTAGCCAACAAGACCTTGTGGACTTCAGGAGCGCCAGTACACCAAAAGCAAACAAGACCTCGTGGACCCCAGGAATGCCACTCCCCCAAAAGCAAACAAGACATTGTTGACCCCAGGAGTGCCAGTACACCAAAAGCCAACAAGACCATGTGGACCTCAGTAGCCCAGTACACCAAAAGCAAACAAGACCTCATGGACCTCAGGAGCCCAGTACACCAAAAGCAAACAAGACATCGTGGACCTCAGGAGCGCCAGTTCACCAAAAGCCAACAAAACCTTGTGGACCTCAAGAGCGCCAGCACACCACTAGCCAACAAGACCTTGTGGACTTCAGGAGCGCCAGTACACCAAAAGCAAACAAGACATCGTGGACCTCAGGAGCGCCAGTACACCACTAGCCAACAAGACCTTGTGGACTTCAGGAGCGCCAGTACACCAAAAGCAAACAAGACCTCGTGGACCTCAGGAGCGCCAGTACACCACTAGCCAACAAGACCTTGTGGACTTCAGGAGCGCCAGTACACCAAAAGCAAACAAGACCTCGTGGACCCCAGGAATGCCAGTCCCCCAAAAGCAAACAAGACATCGTTGACCCCAGGAGTGCCAGTACACCAAAAGCCAACAAGACCATGTGGACCTCAGGAGCCCAGTACACCAAAAGCAAACAAGACCTCGAGGACCTCAGGAGCGCCAGTACACCAAAAGCAAACAAGACCTCGAGGACCTCAGGAGCGCCAGTACACCAAAAGCAAACAAGACCTCGAGGACCTCAGGAGCGCCAGTACACCAAAAGCAAACAAGACCTCGAGGACCTCAGGAGCGCCAGTACACCAAAAGCAAACAAGACCTCGAGGACCTCAGGAGCGCCAGTACACCACTAGCCAACAAGACCTTGTGGACCTCAGGAGCGCCAGTACACCAAAAGCAAACAAGACCTCGAGGACCTCAGGAGCGCCAGTACACCACTAGCCAACAAGACCTCGAGGACCTCAGGAGCGCCAGTACACCAAAAGCAAACAAGACCTCGAGGACCTCAGGAGCTACACCACTAGCCAACAAGACCTTGTGGACCTCAGGAGCGCCAGTACACCACTAGCCAACAAGACCTCGTGGACCCCAGGAGTGCCAGTACACCAAAAGCAAACAAGACTTTGTGGACCCCAGGAGTGCCAGTACACCAAAAGCAAACAAGACATCGTGGACCTCAGGAGCGCCAGTTCACCAAAAGCCAACAAAACCTTGTGGACCTCAGGAGCGCCAGCACACCACTAGCCAACAAGACCTTGTGGACTTCAGGAGCGCCTGTACACCAAAAGCAAACAAGACCTCGTGGACCCCAGGAATGCCAGTCCCCCAAAAGCAAACAAGACATCGTTGACCCCAGGAGTGCCAGTACACCAAAAGCCAACAAGACCATGTGGACCTCAGTAGCCCAGTACACCAAAAGCAAACAGGACCTCATGGACCTCAGGAGCCCAGTACACCAAAAGCAAACAAGACATCGTGGACCTCAGGAGCGCCAGTACACCAAAAGCAAACAAGACATCGTGGACCTCAGGAACGCCAGTACACCAAAAGCAAACAAGACATCGTGGACCTCAGGAGCCCAGTACACCAAAAGCAAACAAGACCTCATGGACCTCAGGAGCCCAGTACACCAAAAGCAAACAAGACATCGTGGACCTCAGGAGCGCCAGTTCACCAAAAGCCAACAAAACCTTGTGGACCTCAGGAGCGCCAGCACACCACTAGCCAACAAGACCTTGTGGACTTCAGGAGCGCCAGTACACCAAAAGCAAACAAGACCTCGTGGACCCCAGGAATGCCACTCCCCCAAAAGCAAACAAGACATTGTTGACCCCAGGAGTGCCAGTACACCAAAAGCCAACAAGACCATGTGGACCTCAGTAGCCCAGTACACCAAAAGCAAACAAGACCTCATGGACCTCAGGAGCCCAGTACACCAAAAGCAAACAAGACATCGTGGACCTCAGGAGCGCCAGTTCACCAAAAGCCAACAAAACCTTGTGGACCTCAAGAGCGCCAGCACACCACTAGCCAACAAGACCTTGTGGACTTCAGGAGCGCCAGTACACCAAAAGCAAACAAGACATCGTGGACCTCAGGAGCGCCAGTACACCACTAGCCAACAAGACCATGTGGACTTCAGGAGCGCCAGTACACCAAAAGCAAACAAGACCTCGTGGACCTCAGGAGCGCCAGTACACCACTAGCCAACAAGACCTTGTGGACTTCAGGAGCGCCAGTACACCAAAAGCAAACAAGACCTCGTGGACCCCAGGAATGCCAGTCCCCCAAAAGCAAACAAGACATCGTTGACCCCAGGAGTGCCAGTACACCAAAAGCCAACAAGACCATGTGGACCTCAGGAGCGCCAGTACACCACTAGCCAACAAGACCTTGTGGACCTCAGGAGCGCCAGTACACCAAAAGCAAACAAGACCTCGAGGACCTCAGGAGCGCCAGTACACCACTAGCCAACAAGACCTCGAGGACCTCAGGAGCGCCAGTACACCAAAAGCAAACAAGACCTCGAGGACCTCAGGAGCTACACCACTAGCCAACAAGACCTTGTGGACCTCAGGAGCGCCAGTACACCACTAGCCAACAAGACCTCGTGGACCCCAGGAGTGCCAGTACACCAAAAGCAAACAAGACTTTGTGGACCCCAGGAGTGCCAGTACACCAAAAGCAAACAAGACATCGTGGACCTCAGGAGCGCCAGTTCACCAAAAGCCAACAAAACCTTGTGGACCTCAGGAGCGCCAGCACACCACTAGCCAACAAGACCTTGTGGGCTTCAGGAGCGCCAGTACACCAAAAGCAAACAAGACCTCGTGGACCCCAGGAATGCCAGTCCCCCAAAAGCAAACAAGACATTGTTGACCCCAGGAGTGCCAGTACACCAAAAGCCAACAAGACCATGTGGACCTCAGGAGCGCCAGTTCACCAAAAGCCAACAAAACCTTGTGGACCTCAGGAGCCCAGTACACCAAAAGCAAACAAGACATCGTGGACCTCAGGAGCGCCAGTTCACCAAAAGCCAACAAAACCTTGTGGACCTCAGGAGCGCCAGCACACCACTAGCCAACAAGACCTTGTGGACTTCAGGAGCGCCAGTACACCAAAAGCAAACAAGACCTCGTGGACCCCAGGAATGCCAGTCCCCCAAAAGCAAACAAGACATCGTTGACCCCAGGAGTGCCAGTACACCAAAAGCCAACAAGACCATGTGGACCTCAGTAGCCCAGTACACCAAAAGCAAACAAGACCTCATGGACCTCAGGAGCCCAGTACACCAAAAGCAAACAAGACATCGTGGACCTCAGGAGCGCCAGATCACCAAAAGCCAACAAAACCTTGTGGACCTCAGGAGCGCCAGCACACCACTAGCCAACAAGACCTTGTGGACTTCAGGAGCGCCAGTACACCAAAAGCAAACAAGACCTCGTGGACCCCAGGAATGCCAGTCCCCCAAAAGCAAACAAGACATCGTTGACCCCAGGAGTGCCAGTACACCAAAAGCCAACAAGACCATGTGGACCTCAGGAGCCCAGTACACCAAAAGCAAACAAGACCTCGAGGACCTCAGGAGCGCCAGTACACCAAAAGCAAACAAGACCTCGAGGACCTCAGGAGCGCCAGTACACCAAAAGCAAACAAGACCTCGAGGACCTCAGGAGCGCCAGTACACCAAAAGCAAACAAGACCTCGAGGACCTCAGGAGCGCCAGTACACCAAAAGCAAACAAGACCTCGAGGACCTCAGGAGCGCCAGTACACCACTAGCCAACAAGACCTTGTGGACCTCAGGAGCGCCAGTACACCAAAAGCAAACAAGACCTCGAGGACCTCAGGAGCGCCAGTACACCACTAGCCAACAAGACCTCGAGGACCTCAGGAGCGCCAGTACACCAAAAGCAAACAAGACCTCGAGGACCTCAGGAGCTACACCACTAGCCAACAAGACCTTGTGGACCTCAGGAGCGCCAGTACACCACTAGCCAACAAGACCTCGTGGACCCCACGAGTGCCAGTACACCAAAAGCAAACAAGACCTCGTGGACCCCAGGAGTGCCAGTACACCAAAAGCAAACAAGACATCGTGGACCTCAGGAGCGCCAGTTCACCAAAAGCCAACAAAACCTTGTGGACCTCAGGAGCGCCAGCACACCACTAGCCAACAAGACCTTGTGGACTTCAGGAGCGCCAGTACACCAAAAGCAAACAAGACCTCGTGGACCCAAGGAATGCCAGTCCCCCAAAAGCAAACAAGACATCGTTGACCCCAGGAGTGCCAGTACACCAAAAGCAAACAAGACCTCATGGACCTCAGGAGCCCAGTACACCAAAAGCAAACAAGACATCGTGGACCTCAGGAGCGCCAGTTCACCAAAAGCCAACAAAACCTTGTGGACCTCAGGAGCGCCAGCACACCACTAGCCAACAAGACCTTGTGGACTTCAGGAGCGCCAGTACACCAAAAGCAAACAAGACCTCGTGGACCCCAGGAATGCCAGTCCCCCAAAAGCAAACAAGACATCGTTGACCCCAGGAGTGCCAGTACACCAAAAGCCAACAAGACCATGTGGACCTCCGGAGCCCAGTACACCAAAAGCAAACAAGACCTCGAGGACCTCAGGAGCGCCAGTACACCAAAAGCAAGCAAGACCTCGAGGACCTCAGGAGCGCCAGTACACCAAAAACAAACAAGACCTCGAGGACCTCAGGAGCGCCAGTACACCAAAAGCAAACAAGACCTCGAGGACCTCAGGAGCGCCAGTACACCAAAAGCAAACAAGACCTCGAGGACCTCAGGAGCGCCAGTACACCACTAGCCAACAAGACCTTGTGGACCTCAGGAGCGCCAGTACACCACTAGCCAACAAGACCTCAAGGACCTCAGGAGCGCCAGTACACCAAAAGCAAACAAGACCTCGAGGACCTCAGGAGCTACACCACTAGCCAACAAGACCTTGTGGACCTCAGGAGCGCCAGTACACCACTAGCCAACAAGACCTCGTGGACCCCAGGAGTGCCAGTACACCAAAAGCAAACAAGACATCGTGGACCCCAGGAGTGCCAGTACACCAAAAGCCAACAAGACCTCGTGGACCCTAGGAGCGCCAGTACACCAAAAGAAAACAACCTTGTGGACCTCAGGATCAGCAGTACACCAAAAGCCAACAAGACGTTGGGGACCTCAGGAGTGCTAGTACACCAAAAGCCAACAAGACCTCATAGACCTCAGGAGCGCCAGTACACCAAACCGCGTAACAGCACGCTCTATACATAAATACAATACATGAATAAGAGAACTGACCATGGTGTTATAGTCAACTCGAGGGTTCTACAACTGTTTCTACCATTCTTCTTTTCCTGGCAATTATCCTAGTTCATGCTGAATGTAAAGCAATTTTAATTGGACAACGCGCTAAATGTATACACTTATGATACCTTCTTTGCTGTTTTAATTTTTAATTCCACATTTAGTATCGTATGCTGCAAATAAAAAAGTTCCTCAATATTTTTTTATAAAGAAATATTGATATTAACGTGGAAGTGTCCAGTGTTCTAAACATAGTTTAACGCAGGTTAATCTTTGCGACGTCAGTGACAATTATAAATCCACATTGCAATGTATTAGAACTCTGTTCCCACATCAGTGTGCTGCGCAAGTCTGTCTTCTTGGTCTACAATGTGCAGTGACATCCTTGGGAGGCCCAGCAAAATGTGACCAGTTGTCAACCTCTCTGGATAAGGAAAAGGAGGGACTGACTGATCTGGACCTACCATTGTCACACCCATGGATAGCTAGGTTACTTGCCTGTCATCTGTGTGGTGCAAGCAGACCCACCTCGCCAAACCATAGTTCCTCTTGTGTTTCTTGTGGCTTGAGTCCCTACCTTGGTAGCACTCAACGAAGTCCTGTATCCAGAACGCCACTGTTGAATTTCTGGCCACTTACAAAAGTATTAATAAGCAAGACCTTTTATCGGTTTGTCATTCTCACATAAATACACAAGTTGGAATAAATGCACTCTTACATGTAGGCCCAATGTAAAGCGTACTGTTCATGCTTACCCCTCTATTATAATGCCAGTGCAGTAGTTTACCCCATAGAGTGATGACATGTCACTCACTCCAAATTAAAAAGGACATATCCCCCACTAACAATATTTCTAATATTTCTGGTCTCAATAACAATGACAGCCAGTAAATAAGAACATTTTGGGCCTAATCACGAAAGCGGTCAGACCAGAACCGACGGCTCGTCGGTTGCTGTCTGACCGCCATCTCCTGCTGTGGTCCAACCGACGCATTACAATGCGGGCAGTTGGAGGAAGCAGTGGGAGAAATAGACCAATGCTTTTGATGGGCTCAAGAAGCCCATCAGAAACTCACCATACTCCCTTAAGGACGGCGTTTCCTCAGTCTGGATTATGATGTTGGTTTCCGACAGTCATTCCATGTCGGCCTTTCCGACATGGAAAGGCTATCAGAAAACGACATTGGGGGCACTAGAGGGCTGCTGTCTCTCCACTGCCTTAGCATTTGGGCCTGGGGGTCAACGTGAGGTGCCTGCCACACAATACCAGATGTTTGAAAACATAAATTTTTCTATGGGAGTTTATGCTGTGGGCATACCTTTAAGTAGCTCTCCTGTGTGCAACCCAGATTACTAAATTAGAACTTCTGCTTGGTTGAACCAAAATACCTGTACCGAAATTGAGAGTGTATATTTAAGATGAAAATGTGTTAAATTTTGGAACTTATAGCTGTTTTTTGGAGAAAAATGGCCGACTTTCAAAATATATTTAAAACTGAAATTCGAGTGACAAATCATGTAGCATTTGGGACACTTTTTACAAATGGGGCAACCACTGGTGTAACAAATGATGTAGCAGGGGCAAAAGTCCACAAGTGGCAGTGAAAAGAAAAAGGAACTGCTGCCTGATCCCTGTAAACTACAGGGATGAGGACCGATGGCTTTGAGTGGAGTACGCTCGGGTGCAAATCAGGGGTGCAAGGAAGGAGATCGCCCCTGTGGTGCCTGTGGTCAGGCGGGCAACTAGAGCCAAATTTGGGGGGGTGAAAAATATTTCGGGGGCGGGGGGCTAATCCTTCCAACCATAGACAGAGTGGCTGTAAGAAGGGGTGAAAAGACAACAGAAGCCTAATTTACAAGTAAATGGTCTTTTAAAGACCTGTTAAGTACTCGGGTGTGGCTGCAATTAGATGGTCGTCAGCCCGTGAAGCTGTGTCAGCCCGGGCTGACACACACGACGGGGGGGGGGGGGCTGAAGCCCCGTGAGCCCAATGGGTGTTGCGCGCCTGCCTGTAGTACACACTGTTATGAGTTTATGAAGTGAACAAATCAAGAATTCAGTTTGGATTGTCTGCCGTGTGTCCTCACAACAGAGAAAACCTCTTATGGCATCTGATTGACACTTCTCTCCATTAGATGAGGGAAATGTAGGACAATGTCTCAAAGTCTTCCTACCTCCCTCCACTAGAATCAGTTCCCTGCATATCTATAGATTGTTCTATAGAAGTACCACCAATATGATTCGCCTGAGATTGACGCCTTTTCACCTCCCTCCTATACCATCACATTTCCCCTAATCTCCACAAGTCAGTGGGCCCAGGGACTCTGTGCTACGTTCTTAATTTCCTCTAACACCTCCAAAACCTTGTTGATCCCTCCCACCTCTTGACCTTCCTTTTATTTCAGCCTTTCTCAAAAAATGTTCTCTTGCTTTATACCCATCAAAGTATGTGGCTCTGCTGTAATCATAGCACCGTGCTCTGTACATATGCACCCTCCTTACCGAATCATTACTGTGAACACGGATTTGGAAGACCAGAAACTGGATATGGGTGCATTTAGAAATGTTAACTGGGTTGTGTTGCACTCAAGTTTCTGCACCAGAAGTCTAGGTTCTGCCTTCCAATTGGGCAAATGTTAACCTGATAGTATGCTAATAAAGTTGAAAAAAAACTGCTATTGTGTCCTAAGTTCGATCCTGATGTTGTCTTCAAAATGTTCAGTAAAGTACTGCAACAAAAAAAAACTGCCCATGCTGGGCCCTCGGGCTACTGTTGATTGTTTTCGGGAAACTAAGCAAGGCCTATTTCTTATTGTTGGTTGTCTTAGCAAGCGCCATCCTGATTTCTTATTTGTTGTTGATTTTTTGTGAATTATTTATGTTGATTAAGGTGTTGGTCTGTGTGATTACATTTATCAATTAATATTTCAGTCAAGAGTTAAGCAGAGCCCATCCTTGGTGTTGGAACTGAACTACAAAAATAAATTAACGATGATGGATGATTGCAGGGCTTAACTTAATTAGCATCACTTGGGCTCAATTTAGAAATCGAGAACCTCGTGAGAAATTTCAGTAGCAGATTTATTCAGAGTGTCAAAGCTTGTCATGTCGCTGCTCTCCTGCATACTTGCCCCTCTGCATTTAAAGCTAGTATTTGTTTACTCAGGTTCAGCTAATTAGCCAGTAGCTTTGCCACATATCCTACACATCGAGTGTTGGATTCTTGGCCTTCCATATCACCTCTTGTTTACCATTAAGAGAGCGGTAACCTCAGAGTGAAGGGGCGTGTTCTGGTTCCACCGCGCTGATTGGCCTCTTGTTGATGCTAATGATGGCCGCCCAGTGACTTGTGCTCTGGGGAGTCATTTCCGTCTGACGCGGCCAGGCTAGGCAGAAAGGTGGCCCACGGGTAGGGAGGTGCTTATTGGAGAGAACGAGAGCAGGGCAGCCGTCTTGTGGCATTCAGGGCGAGCAATTGTTTACATACCAGTGTTTTATTTGCAGATTTTTCCAGCGTTGTGGAGAAATAGGTTTAGTCATTGAACAGTGTGCAAGGAAAAGTCACTCTACCCCCCCCCCCCCTCCCCCCCCCCACCACCACCCTCCGCACCTGGACCCCGGTCAGCACCGAAGACACCATCCACACGATGAACACCATCCACTCCGGATCACCAACCGACCCATGCCCCCACCACGTCTTCAACAAGGCCGACTCCGTCATCGCACCCCAACTCCGGGACATCATCAACTGCTCCTTCAACACCGCCACCTTCCCGGAGAGCTGGAAGCATGCCGAACTCAGCGCCCTCCTGAAGAAACCATCAGCGGACCCCACCGACCACAAGAACTACTGCCCCATCTCGCTCCTCCCGTTTCCAGCCAAAGTCGTCGAGAAGAACGTCAACAGACAGCTTACCACCTTCCTCGAGACGAACGGATCCCTCGACCACTAGCAGTCCGGCTTCCGAGCAAACCACAGCACCAAGACCGCCCTCATCGCAGCCACTGACGACATCCGAGCCCTGCTCGGCAACGGGGAAACAGCGGCCCTCATTCTCCTGGACCTCTCCGCAGCGTTCGATACTGTCTGCCACCGCACCCTAGTGCAGCGCCTCAGCAACATCGGAATCCAAGAGAAGGCACTAGAGTGGATCATCTCGTTCCTCGCCGGAAGAACCCAGAGAGTCCGCCTCCCCCCATTCATATCCGAGGCCACCGAAGTCATCTGCCGCGTACCACAAGGATCATCTCTCAGCCCCACCCTCTTCAACGTCTACATGAGCCCCCTCGCAGCCATCGCACGCCAACACAACCTCAACATCATCTCCTACGCCGATGACACCCAGCTGATCCTCTCCCTCACCAACGACCCAGCCACCACCAGAACCAACCTACACGAAGGGATGAAAGACGTAGCCGAGTGGATGATGAACAGCCGCCTGAAACTGAACTCAGACAAGACGGAAGTACTCATCCTGGGATCATCGCCCTCTGCCTGGGACGACTCCTGGTGGCCCCCTGCCCTGGGAACCTCCCCCAAGCAAACGGACCACGCACGCAACCTGGGCATCATCCTGGACTCCTCCCTCTCGATGACCAGACAAGTCAACGCCGTCTCATCATCATGTTTCAACATCCTACGCATGCTCCAAAAGATCTTCCGATGGATCCCCGCCGAAACCAGGAAGACGGTCACCCAGGCTCTCGTCACCAGCCGACTGGACTACGGAAACACCCTCTACACCGGAACCACAACCAAACTGCAGAAAAGACTCCAACGCATCCAAAACGCCTCCGCACGACTCATCCTGGACATCCCCCGACACAGCCACATCTCCGGACACCTGAGAGACCTGCACTGGCTCCCCGTCAGCAAGAGAATCACGTTCCGACTCCTCACCCACGCACACATGGCCCTCCACGACCTGGGCCCCAGGTACCTCAACAACCGCCTGACCTCCTACACTCCCACCCGCCAGCTACGATCGACCAGCAACGCCCTCGCCACCGTTCCACGCATTCGAAGAGCCACCATGGGAGGAAGATCCTTCTCCTACCTGGCGGCCAAGACTTGGAACTCCCTCCCCATCCACCTCCGTCTGACCCAAGACCACCTCTCCTTCAGGAAGCAACTCAAGACCTGGCTGTTCGAGCAGTAGCGGGCCATTCTCCCCCAAGCGCCTTGAGACCCTCCGGGTGAGTAGCGCGCTATACAAATACAATTGATTGATTGATTGATCTAATGGTGACTGTGATGCTCCAGGTATGGCAGGTTCGCACCTCCAGGAGTTCCGTCCAGGGCACGAGTCGGGGGTACACGCAGGTGGACGGCGTCCACCCACTTCTTTCACAGGGTGTAGCCATCCACCCTGCCAAGAATTTGGGCCTTACTGAACAACTTGCTAAACTTGCCCTGGTGTAATTTCCAAACACCGGAACACTTTCAGCAGCGCCTGCACGTTGCCTGCTTTCCATCTGCAACAAGCAACAAAGTGCAGGCGGTGGGGACGGGGCTTTCTTGTTTAAGACTCCTGCTGGGCCCATAACAGAAGCCGAATTTGAGGGATCATCAGGCCTCCTTTTGTTGGAGTCTCTTGGCTGGGAGCAGTCAGGAGCCTCACACCTGATGCAAATGAAGCTGAGGGGAAATAAAGGTTAGCACTTCACACATACTTAAGAAAGGCAGCTTTTCACTTTGTTTTCATTTTGTTAAGTCCCTGGTTAGGAGATATGCATGCACGGTAAGAACATTAGATGTGTTGGTCTTTCCCAGTATTTACACACAGCAAATTGCATTTATATACGGCTTACTACACCCGAGGAGGCGTTGAAATAATTTAAGTACTACTATTTTTTCTTGCATAGCCCTTCTCATCCCAATGCAGGGTGTCAGAGGGCTTTACATCAACACGTGCATATTACATGTACAATAAATTATATAAATGTGTAAATGAATGTACAGGATGTCTTACATAAAACTGGGGGATTGCAAGGTGTAGAAGTCACATTTCATCTTCCATAACTTACTGTGCTATTATCCTCCCAATGCACTCAAACGTACATGATAGACCTGTTAAACATATATGTGAGGGCTTTTGATCTGATGTCACTTTTTGTGATGTCACTTCCAGTAAAGTTGCGGCTTGTGACGCCACTTTCTATGATGTCAATTCCTGTGATGCCATGTGTGATGTTGTGCGCCGTGATGTCGTGGGCCATGATGTCTAACTAGGTTAGTCCTCCCACTTCTTTTTTTAGGACTTGTGCCCTGGTTACGTCACGGAAGGACTGGAAACTGTTCCTTACACTGCTGAATGTCTCTAATCAGTGCACGGTACAAAAGAGGGTGGTGATGGACGGAGCATCTGAACCAATCAAACACTCACACCCAGTCAAAAGATCTGGGTTTGATCCATCACCGTTCTTTAGCCCACTCTGCCACCCCAGTTCAGACATGGCTATATGCAAATCAGTCTGTCCCTGTGCCTCATGGGAACAGCCCAGCCCGAACTGCCAAGCCATGCCTTCCCTGGACCGGAAACAAGCTTCCGAGGACCGGTTTCTGGCATTACAGCCGTCTTCAGCCCGGCTTGCTTGAATCCAGTGGCAAAGTGAGCACGGGACTCACGTCTGAGCATAACCTGCCACACTTATGGCGGCCAAAGCGGTACAAAAGGGGGTGGTGATGGATGGAGCATCTGAACCAATCAAACACTCACGCCCAGTCAAAAGATCTGGGTTTGATCCATCACCGTTCTTTAGCCCACTCTGCCACCCCAGTTCAGACATGGCTATATGGAAATCAGTCTGACCCTGTGCCTCATGGGAACAGTCCAGCCCGAACTGCCAAGCCCTGCCTTCCCTGGACCGGAAACAAGCTTCCGAGGACCAGTTTCTGGCATTACAGCCATCTTCAGCCCGGCTTGCTTGAATCCAGTGGCAAAGTGAGTCAAGCTATCCTGGCTGAAGACGGCTGATAGCCAGAAACCGGTCCTAGGATGCTTGATTCCGGTCCAGGAAAGACATGGCTTGGCAGTTCGGGCTGAACTGTTCCCATGAGGCACAGGGTCAAGGCTGATTTGCATATGGCCATGTCTGAACTGGGGTGGTGGGGAGTGCAAAAAAACGATGGATTTAGGCCCAGATCTCTGTACTGGGGTGAATGTATGACATTGTTCTGCATTCTGTCCATCAACTGTTGGTTTTGCATTTGTCACCCCGAGTGGGATGGGTATGCTCAGACGTGAGTTCCATGCTCTCCACACCACTGGAGTCAAGATATCCTGGCTGAAGACGGCTGATAGCCAGAAACCGGTCCTAGGATGCTTGATTCCGGTCCAGGAAAGACATGGCTTGGCAGTTCGGGCTGAACTGTTCCCATGAGGCACAGGGTCAAGGCTGATTTGCATATGGCCATGTCTGAACTGGGGTGGTGTGGAGTGCAAAAAACGATGGATTTAGGCCCCGATCTCTGTACTGGGGTGAATGTATGACATTGTTCTGCATTCTGTCCATCAACTGTTGGTTTTGCATTTGTCACCCCGAGTGGGATGGGTATGCTCAGACGTGAGTTCCATGCTCTCCACACCACTGGAGTCAAGCTATCCTGGCTGAAGACGGCTGATAGCCAGAAACCGGTCCTAGGATGCTTGATTCCGGTCCAGGAAAGACATGGCTTGGCAGTTCGGGCTGAACTGTTCCCATGAGGCACAGGGTCAAGGCTGATTTGCATATGGCCATGTCTGAACTGGGGTGGTGTGGAGTGCAAAAAAACGATGGATTTAGGCCCAGATCTCTGTACTGGGGTGAACGTATGACATTGTTCTGCATTCTGTCCATCAACTGTTGGTTTTGCTCTAATCAGTGCACAGCCGAGATTGTGCACATACACTTACACAGAGACCGCCATGCTAGCTCTCTCTCACACGAGACGCAAACCTACCTCAGTTCCAGTCACAAACCTGGCTGTTTACAGATCAGGCCAGTATAAGGGGGGCGTGGAGCGAGGTGGGCTCTAGGGGGAAATAATCTAAAGCAAGCATTTGCAATGCAATCGGCCTCACCTTTGGGACCTTATAAATATTTAGCTATGCAGCACATTTTGTTGGGAGCTGTACTATCTACTGCTGTTTAACATGGAGGCTTCAACACTATTAGGCACATTATCGCATTACACAATGTTTATGATAATATTTACAAAACAGTTGCTGCGGCTCTGTTAGAGTGGAAGCGACCCAGTTAAACACTTCACCACTCAAGGCCCTTCATTTCAAGTTTATGCTAGCAGCCGACATTTGCATCAAGTTTGTTTTACTTTCCATCACATGCATGCTGCTGTTTCACTTAATCACCAAAAATGTAAGGGGCTCCTCCACTAGGATCTCAGTGGCTCATCAATGCTAACTCTTTGACACCTTGTGGGGACCCAATATGAATTCTACTTCAAAAAGATTTAAGTAGACTGACTGTAGGAATCTTCTCAATCACGGTGCCCATAGATTGACTTGATAGGTTTGGAACATTATCAGAGCAAAATAATAACAACGGCATACCAAACATCCGCCATTCCATGCTGTTAAACGACTTTGTTGGGCTGGGTTCACAAAAGCATTGAGAAGAAGCATATTCTACTTCTGTTTACGTAGTTTTCTGACTTTTAGGGGATTCTCGATAATGCCTATGAAGATACAAGGAAATAGGAGCAGGCCTAGATTTCATGCGTACGCCTGCCCCTGAAGTGTCGGCATGATGAGCACCATCCACAAAGAAAAGCTGACATGCACATTAGCATAAGTAATTTTTGCCTTTTATTGTGAAACCAGGAAAATAAGATTCCAGGTAGAGGAACAACTTCCTGTACACCCACCCTCAGATGTGTTCCATGCCGTCCCCGACCCTGGAAACACACCTGTCTTACCACATTTGTTTGAGTAACTTCACTTGTGTTTTTCAAGTTATGAGTGTCCATGCACAATGTTTGTGCTTGGCCATCGAGTTCTGACATTTACATTGTACATAGGATAGGCGCGCGCTCTAATTCTTTACCTACAGCACTAGTCCGAACTTTATTGCGACTGGGCTAGTACTTTTCATCTCCTACTGAACAGAGGAGACTTTCTGATCAATTATTTGATTGAAAGTAGCTACACTAGGAGCAAAAACTGAGAAAGCTCTAGAGTACAGGGCAGCTAGTGCTGACATTGAATTTGGAGCCCATTGGAAAAATGGAGAAAAGAACACATTTTGGAAGGTTTTCGAGGTCTTTTCAAAGGCCATCACGTTTTGGGTTTCCTTTCGCCTTCCGTGGAACTGTCAGAATGAAAATCCATTGCTTTATTTGTGCTTTTAGTTGCAGGTGATGTGCACAGTTACTCATTATGGTTTTTATCATCAGATGCTGAATGAAAATAAAGCAGAGAAAGACAGAATGGCAGAAATAAGAAGGAACAGAAAAATAAAAACAGTTTCAAAGGTAATAAAGCAGGGATGAAAATAAACCTGAATGAACAATAGGTATAGGCAGGAAGTACTATTTCCTGGTACATACATTTGAGGGAAATGTGCAAGTTTGTACCTTGCAGCAGATAGTTTGACAGGTCGACACTTAAAAGATATAGTCGTACCGGTCCACTTCACCAGCTAGACAAACACGAGTGTAACTCCTTGTAGGAGAAAGTAAAGGCGAGCCTCTGTTCTCCGGAGGCCTCAATCCTCCTCATGTCCAATGAAGAACCAAATTGCGATTACTAATGTAAATAAACGAGACACTTGACACACTGCTGGAAGCGCACTCCCAAAATAGCCACCAAGAAGCCCATGCATAATTGGTTGATACTAGATCGGGTTCTCAATGACAGGGAAACTCTGGAAGATATCAGTTTCAGAGCACACCGCAGCTCTAGTGATAGCCACATGATGAGGTCTAAATTAAGAACAGGACAGCCATCTTTTCATACAAAGCCAGGTGCAGTGGATGAGGAAGTAATCAAATGTCAACATGGTGCCTAAAGTAATAGGGTACCTAAAAGAACCAGAAATATCCAGAAAATTGGGGCTATTAAAATGGACTGCTTCATTTAGGCAACAGGAAATTTATCAAAGAAATATTGGTGGATTAGGAAGAGCATTCTGTTTCATTTCATTGACTATGTCCCCGAGGGCTCGTAACCATATAGAGTTATGGGTGTGGTCTACTTGTGTTTCAACAAGACCTTTGACACTTCCATTTCGAAGACTCGCGTGTGGCTTCTTCAGAGTTGACATGGCTAGTAGGTAGAGCGTAGCACGAGACAAAGGAAAATGTTTACAAATGGATTTTTATCTGAGAAAACTAATGGGTGCTACAGGAATCACAACAAGAGCCACTTTGTTAAAGTTTTTTTTTTTAATTACCAACCTTGTTGAAAGCAGAAGGGAAGTACGGCCCCCGGAGGAAGGACAAAAATAAATTGTTGAAGAAAACTCAGAGGGGTACAAAAAAGGAAATGAAGAAGACTCAAGAGTTGTAAAGTGTGAGCAACTAATATTTATGAAAACATGAAAACTGGAGCAGGTGCCCTATACATATTCTTTACAATTGTTTGTGTTCCTCTCTTGAAGTAATTGCTTGTAAATGTCACAATATTGACGATGTCCTTCGAAATGTCTTTATGGACTGTGACCAAGATATTTAACATGCCCATAAAAGTGACAGATGGTGAACTGCACTGGAGATGGAGCACTTATCAGATTGGGTGTTGGCCTTTGGTGTATGTTCACTAAAATCACAAGGCTTCTGAGAGAACCTGGTGTTGATACAATTGATTTTAGCAAATTTGAAAAACCCCTTCTGCGACAGAGTATATTTATTACCTACTGGCATTTTTTGGCTTGCTTATAACTTTGGCGCCATTTGACGAATCCTCATGAAATTTTCCCTAAAAAGTGGCACGATATGTCTAGTTCTGCATGGAAAGTTTGCCGTGATCTGACAAGTGGGAGCCAAGAAAAAGGGGGGGGGGCACAAAATGTGCGTTTCCCATGCAATTTCCCATAGGGCTTTTGAACACGACTGCAGCCCGAACTAATAAACGGAATTACACCAAATTTGACGGAGAGGTAACTCTTGGTCCAGAAAAGGCCCTTTTTATGATTTGGTGTAAATCCGTTCAGTAGTTGCAGGGTTATTAAAAGAAAAAGAAAATGTTGTATATCTATGGATACAGACCTTCCGCGGTTCCCCCACAGTGGATCTTCAAAGTCATGCGCCACTTGCAACTCCATGATTGGCTAACAACAACCTGATGGGGAGGCTGCGGCTGCCAGTTTAAGTATCAGGGAATTGTCCCGGGGTCTTATAAACTTTCTGCAAAATGATTAAAGGGGTTAGGATAGAGGTACCCTGACACCATGGGTGTGTTAGAGGAGTGTGAGAGGGAGCAAAGTTGGGTACAAAATTGACTTATATCAGGGTGTTTTCCACTTCTGGAATACGCAGATCCCTCACAAGGCTGAGTGTGGTCCCCACGTAAATCCTCAACGGATCTGCAAATTTTGACATACTTTGGAAAAAAAACACTTTAAACCCCACTCAGACACCCACACAGGTACTCTCACACCCATTTACAGACCTGCACAGGCAGTGGCCCCAGATCACATTACATTACATAAGGTCAGATTCTTTTTATTTTAAGTACTGGAGATTAAGGGCCTTAGTACAACTTGTGGCGGTCCTACAGTGGACAGTGCAACACGCCACCACTGTAGGGCCGCCCAAACCATGGTGCTGCCACCCGCCAGATTAGAACTTTAATCCTTGTGTGGCGGGCGGTCATGCAGCGGTCTGGCCGCGGCGGTTTGTGAGGCTTATAGAAGAACCTCACATGCAATTCGCCTCTGCCAGAGCGCCGACTGCACCTTTTTGCACAGTGTGGCATACAGGACACACTGTGCAGGAAATGGGGGTGCAAACACAGGGGGGCACTACACGTGCCCCCCGCATGCACCCTCAAACCCAATTACAGCAGGGGACCCGGTTAGGGCCCCCTTTATTGCCATTCCGCCACACTTATCATGGCGTGTTTACCGATTGAGGCACCACGAGTATATTCCTGCCAGTGAAAGACCGCCGGGCCAGTGGGATCCTTGATCCCGGCCATGCCAGCGGTCTAATGGCTGCGGTCATAATACTGTGGGTGGGACTGCAGTATGGAGGTCGTCAGACCAACGCCACATTTCCGGTAGTCCTATGGACCGCCAAACTCGTAATAGGGCTTTGTGATTAGCCCAGAGGGAATATCGGAGCTCGAACTTGGTTCCTCAGATCTAAAGTAGGCAGCTCTGGCCATCAGCCGCATCCATATTTCTCAGTTTATGTGTGAAATTGATACACAAGTGGGATGATTGTGTATGATCACATATAGTGAGCACATTCTCTATTGAAGTTGATTTTTGATGTAAAAAACAGCAGTAGCAAAAAATACTGGAAGTTTCACCTGGAGTCTTGCTTGAGAATTCTTGAACGGGTTTGTTTTAAAACACCAGTTTCACCAGTGATACTGGAACAATTTTCAAAGTGGGGGTGCTGACATCAGTGTTACACTATTCAAAGCCCTAGATGCACACAAAGAGGACCAAATGTATTCAGCATGGGAATGTGGTACAGGTGTAGTATGTAGCTGGTTGTGCATTTTGGGGCACACGGTTGCAAAAGTATTAGTAAAGCATAGTGTGGCAGCCCACTGCCATTTATAGACAGCACATTTTCCATTAAAATGGTCTCTCATTTAGCACAGACATACAGTTTTACTGAAACAACGATATAGAACACATATCATAATGTGTGGAAATTCGGCTTTAGTGAATAAGTATCATTTGCGCATCATAAAGTAAAAGTGTCTTGATTTGGTTTGTTCCTACTAAAATCTTTCTTTCAATCACACGTGAAAATGACCAAAAATGTGCTAATTATATATTCTGAAATATGTGTACAATTCATTTAGAAGTATTGAAATTTAGTTGTGTGTTACAAAATAAATCACATGCTACAGCCTTTTCTTTCATACTTCCTGTATACCAGTAAGATTGTCATATAGTTCACATTAAAAACTCATCTCAGCAGTCAGAAAAAGAAAACATTAAACACCAATCTCCATGTTAAAAGAATAAGCATCAGTTTGTCAGATGACATAACCTGACATTTGACCCCTGTTTTTGAAGTACAGCAAACCAACTCTTACACAAATCAACAGAAATCAGCTGGTGGTGACCCACCAGAAGGTTGCAACCCACAGTTTGGGAAACATCAAACATTGCTTCTATGATATCCTGTTGTATTTGACCTCCCCTAGGCATTCACTGATTGTGTTTTTGGATATACTGGCGATTTACGGGAGGTATTCTGGTTTCGCTATAAATTGGGCAAAGTCAGTCCTCTTTGTGTTGAGTGGAGAACCGCCTAATGTCCCAACAAATTGTGCGGTAAAACTGGAGACGGAGGGGTTTCGTTATTTGGGTATTTTTGTATTGAAGGACCCCAAGGTGAGATATAGCGCTAATTTGGTACCCCCGTTGGCTAGGCTTAGAGGGGATGTGGCGAGATGGAAATCTCTGCCGCTCTCCCTGTTGGGTCGGGCGGTTTTATTTAAGATGCTGGCTCTTCCACGTTTCCGGTATGCCCTTCAAAACACCCTTGACCCGGTACCTCCCTCATACTTTAAGGAAATTGACAGCCGGCGGTTGCGACGCGAGTGTGGCATGAGGCCAACCGTTCTCTTAAGTGGGACGGGAAGATTACTTTGGCGACTCCACTATGAAACTCGGAGGGTCTGGTCAGTTTGTGGAAATCGAAAGGATTTGATCTGTGGGACCTTACAGGATCTCGCAGGTGAAAGACTTGTGGGGGAAGAACGTGATTCTCACATTTGAGGAGTTGCAGGACAGACACCAACTGCACGAGAGTGAGCGGTTTTGCTATATACAGATTAGGCACGCGTTGCTGGCTGATGTTCCCCGTGGTGTTACACCCCTGGAGGCCTCTTCGCTGGAGGACCGGATACTGGAAGGGCATCTCCCCACTAAGGCGATATCGCTGATTTATAAGAAGTTGATTAACCACACCGATGATCCCTTAGTGACACTCAGGGAACAATGGATTGCTGATGGGTTGGTCTTAGATGATGAAGATTGGGGGGAGGCGGTATCGTCTCCTAGGACAGTAGCCGTCCCGATGAGGCTCAGGTTGGTGCAGCTGAAGATTCTCCATCGCTCTTACACCACAGGTTCTAGATAGTTGCGGATGGGTTTAGCTGCAAATGCGGACTGCCGTAGAGGGTGTGGGATGATTGGGACATTTATGCATGTGCTGTGGGAGTGTGCGGAGGTTCGTGAATATTGGACTGCGGTGCATGGGAAAATACGGGAGGTGTGGGGAGTGCAGCTTGAGTTGGAAGCACGCCGTTGCTTGCTCAATGTATGGGAGCTGTCCGACCTCACAACCCACGGGAAACTCTGGGTCACACTTGCTTGTATGATTGCTAAACGTAATATTGCGCAGCTATGGGGTGCCAGCCAGGCCCCTCAGATTGGGAAATGGATGGAAGACCTGGATTGGTGTATGTTTCGTGAGCGGTCTGTGTATGTTGCCAGGGGGAGACCCGGAAAATGGGGGAAGATTGGGGTGCTTGGAATGCATACTGAGGTGATATTTGTGTGCCCCCCGCTCCAGCAGATGTTACTGAGATGTTGGATTCCACCTGACTCCGTTATTGTTTATTCTGTATTTTTTGCTGTAACCAAGGAAGTACTGTGATAGTTGCACAATGGCGGATGTCACCTGATGCAATTTTTTTTGTTATTGTTTGTTTTTATGTGTTCAATAAAAAGATTTTTTTTAAATGATTGCTTCTATATGATTGCCTGTGGCTTTGTAGAACCAAATCATTAAATACAATAATGGTTTTTGCCAGCTGCAATTCAAAATCATATTTTTTTCTGTAAAATGTTTCTTCCCATACTCAGTAGACAATTGGACAGCAAACAAACAAGTGCGCTAAGTCATGTCTAGGTGTCGTACATTTCTAACAGCAGACACTATCGTTTGTGTGTAATTTATACAGTTTTGTAAGAAGCAGAAGGATCTGCACAGAGTTATTTGACGAATTAAGTTGAGATTGTCATGAGGACCCACTTTTATTTACCCCCTTACAGTATTGTTTCCACTCCACATATTTTCTGATTTGATTAATGTATTTTCCCATTGAAGTATGTCTTTGTTGCACAGATTATCTTGATTAGTTTAAGCAAGATGTTTGTAAATATCAGAGGTATGGAGAGTATTAATCTAAGACCGAGGGAGGAACTGGATGTGAAAGAGAGAATCTTCCACATACAATTACTACCCTGGTCTTAGAGCTTTCTGAAGACATTGTTTCAGTTAATCTCCCATAGTTAGTGGAAGAGGGTGATGTCTGCTTTGCTCCTTTACATCAATTAATTGTCCTATCATGCAATGTAGGACTGTAATTTTAGCTCCAAAAATAACAACCTTTTTCTTGCTGGGTTATTAATGAAGAGTTTTGTCATTTTCATTGTGCGAGTTTGAGTATTCCTCTCACAGACGGTTTTGAACAGATATAATTTAAGTATGTTCTACTGTCTTATTTGAAATTCTCTAGTATTATCCAGTTAGGTATTTCAGATTTGAAAAAATGAGGGCCATATTACGAGTACGGCGGTCCTAGGACCACCATACTCATGGTGGCAGTCTGACCACCGTTACCACTGCGGGTTCGTCTGCAGTATTTTGAGTGTGGTGGTCGGACTGGCACAGGACTACCACATCCGCCAGGATCCCGCGGTGGTGATGCAATGGTAAGAGGCAGGAATATGCTGGGGGTGGTGCTGCGGCACCATCAAGCATATTCTGATTTGCTTTTCCATCGCACATTTCATGGCGCTGAGCCCGCCATGAAAACGGTGGTGGAGATGCAACTATGGGGGCCTGAGAGCGCATGCAGGAGGGCACATGTTGTGCCCCCCTGGAATTACACCCTCATTGCAAAAGGGTGTTGCATGCGCAACATGGTGCATGCCACACCGTGCAGGAACGAGCTGCAGGCACTGTCACAGAGGCAGTCAGCTATTAGGGCTCTCCTATGAGCCTAACACAGCCGACGCCGTGAAACCGCTGCAGCACCGCCTGCCCGCTCTGGATTAAACTCATATTATGGCAGGTGGGTGCACCACAGGTTTGATGGTACTCCTGCCAGCGCAGAAGTGGGGGTGCTGTAAGTGGCCCGCCAAACTCATAATAAGGCCATAAATACATACTTAACTTGTTGTAGGATGGCAACTTGATGGTAAGTTTCCAGATTTTTAAAGGCCAAACTAGACACTGTGTTAGCTGATTTGTAATTTAGACAAAAACTACATTTCTCCTTGACATCCCCTACATAAAAAAAGGAAATCAACAATGTGTCTATTTGTCTTATCTATTCTTCTAATGGCTTTTAAGAACGTTTACATTGCGCTCATTGCATGTAGTACAGAGACACTTGAATTCATTTGTACATAATGTTACAAATCTTGTGTATAGTGCAACAGATAATGGAATGGGCATAATACAACCAACAAGATAAATCATGGAAAATTGACCCGCACCAAGGTTTATACACCGTATTTGATTTATCCAATTTCTATATTTCACAGTAATAATAGATATTTAGACAGAAACTTCCCACACATAAGAATTTCAAAAAAGAGTTGATTGTAGATTTTTAAATTTTCTTTATTCAAGTTCTTAGTTAAAATTCACAGCATTGCTTGTTGCCAACGCGTTTCGTCACATCCGTGACTTCTTCAGGGATTCACATTGATATATCCGGCGCGTACCCCTCAAGACAATCAGTACAACATAGGGAAGGTACCTCCTGTTCTTTTATTTCCTGTTCTTTTATTCGCGCCTAAAAGATTAATGTCTTGTGGCCAGCGCTAGTATGAGTATAGGTGAGTCTGTAAACGTCCTGGACAATGTATGCGACCAACAAGATAACCAGATAACAGAATTTTTATAAGACTGACAGACTACTGTGAAGGATCATCTTAGAGCACAGTACTAGTGGCAAAATTTTAATTACACCAGTCATTTCGGGAATTTTGCAATACTTCTGACAGACAATGACACAATTATAGCTTTTTGTGTAATTCTGTGCAAAAAAGCATACTCAAGAGCACTGGAAAAGTGCCCTAGCGACTGCTGGCTGCTGCTGTTCCCGTTCTGCTGCATTCAGCGTTATATTCTTAGAGCAAAAGGCATCTCCTCTGGTCCATTTTGGATGCAAGGATGCATTTTGCATTGAACAAATAGTGCTTAATGCAGACTTAGAGCTCTTGCATAAATAATTGAATCTTGTGTATTTTTGCTGTAATGTGAAGTAATTATACTACAGCAAACTGCGTGAGTTACACCCACCCAAACATAGCACCAAATACAAATCTCTAGACAAGAGGAACAGTTCAGTTCCTTGCACTTCCACAATGGTCTCTCTGGAAAGCTCCCAAACGTCTATGACTCACTACACCAAGTTCTCTAGTAATCTTTAAGAGTCTGCATTTGTCTCACAATGCGCCTCATAACATCACAACAAGAAACCTCATGTGTCGCCTACCCGATCAAATTCCTTTGTACATGAGGTATGCCGACAAAATGTCATGTGAAAAAGTATTGTGGTACACAAATATTGTCTCAAAAACATGTGATGTCAGAAATATTATGGAACAGAATATCTTTTTAGGTATTTAATATTGTTTTTTTTTTAAATAAAGTTGTATATAAAATATTTTTTTGCATAGAATATAATTTTTTATTAGTTTGATAAATGTTAGATATTTTTGTTTTGTACGTTATTAATAGTGTATTAGTATTTGTGTTTAATTTGTTTGAGTATGTTTTGTAAATCTTTATAATATTTGTGCTTTTTTACAATGTACTTAGACAATATGAATTTATTAGCGGGCTGTTGGGTTTGTAAGGGGTGGGACATTTTTCAATATTTTAATTATTATTTTTGAATCATAATTAATGAATTAATTAGTTTAAGTATTCAGTTGAATATTAATTATGTATATTAATTCATTGATTAACTCTTACTATAATAATAATAATAATATGTTGATGTTTTATTATTTGTTAATTGATTGACCAATGTATCTCTTTTTTTAATTGTGTTAAGTATTATTTTTCTCCCCCTAATGCTGCCCAAAAATGGAGCAATAATAGTAAATCTGCTCCCTCCAAGGTCAACCATTTCCCTAATTTGATTACGTTAGTGTGGGAATAGTGACGGTAACCCCTTCAAAGCCCAATGCTTTCCCTACATTTTGCTTACGTTGAAAAGGAAATAGTAAACATGAACCCTCCAAAATACAACACTTTCTCTACAGTGTCTTAGATTAGAGTCAGTATAGTAAATCTATTCCTTCCAAAGTCCAAAACTTTGCCTACTATTGCTTAGTTCGGAGTGGTGATATTGGTGCATTCTTTTCTTTTCTGATATAATTTGCAATATGTTTTTATAATAAATATGTTTATCAATTTTTTATTGCCATTATTCTTAACTGGAACATATTTTTAATAATTGATTAAACAATGATTTTAACTTTAATGTATATTTTATATGAGTATATACATATATTTTTAATTGTATTTTATATAATTAGTTTAGTATTATTTGAAACTTAAACTTAAACTGAATATAATGCTATACACAATAAAATCGATATACTTATCTGTTTTTAACAATATTCTTGTCCACAATATTTTTATATCAATATTTTTGTAGCTTACATGCAACGTTTTAAAACACAATATTTTGGTTCCCAATATTTCTTTCACAATATTTGTGTCTCATAATATTTTTGTTCTCAATAAAAAATGAAACAACCGTACATGCACTGCTAAAATCAAGGTCTGCTACCAAAAATTTGGCTCATGTACACAACCTGGTCTTTGACAATTCTTCACATATCATTGCCCTCACTACAAATGGTTGAATGATGACTCAGTGACAGAAATAGGAGAAATCCACCCACCAAACTACAAGGTTGCAACCGGAACAGTAGGAAAAGGAAATGAACTAGCCATCACTGTGTCAAAGTCAGTCCTTCACACAATAACCCTATGAATGTATGCTACTCAAACACATTACAATCCTAGTGCCTCCATATTCAATTCATATTGCAATTGTACCCCACCCTATCAGTAAAAGCCAGATGTATTTTTCTGTGGACATCTTGCACTTGGAACAAGACATCACAAAATAAAATCTCAAAGTGGGTTTTCATCACAGTCAACCAAAGCATATAAGTAGATGACATGATTTGCGGGTGTTTCACCCTGGGCAAACACCAACACATGCTCAATACTGGTGTTTGCCTCTTGGTGATTGCCGTTCTTTGGGTTTTATTTTATGGGGGCTGCCCCCTATTCTCCCACTCCCCTGTGCATTTCACAACCTCCAACTGCAGCATTGTTTAATTAGGCACTACAGTGCAAGCAGTGAAATGTTTGTCTGCATAAAAAAGAGGCACAAAGTCTGCATACCTGATGGTACCACTGATAAGTAAGCCCAAGGCATAATCAATGGTCTGTACAATTGAGGTTTTGTACAGTCGATCAACCAACAAACTTGACTAGGTGAGAGAGTATATCTCTTCTTCATCCTGATCTTAAATCTGCCAATTTTATAATGCATTTGACTATGGATGGGCCATATTCTCATCAGCATCACCAATGAATCTGATAACAACATCAAACTAAACCAACAAAACCTAGTTGATTACCAGCCAGAAACACCCACCCCCTCCACCCACACAGGACAGGGCCCTTTGCAGAATTCCCCCAGAGAATTTCACCAAAGCACTTTGGAACTGTGAGCATTCTTCAAGCTTCTCATACTCAACAACCTGACCAAGTGTCTTGATCACACTGAACAACCAGTCACAAGTACCACCCATGTCTATAAACATGCTATTTAAAGGCAACATGAGACATGTCTAGGTTAGTATAGCAAAAGTGTAGAATTGCAACAGTGAACTCTTCAGTTTGCAATCTATAGGGAACTAGTGGCCATTCAACAAACACAATCTTCTACCGCTCCCTCTTCAAGAATTTGATAACTTTCTTCTGTGATGCAAGTGAGACACTAAGTGAACACATACAGTCATCGTGACCATTTACTAGCTTTCAGTTCCAAAATGAGCCGCAAAGCCTCACATCAGTCCTTGAGTTATTGTACATACACCGATAATCTCTCTCTCTCTCTCTCTCTCAAAGAAGCTGTCACGATAAACTGACATCTACAATGGAAATATTACCCTTCTTGTCCTGCTTGTCTAGCCTTTAATTATCGCTAAACTCATAAATGTCTATATCCCACTGCTTGTGCATACAATCACCACCCCACTACCAGAAAACGAAATCAGACCTAGGAATTTTAGACAGTTCTAGAACAATATTGTGGGAGTCTTTCACTGGAAATGAAAAAAAACAGGAAACTGTGGTTACTTATCAGATCTCACATCTTGAAAACAATATACTACTCAGCAACTGTTAGTTGGAATTGCATCCTCACCCACAAATTGAACCTACTCTTGTAAACATTAGAGAAGAGCTGACAACTTTGAGAACATGCCCATTTTTTGTGTGGTAACCACCATTTTCTTGCAGAAACTTATTGCTGGTGTTGAAACTCTGAGCACAGGAGAATTGCTGTTCAATGCCCAGTGCATGTGGGTTGAGCCCTAAAACATGTAGAAAGTGGCTAATCCCCGACTTACATATTTAACTCTCCTATAAAGCCATAACATATGGAATGGAAACTACACCCATGTCATAAAATGTTACAGTCCCAAACAATATTTTCACTGAAGAAGGCTCTAGCTGCCCTATAAGAAAAACTAGAGTACATATTCAAATATTAACTCTGCTATATCAAACTAGGGACCAGCTAGAAAAGTAATTAAATCACTCGTTTTCATATTTATTAAAAACACAATTCAGTGGCGAAGTCCTATGTTTGATACATATTTAGGAAAAGTAAATTGTAAGAAGCTACATTTTCCCTGCTTGAAGGACCTGTAGGGTAATTCACATTAGTTCTCCAGCAGCTGTCCAGCATGTGAAATGAAAAATTATATTTGTATAGCGCCGGAACTACCCGGAGGCCTCGCAGCGCTTATATTGATTGATGAAAGGGCGACCCGAGAGGTTAACAAGTTTTAGTGTACAAATGTGTTTTCAGCGCTTTCCTGAAAGCCATCCTGTTTGGGTTCCCTCTAAGGGCGAGGGGAAGGGAGTTCCAGAGCTTAGCAGCCGTGTGGGAAAAAGAGCGGCCACCCCATCTGGCTTTGTTGATTTTTGTTGTAGTCGCTAGATGCAGTGATCCGGAGCGAAGGGCTCTGGGGGGGACGTAGGGCAGAACTAAGGGAAACAGGATGGCAGGGCCCGTTCGGTGGAAGGATTTGTGCACAATGCACATAGCCTTGAACTGGGCTCTGGCGGCGACTGGAAGCCAGTGAAGATTATCTAAGGCATGCTTGACTGACTGCCAGCGGGGGATGTTGTACAATAGGCGGGTGGCGCAATTTTGGGTAACCTGGAGCCTGTGGGTCACAGCTACCGGAGCTCCCAGGTATAATGCGTTTCCATAGTCCAGGCGAGAGAGGATCAGGGCCTGGACCATGATTCTCCTCGCCTGGAAAGGAAGCAAGGGGAGCACTTTACGAAGCATCTTCATAAGCCCCGCGCAAGTAGCCGCTGTTTTAGTAGCTTGAGCCGAGAAGTCTAGCGACTTGTCGAGCCATATGCCCAGGCTCTTTATCTGAGGTTTGGGGAGGGGAGGGGCGCCGAGGCAGGTGGGCCAGATGGAGGTCAGAGAAGTCAATGGAGGGTTGCCCAGTAGCATGACCTCCGTTTTCTCTCCATTGAGTTTGAGGCAGGAGAGTTGCATCCACCTAGCTACAGCCTCCAGACAGGGACCTAAGGTGTTAGACGACCCATCCGTGTGGTCTAGAGAGACCACCAGTTGGGTATCGTCTGCGTAGGTGACAATACGCACACCAAAAGGTTGGACTATCCCCGCTAGAGGTTGCATATAAACGTTAAAAAGCGTGGGGCTCAGGGAGGAGCCCTGAGGCACCCCGCAGCTAAGTGGATGTTTGATGGAAACTGCCTCACCCTCAAACACCTGGAAGAAACACTCATCTAGGAAGGAAGACAGCCATTCCAGTGCCGCGTCCGACACACCCAAACCCATTTAACAATGTAATAAAATGGTATGGTTGACAGTGTCGAACGCGGCGCTGAGGTCGAGCAAAATGATGGCTGCCTTTCCTCCCCGGTCCAGCACGGCTCGGGTTTCCTCCGTCACCGCAATAAGAGCAGTTTCGGTCCCATGCTGGGGGCAGAACCCTGTCTGAGAGACACAAAGCAGATCCGCTGATTCCAGGTAATCTACTAAGATGGTGTTGATGTGCCTCTCAAGCAGTTTACTCATCCAGGGGAGTAAGGAAATAGGGCGGAAGTTAGCCAAGTCGCCCTGGCCAGGGAGGGCTTTTTTAATAAAGCCTTGACCATCGCACACTTCCAAGAGACGGGGACAGAATTAGTGGTGATGGAAGCATTGAGAGCGTTCAGAACGGCCGGGCGGACAGCATCCCAGACCTTAGTGAGAATCTGCGGAGGTGCTGGGTCATTGGGGGATCCCGAGGTGACTTTTGGCATGATTTTGTCAATTGTGATGGAATCTAACAGAGGGAATTTATCCAGCGTGCGAGGGGCAGTGGGAGCTGTCTCCGGGAAGATGGTGGGTCCCTCAGCCTCATTACCCCCAGAAAATGAAGAATAGATGTTTTGGATCTTCTGAAAGAAGTAAGAGGCTAGATCATCACAGCGGGATTGAGCGCCCGTTGGGGACAGAAGCTCGGGGGTAAGGGAAATTAAGGATTTGGCAATTTAAAAAATTTCCTTGGGGGAGTTGGCAGCAGAGTTAATTTTTGAGTCGTAGAAGAGAGCTTGCACAGTTTTCATTTCACGTTTGTAGAGCTTTATAGCAGCTCTGTAATCGGCTTTTTTTTAGGGTGAATGATCACTTCTCCATGCTCTTTCTAATTTATGGCAGGATTGCTTCATAAGCCTGAGGGCAGGGGAATACCAGGGAGCGACTTTAGATCTTTTTATCAGGTCGAGGGATTTCTTAGGAAGAACTTGGTCGAGGGTGCAGGTTATCCAGTTGTCAAAGTTGGCAGTGGCCGTAGTGGGGTTGGACACCATCACAGGAGGATGTTCGTTAAGGGCCTGTGTCCACTCAGAGGACGGAAGCGATGCCCACTTCCTTCCCCATCGTTTATTATTGGTCAGTTGGACAGGGCGAGTGTTTAGGGACCACACAAAGGGTATTAAGAAATGATCGGTCCAGGGTAAGGGAATAGGTACCTCGACCGTAAGGTTGTCTAAGTTGCTAAAAATATGGTCGAGGAGATGTCCCTTAATATGCGTTGGGTGGAACCCTTTCTGACGTAGGTCGATAGCCAGAAAGTTCGAACGAAGGCTATTGGCTACTGAGTCAGATGGGTCATCTAAATGTAAGATCAGATCGCCCAGTACGGTGAAATTAGCCGAGGTAATCATTGAATTGGCGGCAATATCTGTGATGTCAGAGACAAAATTACCGAGAGTCCCAGGTGGTCGATAAGCTAGAACTCCCGTGAAGGTGGTGGTAGGGGAGAATTCCAGAGTGAAATGTAGACTCTCACAACCTGATGTCGTAGAGGGGGAGATACGACACCCGTAATTATCTCTGTAGATGATAGCCAACCCTCCCCCTCTTCCGGACTGGCGGTCCAATCGTTTGATGGTATAACCTGGGGGGGAGGCCCAGACTGACGCGGGGTCGTGCTCGAGCTGAAGCCATGTTTCCGTTAAGAAAAGGGCTTCAGGTTTGTACTCCTCTATGAGCATAGCCAACTCAGTGTAATGCTTCGGCAAGGACCGACAGTTAAGAAGGAACATCCTCCATTTTGGCCCAGGGGAGGATTTCCCTGACACCAAGGGGCGCATACCCCAGTTGCAAGTTTCACACCGAGCCCCTTTATTTGTAGGTGCCATCGAATGCGAACATCACACATAGAAGGTAGGGCGCGCAGGGAGTGCAAGAGAGCGGCACTATAGGTCAGGCGATTACCCGCCATAGTGTCGGCACAGTCCGCGAGCTGGGAGCGTCTGGACGCGGACTGGCGCAGACTGGCTTCTCTTTGGCGCCTCTTCGGCGCGTCTGTGGCGCTCCCGCTGCGCGTCACCGCTGCGCGATATGGCAGGGGTTTAAGTAGATTGGGAGGGGGTGGGAGACTAGACCGTCACCCTAACAAGATGGCCGCCCGTCGTGGAACGACCAGGAAGTACCAGCGCTATTCCTCCCTCCACAACAAACAGCAATGAGTCAGCGCGCCAAATGGTAAAGTGCAAGTGCAAACAGTTTTAAAATCACACGTTTGAAAAATGAAGGTTAAAATCCCCCATACAATAATGCACACAACACGCTCACGCCACGATATTCCAATCAATAATGGGGAGCGCTTGGAAGCAAGGCTCTTTAGTAGTCATGGAGGGGTGGGAGACTAGACCGTCACCCTAACAAGATGGCCGCCCGTCGTGGAACGACCAGGAAGTACCAGCGCTATTCCTCCCTCCACAACAAACAGAAATGAAGGCTGCGGTGGACCTGGGAGTCAGCGCGCCAAATGGTAAAGTGCAAGTGCAAACAGTTTTAAAATCACACGTTTGAAAAATGAAGGTTAAAATCCCCCATACAATAATGCACACAACACGCTCACGCCACGATATTCCAATCAATAATGGGGAGCGCGTGGAAGCAAGGCTCTTTAGTAGTCAGGGAGGGGTGGGAGACTAGACCGTCACCCTAACAAGATGGCCGCCCGTCGTGGAACGACCAGGAAGTACCAGCGCTATTCCTCCCTCCACAACAAAAAGAAATGAAGGCTGCGGTGGACCAGGGAATCAGCGCGCCAAATGGTAAAGTGCAAGTGCAAACAGTTTTAAAATCACACGTTTGAAAAATGAAGGTTAAAATCCCCCATACAATAGTGCACACAACACGCTCACGCCACGATATTCCAATCAATAATCGGCCCAGCCTTTGTTCACTTAGTCATGCTGGCGCTAAACCCATTGATAGGGGAGTTCTACTTCCAGAACCAGTTTTGAGCAACCATATAGTCGGGGCTGCTCAGTTGCATTGTTAACCCTCTGGGTGGGCACACAGGCTTTGCACACAGGAAGAAGGATTTCCTTAGATTGCATTTTTAGGATAATGTGCATGGTGGGATTACTTGTAGAAGGGCAAACAGGAACTGCTGCTAACATGAGTACGGTTGCCCCAGGGAAATGTTACCCCATTTATTACGGAAGAGCATTCGGCATCCCCACCCACTAGCTGGTGCCAAGCATAAATGTGGCACCCCAAAGCATCATCTTCAGCACACTCTCTGGACCAGGGGTCTCCAACCAGTAGCTCATGAGCTACTGTAGCTTTCTAGCTACCTCTGAGTAGCGCACCTGTGTGCAGCCCAGCTTATTAAATTACAAAGCTTTTGCTTGGTTGAATTAATAAACATAGCTCTCAATACATTTCATTGCACATAAGTATCTTTCAGTACAGAAACGGGTGGAGACCCCTGCCCTGGACTTTGGAAGAACAGAAGACTGCGCCTGCTATTTGACATCTGTGAGGAGACATGAAGGTGTGGACCTGCTGCCACTTCTACCCAGGACAAAGAAGTGGACTTTAAGTGTCAGTTGGCTGTCCTCCTGTGTAGCTACAGGGACAAAACAAGCTACAAGAGACCTTTTTCCTGAAGTGCCCAGCTGACCAGTAGCAACTGGGCCTGGACTGGACCCTGCTGGTAGCCTCTGTCGGAGTTAATCTTGACCCACAAATGCTGTTCCTGAGGTCCTCGGACCATTAGCATCTAACTGAACTTATCTTAATACCTCTGAAAAGTTGGAATTAGAAACTTTTTAGACCAAGACCAACTACCCAAACCAATCCTCCCAAGACGCGACTTTGTTGGGCTGAAGAAACAGGTTTCTTCCACTTGGAGTAGCCTGCAGCAAATCTGTTTCAGTAGGTTCTTTTCAAGACGGTATCTGGCCTTGTGGAACTCATTGTCAGATACATACTGCAGCCTCATCTCCCTGGAGGATTCTGAGCTCCAAAAATGAGACTAAGTCAAAAAGTAGAAATCTTGACTATGCAAAGGGGCAAAAAGTATCTGGCCAACATAAAGACTTCTTTTGGCACCCAAACAAAATGTTCCTGCTCAGTGCTTTTCCCGCCGAAACCAATAGCTTCAGCAGGACCTCATCCCATGGCTATCTGGCCTCGGAGAACACCTAAGACTTTAAAGAGACTTCCGTAAAAACTCCAAAATTGACTAAGACCACTGCTCCACAGTGCCTCATTCTAATCTACCAGTGTCACTCACCCACCTGCACCACACAGTAAGTACCCCAAAGACAGTCTAGGATCCTAAAACAGTCTTTTGATTGTTAGTTAGATGTCAAGCACGGGAGCACAATGCAAAAACCTTTAGGTTTTTCCCCCCTGTGCTTTCCCAAACAAACCCCAGTGTTGAAGAAGATTTTTGGAAGATCTGACACATTTACCTTTCAATGTATCAAGAGAACCTCTTGGCCCAGGCCTGCCTCTGTGTCTGTTCAGCTGTCTAGTCAGGTGTACCTGAATGCTAAGCCCTCAAGTGCATTGAAGAGGGGGAAAAGCAGCATAAAGAGCTTTTCAGATACGCAGAATAAATAAAGAAGACCCAGCACCAAAACAGAAACAGGACTCTTTAGGTGCCACTAGGAATATTAAGCATTCAATTGCACTTCTGGAATGGATGTTTTGTTAAGTTTGAGTCCTACAGTTCAGCAATAATTTCCCAGAAACAATATATTAATGTCTGACTGATGACATATCAATGGATTGTATTCTATTGACCTGTTTTTATTGAGATTAAAGACACTGAATTGAGGCAATTGTTGCCCACGTGCATATAAATAGAGTGACGACTGACGAAAACACCCTAATTCACTGAGAGCTGACAAAGCGTTTCTTTTAATCGGGGAGTTACTAGTATAAGACAAGAAGCTGGCTTCCAGGTGTGGGACAAAGGCACACTTTTGGATGTGTCCTACTTGAGGAAATTGCCGTTTCCGTTCTCTGTGGAGTGTAGAATATTTTATTGGCATGTGATAGCATTGTCTAATGTTGCTCCCTGAAATATAGGAGCCATGATATGTTTTCTGAATGAGAACTATGTTAGTGATTTCCATTTTTTTTTTTTTGTAAATATATTTTTATTGCAGGAATCAATTACAGTTATAACTGAGTCACCTGTATTGTGTTTCGCTACGGTTACTCCGATAGTACAACTACATCTATACACGGCCATTCAGCCCACAACCCGGAGGTCGGGCGGCATGTACTTCGAGTCAACGTTTGACAGTTCAGCACTCTGTGAATGTTAAACAGGTGAAGACGAATAAATCTCTTCTGCTTTTCTAAACTACCTAGGCGAACTCCCTTCCCCACCCAAACTACTAACCCCCCCAAAGGAACATGTGCTAGTCTTCAGTGTTACAAATCTTTAGTGCTTAACGGAAGCCAATGTAGCTCCCTCTTCCTCTATCCACCACCCCCCTCCCACCCCGCCATCGGTGAACTAGTATACTTTCAAAGAGCTTATGGTAGGAGACAATGTCCTTTCAAGTGCAAGTACTCCGTCTGCATGATGCTACTGGGGCATAGGCAGATCCCCCTCAACACTCTCAGAGTCAGTGTGTGTGTCGTGGTCGCGCAGGGCCTGCACCAGCGTCTCCCAAGCTTGCGCCGCCTCCAATGCTCGCTCGTCTTGGCGCCGCCTCGCCAGCTGATATCGCAGGGTACTCTCGCTCCCCGCCCATTTAAGAAGTTCAGTGCGCCATTTAGTGCCCGTTGGACCAACCCGCGCCTTCCAATGTCTGGTTATTTCCCGCTTGGCCAGGAGCAACCCCAGGTCAATAAACTTACTAGAGATTTTGTTTTTGGGGGTGTGTGGGAACCAGTGCAGGACCCCCACCGTGGCATCGAATTGCAGGGATCTTCCTGTTACTCCGCTGAGCGTATCTCCTATGACCGTCCAGTAGGAGGTCAGCGCGGAGCAGGACCATAACATGTGAATGAGGTCTGCCCCGAGCGTCCTGCATCTAGGGCAGGCTGCCGTGTCCGAGACGAAATATCTCTGTATTTTCTCCGGGGTCAAATAGGCTCTATGTAAGACATAGAAGTGGACCAGCTGGAACCGAGCGCCACGCGTGCCCTTCCAGGCCCGGCGTATCAGCTGGGCCCACGTGGCCTCCGGGATGTCCCTCCCAATGTCAGTTTCCCATCTGGTCCGGAGCGCCTCCAGGGGGGCTAGTGTCTCGTTGGTCATCCTGGAATACAAGCAAGTTACTGCTTTAACCGTCCCCGCCGACATCATGACATACTGACATGCCGATGATAACTGTGATTCCTTAGGACCAGTCTTCCAGTGTGCTTGGAGCGCCCTAGTGACCGCCGCGTGAAGTAGAAAATCACCCCGGGGAATGTCGAATCGGTCCAGAAGTGCCTGAAAAGGCAACAACATCCCGTCCTCATAAAGGTCGCCCACGAGCTGTATGCCCTCATCCTCCCAGACCCGCAACCACGACCAGTCGCCGCCATGTGGTAGGGCGGTGAGCATCCCCAGCGGGATCTCCGGGGCGTAAGGTCTCGACACTCCCAGCCTGCGATGTACTTGGTTCCAGCACGATCTAATGGTGCGTTCCTCCTGGGTGAGGTCCCTCAAAACTAGTCTTTGTTGCAACGCAACATAGGACAAAACATGTCTGGGCATGCCATATCCTCGCGTTTCTTCCGGACCACGAAACTCCCGTGCTATCTCCTGAATGTAAGTTTGCAACTGGGCAGCCAAGTAGTACGTTTCAAAGTTGGGCACGGCCAATCCCCCTTCCACTTTTGGTCTCATCAGGGTCTTGAGCGCCACTCTACGGCGGCCCGAGCCCCAAAGGAATGCCACGATCAAGGAGTCCAGGTATCGGAAGCTGGACGGTGGGACCCAAACCGGGAGTGTCCTGAAATAATATAAAAGCCGAGGTAGCGCCACCATCTTCAGCAGTGCGATCCGTCCCATTACCGACAGCGGTAGAGTGGCCCAAAGGGACATGCTACCCTTCAATGCTCGGATGCATCTGGAGACCTTGCCCTCTAGGATGTCAGCCGGGCGATGATAAACATACACCCGAGATATTTAAAACAGCTAGGTTCCCATCGGATCGCTCTGGGAGTGTCCGGCCGGGGTTCATCTCTGCGGATCGGAAACAGGCAAGTTTTTGCCCAATTTACCCTGAGGCCCGATATCTCGCCAAAAGCCGTGAGCACTGCATCAGCCCCGGCCAAGGCCACTCCAGCATCCTCAAGGAAGAGCAGTAGGTCGTCCGCATACAGGGAGATGTAGTGGTGCCCTGTTAAGGACTGCAATCCCCTGTAATGGGTTCCCGTCCGGATCGATATCGCCAAGGGCTCTACCGCAAGGGCGAATAACCGCGGGGACAGCGAGCATCCTTGTCTCGTGCCCCATTCCACTGAGTAACGTTGGGAGATCAGCGAGCCCGAGCGAACTCTAGCCACAGCCGATGCATACAACACCGCGGTCCACCGCAGAAACCCCTCTCCCAGGCCAAAGCGCTCAAGTACTCCATGGAGGTAAGCTCATTCCAAGCTGTCAAAGGCCTTCTCCAGGTCAATCCAAAGGATCATGGGACTAGGAGCCTCAGCATGGTCGTCTTCTAGCAGGCGAAACAATCGGCGAATATTCATCGTGGTGTTACGCTTTGGAATGAAACCCGCCTGGTCGTCGTGCACCAAGGAGCTCATGTGATCTAGTAGACGTGAGGCTAATATGCTGCTCAAGATCTTATAATCGACCGTAAGCATCGACAACGGTCTGTAGGACGCAGTATCATTTCCCTCCCTACCGGGCTTGAGCAAGGGTACCACTAGGGCCTCACGCATCGAGCCGGGCAGGCACCCCCGGGTCTTCGCCTCCCTGTAGACCGCCAAAAGTCTAGGAGCTAGGAGGTCAGCGTAGGTGGAATAGAACTCCACCGGGAGCCCGTCAAGGCCAGGTGTCTTGTTACGCGCCATCTTTTTTATGGCGCCACGGATCTCCCCAAGTTCCACATCTCTACCCAAGTCCTTCGCCTGTGAGGGCTCCAGGGTGGGGATCCGCAGGTCTTGTAGAAAGCCGTCAATAGGAGTGGTGTCAAGTGGCAGCCTACTGTGGTATAGTACCTCGTAATAACGCCGAAAGCAGTCAAGGATCTCGGGTTGTGTGTAAACCTCCCTGTCTCCAGCAGTGCGCATGGCCATCGTGGGTGAGGTGCGTCTCGTTGGGTTGGCAAGCCAAGCCAGAAGCGCTCCCGATTTGTCACCCTCGGTAAGCGACCTAGTCATGTAAGCCTTATAATCATAGCTTCGCAGCCGCTCGACTTCAACCGCCACCGCCTCTCTCGCCGCCAGGATCTGTTGTTGAAGCTCCGGGCGGCCGGGGCGGAGAAGTTCCAGATCGCGTAGCTTTCGATCAGCTTTGGTCAGGTCCTCTAGGAGGACCCGGCGCACCCCAACCCTCTGTGAGATACAATAGCCCCTAACCACCACTTTAAAGGCGTCCCATTCTGTGGCTCTCTCCTCAGTCGTGCCCTCGTTCGACTCAAAGTACCTAATGATCTTGTCCTCCAGGCCATCCCGGAACACCAGATCCTCCAGTAGCTCGGGGCGCAGTTTCCAAGTCGGCACACAAGGGGTGCCCGGAAGCCACCGAAAATCCTCCAACAGTGGGTTGTGGTCGGAGATGGTCCTTGCCAAATATTCAGATCTCACGGCTGAGGAAACCAGTTCCCCCGATCCCAGCAACCCATCCAATCGGACATGCAACTCGTGCATGCCGGAGAAATGGGAGTAGTCGCGGGTGTAGGGGTGTTGGGCCCGCCAGATATCCGTCAGTCCCCATTTAGTCTGCCAGTCTGTTCTGCCCCTGGCCACCCGATGGGTCGGCGAGTCCGGTAGGGGAGGGTGAGACCTATCGAGGTTAACGTCCTCCACCAAGTTAAAATCCCCTCCCAGCAAGAGGGGTCCCGACAAGTAAGAGGCCAGGGACCCCGACAGAGCGGTCAGGAAGGCGAGTTGGTCCGTATTAGGCGCGTAAATGCAGCAAATGTTCAGCTCTCGTCCCCCCAGCCTGCCGGCTAGCGGCACATACCTCCCCTCCGGATCCACAACATATCTATTCACCTGCAATGGGACCCCAGCCCTCACCCAGATCAGCGCGCCCCTAGCATAAGCTGAGTATGTGGTGTTAAATACCTGCCCTCGCCATCTGCGCTGTAATGCCAGTCCCTCAGACTTGGTGAGGTGCGTCTCCTGAAGTAGCGCAATCTGTACGCCTCTGCGTACTAGGTAAGCGTGTACTTTGTGTCGCCTGGACATGGAATTCAGTCCCCGCACGTTCCAAGTAACACATTTCAGGGTTGATGGATCAGCCATTGTCCCAAAGCATTTCCTCCGGTCTCCCCAAACTCTGTACAATCCAAGTCAAGCACCTAGTCAATCCCACACCGATGGCGAGTACCCCCCTCAACAACAAAAGAACATCCCCATAACATGAACCCCCTTCCTTCCCCCCAGAACAGGTTCCAGATAGCACCACCCAGTTCCCATCCAAACTGTGTCCCCAAACTTCCCCCCTGAACTAGCCTGACGGTAGTCACCGCAGGTGTGCCTTAAGGGCAGTGTGGGGGCCGAACACCGATAGGGGGTCTCCGCACTTCAATGCTACCGAAGTGCGATCGAGCCCTAAGTCACTAGGGCCAGTAAAGGGTGCAACCACAACCCACCATAACATCTGCTACTCAACAGTACCTCTTAAACCCTCCCCCCCCTCCATTCCCTCTCTCCACCCGCCTCCCACCCTCCAACCAGAGCCGGCTCACCCGAAGTCATCATTGTCCATCAAGGAGGCCTTCCGCCATCTCCGGGGTGATCACCGGGAGTGTCACACTGTCTGATTCAGATCCCTCTGTGTCCGAGCGGCCACCACTCTCACCAGGCTCCGAAAGTTCAGGTGCGTGTTCGCCTTGGGAACCAGAGATATTGGAGACCATCTCCAGCGCCCCTCGTCGCTCCGCCTCGGCCTCCAACGTCGCGGGTCGAGCAGTCCTGCCCCTGCGATGTCGGACCCGCCTAGGTCTCCGCAGCAGGGTGCTCTCCGAAGTGGGTTGGGAGGAGGCCCCAAAGCCATCCCTGCCAGCTCTGTACAGCTCAAGCCAGCTGCATGCGTCATCCGGGGTGTTGAAGAACTTGGTCGTGCCATCTAGGATGACACGGAGCCGTGCTGGAAATAACAAGGAATACTGGATGCCCTCACTCCTCAACTCCCTTTTCACCGCCAGAAAGGATGTCCGCCTCCATTGCGTCTCGTGCGTGTAATCCGGAAAAATGTTCACCGGACTGTTTGCCACCTGGTACGGACCTTTCTGTCTGGCGGCATGGAGAAGAAAGTCCCTGTCTCGAAAATGGAGTAGCCGCGCCACCAACGGCCGCGGGTGTCGGCCCTGCTGAGGCGGCCTCGCTGGCACCCTGTGTGCCCGTTCCAGGGTATAAAAGGAGGAAAGCCCTTCTGGCGCCACCACCGTCCTCAGCCAATCTTCCAGATACGCCTCCATGTCCTCCCCCTCAATCTTTTCCGGAAGGCCTACCACCCGAATGTTATTTCTTCGATTGCGCCCTTCCGCGTCCTCCGCCCATCTCTCCAGGACATCTATACGGGACAGAGCATCTTTTACTGTAGCCGCCAACAATTTCTGAGCAGGCTCCAGGAGCCCCATCGAGCTCTCCACGTCCTTAACCCTGTCCGAGAGCTTACCATGGTCCGCTCTGAGCAGGCCCAAACTCAACGCGACTTGAGCAATGTCCTGTTGGAGGGCTGATCGCGTTTCAGTGATCGCTATCAGGATCTTGTCAAGTTGCTGTTGAAGGTGCGGGTTCCCCGGTTCCTCTGGGTGCAAGCGGTCGTCGTTATCAGGCGTCTCCACATCAGAGGCAGTCTGGACGCCCCCCTTAGCGCCTTTCGGTTTTCCCATGTCGGAGAGGGTCCTTAGTAGGGGGAAGGGCAAAGCAGGGCGCCCCTTGCCGCCGCGGTATGGCCGTGGGAAGTGGCGATATCCCTCGGTCCCCCACCTCTCAACGATTAGTCGACATCCAGGGAGACCAGAGCAGTGGCCGGAAGTGTAGCGGGCCAAGTGGAACGGCAATGGCTGGCGAGGCAAGAACTCCCAGGTCCACGTGTACCAGCGGCCTCTGCCAGTGCCCTTTGCTGCGGATAGGCCAGGCGCCCCACCCACGTCCAGCGCACAGGCCGGTCGAAAATCAATGGGGGGGGCACGCGGTCCACCCCCAGTCTCAGGCGGTCCTCCCAGGACGGTGGGTCCCTGCTGCGCCGTCTCCCCCACCTCCAGCTGGGGGCCCCCGCCGGTCAGTCAGCGGCCGGCCCAGGTGCCACCCCGCCGGTCACTCCTCTCTCCCGCGGGCAGGGGGGGGCCCAGGTTTTTCACCGCGGAGCGGCTGTAAGGTCTCTCACCTCTGAGACCGGGGACCCGGGCCTCGGATGGCCGCGGCGGTCCAGGTCGCGCGGTGCAGGCCCCTGTTTACCGCTACCGCACGTCACCGCCGTGGAGTGCAGCGGCGGTCACGCGGGGCCGCGTCCGATGTAGCCGCAGGCGTCCTCGGGGTCCCGGTAGTCAGCTGTAGGAAGCGGTCTCCCCTGGGATGAGCGGATAGTAGCCGCCGCGTTAGGGGCGCCGGTCTTTGTGGGGTACTCCGCCGTCCCAGATCACAGGGAGGAGGCGGGCGCCATTTTGCTCTCCGCTCCGCCCGGTCCGCGGGTGTCTGGTTTTAGCAAGCGGGGTTTCACCATCGGCCCCCGGCATCTCTCACTCGCGCAGGACCCACAGCGGTCACCGGTGTGGGAGTCGGGGCACCCACAACGCCCAGTAAGCAGGATAATAGGCGGCTCGATCTCAGAGCCGAGCGACTAGGCGACCTCCGCCATCGGCGCTCAAGCCACGCCCCCTCATGTTAGTGATTTCCATGTACATTAATTTACATTTTACCTGCGTCATGGCGATAATTTAAAAATGCATATCCTTGGTGTTAGGTGCTCAGTGGGTCCTTTTAAGAGGGGTCAAAATATAGGTTTCAATTCAAGGAAATGAATTTGTGACTTGGTATATATACATTTCCACCATAACGTAACTGTAAATTCTACCATGTGGGATCCCTTTGCTATTGTATGGTTTGTGGAGCATAATTGTGTTTTACGCAGCAGTAAGTACAAAAAAAAGTAAAAGCTTCTAAGTGACTTTCTAGGATAGCACAATGTGTGCTTTTAGACACCAATTTGCAGTGAGATGTTTTTTAAGAAAACGTACGGAAGTAAATCTATGACTAAGATAAAATGTAAAAGGGGTTGAGGATTCTTTCCATATCTATTATGTTAAAATGATGATAGTGTGCACAAAGGAAATCGTGCTGCTAGGAAATTATGGCACATTTTACCTCTACTTCTGCGTGTCTTGGCTACAAATGTCCAAAAAACTCTGGGGCTGATGTATAGTTTGGTGGATGGGTAAGCTCATTGCAAACCTGACAGATATCCTGTCCGCCATGTTTATGAAAGAGTACAGCCCTGCCAAGTACCGTGCTTCAGGGGTTAGATTAACGCATTTTAGTATGGTAGTCTACATCCCTGCACTGAAATGCAAACTCACACATTTCTTGCGCCCCCTAATGTTGATGACAAGAGGGAGCCGGGAGCCCGCTATTAGCACACATCGAGCAAAGCAGCGTGGACTGTGCGCTGCTCTGGCAGCCGCAGTGTGACATGATGTCATGTGACTGCAACATTGTGTGCTTTAATTGCTGAAAGAGAGGACTTAAGTCACTAGTAGTGAGTGGGCCACCAGTGGCGCGAGCGGGCAGCAATTATGTTTCTAAGTTTAGTTTGGCAGCCCGCTGCAGCTCACACCGCTGCCTGTGCCTCTCATTATGCAGATGCCCCATGACCAGACAGTTGCTGGAGATTCGTCATCGAGGCTGTGGCTCACAGTCACTGATTCTCAGGTCTGTAATATCCGACTTCCTTGAATTTTTTTTTTAATTTACAGCGTCAGCCTGACTCTAGATCACAGCCCTCCTCAGGGACAGGCTGCTCAGTGCTAGTGCAGCCGCTGCGGGCAGCACCCCGCTCAGCCGATGCATGACGCTAAAGGAACCACTTACTGTGGACTGGCGGTGAAACAGGCTGAGAATATAGACTTCATCTCTCTTTGTTTATCTCATCAAGGGCCCAAGCTGCTTGCTGCTCGGTAGCGTTACAGTATTCAGATATCAGCAGTGGGAGTGGCAGTGGGGGCACGGGGACTATGGGGCCATGACTGCTTCATTTTTATTTATTTATTTTATTTTATGCATTTTTATATAGCGTGGACTTTACCCAAAGGTGTCAGAGCGCTTCACAATTGAACCAAGTACGTTACATGAGGAGAGTTTTACATATTTACATGTTACAGATACAAACGAGAAAGAACAAAAAGTAAAAAGAAACAATAGATGGCAGTCACACAAAAAACAAAAAACAAAAACACATTAGGATGAAGATCGTACAGGCATAGATTACAAATTTACAAAATTGAAAGAACTTCCTAGAGGGACATGGAAACGGATGTATTAGTTCTGGAAGTGTCTTTGGAAGAGAAGAGATTTGAGGTCAGTTTTGAAGGTCCGGGTAGAGGTGGTGGTACGGAGTAGTGGGGGAAGCGCGTTCCAGATTATAGCTGCATTACCTGAGAAGGATTGAGCCATCGATCTTTCCCTTTTGAAGGTGGGGGACTCAAACAGTAAATTTACGCATTACGAGATGGTCTAGCGCCTCCAGAGATTTTAAGTTTATTCGCCAGGTATCAAGGGGAGGAAGTGTGCAAGGCTGTGTGTGCTTTGGCTTTATGTTCTAGCTTGAAACAAGCTCCTCTGCTCTCTAAGCTGCGGTTCGGTTTAGCTGAACTTAAATGACAAGCACATCAAAAAAGTCCAGTTGTAACTCAAACTAGCATGATTTATCCCTGCTCTCCTCAGGGACAGGCTGTTCTGGTGCTGCGGCAGGCTGGGCAGCGCTGACGCTCAGCTGACACTGGGACTGGCTGCGGGAGACTCGTCACGGCCGTAGATCACTGTCACTCAGGTCTCATTCTTCAAATTTACAGCTGAGAGTGCAGCAGCCTGAGCCTGTAGCTCACTGCTTGTCTCCCCAGGCTGTACTGGAGTGGTGCAGTGGTGGACTGGGTAGCTCTTCGCACAGCTATAGTAACTCTATAAAATTGATTTATATATTAGCAGCAGAGATCCATGCTGGCCACCATTCAACAAGAATTTGCCGCCCCAAGGAAGGTCTTTGGGTGTGTAGTTTGAAACATTGCCTCCCCCCAACCACCTGAAGACTTGACCAGATCCGGAGATCGCACACACACCCTAACCCAAGGGGACGATCCACAGAGCCCCAGTAGTGGCGCTCAAAGTAGGGGTGAGGGTGGTGCAGCAGCACCCCCATAAATCTTTGGGTGACAAAATGCCCCTAATTCCATTAACTTGGAGAGCTGTGTTTACTATTCCTTTCTCTGAGTGCAAGTTAGGGGTATTATGTAATTTTATCTACTGAAATTTTGGCTTAGGTTGGGATACATGTGAAAGGAGAAAGCCACACCATCCCAGAGGTTATATAACATACATAAATAAAGATGTGCTTACTTGACAAAGCAAAGCTCATATCTCAAAATATGGTATAGTGATTACTTTTACCGCGTAGTACGATGACTTTTGGGAGCGTAGCTAAACTCCTGCTTAAGGTGGCGGCTACACTAGGTTAATGCCCTTCTATTTCTGGTGCCTTGCAGCAGTTTCAAGATCTTCTTAAAGTTTCTCATAGCTCAAATGGGTCTAATTTCTGATATTTATGTTTCCCTGGTCTTCATTGCTTGATTTTGCTCTGAAGAAAGTGTCACTCTAAGTGTTACACATTTAGTCATTGAATGTCACTCATAAGTACACTGAAAATATGAAAGTGTCACACATAAGCAATCTGAAACCATGGCTGCTCTGAGAGTAACTTATTGGCGGAACTCTAAATCAGGCCCTTTGTCCACTTGTGGAATGCAATACATTTGAAAAGCTCGGCCTATCTCCAGACTGCAACTTTAGCCCTTAAATGTTGCCAAAGATCTCACGGGCTTAAATATCTAAGCAGCCATTTGCAAAACTGTCTGGTGCTTTAAAGACACTCATTTTCATTACTGCCTGATGTTTTAAAGACACTCTTTTTTTAATAGCATTTTGTGGCTGAGAAAATGTTTTTTTTGTAGCTTAGTGAGCAAAAGAACGATGGATTTAAACCACATCTCTTCACGAGGGGTGAGTGTTTGAAAAGTTTCAGCACTCAATCCATCATCTTGTGTTAGCTACGTTTGCCCTAAGTGTCCAAGGGTATGCCCAGACGTGTGTCCCTTTGCCACTGGATTCAAGCTAGCCTGGCTGATGAAGGGTGTTACCCAGAAACCGGTCCCAGGATGCTTGTTTCTGAGTCAGGGAAGACCTGGCTTGGCCGTTTGGGCTGTACTGTTCCCATGAGGAACAGGGTCAAGACTGATTTGCATATAGCTGGATCTGAACTGAGGTGGCGAAGTGAACTAAAGAATGATGATGGATTCAACTCAGATTTGTGACTGGGGGTGGGTGTCTGAAAAGTTTCAGCACTCCGTCCATCATCTCCTTGTGTTTGCTTTGCTTGCCTAGTAAGAATGCTCCAAGAAGTTTCTGAGAACCCTTCCTCACTGCAGGGAGTCTTCAGTCCTAGCAAGAGACGTAACACAGGCCCCTGCTGTGTAGAAGAGGCCCAATCCTCCATGGGCCACCCAACCCTTTATAGGGAGCCCAAGCATCCCAAGGTCAATGAACATCTGTGAGACATGGGTAACTCAGGGCCCCCTCTTTACATTCTGCATGGGGGCCCCATCATGTTACGTTATGCCACTGGTCCTAGCTGTATATTTACATGATTTTGTGTTACCCAACCCAGGGCTCGGATTGAGGCATGGCTTGAGGTTCTGACAGAGGAGCGTAAATACACTCCTACTATCCAATGTGTGGGATTCAATTAAAGGTACATGTGAAAATGTGCACACGTCTCACTAGCCCTCTGCCTCTAAAGGCGATTATCATATCTGAGACCGACAGACTAACCCATACCCATTCAGATACCCACACAAAGACTTCTAGACATACTATCACTAAGGCATACAGAATGAGGTGCTCATGTACCTAGACCAACAAACAGGGGGGCCGTATTACCCAAAGTGCCCCAGGAGTGCAACAGGCGTTTGCGCCTGCTTTGCACACCCAGGGAGCACTTTGGTATTACAGAAGGGGCCGCAGGCGCTTGTGCGGTCCCTTCTGTAATACTGCTGCCACACATAAAGTGTCAGCGCATCTTCAGGGGGCGTGCCCTCATGTGCATGGGGGCGTGTCCCATGCAAATGAGGGAATCTCTTAGCCTCTGTGCCCGCACATGTGACCGCAGGGGCAAAGAAGCTCTCAGGAGGCCTAAAAGGTGCACCTCCTGAGAGCAGCCCTCTGGAGGGAGGACAGGGGGTCCTATGGCCCCCCCAGACATCTCCTTGCAGGTGGGTGCAGTCACTGACTTTAAAGGTGCCGATGGGTTGCCGCCTGCACTTTGAAAACACGGACCAGCTTCAAAGCAGCTGCTCCATTTTTCATATGAATGCGGCTGCCCTGAGGGCATCACATTCATCATAATACAGCTCATTTTCCTTCATTGCGCAGGGTGCCCCTTTTAAAAGGGGCACCCAGTACAATGAAGGAAAATGTGCCACATTTATAATGCTGCCCCTGGTGCGCACATATGCACACACTACATACAAACCCACATACATTCCTACAAAACACACACACATGTACATTGTCTATGTACATCACATCGCTCATGCCTTGGTGCCTCACACATAGCAACAAACGCTTGTCACATAGGTCACCCTTCACCCACACACGCTTCCGTCTACAAACTGCAGTACCAGGCAAGACAGTCGTGCCCGGTGCAGGTAAGCATGGTGGGGTGGGGAGGGGGGAGGTGACAGAAGACGGAATAGGGAAAATAAAATAAATAAAACTATTTCCCTTGTGCTCGCCGCATTGCCAACTCGGCGATGCGACGAGCACAAGGTAAGTGGTTTTATTTATTTAATTATACCTATTCCCTAGTCTGTCACTCCCCCAACCCTGCCCCCACCCCTTCCTCACCACGCTTACCTGCACCAGCCGCGACTGAGGCAAGAGCGCTGTGTAACAACTCTCAACATATGGGTGCTATAGAAATGTTCATTATCAGTAACATTCAATGCACAGACACATGCAGAGGAGTAGGACAAACAAACAGATAGATGAACAGTCTCATGGACGGATGGGTGGGCGCAGAGGCGGCCGGTGCAGGTAAGCACAGGGGGCAGGGCGGAGCAGGCAAGGGCGAAGTAACAGTCAACAGAATAGGGAAAATAAAATAAATAAATCAATAAAACCACTTGCCTTGCGCAGCGATGCGAGTGCAAGGTAAGTGGTTTTAATTATTTATTTTATTTTCCCTATTCCATTGTCTGTCACTTCCCTACCTGTCCCGCCCCGCCGCGCATACCTGCACTGGCCGCTTGACTGTGTGCTTAACTGCCGGTGGCAACTCAGGCTCCTGTTAAAAGCAATGTACATTTTTGCCTAAAGGGGATCATTCCCGAATAGGCAAGAAGTTAAAGGGCATGGAGGACTAGGTGATTCCTTACCCAGTAAAGGTGATTTCTCCGAAGAGGGTCATGACTGGAATGCATGTTGACGCTCCATTCCAGGGTTTAAGATTAAGTGGACAAGAAGACTGCATCGATCCATCTGACGTCTGTTTGTTCCTCCACCTTTCCATCTGTCTACGTGTGCCGGGTTGTGTACAGCAGACCTTAGTGCATTTTTCAAAGTTTTTGCAAATTACCATGAAGGTCAACTTCATGGTAATTTGCGTCCCCTATTAGCGAAATCGCTAGATTTTTTACTTTAATACATTGCATTTAAGGAATCTCAATTTGCGATTCCTTAAATGCAATGGCAATTTAAGTAATCGCAATTTAGAGATTACTTAAATTCGATTTGTGCATTTGGGATGATGCATCCCAAATGCAAAAATACCGGTCGCAAAGGGGCAGATTCTGAGAATCTGCCCGTTTGAAACCGGTTTTTGCTTTGATGCATGTGGGCCTAAGTTACGTAATTAATCAAATCTTCAGTATTGGGATACTCACTAACTGCTATGTATTGGAATTTGCTGTAGGAAGTCGGGTGTATAAACAGTGAAGTAGTGGTAAATTATCAGGAATGCTGCTACTATGGTACGGAACTCCACAGCCTTTGTTGTCCTTCGTTAGATTTCTGCTTTGATTCCTGAGCTCAACTTGGAGCCTGCAGCTAAGAAAAATCACAGCTATCAAATGTCTGACCCTGTATAATGGGCCTTTACTATTTACTGCAGCACATGAAAGACATGCTGTGTCTCTACGAGAGTCAAGTAGCGCCTTCCATGTTCCTTGTGTTTTGCAGCTGAATGCTGGAAGCCTGTCTTGAGCCTACATATCTGTTGCACATGTCGGTTCTTCTTGTCGTTGTCGTTGTTTCTCCTGTTGGCTAGCTTCTGTCTGCCACCACTCAGTGCTTAATTGGAGCAGGAGTTTTCCGGTGTTCAACACCAGAACTTAATTGTCAACACCGGCTCTTAAAAAAATCTGCCACATGGTGATGCTGTTTGTCTAATTTAGAGATGACCAGAATAACTGTTGTTTATTCATTCAATACCCATAAAAAAGACCAACACCTGTCGCTTAAGCCATTCTTATAGCTTTGGGGGCCTGAACTTGACTGAACTTGTAGGAGTGTGAGGGTTAGTAGTTGGCTTAGTACTATCAGTGACAGCACTGGCAGAGGCAAAGGGTGGTGCAAGCAGCAGTGGCCTCCTGATGAAGACCCTGGCACTTTCTAGAAAAACATTAAGTACTGTCACCAATGCACTGTGAGCTAAACCCGAACGTGTAACCATCAACCACGCCACACATGCATCTCGAACACTCGAAGGAATACTGGTATCCACTTCCACCAGCCTCACTCAACTCCTCTCACACTGCTTGCCCATTGCCAGCTGCCACGTTCCTCGCAAACAATGGTCACTGCTTCACTCCTGCAGTGCACCAACTCTATCCCTTCCATTATAACAAAGGCTGCCAATAGAAAAGCGATCTTCAAAAGTGCCATTCAACCATGATTAGGAAAGGTGGTAAGGTTCAGTGACTCTACATTTCATAACTGCCAGGAAGCCCCACAGAGCTAGATAGAGAGATGAAAAAACAAGACAATTGACTAGGTAAATGGAGATTTGGCTATCACCACTTTCTTCCTGAAAAAGACATTATAAAGCAATCAAAGGAGAATATCAAGTACACGTGATGTTCAGTAGAAACCAACCTACAGGTTCCTGCATTCAGGCAATGTGTGCTGGGAATTTTATAGGGCGGATCCTTTGGACAGAGCGCGAGAGCAGGGAGAGTTGAAACCTGTGAGAGGGACACAGTTGCCATACAACGTCTGTCCAGTAAACCAGAGGTTCAATTGTAGCTATACATGTCCCTTTTTATGAGCCAGCTAAGACAGATAGGACACTGATGATGTATGACACTAAGTATGACACTCTTTTGCAAGCATCAAGTAGATTTAGTGCCTGATGTAGGGTTTGGCTGATGCAGGACACCCACAAAAAGAGACACCCTATCATGAGCGCATGCATGGCAATATATTATAAATACGGTGGGCAGGACATATGGGATGTTATGTCAAGATGAGACTACCATTATGCAAAATGCCTCCTTTTGGCACTCACAGCAGTCCTTCAAAAGAAGACAATAGGCAAAGTCAGGATTCCAAAATTGGACATCTCATGACACATATTAGCTCCAGACCGATGGAGTCCTTCCTCTATTTTTATGACGGTTTAGTATTATCTTTACTTACTTTTTAGAATATGAGTGGGAAATGATATATTGGGAGAGTGAATGTTGTTGTTTTGAGATTCAGTTGCAATTTATGCAACTGAGGTTTGCAAATACTGAAACTTACTAAGTGTATATTTTTCTGACTATTAGAATTCTTTGAAATATTGTATATGGTCGATATCGTTTGTGATTATCACACAGTTTGTTATCATCGTCAGAGTTTGTGTAAGAAATCTGTTCAAAGAACATCTCATGACAGTGGAGTTGATCGACAGGATTCACTTTTGGATTGTTCTTGTCTAGCTTTTTCAAGATATTTGTCACAGAGCAGATTGAAGAGGAATGATGTGTTGGTCTCAAGCTTATATATCATGGGATGTCCTATTTGGAATTTTGTTTTTTCTGACTACCTTATTTTAAAAGACTTACTAAGGTGTCAATTAAGTATCTATTATGCATAATGTCAGCCTCCGTGTATTTTATAAAATCCGGATTCTCTCATCAAATACCCTTGGACATCTACATTCTAAATCCATCCTTCAGTTTTGGTTAACAGGACACAACTAAAGTATTAGAACTGTAAGAGTGACCAGATTGTGCACATTGATGCACCATGACATTGGATGTGAACAAGAAATGTTTCCCCACCAACCTGAAATCCGCCACTTGCAAATGACAAGGACTGTGGCACAGTAGAGTTCACTAGACCACAATTCCTGGGGGAACAATTATGAGGATCAGAGGATGACAATTTGTGTCATCCAGTCAAAACAAGGAGAGGAAGCGCCTCAGCAAGGTGTTCCCCTCATATAGATGGATGACGTAAGGTGCTGAGCAGAAGACGAGGGGAAAAAAGCATGACACAGAGGGGAGAATCAGCCGCGTAGCTAGGGGGGTGCGGGGGGTGCGGTCCGCCCCAGGCGGCACTAATTTAGGGCGGCAGCCTGCCCGGCACTGGCCCGTTGCGGTGGCCTTTATAATTTATTTAGGGACACTCACTGTCCGTCAGTGTACCCAAATACATTATAAAGGCCACCATAACGGGCCAGTGCCCCACGGCCGCCGTTTGTAGTGCGAGCCTGCGCAGCAGCACTGCATGTCACGTGCCTCCCGATGCGACGTCAACAGTGCCTGAGCCTGACTCTGAGAGAGAATGGAAGTTGTGGAAGGCGCGCCTCACACCACACAGGAATCCTTTAAAAAATGTGTTCCTGACAGGCTGCCCCGGGACACCAAAGGTGGCTACCTGCGATGGCGGCCATCCTTAGTGCCATAGGATGGCACGGACCCTTAGCGGTCTAGTGGTTGGCTGACTCGGTGGTCAGCCAGTGGACAACCTGGGATCCCCCCACGCGTGAGGTCATTTCCTGTCCTGGGGGAGAGGGGGAGGGCTATATAGCCCGGGGGGCGAGGGTTAGGCGTCCTCTTTTGTTCCTGGGCAGCGGCGCGTAGACCTCGCCCCCCGCCTCTGGAGAATCCCGCAGCGTGGACCCGGACTGCCCGGCGTTCTTTTGCTTGAGGTGAGGGACTTGTGCGATGCTAGAGGGATGGGAGGGGGGGGGGCTCGGGAGGGGCACGGATCTTGCCCGGTGGTGAGAGCTGGGAGCGCTAGCTTGCCGTGCTTGCAGCATCTCGCTCTGCGGGGGAAAGGTTTTGTGTGGGTTTCATTGCTCTGGTTTTTCACGTGCTGGGTCGTGCTTGCAGCATCTCGCTCTGCGGGGGAAATGTTTTGTGTGGGTCTCATTGCTGGTTTTAACGTGCTGGGTGTTTGACGCTGAGGGATGGCGAGACATCCCCGGGAAGTGGACTAGACTTCACCTCGCGAATCTGTTCCCCAGCGTAGGTTTGCAGCTGTGGGTTGCTTTGGGTCATTCCCAGGGGTTTGGGTCCTGGGCATAGCAATTTTGTTTGCGTGCGTTTTGGTTTTGGGGGTTTTTTGCGCTGGGGCGGCCGCCCGCTCCTCTCGAATTTGGATCGGATACGGGGAGGGCGGGTCTCGGAATGTGCTTGCGGGAATGCGACCAGCTGCGGGGGGGGGGGTCAGGGGCGGCAGGAGGGGTGGCGGGGATGTTGTTTCGGGCCCTTGGGGGGGGGGGGGGGCGGGTCAGGGATGGGCCTGCCGGGGGCACGTTGGGTGGCCGCTCGCGCCTTGCACCTTCGGGCCGGGTGGGGGGGGGGCGGGTTTTGGAATTCGGCCTGTGCGGCGGGCATGTGGTGGGCGTCTGTGCTACTAGCCGAGGATGCGCTTTGACGTCGCGTCATGGGAGATAAGCGCTATGTGGGTGGATTTGCAGCGCAGTATAGTGATTTTTTTTTTTTTTTTTTTTATTTATTTATTTTTTTTTTTTTTCGAATTCATGTTTGGAGGCGCGAGGTTCTGGGAAATGTTACATGGTGCAGTGGTGTTCTACGGTGCCAAAATTAAACACGCATTGAAAAGATTCGTATGTATTTATTGGTACGTTGGGGTGGCCGTCCGCGCCTTGCACCTTAGGGCCGGAGCCGGGGCGGGTCTCGGAATGCGGCGTACATGGCGGGCCTGTGGCGGGCGACGGGTTCTGCATTTTAGGCACTGGCACATATAGGCGGCAATACAGTTGAGGAACACCTGTGTTCACTCGAGGTTAATGGTTAATTTACAACGTGAACACTTGTCTTGCAATCGTTAACGCACTCGTTTCCATATTTTATATAATGGGGTGGGCGTCGGGCTGCTGGTTTGGAGGTTTTAATCACGGGTGCCATGCGGGGAGGGGGGGAAAGGGGGATTTAACGTTTTTCTTTTGTCTTACTGCAGGACGGCTGCACGAGACGGTCGCCACCCGCGAGGATAACATACACTACATGTGGGGGGTAGGGGGGATTTGACTCTTTTCTTGTGTCTTACTGCAGGATAGCGAGCAAGCTAATGTGTGGAAGGCGGTTTGGACAAGGCTGGCCACGTTTAGGCTCACGTACGGTAACCGGTTTGGATGAGTGGCAACTGCATTAAGGGCAGTGTATGTGTTGGTATGCTCACTGGGTCTATTTAGTCTAATTTTAAGGATCTCAGAGCACAAACTTTGTCTCGAAGGGCCAGTCCGTTTTGCATAGGAACCGGTTACAGTACGTAAGGTCTTAGGATCAAATGCATTACATTAGGATGCATACAAAAGAATTACGACTGCTAACGAACAAGATGTAATGTCTCACAATGCAGAGACTGGTGATATAGTTATTCATGTATACATAGGAAAGGGAGATGTATGCCTTTATATAGCCCGGTCCGATACTAGTGATTCTGATACACGAGAGCGCTATACGTGGCACACTACATAAGCAAATGCTAAGCTACATGTAGCGAAGGGATCGCCGCGAGCTACCAATAGAAGAGGTAGCGTACAGTGCTTTACAGGAGGATATGTGTCATGGTTGCAAGTCACAAAGGCGGATAAGGGACAAGTAGATGTGCATACTGCAAACGTGGCAGACACTAAATAAAAAAAAATAATAAAAAAAAAACCTAACGGTAGGCATGTTGGACATTTCATGGTAATGCACTAGGATACTTATCCTTATGTCGGCTAAGACCCCAACTGTCCACTTAGGTTAGGATTGTAACCCCAGTAGGGATGGCGAACTCTGCTTCCTGTTGGCCACAAACATTGCCTGGGGTAGTTTTACATACACTCAGAGTGCCCACTTAAATTCCATCACTTGAACTATTGGAAGGTTTGTCAGTGGGCGGCGGTAATAGGGGATTTATGCATCTGCTAATGGGGCCCCTTGTTTGACCTCTTGTCATATCAAGTAGGGATAATACTACATTAAATGGAAGGAACGCAAAGAATAGATACACGTTACGCAGGCATTGGTGGCTCTTGTGTAATCACCGGAACAGAATTTCAAGTGAAGAGGTAGCTGTCAGTGTGTACAATAGAACCGTGATATGTGCATGTCACTTTAACTGGGGATACACAGTTCAGTAGAAAGAACGTTATGTAGGCATGGTGGCACTTGTGCGAGTACCGGAACATAACACTAGGTAAGAGGGAGATATCAGTGGGTTTCAACCTTTAGTGACGTTTGCATGTTTATTAAATGGAAGACACTTTAAACACAAGGACAAGTAACGGGACCAAACAGCTAAAGAGGTAGCAATCACTGGGTCGACAGAGTGTCGCTTGTTTGACATTTATGCTTGATATCCAGGCAGTCAATCGGGCAGAGGAGGACGTTGTGGCTCACTTCATGGCAGGTCACTGAATTGACCCATAGTGTGGTTTGGTAAGGTGTCCAAGTACATTGGAGGGTGGTGCATGATTTTGTTTGCAACCATTTTAGCATGAGTGTTCTACATGGCGTTCAGGTCCACACAAACGCGGGGTAGGTGGCGTTATAGCATCATTCAGGAATTGGTGCGTTAATGGTGATGGTTATCAGCATTGTGCAAGTCAGAAGCATGTTATTGAGGTTTGCGGAATTGACCTTCATTCATTAATTTATCATGAGGTTCTGGGGCCATGGTAGCCATGCTAGGAATGAATCAAAGTTTAAACTGGGACAGTGCAGGCCTACTGGGATGTAATTGCTTTGCGTGAGGTAATTAGTGGAAAACTCATAACTACGCAAGTCCGAATTAGTTGGGGGCAAGCGCAAATTAAACCTAGCTGTAAGCGTCAAAGGACTGAAATAATCGATCAAGTACAGAGGCCCGCCACAGATTTCTCAGTCTGGTTTAATATGCAGAGGTGAAAGGAACATAGTTGCAGGTATCTCTAGTTAAAAGCTGCAGGTTTCGGAGGGCGCGGACTTTGCCTTGAAGTCAGCGCGCATCACAGGGGGACAGGACAGTACTGACACACAAAAGTACGTTGGGTGCTCTCATTACAAGGCCAACGCTACTTAGGTGAAGCAATGTGACAAAATGAGCAGACAAGGACAAGAAGTTAATATGGACATTACAGGAGAAGAATGGGTCAAGGGTGCGATTCACTAAAGTGTATATAGTACATGTGTGGTAATCAGTACAATCATGTCAGACAGTCAAACGTTATGTAGGTACTGGTGCAAGTCGCACAAGTACCGGGACGAAGGAGGGGACGTAGGATGTAGCGCCATGTGTTGACAGAGATTGGTGACGGGTGCATGCTACTAAAGCGGACCACAGCCAGTCAGAGGGCTAAAACTGCAATAAGGGGGAGATTCTCAAACACATAGAACACCTTGGGGAAGTCCCTTCCTGAGTCAAGGAAATGGTATTTCTTAAATGAATGGTCTCCTTCACTAATAGAAGGACATCTATTAATTTTCGGAGTGTGCAGTTAATGCGAGCTAATAGGTTATTAACTCAGTACTGGCTTGGCCTGAATACCGGGGGGAGCATTGAGGAACCTCTCTTGGCAGAGAATACAGATTGGTCAGATTGGTAGATAAAGGGGGGGAAAGCTTTTAATGTATGTCTTCTGTCTCTAATGCAGGAACAACGCTGGAGGACAGCCCTACCTTGGGAGGCCACATCAACTGACAGGATAAGGATCTTGGCACACGGTGGGCAGTGTGCTAGGGTCTGGGATTCCTTTGTTCTTCCCCTATGTCATTAATATCCCCGTGTGGGACGTTTGCTTGTTGCACTCATGGAAGATCGAGCTTTAGGGGACTTGTAGGGGTCAACTGATTTGGTAGTAGGCATGGGGTTGACTATATCCCTTACACCACTTCATTATAACCTAGCAATACATTGTGTCACTTGGTGCATGCTTGGTGAACCTCCTAGTGGGGAACAAATGTTATTGCCAGGGCCCGGCTGCGCCAGGGAGCCTCTCTCTATAGGGGAGATAGATAGCGCACTATGGTGCTATGGGGCACGGCCCCCTTCGACTAATCCGAAGATTAGCGCACGTTGGGAGTGCATATTGATCTCCGACACAAGTTGGCAGGCACCCTTGTGTGCATCCTATTGATAGGGTTCGTTGGGGTGCTGATGTTCTATGCACAGCGAGAGAATTGTGTTAGAAGATTGGACGGGTTCAGGCTGCTAATTTTGAACTCCTCTAGCTAATTGTGTACTCCTAGGGCTGTCCAGTTCGTGCTTTTCGGCTGCTGCTTTACCTAGTACTCTCTCGAAGTGCAGCAGAGGCTTAGGGACCGGTGGGTGCAACTTGTCGTTGGCACCTTGACTCCCTATTGTAGTAGGGTCTGTCTTTCACTTGGACACTCCAAGGGCAGGTATTCTTCGTAGACATGCAGCCTGATTACAGGGTCGTCTCAGAGCCTGGTGACGATTAGGCTGCTTATATTAGCAGCAAAAGTCATCGCAGTCGGTTTAATCCACTCTTATGCACACGAGGAAGAATGGACACCCTTGGCAGTGGAAGTGGCAGTAATCGGGGGGGGCGGCCAGCTCTGCTGAGCTACACGAGATGCGATTTGGTAGCTCCTTTATCTGATGTTACGAGGAAGGAGCGACTATGCCAGCCTTTCATACCCTCATGGGAATTTGGTCATTGTTGCCCTGGAGGAGGGTGCATGCTCATTGTCAGATTACCCGCCAGATGTAACATCCCATCTGGTCTGGTGGGTGGACAGAGGGGCCTGGTTGGCCGATGCAGACATTGTTCAGCTTGCAGGTGATACCAGTCCACTATCAGTTCACTTGAGCAGCCTTCATCTGCTAGGTTTTCAAGCTAGTCGGCAAGTTATACTATGATAAATGCATGCCCATGTGGTGCGTTATGTCCGGTGCTTGTTCAAGGCTTTCAGTGGTTCTGCAAATAGGCACTCCAGGACACGTACGTTGTGGAAGGGGTGCCTCATTGCTGGGATGACTTTTGTCATTTGGGAACGACGGGACACAGCCTTGTTCGCAGGCCTGGCTGACTACGTTCTTCTTTCAGGCCAACTGGGGGTATTCCCTGCACAGGGGAGACAGGGGGGCCAGTGCTAACTTTGCTTCCCGAGGTATAGACAGCGTCACGTCAGCAGGGGGCCAGTTTGCCGGTCGACTAGGTGCACGACTTGGCAAGGTAAATCCAGCCTATGGTAGGCTTTGACATGGCCTCCTTGGGGTGCATCTGGGTCTCCCCAAAGTTCGCGGTGGCAGTTCGTTTGTGGCCGGTCCCCCGTCCCCTCCCCCCCCCCCGAACAGGTGCCGGCGGTGGCGCGTCATGGACACTTGCTTAGAGCTACCTGGCAGCGATAGGTGCTGCGACGACAGCTTTTCAGGCAGGGCTGCCAGTGGCAAATATAAAGCAGGTGGGGCGCTGGGACTCCAGCTGTTACAAACTGTACATACGCTCCTAAGCGGTTTGAAACAAGGGTGATTGGCGGGCATTTGTGGTTCATATGTATGTGACGTTAAGCCAATTGTTCGGGTTGCAGTGTATAATCTGGATATGTAGTAAACGTGTTTTACACGTCTGCGTCTTTGATTTGGTAGGTAAATCGGTTCGGGGGCAGGAAATGGGAGAATCCAAAGGTTAGCCTGGTGGGTTGATAGCAAAGAATGGAAGCATGGTTTTGCACCAACCAAAAAATCAGGTGGATAGTGTCGCCCGACTTGCAGTGGAGTAGCGTGCACCGCGTACTTCAGCAACTATGGACACCAGGCGTGTTAATGGTGCATTTGGGGGGCGAGGAATTGGTCCCCTTGGAGCGCATGGCCCTGCTACAGTTAATGAGGGGCACGCTGAGCGATTTGAGCAATCTGTTGGGCTGTGCGAAGTATGATGGTCTGAGATCACTCCAAGACTGCAGTGGAAGGTCGCTACATCAAGGGTGGCCATCGAAACTTCCCGCAGACGATGGAACAGTGCCATGCGCAAATTCACTGAGCAGAGGGGATTCGGCTTCATAAGATAGTTTGTTGCACACCAATGTATGGGCTGTTTTGATGAGTACGGCGTCCATCTATCAAAGTAGGGATAGCCATTTTCCTGCTCTACCTATCTGAAGCGATGGGAGCAGCGCGTTGTAAATAGAGGAAGGCTAAGGGATGGGGGGACTCTCGGACGGCGGCTGCCGCACCGAGAGCCTTGGCGGAGTTACAGGGCGATCCAATACAGGAAGGTACAGAAGGGTACCCTCTACAGGAGCACCGGAAGGGTGCGTGAGCGATATATCCCCCAGGGAGATCCACAGTAAAAGGATCCTGGGGGACTGACGGCGCCCCGTTAGTCCTTCGGGCGGTTGTGTACCTGAGCAACCGGGGGTTGCCAACGCTCTGCCCCCCGAGGGGGGGGGTTTTGAGTAAATGGGCGAACGAGAGGTTCGCCGGGGGTAGGGGTTAGACCTTCCCCCCCAAACTGATAACGCCCCTAAGGTTTAACACCGCGGGGGTTATAGCTCGGTCAGGTGGGCGGGTCGCGAGGGGCGGCCTGCTCTGGATCGCCCGTAAGTTAACCCAACAGGTTGACATAATGTATATGCTAATAAAACTGCAACAACTTTCTCCATCAACTTGTGTGGTGTCCGTTTTTGGGGATGGGGGGGTTGTGTGTAAGCAGGTACGGGCCGATATTGGCACTATGACAGGCTGCCCCGGGACACCAAAGGTGGCTACCTGCGAGGGCGGCCATCCTTAGTGCCATAGGATGGCACGGACCCTTAGCGGTCTAGTGGTTGGCTGACTCGGTGGTCAGCCAGTGGACAACCTGGGATCCCCCCACGCGTGAGGTCATTTCCTGTCCTGGGGGAGAGGGGGGAGGGCTATATAGCCCGGGGGGCGAGGGTTAGGCGTCCTCTTTTGTTCCTGGGCAGCGGCGCGTAGACCTCGCCCCCCGCCTCTGGAGAATCCCGCAGCGTGGACCCGGACTGCCCGGCGTTCTTTTCCCTCCCATCCGCTTACCCTGCTCTTGGGCAGATCGGGGTTGGGGGGGCTACTACTAATGAATTGTTTTTGTGTTGCAGGCGGAGTTACAGGGCGATCCAATACAGGAAGGTACAGAAGGGTACCCTCTACAGGAGCACCGGAAGGGTGCGTGAGCGATATATCCCCCAGGGAGATCCACAGTAAAAGGATCCTGGGGGACTGACGGCGCCCCGTTAGTCCTTCGGGCGGTTGTGTACCTGAGCAACCGGGGGTTGCCAACGCTCTGCCACCCGAGGGGGGGGGTTTTGAGTAAATGGGCGAACAAGAGGTTCGCCGGGGGTAGGGGTTAGACCTTCCCCCCCAAACTGATAACGCCCCTAAGGTTTAACACCGCGGGGGTTATAGCTCGGTCAGGTGGGCGGGTCGCGAGGGGCGGCCTGCTCTGGATCGCCCGTAAGTTAACCCAACAGGTTGGCATAATGTATATGCTAATAAAACTGCAACAACTTTCTCCATCAACTTGTGTGGTGTCCGTTTTTGGGGATGGGGGGGTTGTGTGTAAGCAGGTACGGGCCGATATTGGCACTATGCGACCGGATGCAACCCCAAGGATCGCACCGGGCTCCGAAGCCCAGGGCACACAATTGTGAAACTGCGCTGTAGAAAAATTAAATGAATCATGCCCGGGCGGCATGGTTTGCCCCTGGAGTCAGTGGGGTCACGAGGAGGCTGGGCCGTGCTGAATTCCGCTCGCCAGGAATGAGGTAATTGCATTTCTCAAGTGAATTGGTTTGCAAACTGATTAAAGAAATTGTTTTTGCAAGCCACGCTTTTGTGTGGCACTCGGTGATCATTGAAGTACTTGGATGCTGTTACATAGCTGCCAAGGTTTCAGATTGCTATGTGTGACATTTTTAAAATGTCAGTGTAATTATGAGTGACATTTCAATGACTATGAGTGACACTTTCTCCCGATCAAAATCAAGTCATGAAGATGAGGGCAACACATAAAAATCGGAAGTTACACCCATTTGAGCAACTAGGAACTTAGAGCTTGAAACTGCTGCACAGTACTAGAAATGGAAGGGCTATAACATAGCATCCAGTAATTCAGAGAGATCCTCATAAACAGTTTTGCGATTTGCATTGTAGAGTGGCGTTCTCTGCTGCAGGGATATGAATCTTCTGCGATAAAACATGCAGAGCAAACTGCCAGTTGAAACATTTCCGACCTTTGAACAGATATATTTAATTACAGCAGCCTTCATTTTTGACTTGCTTACAGAAGTACTGAGCCACAACAATTCTACCTACTGCTGCACCTAGCTGGGGAAAAAAGTCTTCTGCCGATGTGTTGTTGTTGAAGTGTCTCCGTCACACTGACTGGCTGCAGACTGAGGTGTTGTAGTGTAGATGAGATTAAAGTCTGAATGACACGACGGGCAGTGAGAACAGCTTTGAGAGCAGTTCCTTGTGCCTTTAAAAGACACTGACAGCATCTGCTCTCGGACTCACTGACCGGACAGAACCCGAACCCACAGCAGCACTTGTCCAGGTCAAATAGTGTTGTTCTAATTTAACTGTGCTGCAGGGCGGCTGCAATAATTCCTGGGGGCATGTGCCGGCAAGAAATTAAAATCATCCTGCGCCTGTAGGGGCTAGTCCGTCGTCCTTGGTATCTGTTATGTTGGATCATTGTTGCCACAATAGTATTATTAATTGTTGACAGAGTGTGACCAGCCGATCGACTTCAGAGGCAAAAGCGGACCCATTCTGGCGCTGGATAATATTGAAAAAAACTTCACACAGGTAGTGCCATTGCGCATTCACAGTGATTCTCCCGCATTCAGAATGCCCAAAGAAGCTGTGCTGCCGAAAGGTCAGTGGAGTGACACTGGGGGTAACACGTGATTTGCTGGAAAAAGACTCAGCAACAGGGAAGGTGCCATCCAGGATGTATTTATTTTACTGATGCAGGGAACTACGGGCACATTACAGACAGCACCTGTGGGGCTGCGGGGCCAACTCAGCTGCTAATCACAACTGTAAGTCAGCTGAGGCCGGCCCGTCTCGGCACCGAGTCCGAGGTGAGCAGGTAACGTCTATTTGCAGGCTGATAAATTAAATGAACGCTATTATTACTATCAATACATATATCAAGAACATGTCAGCCATGAATAATACTCACAGACCGGAGAGCAGCCGAGACGAGTCTTGCAGCATGGCACTGTGACTCTTGGAGGCGCCAAAGTGTCAGCACATTCAGTTGCGCGCAAAGAAACATAACTGGCGCTTGCCAGGGTGCCCGTAGTCTGTGACAGAAGGTCTCGCTCCTTAATTCACTTGAGTTGATCCTGTGGCTCCGAGCATGGCCCAGTGACGTCGCCAGAGCGGCCTGCCATCATGGCATGAGAGAGGCTGTGAGCAGGCACTGCAGCCTGCACTCTAAGATTGATTCCCCCGCCGCTTTTCTTACTTCCTGTTCTGGGCCGGACGTGACAGCACCCTACCGCCGCACATACGGATTTAATCCCGGCCCCCTGGTGACACGGTCGGAGATTGCTGCAGTATCGGACTGAGAGGGCAGGCAGCCCGGCCCCCCTGCTGTCTCATGAGCCGTGCTGGCGCCGCAGCCGCACGGCACCATCATTTACCGCATTCTGTTTCCAGGGCAACAGGCAGCTCCTGGCAGAGTGCAGTCGATACATTTGTAGCACTCTCAGAGCTGAGAGCAGTGTTTAGGAACACGACGGAAGCAGGCGCACCTCTCTCTCGGAGCAGCAGAGAGAGCCCGGGCACAGTCACAGGCGCCGCTGGTGGCTCGCCTGGCAGCAGGTGGCAAAATGCGTGACAACGCATTTCAGTGCGGTGATGCGGATCACCGCACTGAAATGCGTGAGCGTCACACCTGTTGCGTGACGCTTGGCAGGACTGCTGTTAATAAATTCCCTGGTTTGTTACCTTCCTCACAGGAAGTGAGACTCACTGCTACCATCACGAACTGACAAGCTTCATATTTAAAAAAATAAATACAGATGTCTCGTTTAGACAGTTAAAAAAAACGTTCTTGCCTTTTAAACTAGCAGCGCCTAGTATCTTCAGCTGGCTGCTCTAGATGCAGTTTTGCAGTCACTTACAGCCTGTGTCTGACTCCATTCAGACCTCATGCCAAGTTAGCTGAAGATTTTTAAACACTTTTTATTTTTTTAATTGTAAGGTCAGATGAAACACCAATAATTGTGTTGATTATCGTAGATGACAGTAATATACACTTTCGTCAACCACGTCCTTGCAAAGATATGAGAGAAACACATCCCTTTCTTCCAGACGGGTCAGAAATACATGACTTGAAGCATTGTCTTTAACGGAGCCTGTCTTTCGCTTTAACCACCTCTTAGAGCTTATAGGTGATCTAACAAAAATGGCGTTGGAAAACTATGTGCTCAGCTTAGATGAATCATGTTCCCTTACTTAAACCCATAGCATGTTATCAATTTCTTTTGGTTAACCCCTTCCCCTTTTTACCAATCTCTCCACAGCAATGCACAAGACCATGTTCCTATTAAAATCTGCAATTATTGGCAGTGCGCCACAGTACTCCACAGTTGTGTTATGCCACTTTGTTAATATCAGCCCTTGGTTAACAAAGACTTACTGGTATATATTCACTTCCTGTTTACCTCAAATGCCCATCTGCGCGGTAAGCGCCTCACCTCCCGGGTAAACTTTCTGCAAAACTGCCTATACAGATTTGAAGAGTAGACAGTAATGAATGCCGTATTGCTGAGCTTGAGGATGGCATGGTTGAGCAGCCCAAAAGCCTGCAACTGATTAAGAAGCAGCCTTAGAAGCTGATTAGGACTGCGGAATGTCAGAAGACCTTCCAGGACCTATATGATGCCCCTGAATGTGATTAGTCCTTGCATGATGACAAATAACAGAGTTTGAACAGTCCTGGTTCAATATGACATTAAGGGCAGTGTTTGTCCAGTGCCTTTCATTAGCCATAGACTGTTTCCTAGGAAACAGAATTAGGTGACCATTCAAGAAGACTGCTTTGGACACAGAAGCCGTTAACCACCACTCCTTACCCACCACCACCAGGAATCTATTCCTTTTACTGTCTGGTTACACTCATCTGTAATGACTGAATTAATCAATAAAATTTCATAATGCAAACAAATGCATTTCCTACCAATTACTTTAACTTGGATTTATCTTTAAACATACAGTGTGCCTTTGTTTTATATGCTTTTCCTGAAGGTAAAGACAATAGAAACTTGGGACAGAATAAACATATTTTGTCCTTCCAGCTTTGTTTTTAACTTACTGCCCCTCATAACCCTCTCCCCCCTTATCCGGCCTGGTACTGCCCAACTGCAGAACTCAAGTTAGTCTTGTGATCAGGTGCATTGGACTCTCCTCTAGTATCCTGAAGGTGCTGACAGGGGAATCGTGCTCAAACCCAGTGTGGTGAACCGGTCTGCAGACATTGCTGAGGTCATGGACGGGGCAGATAGGGGACAGGGGACAAGGGTCCTGCACAAGCTGTGATGTTATGAGTGAGATGTCACAAAAAGGGTAGGTAGAACTGATGTAGGTTTTGGGTTTCCTTCTGCTTTTCCTTCAGCGGCATAGCTAGGTGGGGGCGGTCCGCCCCTGGCGACACTATTTTGGGGATAGGGGCTGTCTAGCACTAGACCGGGTCATGTATGTGCATGTAACTTGCATGATAGAGGTAACTATGAGCGGCAATATAATGTGTCTCTCGGACGTCTTTCAGGTGCTCGGTGTCCTTTTTACCCAGCACCCCCCAGGGGGGCGGCAATCTGAAGGGTAGCCCCGGGCGCCACAAGCTCTAGCTACGCCCCTGCTCCGAGGCTCATACACATAAAGTGAAATGCCCAGTAACACACATTTTTATCAAGTGGTAAAGCCAGGCTTAGTACAGATGTGTCCGCAGCGGACAAAGTACTCACTGCAGTGCCACGCTTCTCAAGTGAACAGTGAAGCGCTATTTTGAGGAATGTGTGTTAATCGTCAGAAAAGAAGGTCAAGCTATAGGAGCACAAATACAGCTGATAAGGCCCACTGGAGTTTCTGCCCGGGACACAAGAAAGGGACTGAAGCCTGGATTCACTTCTGGAAACAAACCTTGAACGCATGGGATGGGAGCATTAGGGCTGCGGAGTGTCTGATAATACCCTGGATGCCACTGCATTTTATTAAGCAAACCTGTTCTGTGAAAATGAGTGTTCCAATTCCTCTCAAGAACCTCAAGAGATGTCCGAACACGACCTGGGTGTGCCCAAGACTCCTGTGCACTCTCCATCCTGTTCTTTAGAGCTGCCAGTGAGAGCCCTGTGCTCTCTCTTATAAACAGGAGAGAGCTAAATTACACTTTCTGGGCCTTGGTTGCATTACACGAGTACCAATTTAAAGCTCAAATATATCAAAAAGCAACAGAAAGGTGACCAGTACAGCTTTACAAAGGCCCTTTCACTGGCTACATACAGCAACACTGTTGTCTAATTTTTAATTACTTTCGAACTGCATGTCGTGCCTGCAGTAGGGGAACCCCATTAAAGAAAATAGTGCTCACATCTAAATAACACGTGCACTGTAACAACTGAAGTAAAGGGGCTAGTCACCATGGGAGGTGACGAATGAAGAGGAGGCGGTACTAAGGAGAGACTAACAAGTGGGTGGGGCTTCTATTCCCTACTCCTCTACAAAAAGTCTCGCAAAGCAGCGCATGCGTGCTGACTCTAGGCTCTACCTAACAAGCATTTGCAATGCAATAGGTCTCGCATTTGCGAGAGTTTGAGCTATTAGCATTGTAAATGACAATACCTTTTATTTATGTGTTTTGAAAACCTGAAAGGGGTGCGTAAATAAGCACTTTGTACTTGTAGTCCTTGCTTACGACAAGCAAGTCTGGCAGTAAACGAGGCGCTTTTACTGCCAGCCTTGGTTCTCGTAAGCAACGACTATAAGTAGAAAAGTGAGTGTTTATGACCGATTGCAAGTTTTTAAAACACATACATAAAAGGCATAGTCATTTTCAATGCCAATAGCTCAAACTCACAAATGCGAGACATATTGCATTGCAAATGCTTGTTTGTTCTGTGACGTGGGTCCGAAGTTCTAACAGGTTTTACTTATTGTATGTCTATGAGGAAATGCGTTGCTGCATCAGGACCCTGATCCCAGTCACACTCTCAGCAGTCTTTCATGAGCCACCATTTGTCGTGTAGGTGGTAAGCTGAGGCAGTGCGTTGAACGCTTCATGCCGGCATCAACGGTCGGATGGGGAATTAAAAGCAGCCAGGGCTAAAATGTTTAAACCAGTCCCCCTCGCGTCTTCCTAACCCTCTGTCTTTCCTGTTATTAATTTTCTGTCACTCTCCTCTCTCTCTCTTCTCCCAGAGGTGTGGCGCCGCGGCCAGGGCGACTGACGCTGGAATCTGGGAACCACGGTTCGATCCCCGGCTCCGGCGGCAGGTTAGCCCAGCACCATGTGACTCTGGGCAATAGCTCGCTTAATCTTCCCGACGGCCCCCCAGCGCCTAGAGACCCTTACGGGTGATTGTGCGCTTTACAAATGTGGACTTTACTTTATTCTGTCTCATCTCTCCCCTTCCTCTCTTTTTCTCTCTCCTCTCGCTCTCTGTTTTTGCTTGTGCGCATTGGTTAATTTGTAAAAAAAAATAAGAGCCGGGGTTCTCGTCAGGAAGGAGCTTGTACCAGCCCATTTCTCTTGTTAGCGCCGCCTAAACCAGAACCAACTACTAACCATGAATGTGAGAGATGATGTGGCATAATAGCCAGAGCTGCCACCTTTGAGTCTAGGCGTCGGCTCAACATCCTGCGATTCTGGGCAAATCATTTAACCTCCCCATAAATTAATGTGTCCTTTTTCGGTGCTCATGAAAAGTGCTGGTGTTAATAATTAAGTTCTGGTGCTGAGCACCAGAAACCACCGGCTCAAATTTAGCACAGCTCCTGCAGCAGACTGTGTCTGCTGCTATAAAGTGACAGATGTGCCAGCAGCGACCCTGGGACTCAAAGGACCTCAAAGACTCCAGCCCACAGGGAAGTGTCTGATGAGATAAATATACCACTGAACTGGGTATAAGCAACATATAATAAGTGCAGTGCTTAAGAGCACAAGACAATGTGTATGGAGCACTGTATTAAAGCACATTATTATTCCAAGAAATTGCTGTAAATTGATAACCAAAGAAATATGCAAGTTGGCAGCACAGGACTGCTAGCTGTTTTCTGTCAATAACTGTTGTGCACAACAGTCAAACGTATGCACATATAAGTTGTAATATGAGAATGGAAATCGCAGTTCCTGAATTACACAATCGCAATCTATTGCTTTCTCGGTTCACATATTAATGTTTGCATCTCAAGGTGGGCAGCCTTATAATAGCTGTAAGTGAAGGTCTAGAGCAGGTTAGGGGTGTGTCTACAGGAGTGCCTTGAAAGATGTCACTGCAAATGTGGAGAACGCCACAGAGTGTGTATTTAAAAACATCTGCAGTGCCGTTCCTGGCACTTTTAAACTCAAACTTATTTCAAGTGGGGTAAGTGCTGCAACGAGTGTGAGGAAATGGTTTAAATACCCCCACTTACTCAGGAGAACAATGTGCAAGTGTAGGTTTAACTAAGAGTGCAAAGCTACGAGGCTTTGCGGTTCACAACGTCACATGTTTTTTTTAGAACTACAACCAATGTAGCAGACTTTCACTTGGAGATTGTTCAGACGGGAGAGGTGGACCTACATGGTAGCCAGGTGCTTATTACAGCACACATGATGGGGTGATTTGGCCTTAATTGTTTGATTTATTCAAACCATATACGGGATACTTGTTATCTTTGAACTTCGAAACAAAATTGTTTTATCTGCACTACGGAACCTATGGTTGAAATTTGTACATCATGGATATTTACTACATATATAATATTTTGCCCTGAAGAAGTCCAGTATATGGACGAAACATGTTGGCTGTTTTTGTGCTGTACCTGTGGGTGATTTTTTCAAGTGAAAATAAATAAAAAGAACAACTGAAAAAGTTGCCTTCTGAAATCTGATTGGGACTTATATTCTGTGTGATGCATCACTAACAGTTTTTCTAATACAATTGACCGTATGGTCGCATCTTTGGGCAGTGCAAGCAAGGGGTGAATGAACACATTTCCTCAACATACTGTAAATATTTTGGAATACAATTGGGACAAGGAAGAATTGCGATTCCTATGACTTACTGTCCAATGTGTTTGTAGTATTTAATGTGGCAGACTGCTGAGCTATTAATTAAGCTATGAAAACATTAAAATAATGGGCTACTCCGAACAGCAGGGGGAATGAAGCTTCTTGGGAACTGCCACTCAATCTTCTATCAGTCACCTGCCTACCTGCCTGCAAAGAGATTCCCAGCTCCTAATTCACGCCTATACTTAGCCTACCCATCCAAAAAAAACAAGACTATGTTCAATCTAGTCCAGTTGTCTCATGTAGTGCAGCCCTGAGAGAATATATTTGAGGCACTTACAGAGGCTCAATTGCTCTGTGTTCCTGAAATTCTTGAAGGTGCGGGAGTGGACCAATAAGGAGGATTTCCTGAGCAGGAAGTGTGTGTGGTGGTCTACATTTCAACAATGTCGTAAATATTTGTTATTATAATGCATGCAACAAGGACTGTCATCTTACGTATTCCAACATATGTCCCAGATGTACCGACATATCAACAAAATAGAAAGTGTACTGGTTATGTTTACTCCATTGTCAACAGTCTAGTACTGTCTTGGTAGTTCGTTCTAAAACCTTGGTGGGAAATGTGTTATAGTGCTTCTAAATGTGACAAGGACCGGGGGAGGCGAACCCGGACCAGATAGGGGCCTGCGGTGATCCCCTAACGATGGCTGGTGATTCGCATACCTCTGCCACCTTTGATATGCGACCAAAGGCTTCCCCAAACATGGGAAATGCCACCCTTGCCCTGGGCCCTTCTGGCACCAGGACAGGTAAGGCTGCTGGGGTAGCAACTTCCACCCCACCTGCGGGAACTAAGGTCACCTCTGCATACCCCTCCCCTTCTCTGGGCAAGCTTCCACCTCCACCCCTACACTAGGATCCCCTTGAACTGCCCACCAGTGAGGGGCTTCTTTGAACAGACTGCATCACCACTTTTCTGTCCTTGGTGCAAGAAGTCAAAACACCCCACCTTTGTGGGGTTCAATACCCTCTCTCATATCCCTTTCCCTTGAAAGTGGAATGGCTCTGGGAACTCCCTCCTTGGGATGGTGTTTGGGGCTCGTTTGAGGACTATTTTTGTTTTTTATCTGAGTTACCCAGGGCTTTCCTCTGAGAGGGGACCTGTCCTCCTTTCTTCTCATCACATCCCTGGTTCTTCTTGGTCACCCTGGTGCAAATCCACTAATCTGCTGTCTCACCCATATGAGAGGGCCATGTCCGACCTCACCCATTAGAGTGCGCCTGGAGGACTGACCCATCCCAACACAGCAGAACATTATATCAGGATACAGTAGAGTAAAACATGCCCAGTGTGGAAAAATACTGGACCCCTGGAAGAGCGAACAATGGCCTCACACAAGAGGCATCTGCACCTGCGATGGTAACATTTCTTATCTCTGCCCAAGGCCGCGGAGCCGGGCCTCAGCGTCTCCAGCATATGAGAACACCACTGATAATGAATTTGTTATAGTTTCGGTCACAGTTAGCTGAGAAAGGAAAACTACTGCATTAGCATTTCTTTTCTCTATTCCTACGGGAGGGGTGAGCGAGTGCAACTCGCACGCAGAAAGAAACACTTCCAAAATGGTGGCACACAAGCTAAGCTAAGAAAACATGATAGTATAACACGCATAAATGAATATTAGATGAAGAATATGAGCAAGAATGCATAAATGAATATACCATTGGTTAGACACATCCTGCTAACTCATAAATGTAAATGTGAATGTAAATGGGCGGGGCATCGGGAAATGAAACCTATCAGCATGAACGTTTCTAAAATCATGTTGGAAAAATATTACTTACAAAACATACATTTGCACTGATTTAGTCTGATGTACTAGTACTACTAAGATGGAACAGTTCTGCATGTGAATGAAATACATTTTTGGAATTTTTGGAGAGACTTTTTCATATTTAACACGTTTTTTGCAAAATTCTTCTTCTTTGGCGAGTCCTTTTAATTTGGGAAACTGCCTTATTAGGAACAAAGTACAAAACTGCATTTCAATCTCAGCGTCAACCTAACATATGGTGATTTTGGGTGATTTGCACTGTTTATGGCCCATTCACTGTCAAGCACAGGATAAGATCTTTTCATAGGAAAGAGCCAGCCACATTGTAACACAATTTAACAATGCTTGGTTTTCACTTTGATGTGTGAAGAATCTGCTTTATTTATTACATCTGTAGCAACTTGTTTTGGAGAATTGGATAAGTTTAAAGGCACTTTTTATGAAAGATATTATGTTTATATTTAGTTACACAATAACTATCTATTCCGTCTGCAACTGTGCCTTTTTAAGGACACATATATTACTGGATATACATGGTTTCCTCATTTGTCCTTGCAGGCACTAGAGTCATGATTTGAATGGTGCAGCAGGTGCAGTGGCACAAGGGTCAAAATGTCTAGGAAACCCACTGAACACCAATTATTGCTATATTTTACTACTAAACAAGCAGTCACAAGTTCAGTTACCTTCCAGGCACTAGACCCACAATTTGAAAGGTGCAGCAGGTGCACTGGGACAGGGGCCAAAACGTCTAGGAAACCCACTGAATGCCAATTATTGCTATATTTTACTATTACCCCCAACTCAGAACCAGCTCTACCCACTATCTTTCAGCTCCCTAGTTACCGTCTGCCGGCCCTGTGCTTCCTGTAGCACAGTGTGAGCGCTGCCTCCTCCATTGCCACACTTCCTGACCCTTCCTCTCTCCCCTCACGGGCTTCCTCCCTTGTAGGCTTCCCCTTCTCCTCACCTGGGACACTGGCACACCTTAAAAGTGTATGGATCACTTTTTTTCACAGTACTGGCAGCTTTTTTAAAAAGTACTTAAAAGTTCTATAAAGTATTTCAGCACCTTATACGATCACCAGTTATATTGCACAATGGCATTTTTTTTATGACGCTGGAGAGATTACATGATTTGGCCAGGATCACAGGATATTGAGCCACCGCCTAGACTTGACCCTGGTTCCCCAAGTTGGCAGCTCTTTCCGTTATTTCACATCTTTAATATCGTCATCTGCAACATATACAAAAAACGTTGACAAAGACAATATATTTCTCATAGGCAAAACCTAATGCTTTGCCAATGCTTGTTCTTTATTATGACATATGATAAGATCTTGAAACACATACCTTCAGGATGTGTGCTGTATGAAAACTTGTCCAACATTTGATTTTACTAAAATGTTGTCCATGTATAGTAGCAACCCAAGCCATTCAAAGGGTGCATATAACTGACACCTCTTTGTTCACTTTTGACATTGTCCTCGTAGGTTTGAAAACTATTTCTTAAAAAAAAAAATAATACTGTCACAAATGTGGGGCCTGACTTAGATATTAGTGGATGGGTTACTTCGTCGCAACGTTGACTGATCTCCTGTCAGCCGAAATTTAAATCACATTTTATCCTACAGGATTTATATTTTGACAGACGTTTTATCCGTCACTGTTGTGACGGAGTAACCCGTCCACCAAGATCTAAATCAGGCCCTTAGTCTCATGTACTACTTCTATTAAGTTGAAACAGTTCTGCATGTGAATAAAATACATTTTGGGAATTTTTTAAGTAACTTCTTCGTATTTTGCATGTTTGTTGCAGATTGTCTTTAAAAATGAAGATGGCCCAAAACTTAGCTGTGTAGAACACCCTAGTTACTTGCTTTCTTTCACGTTTATTAACCTGTAAATGAATGCCTGCCCGTTTTAAAAAGGGGGCCGCATGTAAAGGTCAGGAGTGCGCTTATGACCCCAGCCTATAGATCTACAAGGACATTATTATAAGCAGCGCTGGCTTCAGTGCAGCATAGCTGCAAGTTAAAAAAAGAAATTACTTTGCAACGGTTAATGCTGGCTGTGTAATAAAACGGTTTTCTATACTTTCAGCCATTTTCTACATGGCTAAAAAAACATTGGCAAAGGCAATAGATCTCTGATGGGCAAGACCTATTGGCTTTGCCAACGTTTGTTTGGTTGATGCTGTTGGTTACAGACAATGAAAGTGCCCTGGGCTCTGCTAACCAGGCTCTGTCCTTGTCCTTAAAAGGTATATGGTAATTTGCATAATTCTAATTGGGCAATTCAACCTACCTGTAAGTCCCTAATATATGGTAGGGCATATTGGTTTAGAGGCCCCAGTGGACTTAATGAACTTAAGTGTGTACTGTTATCATTTTGGTGTCATTTTAAAGATAACAAATATTCTCTATTGTTAGGAATTGGTGTTGGATGTTTTATTGTGTTGTGTCTTATACATGTTTACTATTTTGGTGATATTAAATGCTTTACACATACCTGTCTCCTAACTTAAACCTGACTGCTCGTTGCCAAGCTACCAAGAGTTGAGCAAGGATTAATCTATTGAGACTTGACTGGACCTTATCAGCTGAAAGTGAAAACCCACTATGACTAAGAGTCCACTTTCCTACAAAATGTCTCTCCCTTCCCAGCTGTGGGTTGCCAGCTCTACCTCGTACCTTGCAGAGAGTAAGTGCTGAGAGACTATTCTTTCAGCAGCAGCGCCTGGAGCAAAATAGGAGCTGTGCAGAAAGGAAAAACCATTTTCCTTTCACTTCACTGTTTTGGCTCTACACCTTTCTTCTCGGCTTTCAGGAGAGGTGCTAACATCTTTATTGCCTGCACCTGCATGGCAATGAAGGCTGTTAATTACCTTGCCTTCATTATGGGCCCTTATGTTCAGCTTTGGCCCATGATTGCAGGTGGGTGTAATTAACAGCCATTATTGCCCCAGTTGGGGGCAATAACGCCTAATTAGCACATGCATTGGAACGTTGAATGCTGACAAGTAAATCTCTCTGCTTACAATGTGATAAACAGCTAACCAACCACACCCTGTCATTAAGGATGGAGGGCCGCGCCACTCCACCTTTTTTGCGACGCAGGAGAAGTGTCTGTCAGGCTGAGTAAAGGTCAGCCTCACAGACATTTTTAATGGTCTGGCCCAGCAGTCAGGCGCTGTACATGCACTAAATGCCTAAGCGCCTGGCTGCGGAGCCGAAATTTGCCGTGCGGAATATTTCACAGCCCGGTGGGTGCGACTTTCACAGCCCGGTAAAGTCCTTTGTGAGCCTCCCCTCATGACTTGGGGCAGCGTCCGTATGGACTCAGACTTGGGTCCTCCAGTTTTAAGCCCATAAGTGCCCAGGGCCGAGTGTCCATCAGTAACGCTTGTCATAGTGTGTAGTGGGTCAGCAATGCTCAATTACCCCATCCTACTCCATGATGAAATAAGGAAACAACAGAAGCTTCTCTCCTGCCACACAAGATCACCACCAGGGTCAGGTTCGATTTTATTTAATGTTGGGTGAGTTTGTGCGTGTTTGTATGTATGAATGTTTGAGTAATTGTGTTATGTTATGTTATGTTATTTAGGCTTATATAGCGCCCGGTTACCCTAGGGTGTCCTGGCGCTGAGCATACCTGCTGGTTATCAGTGATGGGGGGTTTTACTGTGAGAAAAGCCAAGTTTTCATCCCCTTTCTGAAGGAGAGGAGATCTGCTGAGTTCCTCAAGTTGAACGGGAGCTCATTCCATGCCTTAGAGGCACAAGTGATGAAACTTCTGCCAGCCCCAGCTGGCCTTTTTAATCAGGGGAACTCAGACTAGTTTCAATCCTGTGTACCGAAGAATCCTTGTGAGGACATACCATTTAAATAGTTGCCTCAGATGGTTGGGGCTGATTCCATTGAGGGCTTTAAAAGCCATGCAGAGGGCCTTAAAACGTACTCTTAGCTTCACGGGGAGCCAGTGTAGTTGTGCATACGTGCGTGCTGTGAATGGGTGTCTGTCTGTGTTCAGTGAGTGTGTGTGTATGTACGTGTGAAAGAAATTGTGCATGTGTGTGTGCATACGCCACCCTGTTGGACATTACTGTCCACCACTGCAGCTAACATTTAGGTAAATATTTATTTCAATATTATAATTGAACAAAAAAGGTGCTTGCAAGTGGTTTGTGCCTAGTATTATATGCCCTGAATCGAAGCTCTTGGATGGCATTCAACTGACTTGGAACGGGATGAGTGGGTGAAAGAGTGACAAGGGTGGCACATTCATGTGCTATAAGGTTCCTTGACCTAGCATCTAGTCAGTATGGCTAGTTATTGTCCTTTGCAGGAACTCGCCCGTGGCTGAAGCTTATGAATCAGATGAGTCCCAGAACCATGGCAAGCGAACAGTTCCAAAATAGTAGCAACAACTGCTTTTTTTCCAGAGTCAATGCAGCCCACATCATACAACTGACAGCAGATCAACTGTCTATCTACTCCTTCAAAAAGAGTGTCAGCACAGCAAGGCAGACGTTGTATCCTTGTTCTTTTGAGACTTAAATTTGTTTCAGTGTTGGAGTGTCAGTGGCCCTGAAGAAGGCATGGGATCACTAAACTACATTTAATGTCAGAAAATATATCGACCTCTTCATAGCATTTAATGAGAGAAACATGTTGACCTTTTCACAGCGTAAAACATATGCAATTGTATTTCGTCTTGTATCAAGCAGAATTTGTAATCAAGACAAGATTCTGGGATAATGGGATCCTTCTCTGGTGACCTTGTTTTGCTGATTACACAGAATGTGTCTGCCTTGAAAAATGCCGTAATATTTGATTTCACTATAAGCTTTGACCATGAAAGGTGAAGGGTTTTATTGAAAGTGTCTCTTGTTACCACTATTTTCCGCCTTGCATCTTTCAATGTCACTTTCTCCCTCCTTTCTACCTCTTTCCAGTGCAAACTGTAGGTTTGTAGAGCTTAAACCAGAATAAACACCAATCTCATTTACTCAAACACCATATAGGCAGTGGTGGTTACCTCGTGGGGATGTGGGGGCTTTGACCCCCGCCCGCTGTAGCAGCGCTGAACGTGAAAAATAAAATGGCAATGAAATGATTTCATTGCCATTTTATTTTTCACGTTTAGCGCACAGCAGCCTCCAGCTGGTAAAAATGGGGGCGTGTCCTCCTCTTCTGCGGATTGGCAGCATAGAGGACAAGAGGAGCAAGATGGACCCTCCAAATTACGCAAGCCAGTTTACCCAACTCTCTTGAGCCGGCCAAAGTGCCATGCGCACTTTTCAGTTCTCCACTCAGCTGTCTTAGACAGCTGGGTGGAGACCAAGCATAGGCCTAAAGGGCCTCAAAGGGCATCCAGCCAGTACGCTCCATCCAATCCTGGTGCTGCTCTCATGCTGGTGAGATTAGCACCAGGATTGGTTAGTAGAATTTCCTGGAGGCTGCAGCCCGTGCAGCTGACCGAGGAGGGAACGAGGAGGACGGCCAACATGCAGCAGGCAATGTAAGTGACTTTATTTGTTATTATTTACCACACGCCTTGCCACCATGCCACCACTTAGTTGCCCGCCTGCCTACCCCACCGGTGCATATACATGCCAGCCCCCTCTGTATATAGGTATACTAATTTGGACTCAGCTCATCGACCCACCCAATCGTAAATTCGAGTGTGATTTGGAAATGAGCAAACAAACGAAATGAATTGCAGAAACATTTGCTTCATTGTGGATATCCTCAAACCCTACCTAGATGTTATTATTTGGTAGGTCAAGGGACCAGCCATCATATTAATGTAATTTACTCATGCATAAGTTTTACATTCATAATAATATTTTGGGTGTTTTACAGCAGAGTAATATAATATCACATTTTCATCAGCTTTTTCAGCATTATGTAGACGACCATTTTCTATGGAGAGATCACAATTTTCCCGCGTGTTACATATAGTCTTTGATCAATACTTCATCATTTACAAACATTGGAAATGGATGGGTCGATAATACCATATAGGCAACCATTTCCGCTTTACTTAGAAAGTGTGCTGATATGAAACTGATGGAAACCTAGCTTCTGTAGGTCAGTGCTGCATGTCACCCCGGCAGTAAAAAGCAGCCAGAGGCTACTTTGATAATTACACTTTCCTGTAAGGTTTTGCCATTCAACCTCCCAGTAATACTTTTGCAACTCACAGTAATTATTAAATATATCGGTAATCGTTCAGGGTGGAAAATATGTCTAGAAAACTAATCACCACTTATTTTTTCCCTCCGTATAGCTATTGGCAATCTTAAAAAAACATTGGCAAAGCCAGTACTTCTGGCTAGGCAGGCTGGTAGAATAGGTACTTTTTTTGGCACATGCATGCCATAAGAATAAACAAGAAAGTGCCACCACCTACACTTTACTACCATTTCCTTGCAGTTATAATTTTAAATTAAAGAAAATACACATCCCGAAAAAGTTTAATAGGACAAAACAATGCCTCTGGTAGGCTGGCGTTCTGAGAAAGGCATGGAAACTCCTTTAAATTGTAATGCATTTCACAGGAAAATGTGATTCCTTTTGACTGAACGAAAATTTGATATTGGTTTTAAATTACTTTAGCCTGAAGACCCATTTTAAACACACAAGAATGACAAAAATAATGAATGAGTAAAGGTCAAATAATGGAAATATAAAATTCAACATGAGAATTTTGGCCCAACAGCCCTGCCTCTGCAGTTATTATTATATGAGGCATCTGGGAAGCTATAGCTGTCTCTCTGCCAGACCTGAACATTGAGGAGGGTATAGTCTATTATATAGCTAGGTCCTTCTCACTAACAAGAACAATACAGTAGACCAAGAAGGGCCGGACTGTGATGCCACCAGCAATTCGCACATGTTGCAGCCACAGTCCAGCTCTGAAACTTTACAGTGCTTAATTTTTTTTTTTTTTAAAGTGCCAGAGTCCTCCTCAGGAGGCAGCTGCAGCTTGCAACACCTATTACTCCTACCAGCCTTGTCAATTACAGTACCAACACACTCCTACAAGTGTAACAATTCAGACTATTCCAGGCCCACAATTGTATAAGAATGGCTTGGGCGGCAGGTATTGGTCATTTTTAATGTATATTGAATGAATAAACAGCTATTGTTGTCCTCATCTCTGAAATAGATATACAGTGCCACCATGTGGCAGACCGTCATAAATCCCGAAGTTGACAATTAGGTGGTGCCGAGCACCGGAAACCACTGGCTCAAATTAAGTACTGTTTACACCTTCATTCACCCCCAGCAAACCAACTAGGTACTTGTTAATATGGGTGAATGTAGGGTAGGTACTAGGTAGCGCATACGTGTGTGCCCATAACTTGATTCTAGAGAACTGTTATCTTACATTCTCCTAGAAAAGCTATGTGCTTGTTTCTGCTGCAGGGAGTATTGGCCGGTGGGCGAAAAAGAAAAGACTGGTGACCATATGAAGCAATGAAGTCTTAAATCAGCAGGAAACCAGTCCCGACAGCTTTGATGCAGCTAGCCGACCAGGCATTTACCCTATTAATTTAATGACCACACCTCTTATGCATCTAGCCTTAAAGTATTCTGTGCGTAAGTCATTAAAAAAAAACACAAGACTGGCAAACTTTCTTTTAAGTTCCCAAATAGAAACTTAAAGTAAAAAGCATTGGCAAAACCAACAGGTTCCAGCACAGGCTGCCGGCCTTTTTGCTTTGTTAATGCTTGTTTTGTTTTGGCATGATTATTGTAAAACGTTATTCTTGGGGAAGTTGAAGGGCTTATGTGAATCCTAAAAAAGAAAACCAGGGACTAAAAGAAAAAAATATGTTTTTGTTCTCAATTGCCACAACAGTCCCTGGCACTGAAGAGAACTACTTTGTGGATGTGCTCCTTGCAAAACAGCAGTGCAGATAGCCAAAGGCTAATTAGATCTGACCCACTGATCCATGCTGTATGCTGCAGAGGGTGGAAGAAAATGTGAGGACACATCAACAGAGCAGTGGATTAAGAGGGCTGGCTGAAAGTCACAATAAGTAGGTATTTTATCCATATAATTTCAGTAAAATCAAAAGGTCTTTGCAAACGCCATACCTAAAAATGCCTGGTCTCAGGAGTCACGGCTCCGTGGCTCCGGGTGACTGCAGTGAAACATCCATCTGGCACAAACAAGTCCCTCTCTGAGAAACAAATGTCTTTTCTTGCCTCTGTATCCTCCCAATGGACCGGCGCCAGCACAGGAGCCGTTAGTCATGTATTGTAGTTTATCTTCTGTGCGATTGCTCGGTGTCTTGTGCACATGGCAACTGCAACGCGCCTGTTCAGGGGCTTGTCGCTTTTTTGTGTTTTTATAACACCATCACAGCACTTTAAAAATACATCTACAGCAGGTGCAGGCATGAAAGGAAGTGGCTAATAGGAGCATTGTGTTCCTATTCTGTGCCAGCAAGCATCATCTCAGTACCAGAACCAATGCCTGCTACGCTACTTTATGCTATATTCTCTATAAAGTATTATATTACACATGGCGAAGGTCACACAGATATTTGGCATTCTTGATAACCTTCCTCTTAGTGCTGTTTCACATTATGATAGTGCTACTGATAGGGCAATGCTAATGACAGCGCTATACAGATCTCAATAAGATAACAAAACATAACAGACACAAAAGCCTCGTCTGCCGCCATTTTTCAATCAAAAGAGCAGATTTTAAGCAAATACTTCAAGGCGAAAAGCTTTCTGAGTCACTTGGCAAGAGGGCTGGATTTTAGAAAAAGTGTCTGGCCACTAAGGCAGGGGCGGCAGCATTCCGGGGAGTGTGTGTGTGTGTGTGTGTGGGGGGGGGATTATGGAATGTTAGGGGAGGGGCAAAATAAATGTGAGGTATAGATTCTCTTCGAGGCTAAAGCTAGGCGTTTGGTCGACATGGGAGAACGAGTTGGGGGAAATGTTTCAAATGATGCATTTGTTAGCAAACTAAACCAGTCGTGTTTGTCAAAATATGGAAGGATTCAAAGAGTAGTTTAGGGGAGAGTTGGGACTTCTCCTGCAAGTATATTTTCAGAGATAAAGGCCTTGTAGCGCCCAGTAATCAGTGGATGTAATAAAGGGCGCACCACTTGTAATTCCTATCCTTGTGCAAACCCGTGTGTGTACAGGGATTGGAACTATTCAAATGACTCATAATTAAGGTTTTAGTTACAAATAGTATATCTGTAAACCCTGTAGGCCTATTATAATTGACGGTACTATTTCTCACTGCTGTGTTTGCTCGTGCTGGAAGTACAGTAGCTCTGCTGAGAATGGCCCTCCAGCTCTCTTGTATGAACGACACTGAACCAGAGAGGTGTGCTAGGATTCTTCTCCCAGTATTCAAGGAATACATTTACTAGTCTTTTCAAGCTTGTGATAGTTTTGTTTTAATATTCTTGTTGTTCTCGAAAGAACATAACATGATTCAGAATATTTGAGTGCAGCTCTAATCATCTGACATGTATTTCGCTCAGGTTGGCTATGCCTCTGAGATTTCTCAAAGTACTTGTAAGTATTAGCTGTCCGCTCTCTCTGTTAGTCCATGTTCTGAGGCTCCTGGAGTTGGCTGTTTAGTTACTTACTCTTTGGTCTGAGATGACACCCAATACTAACAAACACATTAAGAGAGAACAGTTCATATTTAGAAGGAGAATAACTCGGCATACCTAATTATAGCTTCACTTGCATTTTTTGAGTCAAGTTAAGTAACGCAAGAATACTAAAACAAAAACATCACAAACAAAAAACTCCTTGTATTTATTGAATGGGAGGAGAGTAACAGCATCCTGCTATGGCTCAGCATTTACCCTACGTGAGGTTAACCACTGCATTGGTCTGGGTTGCCCTTTCGCTCCCCATTAGGCAACATAGAGCATTTATCATGTCCGCATTGATCATGTCCATTGCTTTGGGTTGCCTCTATTGCTCATTGTTGGACTCAGTAAAGCATTTACTATGTCTGTCTGCAACCAGTACATACCTATGGGTTGATCCGCTATCAATCCTGGGCACATTCTATGAATCCTATTTGTAAAACTTGAACAAATCACACCTTAAGGGTTTCAAGGCGCTGTGGGCCGTCAGGGAGATTAAGTGAGCTATTGCCCAGAGTCACATGATGCTGAGATGAGCTGCAGCCGGTGTCGGGGGTCTAATCATGAGCCCCGCACGCCGGAGTCAGCCTCTCTGGCCGCTTCACCACACCTTTCCCTCTATACCTCCATAGACCATGTACCTAATAAATATATTCCAGCAACAGGACTAGCATCCAAAGACAACCACTACAAGTGCTCCTAGTGTCACCTGTGTGTTCCTCCATGTGCCCTTTGGTGCACTTTCCACAGCGTATAACCTGGCTGCCTGTAACAATTGCATTGCTGTAGGCTGCCTGTCTTTCACTCTCAGGTGGACAAAAAATGCTTCCATCATGACTCCTGTAACTAGTGCATCGCTATGGGTTGCTCTCTGTTGCTTCAATGTGAACATTATATTGTGTATACCCTGCCTGGCTGTAAACAGTATATCTCAGTGGAGTGCCATCTGCTGCTCTCAGGCGCTCCTTTTAGAGGGTATAACATGGCTACTGGTTTATTTATTTATTTTATTTAATGCGATTTTCTATGGCGCAAACTTTACCCGAAGGTGTCAGAGCGCTTTACATAAGAACCAGTTGCAAAACATAAGGACATAGGATTACATGCGTTACATAAAAGATTCAAACAGGAAAAATTGCAAATGTACAAGATGTAAAGTCACACAAGGAAGAGATACAAACAGAAAGAAAAATTGCAAATGTACAAATAGTAAAGTCACTCCTGTAGCTTTCTCTTCTGTCACTCCGTCACATTCTGAAGACTGCATAAACTAGCTGCCTGCAACAGGTGCACCGCTGTGGGTGGACGATCTGTTGCTTCGGAGTTGACCCCATAGAACATTTAACTTGGCTGTCTGTAAATGTTATATTATTACAACACCAAATGCGAAAGCCCAGGGACCATTCAGTGCCTCTGTGTGATGATGCCTGATCCGACAGGAATATAACAAGTATTAAGAGGAAACACCTCACCTACCAAATGGTGGCATGCTTCATCATTGGTGTTTGCTCTCACCCCGGTAGGACATTGCCACCTGGGTGGGCTCCACCAAGCCTGGGAGCACCCATATGTGCAATTTTCTGGATAATTACAGTGATCTAGTTTGGTCTTAAAAATGGCTATGGGTGTGCCCTAAATTTCTTCAATCAATTGGGACCCATACCACGATTAAAAAACACACGGATGCTAATGGGAAATACAATGGTTGTAGCATCCTTATCTCGCCTACATGTCTCAGCCAACTTCAAAATACCTTTTCGGTCACTCAGCCTTTGTACGGGGTCCTAGACCTCCCTGCCTACCCCGATCAAATTCTAAAGGGTGTGTGAAAGAGATGGCGTAAGGATCTCCTACCTGAGTAATGGTAAAAACTCTTGTAGGATCTAAAGGATAAGTACACAGGTACTGTCCCTTATACAACAAAACAATCATACCATATCAGGTCTCCTTGAAATACAAAATTATTCCTCACTCTGATCGGTGCACACTCTGTGTTGTAGACCATACACCATAATGCCAAAAATTAGCTCTTATATACAGAGGTGAGCCCACCTTATCCGTCTCTGTAATATATGGCTTAGCATATAAGTGGGTGTTCATGTGTTTCATCTAGCTCACCTCTATTAGGTTCCTAAGCAGGCCCAATCGGCTCAGAGGGAGTAGACGCCTCCCTGTAGTCACACTCTTCAACATAATACAAAGTATCATTAACATTGTCTATTCATGGTGTTCTATGTCCATTTACTCAATACGGCACTAAAAGAGATAAAATTATCTCTTTCTCAATCCATTGCTTATCCCTTATGATGCCTAGGCTATGCTTGTGAAATAATAATTAGCCCTTGACACGACATAAACCAGAATGGTACAGTAACTAGACTCCCTCGTAGATGACCCTTAGAATCATAGCCCCTCAGATCACTAATGGGTTTATCAAATATATACCCATAATGCATGTGTAGTTAGTCATTAATTGCTATGGCTCGTAATTCAGGACTGCAGGCCGCATAAAGGATGCACAAAGTACATATAACACATACTCTCATCACACGCCGTGGGATATCTGTATATTGCACCTTAATGGTTTCTGGAACAACAATATTACAAAGGGACTACAGACAGCATGCAAGACTTTTTAGGTCTCGCCTGAGCCAGCACATGCGCTGTCGTGGCGAGACATTTAGTGAGTGGGCTTTAAAAAGCCGACCACAGCTTTTTGTGTGCCTAGAGTGTGCGGTTACACGCACAGTTACGAGCAGAGGTGCCATCTGGCTTTTCTCTCTTGTCATGGCTCATTAAGTGCATCGCTCGCGGGCACCCTTACAGCCTGCGATCACTTTCACCCAAACGGCCGTGTCCCATTCACGCCACGCAGCCAATGCTTTTTAAGCTTCCTTTTAGCTCCCGCGCGCACACAAACTCCCGGGCTTTTTATTAAATGTAATTCTTAGTTTCTGTCAAGATGGTTATTACAAGAGCAATAAATAACCTCTTGATTCTTTGCTGACACTGCCGGGAGCACCTATAATAAATTCACCCCCTCTCTTTGAAATGGATTGCATGCCTCATTCTAAAGGGAGGCCTGGGGCACAGGAAGACTAGCAGCGTGCGCTGAGCCTATGATTTGAACCCGGGAGACACTATTTAAATATTCTGCACAGGGCAAGTCTCTTTTCAAACGGGTTCCATCCTGGGCAACTGGAATAAATCCACCTTGGAATTCACGCTAAATTCGTTAAGCCATTTTGACATCTTGAGTTGAGGTTCTATAGATGGATTCCCTTTTTTATGTAAAAATAAGTGGCTTGTGCCAAGCGGAGTCGTGCCCACCCTCATTACGCTGCTCCCTTGATAAGATCTTCTGAGTCCGTGGCTCAGAAGCGCACACTGTATTCACACCTCATCATTTACTCTTCACTTCAGCACTCCCGAATGGCAGAACCTCGCGGAGCAAGGGCAGAGACAAACTTCAAAGCAAGGATCTGTGAAATTACCCACTTACATACTATGCTGACTCAAAGACTTTATCTGCATCACAAACAGCGCTCTGCTCCTAGTTGTTCGGGTAGAGGGGCGGGGGCTGACTGAGATTTTTCAGTCAAAGGAAGACCTATGAATGAACAGCATATTATTCCCTATTAGCTACTCAAATCACCATCGCCTTTCAATTAGCGGAGCGCATAAATAATTAGCGTTTAGAACGTCGTCTTAAAATATTTGCATAGCATTCTCTGCACATCACCCACCCTCTGCTTCTTTCCGTGGCAAACCACTCACTCACTTTTGTATGGACGCCAGAATCTTAGCTATAGTCAATATCGAGGGGATACATTTAAAAACTTGTATTCTACAGCTCCAACCCCCTTCGCGTTGGCGCAGATCAGTAAACGTTTTGAATTCCCCCAAAAAGTCTCAGAGCAGATTCCAGGAAAACTTGTGGAAAACTACCTTTTTACATGCTAGTGAAGGAAGGTCATCATGAATAACTGAATGTAGTGTATAATTGCATATATTAAAATGCCTTTACCCATGTTCGTTAGAGCATTTATTTAGTATTTCTCCATGGAAAAAAACATGCATCGTAATGGAGAAACCCGTTCCATTACACTTTCACATGTGGGGGTATTTCCTTCCCATGAACCCCTATAAATGGATTTACTCCTTCAAAGAGCAGTATATGGCCGGCTGTTTTCAGGGTGAGATAGTTATAGCTAAGTATTAGTACTTGTAAACCATGGTAATTGTAATTGCATTTATATAGCAATCACTACCCCTGACGAGGCATGTCTACATGTAAAATTAACTTACATGTACAAATGTTTTTCTGGAATCAGGCCCTCATATTATCAACAAGCATTGGCATAGCCAATAGGTCTCGCCTTTGGGACCTTATAAGTGTTTAGCTATGCAACAGTTGATGTTGTTGCACCAAGGATATTGTGCTGGATAACTAAACACTTATAAGGTCCCAAAGGCGAGACCTATTGGCTATATTTCCGTAATCTGATTGATGTGTATATACAGGGTTTGAGAGGGTGTAATTTACGCCAAAACCAAATGGGCATTGTTAGATAGCCAGACTTATAATGATTAGTAGACATTATGTGTTTCCTTCAAGTAAAGTCAGTATTATTTGTTGAAAATTATATGTTAACAGTCTTGTCTGGTAGAATGCCAAATTATCTAATGCAAATACTAAGGTTGTAATTAGTGGGTCCCCATCTCTCTAACAGATTACAACTTGTTCCAGACAATGTCATCATTCAACCCAAGCCAGTCTGTCCCCAATTGATATATCCATCGCTGTTCATAATAAAGATAGTACATTGGATTGGCATGGAGTTCAGGGGCACAGAGTGGAGTGGTACAGAGTAGAGTGCATTCGCATAGAGTGCACTGGCATAGAGTGGAGTGACATTGAGTTTGGTTGTGCAGAGTAGAGTGGAGTGGAGTGCCCTCGACTGGAGTGGTGTAGAGAGCAGTGGCGAAGAGTGCAGTGGTCTATAGTAGACAGGTGTAGGGTGCATTGGCATAGAGTAGAGTGTTGCAGTGTAGAGTAGAGAGGCGTAGAGTTAATTGGCGTAGAGTGCAGTGGCGTAGACTAGAGTGCTGCACAGTGAAGTAGAGGTATGGTGTAAAGTGGAGTGGTAAAAATAAGTGTGCAGTGGTGTGAAGTGGTGAAGAGAAGAGTGGAGTGGCGTACAGTGGAGTATGCACGGTGTGGTAGCACACTGCCATTATAGACAACACATTTTCAATTGAATGACCATTACATTTGCACAGACATACAGTTTTACTAATAAAACTATACAGGGCACAAACAATACTAAGTGAAAATGGCATCACCCATTGTATTGATTTGTTCTGATCATATTAAATTATTTGTTTCCAACACACTTTAGAATAAACAAAAAAAGTGCTTCATTTGTGCTGTTTCTGATATAATCTGAAATACTTGCACAGTTCATTTAAATGTAGTTGTGTGCTGCAAAAACACTTTCCTCTACCCCCACTATCCAGGAATATTGTCACATAAAACCTCCTGCTTTGAAGTCAGAGAAAGAAAAGTAAACACCAAGCTCCCTCAGAAGACAGTCTGACATTTGACCTCTGTCTTTGAATGCACAGCAAATGTGACAAGATAAGAACAATATTCACAGGCCTGTTTACAGAAAGGAGTACCCATGAAAGATAAAGGTAATGTGAAACGGGAAGGACAAACTGAACCTGGACAGCCTAAAAGAAATAAAGCCAGCAAATCGAAAGCCAGAAAATGTTAGTTGCAAACCACAAAGTTAATGATAAGCAACAGGCAGAATACAGTCCCAGGGAAGCTTTATGAATGTCCCCAAGGGGTCTTTAGCAAACCAGACAGCTGCACTGTCTTGTCGGCTTTGACCTAAAATTATCATACTGTAGCCTCAGGGCCAAGCCCCTGCAGAAGCGACAGTGGGAACATATTCCAAACTGCCAAAGGAGCATAAAGTATACCCTTCAATGGATATATTTCAAATTCATTTTGTGAAGATAATAAAAAAAAAATGTCCCTGGGCCTTAGCGGGAGACAGGCTGCTCCTTTGCACCCCTTCTCTCCACATCCCACTGTGGCTCATCTTAGATTTCATAGCTGCTCAAAGCAACACAATAGATTCGAAAAATGACCAGAAAAAATGAAAAGATTCTAAGAGCAAAAAAAGAAAGGAAATAAAAAAATGTGAGGCAAATATTCTTCGAGTTGTTAATGCCAATTTAAGCTCACCTTCCACGTTATTGATTATTGTATACATTTCGAATCGTCTACAACAAGCCTCCATGTAAAATTTATTTCTAGCTCACAATTTTTACATCTAAGTTTTCAACACCCAGGCTATCTCTGCTGACACCTATCTGCAAGGGAAGGTGTCAGCAAAGACATTTCCCACTCTCTCTTTTGATAGGAGGGCATATTTGTAAAGTTAGCATCCCTGCACAACCATCAGTTTAGTCTAAGTTTCTACTCGTCTGACCATATAAAAATGTACTTGCTTGGGTTCCTGGAAAGGTAGCGGAATAAGACTTGATTGATTTATTTTGTTCTGTTTCTCACTTTGAGCGTTCAGGAGGTAATCGCTTTGAGATTTATCTCAGATCAGTTACAAAAACTAAACATCAAATAAATCAGCTCAACAATTTAAACCACTTCACTGCATTTCATCATAACCGATAGACAAAGATTTCCTATAACGTGTTGTGTCTGCAAAGGTGATATCACTGTGTTGTGTTTACTTTTGCTCGCGCCGCACTCTCATGACATGCACTCCGTATTCCAGTTTGGTATGGTGGAGTGGACACAGTGACCAGGGGTGGGGGATTGGGCGGAGTAGCGAGAAGGAAGACAGTTGTCCAGGTGGTGCTCGTAATTGGAATAAATCCTGTTTAAAATAATCCCGTGACTCCTTTGATTACCAGTGGCGGCTCTTTTTGCTATGGCGGAGGAGCGTCGCCCCACTGCTTTTGAGCAGTGGATAGGAAAGGAAATATAAAATTATAATAACTTTAAGTAAGTTATTATCATTTTATGTTTCCTTTGGGGGCGGGCGGGTGGTCCGGGCCTGCTCTGCTCACGGAACAGGGCAGGGCAGGAGTGGTTTTGCCCATTTCTAAGTGAGCAAGGACTGTTTGATCAGCCCTCTCAGGCCGCCCAAAACCAGTCATGCGCACTTTCTCCGTTCTCCATGCAGGCTGTCCTTATAGCCTGCATGGAGAACAAGCCCAGGACCCCATTCCCTGGTTGAGCATAGAACCAGGCCGCTCAAAACCAATCACAATGCTGCAATGCAGCGTTGTGATTGGTCAGGGGAGCCTGGCTGTTCTTCCTGGCTTCCTGTCCCAAGAGGAGAGCAGGAGCAATGAGCAGATATGCGGGAGCCGACACCGGGGCAAGGTAAGTGTGTAATCATTTTTTTTTCTTTTACTTTGTTCAACCTCGGGCCCCTCGTGCCCGCCCTCACCCCCAGCGCCCGCCCAGCCACCTGCGAGTCATGCCAGCTGCCACTGTTGATTACTTTACACACAGATGCTAAGGGTTATAAGAGCATTCACTGAACTCCTTTACCTTATTCCAGTGTCCGGTGAGGGAAAGCGCATGCGATTATTTTAAACTAATGAATGGACTGTGAGTGCAGAAAAAGTATGACTTAAGCGTGTAGTAATCCTGGTTTACTCCTGGCTTATTCCTGGCATTCAGAAGTAAGGCAGGAGTAAGTGCCAGCAAAAACTTTGTAAACTGAGCCCAATCTCTGCAATATAATGTGCAGTGCGAGGCTGCTACATATCAGTTTTGCAGCTGCTCCCCTTTTATATCATTAGTTTGAACCATGCCTCTCTTGCTTCCGGTATGATCTCTTTCAGCTGCAAGCACTTTCAGGAAAAGACAGACACTCATTCTGCAGCGACGACCACTAGGTCAGATGTTCCACTCTTATTTCGATTCACCTGTCTCCATGGTTACGGTGGAGCGTGCATTGTCCTTCAACGTGAGATCCTTGAAAAGTGGAATTTCCGATGGATAATCACATCCTCGTCTTCTAGTTCCTCCTGTTGCAGAAACAAAATGCATGATGTTAAAATTGGGAGCCTTTGAGACCAGGCTGTTCAAAAGCTTGGAAAGACAATAAATACAACATTGATTATTTAGATTCAGATAAAGGTATATATGAAACCAAGCATCCCTATTCTATATAAGGGAAATTGGGTTCAAGGGAGAACCATGTGAAGAATGGTCTGCAGTGAACCAGTCACAAGAAAAACATAAAGGTTAATCTATGATGTATGGGGTTCTAGAACCAGAAGGGGGGGTCCCAAAATGTGTTTTTCTCCCAATGCATTTTCCACTGACTTTTTTATTGGACATAGCACAAAAACAGACCGTCGGATATCCATGAAATTTGGCAGGAATATAGATTATGGTGTGCAGATGATCCTTTTCGGTAGTATTTTTTAAGTTATAATGCATTTTATCTTAGCGATATCTGTGGCAGCTGTAGGTTCACAAAACTTCATGAAAGTCCAGCGGTATATGTAGATGGCAAGTCATTATGCGATTGGCTAAGGACTGCCTTTATAGATAGCTCTGTTGTTTTAAACACACTTTGGCTGTCTTATGGGTTAGGGCCTTAGCTATAGATATGTGTTATGCTTTATATTTTTCCCTACCTATTGCTTTATTAAAAGAAAATTAATTGTTTAAAGTTTTCAATACATTTTAAAAATCATGTACAGAGTACCATGGTACTTCCCAGTAATATAGCGTACTACAGTCCATTTTAAATTTTTTACATATTTCATTCTTTACAAAATGTTTAGAGAGTACCACAATATATCTACAAATGATCATGCTACTTATTAAAAAAGGTTTTAATTTATATTTGTTAAAAAAATAACAAATACACTGTACAAGTGAGTTGAAAACTACATGGCTGCCTTTTACGTTTTGAAAATACAGCCATTACTCAATCATTGACGCCATTCCACTCTACATCACTCCACTATACACAACGTCCCTCCACTCTACACTGCTGCACTCTAATACACTGTACACCATTCCACTCTACCCCTCTCCACTCTACAACACTCCATTGCACGCTATTGCACTCTACACCACTCCATTCAACGACATTCCAGTCTACAACACTCCACTGTATGTCCATCCACTCTTCCCCACTCCACTTTATGCTATTACATTGTATGCAACTCCACTGTACACCACTCCACTGTATGCTATTTCACTATACACCACTCCACTATACGCCACTTCACTGTATACATCTCTAGTATACGCCACTCCACTGTACAATATTACACTGTCCACTTCACTCCACCGTAATCCACTCCACTCTACACTACTCTACTCTATGCCTCAACAGTATATGCCACTCCACCCTATGCGTTCCACTCTATGCCACTCCCCTCTATGCCACTACACTCTATGCTATTCCACTACATGCTAATACACTGTACCTCACTCCACTCTATGCCACTCAACTCTACACCATGCTACTTTATGTTATCCCACTCTACACCACCCAACTGTGCGCCACTCCACTCTCCACTCATCCACTGCACACTACTCCATTGTACACAACTCCACTCAATGCCACTTCACTCTATGCTATTCCACTCTAATGCCACTTCACTCTACGCCACTCCACTGTATGCTATTCCACTGTATACCTCTTGACGGTACACCTCTCCACTCTATCCCACTACACTCTACTCCAGTCCACTCTACCCCACTCCATTCTATGCCACTCCACTCTACACTACTCCACTCTACAATACTCCACTATATGCTATTCCACTGCACACAACTTCACTGTACACTATTCCACTCTTTACCACTCCACTGTACACCACTCCACTATACACCACTCCACTCTGCACTATTCTACTGTATGCTACTACACTGTACCTAACTCCACTCTGTCACTCCACCCTATGGCACTCAACTTTATGCTATTCCACTCTATGCCACTTCCATCTACGCTATTCCACTGTATGCTAATCCACTAGACCACACTCCACTCTATGCCACTCCACTCTACAACACTCCTCTGCACACTATTCCACTCTATGCCACTCCACTCTATGCAACTCAACAACACTGTACTACATTGAAAAACAGTCTACGCCGCTCACTGTACAACAACGTACTCCTGTCAATGCGAGTCTACATCACTCTACTTTACTTTATGCCACTGTATGGCACTGTACTCCACTCTCTCACACACTACGTAACTCCCTCTGCACCGCTTCACCACACTTTAATATACCCTACACTATGAGACAGTACTCCTACACTATACTCCACTGTAATCCACTACTGCACTCTATGCCACTCCACTGTATGCTACTCAATGCCATTCAACTCTTAGACAGTCTTTACCACTCCACTCTACAATACTGTACCACACTCTACTCTGCACCACTCCACTGTACAACACTGTGATCCCCTCTGTAGCACTCCATCCACTCCACTCTATGACACTTTCCAATACTCTACAACTTGCCAGTCAACCCCACTATATGACGTAGAAACCACTCTACTTTACAAACCTTTGCTCCACTTTTTGCTACGCCAGTCCACTGGACACTATTCCATGCCACTCTACTCTACAACACCCTCCTCCACTCCACTCTATGCTACAACACTCCACTGGACTCCACTCCACTCTACTCCACTGCATGACACCTTACCCCACTCTCTGCCACTGTATGACAGGCCACTGTACACAGCTTCACTCTAAAACACTACTCAACTCTATGCAACTCCACTCCACAACACTGTACTACACTCTGTGCCACTATATCACACTGAACCTCACTCTATGCCCCTACAATACACTGTACAACCCTCTACTTCACACTATGACCTTACACTTCACTGTATAACACTTTATGACGCTTTCCAACAGTCTATGACATACCACTCCACTGTACCGTACAAGATGCCACACCAATTTATGACACTTTACTCGGCTCTACGCTACACCTCTCCACACTACTGCACTCCATATCACTCTCCTGTACAATCTGCCACTCCACTCTATGACACTTTACTCCACTCAATGCTATGCCACTCCGCTGTACTCTATTCCACTTTGCTCCACTCTATGACACTGCACTCTATGACACAACGCTGTGCGACACTCCCCCAAACTACATTGTACGACATTCCGCTTAACAAGGCTCCACTCGACGACACCGGACTGTTTGAAACACATTTTAATTTAAAAAAACATAAAAATTCATTGGAAAAAACAAAAGTTAAACCTTGGTTATAGTTAGGAAAACTATATTTATTATTTTCATACAACAAATGTAAACTACACAAACATTAGATTATATACGTAAATGTATAATTTCACACTTTTTGCATCATATTTAAATCTGTATGGAATTGTGATTACTGTCAATCAATGCAGTAAGTTATCTAATTTGTACTAGGTATCAAAATTATTAAAAGAGGACTAGCAAGGAAAGCATAGTAAATATTTGTGAATTATACTCAGGTGTTTATATAGCACATGTGTGTGCCGATTCATTAATAGTGCTGATGGTGCAGTAAAACAGGAAAAAAGTACTTGAGCGAATAAGTGTAAAAGTGCAACGCAAGTCATCAGCAGGCCGAATACAAATTTCGTTCAAATGAGGTCTGTCCAGTAGGTCATAGAGACTCAGCAAATTGTATAGAATTAATCACTCCTGCTGTTGATTGGTCAATAGCATTATTGTCCATTTACTTGCTATATGTACACCCTCATATAAATCAAGTTGGCAAGACAGTTTTTTCTTTTACACGTGTAAAGTTGACATTTATGTGGTATTGGTCGTATGTGTAATGTTGTGCGCGTGTCCTGTCTCGTGTGTGTGTTAGCGCGTGTATGTGTGTGCGTGCGTGGAATGTATGGAATGTGGGAGTAGGGAATGTAGGGAGAGGAGAAGCGGGCTGGAGGTGAAGGGTGGAGGTTGCTGTTGTTCGGTGTCGCTGTTATCCAGTACTTGTTAAATAAAAGAAGAAGTGCGGAACCTGAACCTGCCTACGAGTTTCCTTGCAACATATGGCGACGAGCGGGATTTGAAACTTCCAGCGGCACTGAGCACGATTCCGAAAATATATTAAAAAAAAAAAAAAGGAGGAAAAGAAGTAATTGTGAACGGAAAACCTACGTAACGGCAAACCTACGTATTGATGAGGATTACCGGACCTCCTAGCATTCAGCCAACGGAAGCCTTACTTGGTAAATTAAATTTGATTTTTCAGCAGCGCCCACCTTTTACAGGATGCCGCCGTTGGTGAGCATTTTTCAAGTAGCCCGCGAGCAGCCATCTCCGAACGTGCCATGCGGCTTGCTGTGTGACGTTGAGCTTCCGTGGGCGTTCCATAGATGCGGCTTTGAGCTTCCGTAGTTGTTTATCGTCATCCCGTCCGACGACACGACGTGGCAGCCATTTTGAGTTGATGATCGTATCCTAGCAACATTCAGTATACACCGGGTGCTGGATCCGACGCTGCTGGCGTTTTTCGTGTGCTTACACTGCTGGTGTTCTCCGTATGCTCCCTTGAGAAGGAACTTTAAGTAAGCATTCGGTCGTGATCTGGTGTTAGTGGCTACTTCCATAATTTAATTTTAATAACCAGCCAACTAAATATTGACACTGAACTTTGGTGAACTTTTTGCCCAAGTTAATCCAATAACATCCACAATACTGAGTGAACATTGGTGAACTTTTTGCGCAAGCATCAGTCTTATTTGGATTGTTGTTTCCATTTTTCTTGATAATTCATTTCCTTTACTGACCAAAATGTCCTCAATTCTTCCGCCACCATTTTTCTTGGCGGAATCGGGTGAACCTCCCATAGCATGGGATTTATGGCTCGATATGTTTGAAGCATATGTTGAGGTTTTAGCTGAGGAAGAATCTTCTCAGGAAAGAATGGTATCTCTACTTAAACACAGGCTTGGCGCAGTGGGGTTAAGGGAGTTTAAAAATTTGCCTAAGATTGATAATGCTGGGGACATGGGTGTTTATCAATGCGCTGTCAAACAGATGCAGGAAAGGTTTGGGAGAAAAATTAATGTGGTAATGGAGAGGTTTAAGTTTTATTCGAGGGCTCAGAAAGCGGATGAGTCAATTGATCAGTATGTTTCAGCACTAAGGGGTTTGGCTCGTGTGAATTTGAGAGTATGACTTATGACCAAGTTTTACGTGACCAAATTCTTATGAAAACAAAGTCAAAAAAGATTCAAGAAAAGTTATGGTCATCGAGTAGTACTTCATTAAAAAATGCTATTGAAGTAGCTAGGGGTGTGGAGATTTCGGACCAGTGTATTCGCGAAGTTAGAAATGAGAAAAGTGATCTTGCATCTGGTTCAGTAAATGAGATAAATAAGGGTGATAAATCTAAATACAAAAATGAGAATAAGTCATTTATGAACTATACTAATAAGAAAAGCAATGAGAAAAGTTATGAGAAAAGCAATGAGCAAAAGAAGTTTTTGTGTTATAGGTGTGGATCGTCCAACCATTTAGCAAACTACAAGTGGTGTCCTGCACTTGACAAAATTTGCACGAATTGTAAAAAGAAAGGTCATTTTACTAGAGTGTGCCACAATTTCAAGGCCAAAGTCAATTGTATTCAAGAAGATGATCAAGATGATATAAATTACATCCAAGATGATGATGCCTTTCATGTTGTAGGTGAAATTTGCAGTGTACACGATGAATTAGTTAAGGTGAAGGGTAGAGTCAAAGAGCTACCATCTACTATTGTTAACATTGATGGTTTAGAAGTTAAGATAATGGTAGACTCTTGTGCGTGGTACACCATCATGGGCATGGATCAATTTAAGTCACTTTGGCCGAACAGATCGTTATTAGTTCAGGATGTACACCCTGGGGGTTATACTGGACATAAGATACCCTTAGAAGGATTCATATTAGCCAAAATTAGTTTTGGACACAATTCATGTCATGGTAAAATATATATATCTAGCAAAGGTGCAACCATTTTAGGATGGCCGCACATGTTTGATTTGGGCATGAAAATTGATCCTCGTTTAGAGTGCCCTGTTTATTCCATTCAGGATGATTGTCGAGAAATGAATGATTATTCATATTTAAAGGAAACATTTCCTGATGTTTTTTCCAATAGTATTGGCAAAATGATTGGATTTAAACATAAAATTGTTTTAAGGGAGGGCACATGTCCTGTGAAGCAGAAACTGAGAAATGTACCTATCAGTTATAGAGAAAAATTGGGTGAAATACTTAAAAAATTGTGCAAGGATGAAATTATTGAACCGGTTGAGAGTTCAGATTGGGTTTCGCCAGTCGTGATTTCTCTGAAATCCAATGGCGATTTGCGTCTATGTGTCGACTTAAGGTGTTTAAATGAAGCTATTTGGGTTGACACATTTCCCCTTTCAAATTTGCAAGAACTTACATCTTCTGTTGGTGGGTCTTCTTGGTTTTCCAAGATAGACTTAACAAGTGCTTATCATCAAATCGTTCTTGATGATGATTCAACACATTGTACTGCTTTCATTACCACTGAAGGGATGTTTAGATATAAACGCATGCCATTCGGTCTTGCAAGCGCGTCTGCAGTATTTCAAAGAGAGATGTGCAGGATCTTGCAAGGTATTAAAAATGCTAAAGTATTTCAGGATGATATTTTAATATATGGAGGTGACAAGGAATGTCATGATGAAAGTTTGTATGCTGTTCTAGATGCTCTGAAGAACAGTGGACTGACCATCAAAAATGAGAAATGTGTGTTTGGGAAATCTGAAGTGGAGTATTTAGGACACATTATATCTAAAGATGGTATTCGACCTAAAATTAGTCATGTTGATGCTATCTTAGCTGTTCCTGAACCTGCAAATAAGGAGCAATTGATGTCGTTCTTGGGGTTAACAGAATTTTATTCACGCTTTATTGAAAATTACGCTGTGAAAGTTGAACCATTGAGACTCTTGCTAAAGAGGGGTGCAGTATTTACATGGGGCGAGCATCAAAAAATGTGTTTTGAAAAGTTGAAGAAAGAAATAGTTACTACACCATGTTTAAAACCATTTTTGCCAAGTGCTAAATGTATATTATCTGTGGATGCGTCTGGCCATGGCATTGGTGCAGTTTTTTCTCAATGTGTTAAGTCAGAAAAATGGGTAGTACCATATGCTTCTCGCACGTTAACGAAATTGGAACGAAATTATTCCGTAATAGAGAAGGAATTATTGGCGGCTTCATGGGCTGCTGAGAGATTTAGGATGTATGTTTGGGGAAAGAAATTCAGGATTTTTACCGATCACAAACCATTGGTTAACATCTTGAGACCTGAAGGAGGAAAGAATTTGACTCCTAGGTTAGCTCGTTTGGCTTCAAAACTACAGATGTTTAGTTTTGACATTGAGTACATTCCCGGTAAAGACAATATAGTTGCTGATGGTCTTTCAAGATTACCAAATGTGGATTCAATGGGAAGTGAAACAAATATGGATGGTGAAATAGCCTTCACCATCAAGGATGTATTTTTGATAAATGAAATGGTTGCTGATAATATTGTTTCTGAGGCATCTTGGATGTGCGAGATGGACAAGGATGTGGTTTTGAAGGAGATCAAAAGGTTCATAGTTGATGGGTGGCCAAGAGAATCTAGCTTACGTGGTGAGAGTGCTGCGTTTTCAAAGATTAGAGAGGAGTTGTGTATTGTTAATGATATTGTTCTAAGAGGTGACAGAATTGTGCCTCCAGTTGGGTTAAGAGAAAGTATCGTTGGAAAGAGTCACATGGGGCATGGCGGTATGTCCAGTACTAAAAGAAGGGTTAAGGAGTGGTTTTGGTGGCCAGGGGTTGATCCTATGGTGGATAGATTAGTAAGGGATTGCAAGATTTGTGGAGCTAGTGATAAGGTAGCGAAACCATTGAATGTACCTTTAACTATGGTGGAATTGCCCGAGTATCCATGGCAAAAGGTGGCGATTGATTTCATGGGTCCATTTTCAGCTATATCTGCAAAGGACTGTTACGCTATTGTGTTGGTCGATTATTATTCGAAATGGCCTGAGGTGAGAATGGTAAGTGGAATGACTACGGAGGTGGTCATTGAGTTTTTAGAAGATGTGTTTTCAAGGGAAGGTGTTCCAGAAATTTTGGTTTCGGATAATGGTCCTCAATTTGTATCGCAGAAGATGGAAGAGTTCCTGGTAATAATGGGTATTAAGCACATAAAGTCATCTTTATATCATCCCGAAAGTAATGGTCAAGTTGAGCGCTTCAACAGGGTGGTTAAGGAAGTGATTGAATTGGCATTGAGCGCAGGCTTACCCTGGAGGAAGGCGCTACTAGAAAGATTAACTGCATATCGTGTGACTCCGCATTCTGCCACAGGGAAGACGCCTTTTGAGATTTTGAGAGGTAGGAAACCATTTACTGGGTTGGTTCCTTGGTGGTTGAGGAAAAGAAATGAGAGAATGCGGTGCAGTAACAAGGACATTGATAAAGAAGTTAGGTCTGAAGTCAAGAAGTATCAGGATCGTAACCAGAGGTATCATGGAGGTAAACGTAATTGGCCTTTGGTGAGGATTGGTCAAATGGTTCGGGTGAAGAATCCTAGGATTGTGTTGAAGGGTGAAAGTGTATGGTCCAAACCCTTGAGAGTAATGAAGGTGTTTAGTGGTGCGGTGGAATTAGAAGATGGTAAGAGGTGGAATTTTCGACAATTGAGTTTTTGTAGTGAGAGGGGTGGTGCGGTAGGTTCATTGTCTGGTTCTAATTCTGGTGGAGTTGATATGGGGACGTGCAGTGGATATATGTTAGGTGATGATTTTGGACTAAAGAGGGATGGGACGTCAACTGGTATCATGATTGGTTGTGATGCTAGACGTGATACAGGAAGTGGTGTTAGAGACACTGTTAATGATGTTTCATCTCGTTCTGATATTGGTGTTGAGGGTGGCAACTTACGTCGTGGCAATAGAACAAGGAAGTTGCCTGCCCGGTTTTCTGATTTCAAATTAGGGTCGTTTTTGTGGTGGTGTCTTAAGTTGTTGAGGAGGAGGATGTGTGGTATTGGTCGTATGTGTAATGTTGTGCGCGTGTCCTGTCTCGTGTGTGTGTTAGCGCGTGTATGTGTGTGCGTGCGTGGAATGTATGGAATGTGGGAGTAGGGAATGTAGGGAGAGGAGAAGCGGGCTGGAGGTGAAGGGTGGAGGTTGCTGTTGTTCGGTGTCGCTGTTATCTAGTACTTGTTAAATAAAAGAAGAAGTGCGGAACCTGAACCTGCCTACGAGTTTCCTTGCAACAATTTACATACCTGTAGAGTCGATATTTTCTGGTCGAAGTTTAGACCAAAACATTTTTGTGGTCGATATGTTGTCCTACAACGTGCCCAGGTAAGGTGATGTTTATTTTCAGCTCTGCATTATTATTTACATGGGAAGTGATTAAAAATTCATCAAGCTATGTTGTGTTAATCACAAGTGTATTTTAAGTTGGCAGTATTAAGAGCTGTTACCATTAAATGTTTGAACAACATAATAATCACTCCTGTGGCGATCTTCCAAAAGCAAAATGCATTTTACTTAAGAGTATAGGTCCTGCTGCGTTTTACTGTCAAATGAGATTGAAGGTTTGAGAGCTGTTGTTCCAGTGACCGTCCACTGTATCTCTCAACTATTTCCTTCAAAAAAGAAGTCAAAGCACTCCTTATGATCAAATTCCTGCCCTAGATACTTTGACACACTTCTTCACTTAATCACATTCATGACTACTCTCTATGGCAACTAGAGTGTTTTAAACTTCGCGCCCCTGACTCTACCCTCCTATTTCTTGACACTACCTGATCCGACAGCTTTATTGTCTTTGGTATGTTAGCTTTTATCGAGTTATCTCCTCTACCATTGAACATTGTAACGCGTACCCTCCCTTCTCTGGGTGCTACCTATATCTTGTATCTTTCCTCTTCGTATATGATTTTATTGTTATCACTATGCTGCTCTCCGTAAATTTGTGAAGCACTCTGATACCCGCAAGGGTCAAGTCTGCGCTATAAAAAAACTAGCAAAATAAAATATATATGTGTGATGCTTCATATGATTTTATTACTGTCTAACAACGTGATGAACACCACTAGCTACAGCACTGGAACCACAGCAAATGTATTTTCTCATTCTGTTTTATGAGACAGCCCAGCTTGCAGCTAAGTCACGAGTTCTGATTCATCAGCCAGGTCAGGCAGCACTGGACACCTCAAAAACAGCATGTTAAGGTGCGCGCTGGCAGCTAAAATTAGTTTTTTCTCTGGAGGGCATTGCACACTTAATGGATTTACTTGGGGTGTTCAAAATAGATAGAGGATGGCCGATTCCATGTCGAATTTTCAGGATTAACCTCCGACGATCTGATTGTTTATTTTATTATTTTACATTTGATGGAGTGAAATGTAGCGTCGTGGATGAACTGAAAACCTGGGGGCATATTATCAAGACAGGCGATAAAAGTATCGCCGCTTTAGCGTCAGAAAACTGCAGCTAAAGCGGCGATAATGGGCTTGATAATATGCTCTATGCAATTCCAATTGAAGCTCATGTTAGATGTCCTTCACATTTAACATGGGTTTCAATTGGAATTCCATAGAGCATATTATCAAGCCCATTATCGACCCTTTAGCTGCAGTTTTCTGCCGCTAAAGCGGCGATACTTTTATCGCCTGTCTTAATAATATGCCCCATGGTGCGCATTCTGCCCTTCTGCCTGGGAAACCGCTGGGTTAGTGCCAGAGGACATATCAAACAGACATATTCTGGGTCTGCAGCTGCATGGGTAGGCACAGAGTCACTTCACAGAAATATGTAGATTCCAAATCTAACGGATATCAGCTTTTTTGTCTTACTAAAATAGCTAAGAAGTAAGACAGTAGAAAGTAAGGGAAGAAGAAGAAGGGAAATCAGCCAAGCATTTTTGTGCAACAGTTCAAAGAAAATAAAATTATACTTAAAATGTTATCAGTTGGGTCACACAATAACAACTGAAACATGTCTTGCACTGTGTCAAAAAAATCCATAGAATTACACTGGGTGTTGAAAGAGTGACAGATAGAGATATGCAGTGAGCGGAAGAGTGGTTTAAGTCAAGGTATAGAGGTGAAATAGCGCTTTTCTGGGTGGGCCTTCGAAAGTGGGGACCCTGGGCCACTAACAAAACTTGAAGGCGCCCCCCCTACAAGGTACATCGAGGGGCTCCCTCCGGGCTCAATCAGGAGCTCTCCAGCCATAGTATTGTGCTGAAGGGGCCTCCTGGAGCTTGGGAGTCCAGCGGGGGCTGCGGGGGCCTGTGTTACGCCACTGCCCTGGACAATTCCAAATTTGTCCATGCCTTAAAACGTCTCCACCCTGAGTGTTTTCAATGCTGCTGATGTCTTCCCTCTACCACCAAACTGCAGCAACTGAAGTAAGGTTTGTGAAGCACAGACAATATGAATCAACAATGCAACAGAAGCATTTTATAAGGTAAGATTAGCCAAGGAACGGGAAATATCTCTCTTTAGTAACTGTATGTCTTTCTGCAACATAAGAGTCCTAGTAGAGGTGAAGGCTACTAGAATCCCAGATTCCTCCACACTTTGAAACAATAACACTCCATTGCCAGTCGTGCTGACATCCACAGTTAAAATAAAATGTTGACCACTGAAAAGTAGTTTAGAAGCCAGAGCAACAACGAAAGTTGCCTTTCATATTTCAAGAGCTTCCTTGTGTTCTGTCAATTGAAAATTGAGGATAGTTACGAACTTACCAGAAGCCTCTTCCCCTCAAGTTGGTGATCTCTGAAAAGAAGATCCCAAATTCCAGAGGCAGGAGATCTCAAAATGACATGAATAACCTGTGCTTATAAACTCTAACTAGCACTGTTTTAATGTTTCTGGTCCTTCCCTAGTCAACTCTTCTGTAGTTGAAATTGTACGCTCTCCCTTCTCTTGTGTCATGTTTTATTCCCAGTCCTCTGCTCAGCGCCTTCAATCTTCCATCTATATGAGGGTAAGACCTTGCCAAGACTATTCTGCTTGTTTTGATGGGATTCCATGAATTGTCATGCTCTGATTGTCATAATGGTTCCCCCATGAGCTGTGCTACATTCTTTGTCATTTGCAACGGGCTGATTTCAGGTTGGCGCATTTCTTGTTTACATCTAATGTTACTGTGTATCAATGTATGCGGGTGGGTTACTTGTATAGGTCTGATACTTTAGCTGTGCTCTGTTAAACAAAATAAGGTGTGGATTTACAACCAAAAAATAATTGTCTGTTTGTTCCAGTGTTATGCCGAGTGCCAGCCTGTGGATGGAACGCAAGCCTTTGTACACCTCATAAACCATTTACAGCCAGTTCCTCCTCTCCTTCGGGTTTGGAACCAGCCTGACTAGTGAGACAAAAGCGAGGCAGACCTAGGAGAAGTGTGGCTCACTGGTTAGAGGAGGCAGACCTGGAAGCAGAGGTCAGCCCGGGACCAGGGTTCAATTCCCGGCTCAGCGGGGTCTTGAGTCCTAAAATGTCCATGGACTCGACAATTCTCGCTCCGGTGCCTACTCGATTCACGGGTTCACACTCTGCGACTCTGGGCAATAGCTTGCTTAATCTCCACAACGGCCCCTCACGGCGGGATGACTGGCTTTCACCTTGCGGATACCCTGCCGGGGTTATCTCACAGGGGAATACCAGGACGGGTTCCCTAAGCAAGCGCTTAGAAACCGCTTGGTGATTTGCGCTATGTACATTCCTGTACATTTACATTTACAGGTCTGGGTACTGGTGGAAACATATAGTAGAGACTTGCAGACAAATTAAATGTGGCAAACAGGTGTACACCAGGTTTCGAAGGGAGGGCCCAAGCACCTCACCACTAGTTAGCTGGAGTAAAGTGCACAGAGTCATATGGCCAACATAAACAGGTTCACCAACAAAAGGCAAAAATCTGGGGGCATGTATGAAAAACACGGTCATTTCCAACTGCGACTAAGCTAATTAAGATCAATATGTCATACTGGAAAGCAGTGATATTAGAAATGGTATGGACATGATATGCATCAATTTCTGAACAAGCAGTGGTAATGCAAATGTATCTGATTTATGCATGAAAATGCCTTTCTTGTCACTGATGGATTTAGGCACTCAATAAGGCATCATAGATGCATATTGTCACTTATCTCTGCACTCATACATACATTCATACATTCACTGACTCATTCTTGTATTCACCCTCTGATACAACCACAATAAAACATGCACCAACTCAAAAACATATGAATGATACATTAAAAAAAATATAAGTAGAAAAAAGAAAATGTACTGCCATATAACAATGAAATTAAGACTAATGGTGTGTCCCAGTATCCCGCAAAACCTGGGGAATCAAGTGGTATGCAACAACAATTGGTTCTGTAGGGAAGTGCAATATTTCTTTTCAACAAGCCTTATTTATCTCCTGATAGACTAGGGAATACCAACTAAATGGTGCAACACATCTGATTACTAAATGGAAACATAACAAGCGCAGGTGTAAACAAACAGCAACAGTCACAAATTAAACAATTTTTGTGTTACTACTGCAGCTATTTGGACTTTGATGCCCCTACCTGAACCATGCCACTACTTACAGATACTTGTCCATTGTGACCTGCACATAACTTCTCTGATAGTGATTGATGCATATTTTTACATAATTATATATATTTTTTTAAACAATAGAAAGCTCCAAGCCTTTAGTCACATCCTTGACATTTCCTATAGTTGAATACATAATCCTAAATACCTTCCCTCATATTGTTTATTTGACATATGTGACCACTTGTTCAAAAATGCCTTGATTGTATCAACCCATCATATTCACGAGTGAAGGCAAGTATTCTGAGTGCAGCTATATACCTTTGAGGGTTTCTTTCGGTTGCTTGTGTCTAGTGAAAAAGGTATGTCTTTGCATTTCTATTCTAATGTTGGTTTCCCCTAGCCACAGTACGCTTGTGTAATTTGTCAAAGTCTCCTGTGCCACTAGTTCCTTGCACTGCAGGGAAAAGTTCAAAAATATTTTGTTCTTCGGTGCCAAGAGGGTGAAAAGAGTGAGCTTTCTTCTGGGTTTACGTGCCAGCCATCAACGGCAATTACATATTTGGCGAGCATTATGTGCCTTCCTTAAAGTTCTGCTGTCTCTGACTGCAGATCTATAAAGAACCAAGGCGCATATTAGCAAGAACCTCGTTAAAATGATTGCCGTTTTAGCGGCAGGAAACTGCTGTTAAAACGGCGATAATGCGCTTGCTAATAAGCGTTATAGAATTCCAATAGAAGCCCAGGTTAGATGTGCAGGGCATCTAACCTGAGCTTCTATTGGAATTCTATAACGCATATTAGCAAGCCAAATATCACCGTTTTCGGCGATCATTTTAACTAGGTTCTTGCTAATATGCCCCCAAGTCCTTCCAGATTTAAGCTCTCCCCATACCCTTTCTGACTTTACCCCAGCGCCACACCCCACACAAGGACTTTACTCGAATCCAGGCACATTTCTAAGAAACGAAACAATGTAGCGGATGTAAATAAGTTATTGTGTCCTCGTTCATTATTTACTGAAATCCACACAGTCATTGAACAAGAGGCATCCATGTCACAGGTAAAAGAATTGACCACACAACCATGCTCATCATGATGAGCCTTTACAAAACCTCTACACTGCCTCTACAATATAATCGAATATCGAATGTGGCGATCTGTATTTTGTAACTCTCGCGGTCATTTCTTTTTTAGCTAGAAATGCTGCAAAAAGTCGGTGCAAAGGATAGCATTTCTTTGTATGGGTCAGGGCCGGACTGGCTACCGGGCAGTTGTGTGTGCTGCCGAGCTGGGGGTTAATTTCTCAGTGGTGGGGGCTTATTTCATTGATGGGGATCTGCGTGCGCATTGAAATAAAAAAAGCAAAACGAATTTTGTTTTTCACACGCAGGTCCCTATCAACGAAATCAGCCCCAGCACTGCAGCACACACAACTGCCCGGTAGCCAGTCCGGCCCTGGTATGGGTACACGTTTGGTGGCGTTTGGGATGGTCCCGAGTAAGTCATAAGTTGAGACAAAACAGTGACCTATAGGGTACATTCAGACTGGGCAGTATATATACATAAATATACACACACTATATATATATATAT